>NC_091131.1:37741740-38394240 GCF_040183065.1 Periplaneta americana | reverse complement strand
GCAATGATGATCACAATGAACGTATCATTACATAATAGTGAACAAAACTTGTCTGTTTGTATGAAAATAATCTTTAAGCATATCATGACCACTACAATTGCCTTGGCCTAACTCGAAGCCCTATGACAAACCGAGCATATTTCGACTTGTCACCAAGACAAAGCACGGAATTATAATATTCTTTAACTTATCTACAGGGCATCACTCATTTACCCCACATGTGCAATCCTGAAGTATTTACTACCTTTGTGTTGTGGTTTACGACATAGTTTTTTGTATAATGCAGAAAGTGCATTCTTTTACCTTCTTAAAACCTGTTTAATTCCCGGATAAGTTAAAGCACCAGGCTTCTTAAGAGATAAAAACGAAATATAACTTCGCAAAAATGATTTACATTCGTCCCATTTTTCCTGCAGTGAACATTGCACTTCAAGCATTGCAAAGTGCATTCTAGTTGAACCACAGTATCAGCGTAGAATGATTCGACAAAAAGGTGGTAAAATTTTTATACCAGTCAGCTACCTAATGTGTATAATTTAGATTACAGTATTGATGGGCTTAAAGTACAAAATATTGTTAAGTTCACTTTTTCTAACCTTCGGAAAACCTTGTAAGAACCGTTTCCTATTACATAATTGTTATAGGAATCGTTAATGCAGCAAAATATAATACGTTTAATAATTTCCCATACAATACAATACAATAAAATACTTGTGCAGAATGAAGATTTAATCTCATACTATCAATCATATAATCATATCTCAATTTTGGCCTTAAATGGACATACAATATCTGCACATAAAGACGATGGGCATCTGAATTTTGTAAATTCTACAGAGAGTTAAAAAAAAAGGGGTATAATATTTAAAGAGGTGGTGGAACTCATCAAAACAAGTAAAAAAGTCTAATAAACATCATCATCATTATCATCATCTTCACTTCATGGTTTAGGCTTAGTGCCTGTTCCGTCTTCACATTTTCTTCAGTTCCACCTCTTCCTAGGACGTCCGATATCTATTTTGCCTTTAGGTTGGTATTGTTGTATCAGTGCTGGAAATCTTTCATTATCCATTCGAGACAGGTGTTCTTTCCACTTTTCTTTATAATCTTCAACTTTTTCGTTTATGTTGTATAAATTTAATTCTTTACGGATATCCTCATTTCTTATCAGATCCCTTCTTGTACATCACTTTACTCTGCGAAGAAACCTCATCTCTGCAGCCTGTAATTTACTTTTATCTCGTTCTTTAATTATCCATGATTCGCTTCCATATGTCAATACGGGTACTGCCATAGTTTTATAGAACCTTAGTTTTGTTTCTTTTCTAGTTTTATTTTTTAGTGTTCTATTTATTGTTCGGCATATCCACTGGAATTTGCTTATTTTGTTGTCAATATCTCTATATACATCATAAGTTATATTACAACCTAAATAATCAAAATGAGATATTTGTTCTATGGGCTTATTATCAACTATTATTTTTATACGAATTGGAAATTTACCACTGAGGGCCATTACTTTAGTTTTATGAGTTTATATGCACAAATTATAGTTTTCTTTTCCTAGTAGGTGTAGTTTGTGAATGGCATATTGCAATTTTTTCTTCACTGTCTTGTATTAATGTTACATCATCGGCAAACATTAGAACATTTAAAACTGTATCTCTACTAATCTTTAAACCTGGATTCACCTCCATTTTCCATTCTTTAATTAAGTCATCTAGATATATGTTGAAGAGACTAGGTGATAGGCTACAACCATGTCTGAGTCCTTGATTTATTCTTATTTCTTCTGTTTTCGATGTTCCTGTGTTTATTATTATCTTTGTATCTGTGTAGAGGCATTCTAATAAACATATGTCCTAAAATTAACATCTTCCGAGATATTAGGTAGAACTTACTTGTTCATAGTTGACAGGCGTTTAAGACGCCCCTGTAGCGTTTTAACGTCTTCAATGGATGTTGCATACTCCAAGGTCTTAGGTTCCAAGGGATTAAGATCTGGGGAACGAGCAGGCCATGGTACAATCCATCAAAGATTAAATACCCATGCTAGATGTCGTCTGACTCTGTTATGGAAATGGGTTGGTATCATGCATATACCATATCTGTAGTTTTTGATGGCATGGCACTTCCTCCAGTAAGACGGGCAATTGGTTTTCTAAGAAACTATGAACCAGGTAATCTACGATGTAGAATGTGTGGGCCTATTAACCTGTCACCAAAACAAAGATTTTGAAATACGTTTTCTGTAAAACCTCTTAATTTTTAGACTCAAGTATACTGCACCTTTTTTATGATACGTACCACCACCTCTCGAAACGTCATGATTTTTAACACCCTGTAACTTATATTTTCAATCTTATGAAACTGAAATTTTTTACCACACATTATAGGCTATAAGGGCAAGATTTACACAAATTTTCATTCTTCTTCTTCTTCTGCCCGACAAGGTTTAGGCTTTTAGACCTGCTCCGAGGCTAAGTTAACAGTACTGAGAACCAGGTAATTTATGGCGATGGAATGGGTGGCCCTATTAACCTGTGAACAACAAACGAATTTTGAAGTACGTTTTTCGTAAAATCTATTCATTTTAGGACTCGTGTATATTGCACTTTTTTTTTTCTTTTTGTAATGCGTACTACCTTCCTCAAAATATCATAAACGCTTTGTGGTGCACCAGTTTATAATTGTTCAATTTCTCCATGGATACGATGTGTGTAATAAAGCCCATTATACCTTTGTGCGAGATCGTGCGTATTTGCTTGCTTTCCGCACAGAACCAATACGCGGTAAGTGTGAAATAACACATTCAGTATTCCCAACGTAACACACATAACAATTACCCCCTTCTTACCGCTTAAGCGCGACATTCATTTTACTGCTTTAGGCTTTTAACATATTATTTTTAGAGACGTTTAACATAGTAATAATTATAAATTGGAAACTTACCACTGCAATTTCACCTAAATTGCACTGTTAATTATTGTTTTTAAATATTTGCAAAAATTGAGTAAACTCTACAACACCACAAAAATTACTGCATTTGTAATGCAAGTAACATTAAGGAAGCCGTGAAAAAAATCAAGAAGATTCCAGATTCCGATGTTATTACTCCAATATGTTATATAAATAATATTGTTAAAATATTAAAATTAAAAATAAATCATTACATAACCTGACCATTTGTTTTAAGTTCGCATTTATAGACTGGGGGGAAAAAAAAGACAGACGTATATCACGGCCTGCTGGAATATAGTAAACACAGAAAACATTTTATAGCAACAATGTTGAAGATAGATATTTTTGTTTTTAAAAGTTGCCGTCATTGAACAGAAACCAAGATGGAGATTTCATTGCAACTAATTAGAAATTGCTATTACAGTAGACCTGTTCCGAGGCTAAGTAAACAATACTTAGGGGAGAGTTGGGTAGTATCGGACAACGGGTAATATTGGACAGTGCGTTTCTTTCATCTACCACCGAATGGTAGTTCCTGAATGACATGGTTACGTTTCTGTATGGGACACCACAGAAACGTAACCATGAAATTCAGGTACTATCATCTGGTGGTAAATGAAAGAAACTCACTGTCCGATATTACCCGATGTCCGATACTACCCAACTCTCCCCATATCTGTTCATCTTCTGCGAGGTTGTCCCACATCTCTTAATCGCCTTGGTTGATATTTTAGAGATTGTCTTCAATTTCTTCAAGGGAGTGTCCTTAGAATATTATGTTCATTCTGATACCTCAATTAATTTATAACTTATTAATTATTTTATTGTATTAACATCTTATAAACATATCTCTAGTTTTCATGAATACACCTCTAAATATAATATTGTTTGCTGATGATCAGGCTATATTTACAACTACAGAAGATGACCTCCAACGAGCTTTATTTAAACTGAACTGCATCGTCAAAGAATATGATCTTCAGATATCTACTAAAAAGACTAAAGTGATGGGTTTTAAGGGAACAACGCCATTAAGAACAAAAATAATTATTAATAATGAAATCATAGAACAAGTGAACTGTTTTAATTACCTAGGCTGCATGATATCATATGAACAAATTAACGACATAGATAGGAAGCTCTCTAAATTCCAGCAGTTAATTGGCACGATAAAAAGAACACTAAAGAAGAAAGTTAGGACTGACACAATTTTAAAATTTTACAAAACAATGGCGATTCCAACATTAACCTATGGATCCGAAACATGGTGTATGACAACTCAACAAATGAAGAGAATAGAAGCAGCTGAAATGAGACTGCTAAGGCCAATAGCAGGATATAGCTTATTGGACCACAAGCGAAATGAAGACATACGACAGGGACTAAATATGCCAAATATTACAGAAACTATCACAGAATATAGGAATAAATGGCATGAACATATATGTAGGATGGAACCAACTCGCATTCCATACCGACTACACCATTATAAACTCCAAGGGAGAAGACGAATCGGACGCCCTAGAAAACGCTGGAAAGACCAATTTTAATATTGCTATGGAGACGAAACGGGCCAATGGGCCCAAATCGTATTGTTGTTGATGAACATTTTCCTCTGTTCCTAATACATGTACAAGGGAATAGACGTGTGTGTTTTTTGGATTTAGAAATCAAGTTTATGAGAGAAAAAAATGTAATTCTCTAGTTACTAATTTTCAGTTTTTTTTTAACCACTCAAGCTTCAACAACTGATGGTCGCAACATCTTAACTAGCACAATAAAAGGATATGTCAGCTTATTTGTAACATATTTATGAACTCTTGTGCAAAATTTCAGGCCGATAAATCAAAACAAGGAAATCATCACAATATGTAGACCTATTCACCGTAAAACTGCCGAGAACAACTACAGATCACAAAACTATATTTTGGAACAAACTACGAAATTTTCATTTTTAGACGATTGTATGTTTCGTATGTTGTTCCAAAAAATATTTTTATGTTCATCTCTATGTAACTTAAGTCACAACATATGGTGTTCGAGACTAAGGTTCTTAGGAAAATATTTGGGGCTAAGAGAGAAGAAATTACAGGAGAATGGGGAGAGTTACACAACGCAGGATTGCAAGCATTGTATTATTCACCTGACATAATTAGGAACATTAAATCCAGACGTTTGAGATGGGCAGGGCATGTAGCACGTGTGGGCGAATCCAGAAATGCATATAGAGTGTTAGTTGAGAGACCGGAGGGTATAAGACATTTGGAGAGGTCGAGACGTAGGTAGGAGGATATATTAAAATGGATTTGAGGGAGGTGGGATATGATGGTAGAGACAGGATTTATCTTGCTCAGTTTAGGGACCGATGGCGGGCTTATGTGAGAGCGGCAATGAACTGCAGCGTTCCTTAAAAGTCATTTGTAAGTAAGTAAGAAAGAAAAAAGGAAAGAAAGTAAGTAAGGCGTGTTAAAAAGTGACTGCAGTATCATAATTCTCGAAGTGCAGTCTTGCACTGCAGAAAATAAGTCTAGGCGACACATTCAATAATTCAATTGTTTTATCATGTCGCAAATGACAACGCTGTGCATGCTTTATTGTGGGATATTATTCATTAGACATGCACAAATGAAGTCATATACTGTACTGTGCATTCTAGTAAAATAAATATTTCATTTCCTGGATTGCACACAAAAGGCATTCTTCATAACCTGAAATGTAGAACAGAAGTATAAATTGTGCAAGTGAAGTAGATTTATGCAATATATTTTGGTAAAATAAAATTTATAGAATATTAAACATTACAGTGCAGTTGTCTACCCGAAAAGTTTAAGTCAGGAAAATATTTCTCCTCATATGTTCAGTAATGGCTACTAAGTCCACCTACAATGCTATGAAATGAGTAGGCCTATCGGTTGATTTTTAACGAGGAAAGACGATGTCGGTGTTTTGTAGCTACTGATCATACCGGTGATAGTGAATTGCATCCCCAGGTAAATACAGAGTATCTCAAAAATAGTGGTCGATAATTTACAGATAAAAAGTACAAACTAACAGAAACATTTCTTTGGCTCAGAAGAGTATTGTCAGGTGCATAGCGAGTGTTGAAGTAGAACCTCTTGTAGGGAATATTTTTTACTTTATAACTAGAGACGTTTGCTATTCCCAAGAAACTAGTTCAATTAAAATGTGTCTCAGTGAAACGTACAGCAGAGTTCGTATAGGTCAGTTTCTGTCAGATGCGTTTCCAATTCACTGTGGGCTAAAGCAAGGAGATGCACTATCACCCTTACTTTTTAACTTTGCTCTAGAGTATGCCATTAGGAAAGTCCAGGATAACAGAGAGGGTTTAGAATTGAACGGGTTACATCAGCTGCTTGTCTATGCGGATGACGTGAATACAGTATATTAGGAGAAAATCCACAAACGATTAGAGAAAACACGGGAATTTTACTGGAAGCAAGTAAAGCGATAGGTTTGGAAGTAAATCCCGAAAAGACAAAATATATGATTATGTCTCGTGACGAGAATATTATACAAAATGGAAATATAAAAATTGGAGATTTATCTTTTGAAGAGGTGGAGAAGTTCAAATATCTTGGAGCAACAGTAACAAATATAAACGATACTCGGGATGAAATTAAACACAGAATAAATATGGGAAATGCCTGTTATTATTCGGTTGAGAAGCTCTTATCATCCAGTCTGCTGTCGAAAAATCTGAAAGTTAGAATTTATAAAACAATTATATTACCTGTTGTTCTTTATAGTTGTGAAACTTGGACTCTAACTTTGAGAGAGTAATATAGGTTAAGGGTGTCTGAGAATAAGGTTCTTAGGAAAATATTTGGGGCTAAGAAGGATGACGTTACAGGAGAATGGAAAAAGTTACACAACACAGAACTGCACGCATTCTATTCTTCACCTGACATAATTAGGAACATTAAATCCAGACGTTTGAGATGGGCAGGGCATGTAGCACGTATGGGCGAATCCAGAAATGCATATAGAGTGTTAGTTGGGAGGCCGGAGGGAAAAAGATCTTTAGGGAGGCCGAGACGTATGTTGGGAGATAATATTAGAATGGTTTTGAGGGAGGTGGGGTATGATGATGGAGAATGAATCTTGCTCAGGATAGGGACCAATGGCAGGCTTATGTGAGGGCGGCAATGAACCTCCGGGTTCCTTAAAAGCCAGTAAGTAAGTATTACTAGAGACGAGAATTCAATGCAAATGCATGTTTTTATAGGAAGATAAGACATAGCTCAAACTTAGTACTTACCCATTTTATTACTTACCGGTCCCAAAAATGTGTACCTTTTCCGTGCATATTTGCATGTTTTGCCCATTTTGGGGATAAAACATGCATAATGTATATTTTTAGCTTAATCATGCATATAATATACATTATATTCAGTTTAAATGCATGTTTTATTGATTTTGAGTGAATATCTCAGTTTTTCGATTTTTATGTCCCTTATTTGAGCTTCAGGAAACAGGATTGGCGAAGGAAAAGGAAACAAAAAACAAAATATCAGAAAAATGAAATATAATCTTAAGATTTTCACAATAAAATGTTTCACTGGACGGAAGTACACGTTTAAAACACTTTACCGATAACCCTCTACAACTGTGGAACAATTTTTATTACAGTGTAGAAAATACGACCGTGTCCGTCGGCAGTATGGAATTCGGCCGACTCTACGTGACGCTCTTGGAAATGATTTTAATTATACAAATGCAGTTCTGAGATTTTTTATCGAATACAGGACTTGACAGTGTGATGTAGTTTTTTAATGACCCGTTTTACTTATCCTCGGGACTCTCCACATCCGGAGGTCACATTTTTTAGTATATGATTTTAACAAACTTGACATTCGGACCTTTTACATCCGCGTATTTTATAAATACGCCAGACAATTTATTTCTGGTGGCATTTGTTTTATTGTTTTGTTGTTTCTTTTTAAATACTACTTAGGGTCTGAGAACTTCTCACTTTTATGTTTTTTATGCATCATCTTGTTGAAACTGTATTTGATTGCCTCGTTTTAACAGTGACAACGCTTTTTAGTTCTTTTAAGTATTCTGGTTATTGTATTGTGTTTGTGTTTAGTAAAAGATTTTAGATAAGGGCGCAAATAGCCATAGTAGCTGACGCGCCCTTTTTAAACCCCACTAACTAACTGACTGACTGACTGACTAACTAACTAACCCTCTACAGACTCCGTGTCATAAATGGATTTATTACGTAGGATATTTTGAGAACAATAGGAAATATATAGGGTTCAAGGAAACTGCCCACCCATCCATCCATCCATCCATCCATCCATCCATCCATCCATCCATCCATCCATCCATCCATCCATCCAACCATCCATCCATCTATCTAAGCAAAAAGAAACTCCAATACAAATTGGTTCCATCCGTCCGTCCGTCCATCCGTCCATCCATCCATCCATCTATCTATCTAAGCAAAAATAAAAATTCCAATAAAAATTGGTTCCATCCATCCATCCACCCACCCACCCATCCATCCATCCATCCATCCATCCATCCATCCATCCATCCATCCATCCATCCATCCATCTATCTATCTATCTATCTATCTAAGCAAAAATAAAAATTCCAATAAAAATTGGTTCCATCCGTCCGTCCGTCCATCCATCCATCCATCCATCCATCCATCTATCTAAGCAAAAATAAAAATTCCAATAAAAATTGGTTCCATCCATCCATCCATCCATCCATCCATCCATCCATCCATCCATCCATCCATCCATCCATCCATCCATCCATCCATCCATCCATCCATCCATCCATCCATCCATCCATCCATCCATCCATCCATCCATCCATCCATCCATCCATCCATCCATCCATCCATCCATCCATCCATCCATCCATCCATCCATCCATCCATCTATCTATCTATCTATCTATCTATCTATCTATCTATCTATCTATCTATCTATCTATCTATCTATCTATCTATCTATCTAAGCAAAAAGAAACTCCGATACAAATTTGGTTCGCAAATGACCGTTGTCGAGATAATGCACATTTTCTGTTTAGATTCCTCGCTGACTAACAAGAAAACCATCCCAGGTTATGCAGCTTGAATTTAATGAAAATGCATATTTAAGCTAATTTTAATTCGTTAAGAAACGTGACGATAGTCGTTCGTTTCGCGTTTTCCTCACTTACGAAATATAACGACTTGAAAATCGATGCTATTAATGTAACTCAAATATTTTAGGACTGATGGAATACACAGAAAATCCAGACGTTACAGGAGAAGAAATGCCAAGTCTTAGCTTGCACATTCTGTTTTCGTCACCCCTGGTTGCGATGCACCCAAGGCTGACGAGTGGGCGGCCGATAAAATGCAGTTCTGCAGGACTAGTAACTTGCACAGATAGCCTACCGGGACTGTTTCCGTGCTTTATGCAGCGGATATGAAGCACGCCGAGTATTTTTACATCGCAAACGAGGCCACGTCAGGGTGGACAAAAATCAACGATGCAAGCAGTCTTCCGTGCTAATATTACTGCGAGAAACAAAAAAAATAATACGCCCTTCTCTAAATATTAAAATTAAGCAGGGTTTCTCAAATATTAATATCTTCCTCAAAAGTAATCATTCAGACCTAAAAATGAATGTCACAAACGTGACACACCATATAGTAAAATTCCGCATTCATTTCGAGAGATCTGCTAGACTTCAGTCTTTGTTTCGCAGCGAATGACATCATTCCTTGCAATTTACTCTGTTAAAACATATAGGCCCTAACTATAGACCGTCTGATAAGTAATATCCATTTACTAAGTCGATATTTGGTGTCTTGCAGTGGCACCCGGGTACCCTGACCCAGTAAACGGGGAAGTCCTGCATTGTGTGTGTGTACAGTAGAGTTGTGGGTCTAGGCACAATAAGCTTCAGGCTGTGGTGCCGAAATTAGTAAAAAAAATCGATATTTTGTAAATTTTTAATGATTTTATTTATACATCTTGATTACACAACTTTTAACACTTTGGAAAAACAGAACACACACACTCTTTGACTCTACATTACACCACACAAACACACCCCCACAGGAAACAAAACAAAAGGCGCCAAGACCAGCAACAACCAGTTCTGAAGATGGCCGATAGCAGGCCGAAACATGTTAACAAGGTAACATAAAATTTAACACGTGAAAGATATATAATACATTTTCCAAAGATTGTATTTAGTTGAACAACGTAATTTGCGGAACGCTGTGGTTGTTATTAGAGTTAGGATTCTTAGCTAAGTAAATGAAGCGTTGGTCCGAATTAGGGACTTGTGGTTCTCAAAATTATTTAAGATGTGCCTACTTTTCGTTCTTTCAGTCGATAATTAGGTATGCCTTAATTTTCTGGGGAAATGGTAGCAAAATTGGGAGTGTCTTGATTTTACAAAAGAAAGCCATTACAATTCTATGTCAATCAAACTATCTTGAAAATTGTCGACCTCTTTTCGAACAATCACAGATATTAACTGTCATAAATTTATATATATACGACCTAGTCCTTTACACTCGACAAAATATAGACAATTACTCATTAATAGCCAATATTGATATGATATATTTATTTCTACAACTCTTATTTGGTAATGGGTCGCCACCACATCTCTGTATTCGTGCTCCCCATTACCTTCTAATTACAATAACAAATACAAACTTTCATTGACGTGTACAGTCATCTTATTTTACCTTTGTTACCTCTCTTACTATAATACATACTCTCAATTTGCTTTCTAACCTCTCCCCTTAAAATTTTCTCTTCTTTCTAATGAACACCTCACCACTTTTATTGTTTACTTATATTGAAGTACTTCCTATCGTCTAAAATTTCCCTAATTTTGAACTAACTTTTACTAACATTATTTAATCATACTCATTCACTTTTATCTCTAATTTACAATGAGTTCTACCTCTCCTCACTTCTGTCATCACTCTTACCCCCTATTTCTCCATTAGACACTGAATCACATGTTTATTTTGTTAAACTATTCCCTTTCACCCCGATAAATTTTCCGTTTGCCACTATTTTTGTAAGTCAACTCAACCTTCATTTGTAAACTTACATTAAAATACTTGCTGTCTTCCTATCATTTCAATTTCTCTGATTGTACGCTAACTTAGTCGACACTCCAATATTAGTAACATTTCACTACCAATTACTATTAACAAACACTTCTAATTTTCTCTAGTCACTTCCTTTATCAACTATTGTTTCTCTGGACACTAATTCACTTATTCGTTTATACATTCTCTCTCCGATTATATTGATAGTTACTCTTACTCCTTGAACACTCACTTAATTGTTTCTATGTCTTTTGCCACACTTTTATCACTCCATCCCCCTTAAGCACCAACTTCGTAGACTGTAGTTCTGCGGTTCCTTATTTCCTTCCTTTCCCTCACAAATAGATGGACTACCCAAATCTTCTTTACTTCCCCTCTTTAATAGCCAATATACATGATCATGAAATTAGAAATAGTGAACAAATTAATATTCCAAACTGTAGATTACATAAAACTAGTACAAATTTTTCTGTCATGGGGATGAAATTATATAATAAGCTTCCCAGTCAATATTATATATTACCAACCAATAGTTTCAAAGCTAGATTTTATAATTGGCTTTTAATTAATCCTTTCTACTCTGTAGATGAGTTTCTTAAAATAAATTCACACGAAATTGTTTTTTAATAAATAAAGTTATTTAGATTAGTTACAATTATTATTCTGTTGCTGAGTTTTTCAACACAAATTTGTATGAAATTGTATTTTAATAAATAAGTTTAATTGCAATTTAGTTAGTTTTCTTCAATTTAAAAGTTTCAAATTATTTCACGTTTTCATTGTATTACTTAAATTTTACTGTTTCTATTACTAGTGTTTTTTAAAATGTATTTATATGTTTTTTTTTTTCAATGTATTCTGACGAAGGCAAAATTGTATGTCTAATGGCCAAATAAATTGAATTGAATTGAATAATGGTCTATGTTACAATTTTCCAAAATCGATTTTTTAATGGAATAATGCTCTACAGCTGTAACAAAAATTGTTTTTCAATATTTGTATCACAGACGCTTCTACACAAGAGTTACAACTATGAATTTCTTGGTTGGAACAACGGTCTATGTCACTAGTCACATGTAGCGTATCCAGTTGTTTACATCGTATCGAGAGTTATTGCACGGGAGTTTGTTCTCTTTACGAATACTGGGTACTTGAACTCTGTGTTTCAGGTTTCGGTTGATCTATTACGTGAAATGGACGACTGCAAGACAGTGACGATTTCGACCGGCTAAATAAACCTAAAAAAGAAAAAGGATCCAAGTAAATTAATATTAATAAATGGAAAGATGTGTCACGAAAGTCGCTGAGAGACAGTGGTCTTGAGTATACAACAAGGAACACGAAGTCGCAAGTTAGTGCGAAAGATCCCCCAAGGAATGTAAGTTTCTGTCTGTTTTTTGCACTATTTTATTACTTATATTTTAATTTACAATTTACCTAGTGTTAGTCTATATTGTGTTTTGCCACTATAGTTTATCTTAGAATGTTATCAAGGTACTTCGTTTCAGGAACAGATTTGTGGAAATTCTTGTAAGATATCCTCACAGCTTGCTCTTGATGTCAGAAAGGAGCTGTTTAAAATGTATTACTCTCTTACAGCCAGCATTTAAAAACTGTGATTGTTAACGTCTTCATTATTAATAAAATTTATACTTAACAGATAAGCCATCTGTTGGGATGGATACTGAATATTCGGGACAGGAGTTCAAATTCCATCCCCTAACAATTTCTCAAACTGTAATATTTAACTTTCTTTATTCATTTGTTATTGTTACAAGTTTCATTAATTTAATGGTGCCCCTACATCTGAATGCTGTATTTATTTTCTAATAATAGTGTTATTATTTTATCAGTATTATAATATGTTTATTCATAATATGGCTGAGTGTAATTTTAATAAATTACATGGTGTTAATTCATATTAATATATAGCATTTAAAAATAAATATCATAATCACTTTGTTCTTAATTTAATTTGCATATTTTGAATGTAAATGTGTAAAACTTCGACAACCACACTGGACTTCAGAAACGATGTTGAAAAAGGTCTTGAGTAAAAGATGTTCAGGAATTGATTTCAAAGAGTTGGTGTAATTCGTGTAAGTTAAGTGAACAATTTCTTCTAATCGATTTATATAATTCCATCGTATACTGTTAATTGCGAGCGAGGATTTAGTTGCATGAATCTTGTAAAAACTGGAATTAAAAATCGCCTTTCAGTAAAAAGAGTTAGCACTCTGCTAACAGTAAATCTTGAAGGGCCTACACGTAAAGAATAATTTCAATGTTTCGAATACCCATAAAATAACGTATTTTAATGTCATGTAAATTCAGCAGTAATTGATTCTAATAATAATATGCGTTACAAGAGCGGTATGTTGAAGTTTTCATGTTCGAGGAAAAGTTTGAAAAAGCGAAACGTAGTTGAGCTTTTTTAATTTCCGAGAATTGAAAGAAAACATACCGCTCGTGTATCGTACATTATTTTGTGCGAAGATCGTTTATTACATACCTGAAAGAAGAATTTCTAATTAGTTGCAATGAAATCTCCATCTTGGTTTCTGTTCAATGACGGAAAATTTGCAAAACAAAAATATCTCTCTTCAACCTTGTTGCTTTAAAATGTTTTCTGTGTTTACTATACTCCAGTAGGCCGTGATATGTCTGTCTTCCCCCCCCCCAGTCTATGATGAGTCTGGAATCTTGTTGATTTTTTCACGGCTTCCTTAATGTTACTTGCATCACGAATGCAGTAACTTTAGTGGAGCTGTAGAGTTTACTTAATTTTTGCAAATATTTAAAAACAATAATTAACAGTGCAATTTAGGTGAAATTGCAGTGGTAAGTTTCCAATTTATAATTATTACTATATTGAACGTCTCTAAAAATAATATGTTAAAAGCCTAAAGCAGTAAAATCAATATCACTTAAGCGGTAAGAAGAGGGAAATTGTTATGTGTGTTCGGTTGGGAATACTGAATGTGGAATTTTAGACTTTCCGCGGATTGGTTTTGTGCGGAAACTAAGCAAATTACATGACTTTTTGTTTCTGCATGCTTTATTAATTTTATCTTTCTGCACAATTATTTATAATATTGCACAAGCATTTTGCAATTTTCAGAAATATAATTTTAGTCATGCATTTTTGCGACAATTATTTATTTTCCAGCTTAAACCCTGAATCAATGGCTTTTCCAAAACGCACTATGATTTTTTTTGTTTTGTTTAGTAATGACGGGTATTTGACTTACATCATTCACCCATATGAAAGCAGTTATGCACACCAATTTACCGACAAAGTCGTTGCCCAGGGTGCGCTATAGGAGGCTGGTCTACGCTACACCCACGATGAGATGATTATGGAGACTTGTTGGGATGCCACGGGGGAACCGGAGCTTCCCGGAGAAAACCTCTGTCTTACCTGGACCACGAGCTTGCCCAACACAAGTTACAAATCGGAGGCACACCGGGGATCGAACCCGGGTGCACAGGATTATAAGTCAAGCGCTCTACCTTGGCGGCTACACTATGAAATGTTTCGTATAAAATAATTATCTCGAAAAAGAAACAAAAACGAGCAAAATTCTATTAGACTTTATTTTGTTTAAAATATCTCAAAGAATAGTAACCCCTGAAATTAACGACATTACTTACGATGTAGCAGCAGGCTACAACGTCTGCATAATGCGTGCGTCCGTTGTATTTGCAATATTCGTAAGTATGATCATGTTTCCCCGTCTTTCCAAACTCTGTCTTGGCTAAGGCTAAGCGATCGACGAGCCCTGCATTCTCTTGTTCTCTTATTTCAAATTCTGCGCACCGCTACCCCAATCTATTTGGCTTCTCGTTTTCAAAATTTATCCGCATATCATCAACTAAGTACAAGATCTCATCATAACAATTTACTCATTATACCCTACCAAAAGACATATTTATATTCTTCATCTTATACAGTTTCAGTTGCTAGAAATTGGAACTCGCTTCCGAGTGATGTAAGGGGTTGTTGGACAATAACTTCATTTAGGTCAAAATTATATAAATTCTTACTTAAAAAATTAATTGCTGATTAATATTTATTACTTATAATGAAACTAACATCTGTCCATTCTTATCATTATCATTAATTTCTCTAAATAAATTTACAAAACCTCTAATGGCAATTACATTAATATTCTCATTATAGAAATATATTTCAGATTTATATATTTTTTCCTCCCTGTAATATAGTTCTAGTAAGCTTATATTAAATTAATTGTCATCATTTTACTAGCTATCTCAAATCTGATATTAATTATAATTGATTGAATTAAATTAGCTCATAAATTAAGTTACTACTTTACCTTATAGGTTTATCTAAATTTAAATAAATATGTAGTCTACTAGTCGTTAAAACTCAACTGAAGAATATTGCTGGAGAACCTTTTAAGTGTAGTGTAAATATTCGTAATTGTATTGTATTGATTAAGGCTGGTTGAGTGGAAGAGAAGACCTTATGGCCTTAACTCTGCCAGCGAAAATAAAACATTATTATTATTATTATTATTATTATTATTATTATTATTATTATTATTATTATTATTATTATTATTATTATTATCGGTTCTTCTGTATGGTTGTGAAACTTGGACTCTCACTCTGAGAGAGGAACATAGGTTCAGGGTGTTTGAGAATAAGGTGCTAAGGAAAATATTTGGGGCTAAGCGGGATGAAGTTACAGGAGAATGGAAAAAGTTACACAACACAGAACTGCACGCATTGTATTCTTCACCTGACATAATTAGGAATATTAAATCCAGACGTTTGAGATGGGCAGGGCATGTAGCACGTATGGGCGAATCCAGAAATGCATATAGAGTGTTAGTTGGGAGACCGGAGGGAAAAAGACCTTTAGGGGGGCCGAGACGTAGATGGGAGGATAATATTAAAATGGATTTGAGGGAGGTGGGATATGATGATAGAGACTGGATTAATCTTGCACAGGATAGGGACCACTGGCGGGCTTATGTGAGGGCGGCAATGAACCTTCGGGTTCCTTAAAAGCCATTTGTAAGTAAGTAAGTAAGTAAGTATTATTATCATCATCATCATCCTGTATATTTCTAAGTAAAACATAGAACTCTAGAACTCTTTGGCTCAGAGTAACTTATCCATCGTTACCAGGTAAAATAGTGCATTTTCGTTTCTTGCTGTAAAATACATTTCGGTTACAAAGAATCCTAGCTCCGCTTTTTAAATTAAATCGAAAATGTTACTCCATACGTACTACATAGATTTCTCATTGAAATGAAACCCAAACCAAAATTCTAATAGATAGGTTCGTGCATGTGTAATACCATAACTCATACTTGAGGTCATGTAATGAGGGCCGTCCATATTAAAAGCATCCCCTTTGTTTGCCTCTCCTACGGCCTGACATATTGAAAGCTGCGGTTCTCCCAGTTATGTTGAAAATGCTGTTGTGATATCTGGCTACACATGTAACGCTCAGCATCCAGGCTCCGTCTTAATATTGAAACACAAATCAGCACTAACAGAAAATTCACAGTTCAACCCTATTTCCCCATATAATTCAATTGTGAACGTATATTCCGAAAGACAGAAAAAAGCGAAGCTGTTACGCTAAAATTTATAGTATGAGGAGTTGGTAGTTAACAAGAGAAAAAGAAAATCTACGAGCGCACGATTCAGTACCGTAGAAGAGGGTAAAGTCGATCAAAATTTTGCAATTTTTAAAATGATATTGAGGTTATGCAATGGAGCTAAGTTCCTCAGAAAATAGCATTTTGTCGTCATATCCTTCACTTATGAAGACACGTTACAAGAATTGAATTACAATCTATAAAAAAACTGTTTTTTTTTTATTTGACATGTGATCGAAGTTACCTGCTTAAATAGGGTAAAGTCGATCACCATTGAATTTTTAGTTTAAGATCGATTTTAAAATACTGCGGAGTAAAGTCGATCACTGTTTATGTTTTTAAAAAACAAATTAAGTGTATTGGATATATTTTATTAGTTATAAGGGGTGTAAAAACAATAATAATCTTCAATATATGCCTATAGCATTATATAGTGTATCTTTTGTTACTGTGATCATAATATTCGATACAATTAGGCCTACAGGTCTCCACTGTACAATCGTGACTATGATTGCCAACTTATAAAACATAAAAACACATTTTAATACTTCACATACCGACAAACAAAGATTTAAGAATTCAAAATTTACATTGAAATACCACCCTTCAATTATAATCTAAAATGCAATTCAACATTGCTTAGGTTTATATCAGATATTATTTGAAATCTTCCCCTCCTCATGTCACTTTAGAAACTACGTTGTTCCCATAGTCAGGTACTAGAGGGGTGTACAAAATATGTTTCTTTGGCAGTGCTTCTCTTACGCAAGAAATTCACCATAATTTTTTCTTCCTTTTTCCCACTACCCCATCAATATAAACTATACTACGACACTTTTCTGTTTATAAGTGTTAGTTGGAGGTATTTCGGTGGACAATTTATTCTTCCTGCTGGTCCTATCTGTTTCGAGTAGGTCGATGGCATGATCGACTCAAACCTACAAAGGTACAAGTTTTCTTAAAATAATAAGTTTCAATACTAACATTTACGAACTGCAAAACTATTATTTCAGGATAAAATCTCAACGAAAAGTACTTACGTATACTTCCTGTCTCCTTTCACTGCTGACTATAATTTAGAGTTTGTAAGACTTTGTTTTCATTTAAGAGAAAAAGTTGAAAATAACAATTTTCACTTCAACGGTAATTACACAGTGTTCCCATTGTTGGCATTCGCAGGCTTTTTGTTGTCCCTCTCGCTTACATTTACAATGTAAGGCAATGAAGTCAGCATAACAAAATTTTAACAAGTAACTGAGAAAATATATAATTTTCAATAAAAATTGCAAATGATCGATTTTGCACCCACTGATTGACTTTACCCACTTCTATGGTACCTATCAGCGAAGTACGATACACAGATGCTATGTCCACTTCTTTATGTCCAGACAAAATGTCCATTTTTTTGTGTCCACCGTTCATATGTCCAGTTTTTTTCTGTCCTTTACACTAAAGTCCATTAATTTATAGGTCCAGTTACTTAAATTCCACTGCATTACAGGTCCAATTGTAGTTGTGTCCACAGATGGTTTGTCCATAATTTAAAAGGTCCACAAATCTCAAGTAATAACCAATTTGAAAAATCATCAGTCTGCTTTTAATATGAAGGAAATAACCAGCTGTACATTATTTTAGAATTTTAATATTACATAACTAGCCGTACCCGTGCGCTCCGCTGCAGCGGTTAGAAATAAATATAAAGTAATTACATAATTAAAATAGGACATTTGATCCAGGTAACATTCTTGATTGATAGAAGGACAAATCGTTTATTATGTTACTTAATTTAAATTGTATTAAAAAATTAAAATGCGATCATTTTGATCCAGAGACCACTCATTTGGTCATAAAAATTATTTTATGAAATACAGGAAACGAATGCCTATCAAGTTACCTGTGCATAAGAATCTTACCTCTTCTCGATTCAGTCAGAAGTTACTGTAATAACATTATAACATTATGTCCATCTAGAGAAACTACACTTTCCAATGGTAAAATAATAATTAATTATACAAATCGGTTAATTTAGCTTCCGATATTACTTCATACAAACACACAAACATTCTCTGTAGGCTATCTTTCATAGCTTTCGATTGTTGCTGTCCAAGGCCCTTTGTAGACGAAGTCATTTGTTTTTTTATTTTATTATACGGCCTTAGATGGCAGTTATTTTAATTTTAAAACTCATTTATCTCATTAAATATCAGTCCTATCAAAATGTTTCAAGGAATAAAACTTATCGAAAATTATTTTTAAAGAAACGTTTGTTATGTAACATTTTTCACAAAAATCAATAATAAGCGAGATATTTCGATTTATTTAATTCAGGCCCCCTTATAACCCCCCTTTTAAATAATGTATTTTGAATGCCATACAGCCTAAAATCTAAGTTACAACGAACATAATTTATATTCCAATTTTCATCAAAATCCGTTCATCCATTATCGCGTGAAAAGGTAACAAACATACAGACAGACAGACAGACATACAAACAAAAATTTCAAAAAAGCGATTTTCGGTTTCAGGGTGGGTAATTATATATGTTAGGACCAATTATTTTTGGAAAATCGAAAATTACCAGAAAAATTTCGGCTACAGATTTATTATTAGTATAGATAACTGTAATGTAGCATATGTTAATTCAATTATAAAAATAACATTAATTTGCTTCATTATCGTTTTCATCACAAGGAAGTTCTTCTGCATACAGTTTCAACCGATAACTAATGCCTCTAAGATATGTCAACGTCACCGTTTCCTCTATATACATGGTAATTCCGTACAACTTCCTCCATAAGTCTTGAACTTAAAACGTAGGACTTCTTTATGGGATGACGTATTACTATATGACCTGCCATTAGGCCTAATTGATTTATTAATAGCTGATTGTCATTCTGGTCCTTCTGTAAGTTTTCGATGAACTTCCGTATGTTAGCATGGTGAGTTACTATACATTTTTGAAATTTGGAGTGCCATCCTTCTATTTTATTAATTATCCTTTGAGTCCCATTCAAGACTAGGTTATAAACATTCCATACATGCGGAGGAAAGCGAGGCGGCATCTCTCGTCTTCTACCTCTGAGAGGTATCCCTCTTACGAAGGTCCTTTCCATGTATAATGATACATCTAATACTGATTCCTCTACACCATCAGAAACTTCATCGAATGTATTCACACTGTGATCCAGTGGTATGAAAGGTATGGACATGGGTGGGCAACTCGTGCTCTCGAAGTGTGAACACAACCTCAGTGCAGGTAGAACGGACTCTGTACTGTAGTGTCTGTATGCAAGTTTGCTCGCGTCTGCAGTAAGTGGCGGCTCGTTTTAAGTGAAAAACAATATAATCCCCAAATCATTTCCCTTTACTGAGGAGTCGAAAGAGAAAGATTTTTTATTAAGAAGGGAGGTAAAGCTTGTATTATGTTCTATTACACTTTCTTACTCATGACATTTTTGTAGCGCTCGGAAAAAGTGGCACAAGTCCAACATGTTAATTTTACAGGTGAAGGAAAAAAAACTATCTTCACATTGGTTTATGTCGGTTTGATTTTCTTCTGTATGAATTATTGTAATGGGAGAATTATTTATGTCTCTTTTCCCACGCGAGCAGATGTTCCGTAAGTTGTCAATAAATTAATAAAAAATGTTTGTGGAAACTGACTTGTGCCACTTTTCCCAAACACTGCAGATTTTATGTTACAAATAAACACAGTGAAGGTTTTAGTAAAGATCGAACTGTTCATAATGCTGCCTAAGTCAGAATTTCCAAACATACTCCTTGGTTCCATATATACTGTATATGCTTGAGTCAGAGTTTAATACAAGAAAGAAGTGTAAAAGGTCTCAATGTACAGAAAGGCTTAGAAGTAAGTTTATTTCATCTGCCGTGACATGTAAAAAATACTTCCTTGAATTTGTGATTGTTTGCGAATACAGACTATTACCTCTCTGAGAGCAGAGGAATACTCTTTAATGTATGAAGACTTGTAAATTCTCGCGTTGTATGTTTCAAATAAGACTTATAATAAGAAATATTAACAAATAGTGTAATAATAAATAATAAGTGTTGCAGTTATGTTTGTTGAATCTTGAAAAGGTTGTATTCAGTTTGTGTTTCCTGTACTAAACTAATTTACAAAGCTAGGAAATAATAAATTTTTGTTATGTCTGCTTAGGTACAGTCCGTATAAAATTACTATAATTATTGTACCATGCGTCATTCTGAAATTAAAATCATGGAGTAGATATCACGACCACCTGCATGAGCCGCCAGAGCGCACCGTGGCAGTGAACTGCTTTTGCAGGTAAACTACAAACAACTTGTAACTGCTGCGGCTGGCTCCGTCTGTCTTTCTCTCGTTCAAGGTTTTTTAGCACTTCGTGAGCTCGAGTTGCCCATCCATGGGTATGGACATTAACTTTCGGATATCATTTCTTACTCTGTCCTTTTCCCTGTTATTATAAGCAGCCTTTAATCCAAGTTGAACAACATGACGCCAAATGGCCTGTCAGAAGTGGAAAAGACAACCTTTTATTTCTGTTCTGTAATATGTATTATGTACATCATAATTAATTGACAGTTAAGGTCATTGTATATAATGAATATGAACAAAATTTCTTGTGGACATATTTGTTTGTGGATTACACGTCTATAGACGTTATGTTCAGTGGACAAAACTCTTGTGGATATAACGTGATGATGGACATTTTTTCTTTGGACTTGATGAAAAATGGACATGGCTGTAGTGGACCAATCATCCTGGAACCGCGAAATACAACACTGAAAAATCACAGTCACCGGTCTCTTCTTCGGAGGCACCATTCCGAAAGCCTTTGTAAAATAGAGGGAAAAACACAGGCTGAAGAGAGATCTTCAAGGTGCCATCGCCACCAACATAATAACATTTTCTGTAGCGATACTTTGCCAGCATCTTTATGGTGTACACTCAATTTAAATTGTACCAGGTTCTATTTTTTTTCTTATGCCTCTTCATGTTCCTGTGAACATCCCACACAAACAGTCGACCACCTGATTTGAGGTGGTCGAGATACCGACTAGGAACCCACCTTAGCATGTGCGATACAACTTTCTCACCACCAATAACAAAAGTTCTTCTGAAGCAATGTTGCTTAAAGGAATTTCACAGATTTATTACAGGTGTGTTTAAGACACAGAAAATAACAGTATTTATTAACAGTGTCCTATTTATTCTTTTTGGAGCCAAATTTGTAACTTTGAAAAGTATGGGTATTATGTTGAAGTGTATGTGTTGTAGAGGATGCTTGATTTGTTGTGTATGTGAGTCATAGTTATGGGATGCTTGATTGTGTTTGTGTGACTATTGTGTTTTAATTTATGATGTATGTTACTGAAAGTTGCATAATTGGTTTATAGAGAACGGCTATAACAAATGTTATGTTTATGTGTTGTAACTGTTTTCTGTATGTCTCAAATTGATGCCTGTATGTTTGATTTGCAATCGCAATGTTTAAATTAAGGATTGTTAATGTTTTGTTTACATTGTGTAAGATAATTTATTTTTCTTTTCAATTTGTGTTTGTGCTCAGGCCTATTTTTTGTGTAAAACTATAGCCCTAGCATACATATGTAAAATAGGGCTACCCCCCATTGGAGATACAATAATAAATTGCCAATAATCATCTCATCAATAGAGACACGTGGTTTCAACAGGATAGTGCTACCAGAGACACGGCTAGACTTATACTTGAATGTGTGCAACGAATTGGGTCCCACATTCGAGATGTAGTGTTCAGAAAATAAGAAGTTCATGAGGTACAGGTAAATGCTATTCTGTATACTTCAAATGTAAAGTGAAAGTTTCGTTTCAAAATAATCAGTGCAATAATTATTAAAGTCTTAAAACCGCCCGTTTCATTGGCTCACTTTATATTAAAGAACGGTTTTTCTTAACAGTTTTGTATATAATTTACATACATTTAGACAATATTTGTATTTAATAAATGTTCTTATTGAAATCGTGGCGCCATAATGACCAATCACATAAATTTAACTTTAAACTCTGTTTTCCGAAACCTGAATTTTCCAAGTTATTGGTACACATTGCAGAACAACTGTTCAAACTAGACTTATAACATTTTCAAGTTATTTTATCGCATATTTAATAATGCTACCCTACTAGATTTATTGAAATTTATTAAGACTATTTCCAGCTCCATATTATTGCTATATGAGAAAAAAACTTTTGAATGATTAAAAAAATTCAAATACGTCCAAAAACCATAAAATTTAAACGAATTAGCAAGAGTGTCTTTTATTACTTCTAAATCTATGTGACTAAAATTTCTTTAAGGTCTGGAAGGAAGGAAAAGAGAAAATATTGTATCTTACTTGCAACTTACTTACAAATGGCTTTTAAGGAATCCGCAGGTTCATTGCCGCCCTCACATAAGCCCGCCATCGGTCCCTATCCTGTGCAAGATTAATCAGTCTCTATCATCATATCCCACCTCCCTCAAATCCATTTTAACATTATCCTCCCACCTGCGTCTCGACCTCCCCAAAGGTCTTTTTCCCTCCGGTCTCCCAACTAACACTCTATATGCAAGAGTCCTTACATTTTTTCAAATTTTCTGAAAGGTACGCCAATATGATTTCTTCGTTAACGTCTTTCAGTTCCTAACGCCACTCACAAAATAACTTATATTCTTTCTGATAAACAGATGCAAATTTCTATGGAACCAACCTGGACAGCCGTTTTGGCGACATTAAGGGCTTCATCCGGTAAGAAAACTTCTTCTTTACACGACATTTTACTTCAGAAGAACAAACATTTTAAATTTATTTATTATGTACCCAATGCGACTGATATTGTCGTCTTCATTACTATTCTTTAAATCCTAGTCAACTGTACATAAAATTTAGTTAAACTAACCATGGACAACAATCGCTTTGAATGAAATAATAAAAAATGAGCCTAATAATTAATTTCAATTAAATTATTTCCATAGAAATATCACTTCCATATTATTTATTTATTTATTTATTTAATCTGACAGGATTAAGGCCATAAGGCCTTCTCTTCCATCCCACCAGATAGCACATATAAAAAGAAATACAGTCGCTGGTGAAAATAATACAAATTACATTAAAGCCCTATAGAGGGTCAACAGGGTCAAAAGAACACTATAGAGCTCTCATCGAGCTAATACAAGAAAAAAATAAAGAAAACAGAGATAGCAATGATTATAGTGATAGTGATAATAATAATAATAATAATAATAATAACAATAAATACATTACATATTAATTGTCAATTTTACAACAGCATAGTTACAATATTTACTATATGTCATGGGTTAAGCCGAAGTTGCGCAACCTGACAGGTGTTCAACAAGCAATTCCATGAACTAGAATGTGATTTTTTAATTTAAATTTGAATTTTGATATTGTCCGACAGTCTCTGACATGGTCAGGGAGAGAGTTTCAGAGGCGTGGAATAGATATGCTGAAAGATGAGTAGAAGGATGTTCTGTGTAGAGGACTAGAGAGAAGGTACATGTTCCGGGTTCGAAGCAGTGAAAGGTAAACAAAACGACATGCTAGGTAAGAGGGTGGGGATGATTTTAAATAGTAATAAGAGAGAGTTGAAGAATCTTCTTTCTTTAAGTGGACTCCAAGACAACAATTCTAGTGAAGGTGTTACATGATCGAATTTTTTTTTTTGTTACAAACGAAACGAACGCAGATATTGTGAACACGCTGTAGTCTACGGGCAAGATCATTATTTAGATTCGTGAGGCATCACTAAAGTTTGGATCAGGTTCTTTTTAAGGCTGAGGGTGGAAAAAATATTGTATGAAACACGAGACTTAATAGATTTTATTCACTCGTGGAAATTATCTCCTTCAGCTTTGTCTCAGGAGCTAAACTTCCCACCCATCTTATTTAAGTCTCTTGTCACATAAATTACTATTAGATATCATGAACCAATCGTTTCACTTTTAATTTCTGAAGAATATCGAGTATGTAAGTGTTAAATTTAACCCTAATTTATCGGCTCTCATTTCACGGACTTTAAAAAAATTACTACACTTTTGTTGGTCAGGAATTTTACATCTTGTGAGCGTAGAGGCTATAAATCCAATTTCTTTTATCATAGCGATAGTATTAGATGCAATGAATTATAAACCACAGTGCTACCTACGTAACTGAAATTTGAAGTTGGAAGAAAAATAACCATAAATGTATTTTTTTTTCGTATTCGGATGGAATTTTCTCGCACTGTATCTTATACTTATTTGTAAGAACTAAAATCATTCTGGTAATATGTAGTAAATTCAGGAGGTTGCTTTGCAATAAACTATTATTATGAAAAGAATATGAACCCTCTCTTATGTCAAAATGCAAATGAAGAGGGACATGTTAAATGACTGGAATTCAATGTGGTTAAATAGTACAAATGGCCAAATCACAAAATCACTATATTTTTCCCACAGTTAAGGATAGACTAACCGCAAAGAATTATGAACCATCATACATATCCACGCAATTTATGACTGGACACGGAAAATTCAATTCATATTTGGAATTTTTCAAAATTGACAACCCAAACGGCCCTGTGAACACCCCACACAAACAGTCGACCACCTGTTATTCGAGTGCCCGCTACAAGAACGCAAGAGATACCGGCTAGGAACCCACCTTAGCATGTGCGATACAGCTTTCTCACCACCAATAACAGAAATTCTTCTGAAGCAATGTTGCTTAAAGGAATTTCACAGATTATTACAGATGTCTTTAAGACCTTGTAGAAAATAACAGTATTTAGTAACAGTGTCCTATTTGTTCTTTTTGGAACTAAATTTGTAACTTTTAAAAGTATGGCTATTATGTTGAAGTGTATGTGTTGTAGCGGATGCTTGATTTGTTGTGTATGTGAGTCATAGTTATGGGATGCTTGATTATGTTTGTGTGAATATTATGTATTAATTTATTATGTATGTTACGGAAAGTTGCATATTTGTGTTATAGAGAACGGCTATAAGAAATGTTATGTTTATGTGTTGTAACTGTTTTCTGTATGTCTCTATGCCTCAAGTTTGATTTGTAATCGCGATGTTTAAATTACGGATTGTTTATGTTTTGTTTACATTGTGTAAGCTAATTTATTTTTCTTTTCAATTTGTTTTTACAGAGGTGTGAAAATTATTAGAATAATCTTAATTTTAAAGGCTTTTTAATAGTTCCTTCACAAATATTCATTGAATTGATGAATATTGGTATATAATATTACTATACTGATGTAGGATATATTTACTACTAACAATACCGGAAAGCATTGTTGTACATTGGCATTTTTCTTATTTTACAATTGTTATGGGAATTCAGAAATTATTAAATTATGTTGGCGGAATTGGAAACATAAAAAATTAATTAAGAAATGCTTTAAACAAATTGTTCTTTGCGTTTACATTGTTGTGAAGGTTCAAATGAACGTATACATCAGTTTTGTGCATATAATTTTTTATGTTTCCAATTCCGCCAACATAACATAATAATTTCTGAATTCCCATAACAATTGTAAAATAAAAAAAAATACCAATGTACAACAATGCTTTCCGGTATTGTTAGTAGTAAATATATCCTACATCGGTATAGTAATATATACCAATATTCATCAATTCAATTAATATTTGTGAAGGAACTATTAAAAAACCTTTAAAATTAATAAATGAATATAATATAATATTTTATTACTCAGTCAATGACAAATCAATGTGAAATAATGACTTATATTATAGTCATTAAGTTTATATACATGAATTACAAAATTGCGAACGTTTTCGCCTATTCAGGCATCCTCAGGCAGAGTTATACAATATCTCAATGTCATATACGTAGCTATTGGTGGTGAGTGCTATTTGAATTAATGATGTACAAAACATCTCCATTATAAAAATGTAATATTACAGGTAGTAAACTTAAATAATGTTAAAATGTTAAAAACCATTTAGTAATTAAACTTCATAATATGTGGAACTCTTGTTCAGTCCAATGAGTGGTGAATGTATGTCGTTTAAAATGTGACAACTGCATAGTTAGCAACTGTATGGATTACTATAAACATCCTGTGTTTAATGTAAATTATGTAGACGTGAGACGACCTGCTGCTATTAGGACTGTAACTGGTATTACTACCTGTAATATTACATTTTAATAATGGAGATGTCTTGTACATCATTAATTCAAATAGTACTCACCACCAATAGCTACGTATATGACATTGAGATATTGTATAACTCTGCCTGAGGATGCCTGAATAGGCGAAAACGTTCGCAATTTTGTAATTCATGTATATAAACTTAATGACTATAATATAAGTCATTATTTCACATTGATTTGTCATTGACTGAGTAATAAAATATTATATTGTATTCATTTATAGAAATTGACAATCTGAATATTCCATCATGCTTTCTAAGCTTTAAAATTAAGATTATTCTAATAATTTTCACACCTCTGTATGCTTAGGCCTGTTTTTTGTGTAAAACTATAACCCTAGCATACATATGTAAAATAGGGTTACCCCGCATTGGAGATACAATAATAATAATAATAATAATAATAATAATAATAATAATAATAATAATAATAATAATAATAATAATAATAGTAATAACTTGCTCTATTTAAATGTAATGCCAATGAAAAAAATTTGATTATCTTACTAAAAAAAATTAACTAAGAAAATATCAGTCCGATTGAGCTGAGAATTTGCTCTCATGTTATTCCTAATGGATCTAGCAAACAGTTGAAGAAATTAAAGAAATCGGATTGAAATTCTAAAAGTTCCGAAACTCAATTCTAATGTCCCTTCCTGACACTTGTGTCCTCATTAAAAGTGACATTTTCACTTCTTAATGCCTCTGTGTATACATATATGTATATGAAATAATTTCATATTAACATAAAAATGGTAACTTCTGAATCGTTCTAATGGAGCACCAAGTTATGTAACAGTATTATCAGACTATCGCCAGGTTATTGTACGTCGTGTCTTAATATCCCGAACTAATCTGTGAGAAGCAGACTCACATAAGCTCTGACAGCAACCAGATCCCTGATACCTTACCCGTTGCCACAGCAACGGTCTGACCCTTTGAGGCATCCATTTCCTACTTAGCTGATAATATTCAACACAGTGGCTATCCGTTCAGAGATGTTGGGGAAAATGGCCTGCAGAACATTCTCGGATACCAATATTCGAGTCTTGATTTAGGTACATTATAAGTTAAAGTTTAAATAAAGCGCGAGATATATTTAAAAAAATCGCCATTTTATCTTTATTGTTTGGGGTGTAAGTACAAAAATTAATCTTAGTCCGTTAAATTTACTACAAAAACGAACAAATAAAATTTGTTTGTAGAAACGTTTTGATTATCCAACTAACTTAAATTATTTTGAATTTTATGCATTTAGTATTGAACAAATTTATAAATATACTCTGTTAAAATTTTATCAGAAAATTCGTAATAAGTTTATATTAGGCCTACAGGCACATAATCATGACACAAGACGAAATAATAATTCAACATAGAACCTAAATGTTTCACATCTGCTGGTCTAAAACATTGCGTTAATTTTGGCCGTCGGTTGTATAATTGAGGAGCGTTTTTGCAAAAGTCGGTAGATGCAGAAATTTTCGATAGTGAGTTACATATGGATATCGTATGTTTTCTACCTCCGGAATCGATCTATGAAATCAGATTTACCAAAACTTGATTCATACCGTATGTAGAGACTACCAAAACTTCCAGGTTTTTTTTTTCAAAACTCGATAGATCCTGTCACTTAGTGTAATTTCTCTAAAATATTGATTTCTGCATCTATCGACTTTTGCAAAAACGCTCCTCAATTCTTTACCTAAATTACACCCAGAACTTCTAACGTGTAACCCACTAACATAACAAGAAAATTAGGAACGTGTTAATGTCTTCAATTTGATTATATACATTTATAGCCTATGTGTATGAATTAATCAGCCTATGTTATGTTTGTATTATATAATTTCGGAATATATATTTTTTCATAACCTCTCCTACTTTATTCACGTACGATATTATTCTTCTCTATTATATTATATAATTATATTATATAATTTCATTGTAGCTGTAATTTTAATTTTAGTTCCTATTTTATTTTACTTTCTATATTCCTCTAATATTAATATATTATATTATAATTTCATTGTAGCTTTAATTTTAATTTTAGTTCCTATTTTATTTTATTTTCTATATTCCTCTTATATTAATATATTATATAATTTCCCTGTAGCTTTAATTTTAATTTTAGTTCCTATTTTATTTTACTTTCTATATTCCTCTAATATTATTATATTATATTATAATTTCATTGTAGCTTTAATTTTAATTTTAGTTCCTATTTTATTTTATTTTCTATATTCCTCTTATATTAATATATTATATAATTTCACTGTAGCTTTAATCTTAATTTTAGTTCCTATTTTATTTTACTTTCTATATTCCTCTAATATTAATATATTATAATTTCATTGTAGCTTTAATTTTAATTTTAGTTCCTATTTTTTTTTATTTTCTATATTCCTCTTATATTAATATATGATATAATTTCACTGTAGCTTTAATTTTAATTTTAGTTCCTATTTTATTTTATTTTCTATATTCCTCTTATATTAATATATTATATTATACAATTTCATTGTAGCTTTAATTTTAATTCTAGTTCCTATTTTATTTTATTTTATTTTCTATATTCCTCTTATATTAATGTATCATATTACATAATTATAATCTAAAACTTAAATTCATTACACCGACTGGAATTTTAGAAGCCAAAATTGGCGTTTCCTTTATATCATTCTTATAGTTCAGAAGTAATTTTCTTCCCCCGTATATTTTATCACAATTCTTCTATTGGGTCAACATTTGCTTAAAGTCTTCTTTTCCAATTACGTCGGCGACCGCAACTAAAGGGTTGTGGAGGAGGGATGGAGGGTGATCTAATGCGATAACGAAGAAGATGGCTGTGACAAAAAAGTTCTTACTTGGCAAGGAATCGCTCAAAGCGGTTCAATACTTGAGAGGTTCCTGCCAATTTCTTCAGACAAACATCCTATTCTTTCTCGAATATTTTGGATTCCACAGAAGAATTCCGTAAGAGCATTATGATTACCAATAAATGAATAATAATAATAATAATAATAATAATAATAATAATAATAATAATAATAATAATAATAATAATAACAATAATAATAATAATTAATAATGACAACAATAACAATAATTAATAATAATGTGTCTCCTGAAAAATTTCCTCAAATGGACATATGGGGTCGATTTCTAAAACGAGGTCTAGACCACGACCACGGCTTTAAACAGCGTTTGGATTTATAAAACGAGGTCTTTTTCATTTTTCTGAGCCACGGCTCGAAACCATGGTGTGAAGCAGAGATCACGCCTGGGGTAGGTTTAAAACCATGATTTCAAGTATACAAGATGGAAGTAGTGGATCAGCTGGATGATTATCAAAGGAAAATTTGTGTCTACGAGTATTAAATCTCCGGAGAGAGAGGATTAATCCTTTGTAACTATATAACGACAATAATTTCTGGCGAATATTTCGATTTTCGAAGAAATCAACGCAAAATTTAGCAAGAATGCTTAATAATAATCTGCAACGAAATGCAAGAGGCGATAGATAGACAATTTTTTTTTTTACATCTTCTTGTTACTTTCAGGGAAGTAAGATATAATATATTATATTAATTATACCTTTATGCCTATAGGACGATATATCTTAATTCTTAGTCTTTACAGTAGTTTTGGACATTTTATTTAATAGTCGAAAATGTTGTGGGCGTACAAGAATATGAAGCATTTATGATTTTGTCTTCTTATTTTAAGTTTTATGCTACTGGGTCCTTCCACGTAGTAGGCCCTACTAGCCTATTATATGTGAAAACAGAACCATACTACATTTTAGTTTCAATTGAAATTTTAATCCAGTTAATATTTAGGTTATTAATTCCTTAGAACCGTCTTTTCAGTTAGTTAATGTTGGTACTAGTTATGAACAAACGATAAACTACAACATAAACGTTCGACTTGTGGTAATTATCTGGGAAATATTCTGGTACCTAAAAATCCGTTCCCTATTAAATACTAAGTAATGGTAGTATTTTAAACGCACGTATATTCCGTAAATATAACAATACCTTAGCTGAGAAAAAAAAAGAACGTGACTTACTGCAATTCAATAAAAATATTAATCCCGATGTATCATTTACTTCTAATATCGACTGTGTACAAGAATAAAAATCGATTCTTAGCTGCGTTGCCATATATAAAACCCACGAACCTCGGTTTCTTCTCAAGCCGCGTCTCAACTTCGTTTTAGAAATCGCATAATGATTCAGACCTCGATCGCGGTTTAAAAGCAGAGGTTTGGAACCACGATTTCGTCCGTGTTTTAGAAATCGAACCATGGTGTTTCTGCAATTCGCGATTCAATTGATTTCTACACTTATTTATATACTAGCCATACTCGTTCGCTTCGCTAAACTTGATAGAAATAAATACAAAGTAATTACATAATTAAAATAGGACATTTGGTCCAGGGAACAAACGTGTTTGACGGAAGGATAAATCGTTTAATATCTTACTTAATTTCGGAAACTTTCGAGACGCCAATTCTCTGGATGAGATTTTTTTTATTTAAATGTCTGAAAGCAAGACAAGGGTGAAGTACGAAGCTCCGTAGAATGAAGATGAAACTCCACTCACGGCAAGAATCGAACCAAGGATCTGAAAAGTGTGGATATTAAAGAAAAGACAGAGACACAGAAATTAGATCTTATTAGCCATAAAAATTAATTTGGAAGGAAGCTAAAATAGACTAAAATAGACTACAGACGTGGACAAATTATTAACAAAATTGACGATTTTTATGATAATTCTGTTTACAAAATTTGACTTTTCAATTTAGACTACAGCTGACAATTTTGCATATTTCTCTCATTACAGTAGATAGAAATAGGCCTATGCAAAAATGTCAACTGTATTCTAAATAGAAGAGTCAAATTTTGAAAAAATATAGGCCTATAATGAAAATATTCAATGTTGCTAATAATTTGTAAATGTGCAAAAATGTCAACTGCAGCCTAAATTGAAGAATCGAATTTTGTAAAAATATATAATAAAAAATCTTCAATTTTGCTAATAGCTTGTAAATATGCAAAAATGCCAGTGCAGTCTAAATTGAAGAGTCAAATTTAGTAAAAATATATTATAAAAATCTTCAGTTTCGCTAATAACTTGGAAACATCCGAAATATCAACTGTAGTCCAAATTGAAGAGTCAAATTTTGAAAATATACAATACAAATCTTCATTTTTTTAACGTGTAATTACGCAAAAATGTCAACTGTATTCTGAATTGAAGAGTGATATTTTGTAAAAATATATACTAATAAAAATCTTCAATTTTACTAATAATTTGTCCACGTCTGTAGGATTTTATCCGGTGGTGTCGCGTGACATTTTGGCATAGGGATGCGGGTTTTTTTATTATTAAAATACAGTAGTCTGCTTTCGTTATACGTGGGAGTTGCGTTCCTAGAAATAGCCGCTTATTGATGAACGTTTGAGTTGAATTTTCAAATTTTCTTTATAATTTCCTTGTAGCATAAGTTATAAGGATATTTACCGAGCCGAAGCCTGGCCGTGTTTACATAGAACACGAAAGATTAAAATAATTAAAATACGATCATTTTGGTCCAGAGAGCACTCATTTGGTGCAAGGATAATTCCTTTAACATGTTTCTTATTGTTATTGTATTAGATCCGTGGCGGTACAGCCCGTGAAGGGCCTAGACCGACCAGCCGGCTGCTGGCCTCACGCCCACATGCCGAAGCAGAGGTGGACGATCATCCAACCAGAATGGAGGTATCGTGTGGTTAGCACGATGATCCCCCCAGCCGTTATAGCTGGCATTCGCAACTGGATTTCGGTACCTATCGTAGGTCCCCAAGTGCATCACGATGCTGGGTGGGCACCGGTCCCATACACTGGCCGAAATTTCATGAGAAAATTTCTTCCCCCATGAGGACTCGAACCAGCACGCATTCCGTAACGCGAGTCCTAGACAGGATGCCTTAGACCACGACGCCACGGCGCGGGACAATTGTTATTGTATGTAAATAATTAAAATAAGATCATTTGGTTCAGAGAATATCCGTTTTTGGTGCAAGAATAATTCGTTTAACGTGTTTCCAAATTAGTCTTGAATGCATCCTTTAATAAATCAAGCTAAATTAATGTCAATATATAGTGGATTCTGTACGAATATAATTTTTTATGTTGGCCGCACTGTGCATCTTTTTTACTTTGTTAAGTTTATTTATACACGCTTTAACATCTGTGGTCATGTCGCATGGTAGAAAGTGTGGATATACCAGTAGGCCGTTTTTACTCTTGTTGTTGGCTTGTGTTCATGTAAATGATTATAGATTTTCATTAATGTTTATCGTATTGGTAATTGAGGCGGTGATGAACCATGACATGTAAATTTCCAATCTGGCAATTGTCTTTATCACTAAGGGAAACCGTCTGAGCCAACTTGCTCGGTTGTGCATCATTGTTTATGTAAATAAAAAATGAAAATGAATGTAGTACATAAATATTATTTTAAGAAACACAGGAAACGAATATGGGTAAATTTCTACACTTATTTACTCTATATATTATTACACTAGCACTGTTTAAGTTTTTAATAGATCCATATGTCGCACAATTTGATCGTTTATAGAGCGTTCGGAGTTTACAAAATAGGAGTACAACTGGATATACAGGCGTCTTCTTATCGGACATCTCCCTCTTTGTCTTATAAAGGAAATAAATTATTTACGTATTTTCTAACGTAGGCTACATAAAATAACAAAAGTAAATGCATTCCATTTATTCAGTTATTGTAAATATTTTTATCTTGCAAAAGGGTCTTAGACTATAATTTTTAGTTTAATGTAGTTTATAAGTAGAGTAAGGGAGGGGATTGTCGAATAGGTCTGGTAATGTCGGATAATCTCGGATAACATATTTCTTTTCCATCGAATGGTGCAATCTGATGTGAAAATACTGCATCACGTTCTCTACAAGTAGACGAACATCTGCATGAATAGCCATTACTGTTGAGTGCTTCACTGTGTGTGAATAGCGTGTTTTCAACGTGGCTGAAAAAAAAAAAAAAACTTTTTGAGGGTAAGTAATGTGATTTATTCGTTACAAGTTATTCTCATATTTACACAACATGGTATGCACTGTTTGATATACCATAGATAAGGCTTCTTAATTCTCTAATTGCAGAAATGCTATCGACAACATGCTTCATGCAGCTGGCTTATTTTACTGTTTGTGTAGAGTCGGCCAATGTCGGATACTAGCTGAGGGCAATGTCGGATACTAGCCGAGGGCAATGTCGGATACTAGCCGAGGGCAATGTCGGCAGCCTTTCAATGCTGCTCGCTACATAAAAGCTGCCTTAAACCCATTTATATGTTTTCTATAACAAATCACTACATTTTTACTCATGGATATTTTTAATTAATGTAAATAATTAATTTTTTAATTAATCGAATATTATGAAGTATCGAATTGTTTCTTCTTCTGATATTTTTAGATGCCTAAAGTAAAAGAAAAACGAGATTCAGTCCAAAAAAATGGAAGTCTGAAGATATGGTAAATGCCATTGTCGCAGTACGGGAGAAAAGAATGGGCTATCTTGCTGCTTCCAAAAGATTCAGTGTACCTCGATCAACATTATTTGATTATGTACGGTCCAACTCTGAGCCCACCAAAGCCGTTAAATCGAAACTTGGACGAAAACCAATACTCCCAGCTTCACTTGAAGAGAAGCTAGTTGACTATGTGTTAATGATGGAGAGAAAATATTTTGGATGAACCAGAAATGATGTTAAAAGGCTTGCATATCAGTTGGCTAAACAGAACACTATCGTAATAGTTTCTGATATGCAATATATTATTTTAAATGCATTATCATACCTCTTACATAATAATGTCTAATGTATCCGACATTAGCTTCCCATTCTGTCAGTGATGATATTATTTCTGTTTTGTCTTTGCAAGTTATACAGCAAATACATATTATGTAAATTACCTAATACTTATGTACAATCTGCAGGAACCCCAAGAGGTTATTATAATACTAAGTAATTACAGTTCTAACTTTTTTCAATTACCTTTATTTTGAAACATCAAAATGGTATCCGACAATACCCTCCCTTACTCTATGATTCTACGAAACAATAAGGGTATAATTGGTTGTATTATTTGTAATGATGTATTATCAGTGAAGCGAGGTGAGTCGGTGAAATTATGGTTTACAGTGTCAGTGAATAGTTCCGATTAGTGACAATTTATGTCATTGCAATATCTTCTACAGTGTCAGTGAAATGTGTCACAGTGCCAGTGCTATGAGTGAGATGAGAATGAAGTGAAAGAGTATCAGTACCAACGTGAAACTTATGTAGGGCCTATGCATATTATGTAGGTTGTAATGGAAAATTAGGTTCACTTATTAATTAGGTTATTTTAACTATTATTATTATTCATTAGTATTAATTATTATTACTATTATTCATTTATTAATTGTGTTTATTGTTAATTGTCATTATTGAGTGAAATTAGTTACCACTGCCATCGGTATTTACCCATTTGCAGTGTGAATAAATAGGTATATACATACATTCAATCAAACTCCTGTATCTCCTCATGAGGAGCATAGGGCATTCACAAAGTGCCTCCATCGGACCCTATCTGTAGCCAACTTCTTCACTTCGCTCCATGTTTTCCCCTCCCTAGCAATTTCCTCCAAAACTGTTCTCTTCCATGTATTTTTTGGCCTTCCTCTTGTTTCTACTACCCTGGGGTTCCAATCCAAAGCCATTCTTTCTACTGCTCCATCTCCTTTCATGATTGTGTGCTCTATCCAATTCCACTTTATGTCTTTTGATTTGTATTGTGATTTCTTTCTGATTTGTTATCTTCCATAGTTCTGAGTTTGTGATTATATCTGGCCATATAATTTTTAAAATTCTTCGTAAACATCTATTAACAAATGTTTGCAGTTTATTTTGTATGAGTTTACTTGTATATACATACATTACTATTATCATTATTATTATTAATTGTAATTATTTTATGGTAGTGAAGGACACCACGCCAAGCACTAAATTACCACCAATTAGAAACAAGATCTTTGGGCAGTCCGCTGAAACGATGGAGTGAGACTGTAACAGGCAACAAGACTTAATACGTGATAGAAAGAAGAAGAAGAGGAAGAAGAAAAAGAAGAAGAAGAATTGTAATTATTACGTATTGTAATTATATATTGTGTATTCATTTTTATTATATATTAATTGTTTTATTATGTGTTAAATATAATTATTGTGTATAATTAATTTACCACTGCCACCGGGCGTTTGTCCACTTGCTGTGTACATACATACATACATACATACATACATACATACATACATACATACATATATACATACAAATAAACTCATCATCTATTTATAAGAAATATAAAGTGTTTGTGCGAGATCGTGCGTATTTGCTTGGTTTCCGCACAAAACCAACCCGCGGTAAGTCTAAAATTCCACATTCAGTATTCCCAACCGAACACACATAACAATTTCCCTCTTCTTACCGCCTAAGTGACATATTGATTTTACTGCTTTAGGCTTTTAACATATTATTTTTAGAGACGTTCAATATAGTAATAATTATAAATTGGAAACTTACCACTGCAATTTCACCTAAATTGCACTGTTAATTATTGTTTTTAAATATTTGCAAAAATTAAGTAAACTCTACAACTCCACTAAAGTTACTGCATTTTGTGATGCATGTAACATTAAGGAAGCCGTTTGTTTTAAGTTCGCATTTATAGACTGGGGGGCAAAAAAAAGACAGACGTATATCACGGCCTGCTGGAGTATAGTAAACACAGAAAACATTTTAAAACAACAATGTTGAAGATAGATATTTTTGTTTTCCAAAAATGCCTTCATTGAACAGAAACCAAGATGGAGATTTCATTGCAACTAATTAGAAATTCCTCTTCCACGTATTTAATAAACGATTTTCGCACAAAATAATGTACGATACACGAGCGGTATGTTTTCTTTTAATTCTCGGAAATTAAAAAGGCTCAACTACGTTTCGCTTTTTCAAACTTTTCCTCGAACATGAAAACTTCAACATACCTCTCTTGTGACGCATATTACTATTATGTTTGAAAATGCTTAGTTACAATATTTAGATTTACGTCTGTTACTTCATACGCGTTAGAAAATATGTAAATAACTTATTTTAGTTATATTACCAAGTCGTAAAGAAGACACCCGATAGTACTACCTAAATTCCGAACGCTCTATAGTCAGTCTATCTTTGGGTCCTGGCCAAAAATAACTAAGCACCCATGTCATCAACCCGGAAAATGGTTCTCCAACAAACCAATTCAGATGAAATATAGTAATTCCATTTGAATACTTGTGTACATATATGGTATATTCAATAAAGAAATAAAGGAAAAATAATCCTTCACTCTTGAATACACTCTTTCAACACTTATATTCACTGGTGTGTCCATGATTGTATCGAAAAGGGTGTATGTTCTGAAATTCAACTGAGTGTTGAGGTTGTGTTGTGGGTGTGTTTTTATGTGTCTGTGAATTTCGTACAGTTCTATAATATCTAGGTTTTTTTGGTTCAATGTTTAGTATTTTCATGTCAGTGTCTATGTTTCTGTAGTTGTGATTGGAGTTTGTGATGTGTTCTACGTAGGTTGAATTGTTGTGTGGTTTGGTTATGACTGTGATATGTTCCTTGTAACGTGTTTGAAACGATCTTCCAATCTGTACAATGTAGAAGTCGTTGCAACTATTGCATGATAGTTTGTATACACCTGTTGTATTTGTTTGTGTAACGTGTTTGAAACGATCTTCCAATCTGTACAATGTAGAAGTCGTTGCAACTATTGCATGATAGTTTGTATACACCTGTTGTATTTGTTTGTGTAACGTGTTTGAAACGATCTTCCAATCTGTACAATGTAGAAGTCGTTGCAACTATTGCATGATAGTTTGTATACACCTGTTGTATTTGTTTGTGTGTCTTGTCTGTGTGTTAGGATGTTTTGTAGTGTGTTCTCTCTTCTGTATGCAAAGTTGTATTTTAGTTTCTTGAAAGATGATACAATCTTGTATGTATTCTTGTTTTCGTATGTTAGTGTGATGTATTTGTTTTTCTTGTGTTTCTGTTGTGTTTTCTTGTTTATGTTTAGCCTTTCTCATGGTTATAAGTAGGCTTGTAATGTTGGGGACCGATTAGCTACACAAGTTGACTGCAGCATGGTACATAGGCCGCGGACGCGAGCTAGTACGGGGACATTGACTTGGTTCTGCGATCGATTACGCGAATAACAAGGTGCACATAAACAAATCTGGACAGCTCTAAAAGTAAATATACGCTACATAGCATTACAAGGATATATATTTTACGTACCTTTCGTTATAACTCTGTGCAGATGAATTATCATAGAATTATTCGTGGGTTTGAGTTTCCTCCTTTCTTTTCTTGTGTTACATTGTCTCTGTATATAAATCGCTTGCCACCTCGTATGTTTGTATTACATAATTTACATGTAATGTTCCAGTAATTCACTTCAAAACACTCACCAAATTCCGCTGCAAAAATATGGGCCTGAGAACATTTAACCTTCGGCATCACCGTCCTTCGCAAGTCTTTCGTGGCTCCGACTTAAAGAACGTAGAACTTTACACTCTTTGTCTTTATTCTTTCGAATTCTGCACAGTTCAACACCAAATTACCTTTCGTCTCGTTTCTTTTATATATACTCTAACCACGACGTAAATGCCAGATCACTTATCTGTGGCGCGTTAAGTATACCTCTTCATAGAACATCTCGTTATTCATCATCTTTTACAGTATGCACCTCGCGACAATGGAATTTCCTGTCACAAAGTATTAGGGGCTGCAAGACAATAAACACCTTTAAAAACAGCTTAAAAGATAACCTTCTTAGCATTTCACTCCAATCATACTGACTTAAACTATCACTGTCTACATTGTTACTCCTTCCTTTAGGCATCATCCTGATAGTGCTGTATTTTCAAAATTGTCTCATAATAATCTCTTTATATTATCTAACAATATTTTAAATGTATTAAAATTCTATGTACTTTAGCTTAATTCTGCTACATAGTTTGTATTTCAGTGTTTAATTGATAGTACATAGTATTTTGTTGTTTAATTAGCAAATAACTCTTGTATACATGTAGCTCTTATCTAAATCAAATTGTTGAATTCTTTGTAAGTTCATACATATGTATGTATACATTTTGCTGGTTGAGTGGAAGAGAAGACCTTACGGCCTTAACTCTGCCAGCTAAAATAATTTATTATTATTATTATTATTATTATTATTATTATTATTATTATTATTATTATTATTATTATTATTCAGCAGGTACACTATTTACGCATGCTATGGTAGTGACTAGCGAACGAAGTATTCTGTTTACACATGCTAGAGTAGTGACTGGTGAACGGATAGTCAATTTAAAACCACCATAATGCACCGTATCGGTCCATAACATTACAACTTTAGTTATAAGATTAACCAGTGATTATACAAGTGTTAAAAGAGTGTATCCAAGAATGAAGAAAAAAACTATCTTGGTCAATAGTGATGTACAAAACAGCGAAAGGAAAATGACAGCAGAGAGCAAGTACCCCTCTTGATTATTGATGATGGATCAAAATGAAAAGAAAACCACAGAGCTATAGAAGAAATCCCTGTCGCTTTGTCCATCACAGAATTTGCTCAAATCTAATTTAAATGTTGTCTAGTCAGAAGCAGTCAATTGGCTGCGTCCACAAACAATTTGAAGTGTTAAAGGGGTTCGGAATCGTTTACCTCCACAATGTTAAATTTCATCAAGTTCATGACCCATTTTCTCAGAAACCTTCATATGTAGGAAGATGAAACTTTTACCACATATTAGAGTAAGCCCATTGATGATTTACACGCAAGTGCGTTTAGTTATTTTAAAAACTTTACAACTTAAAATTTTTTTATTGTGAAGCAATTTTGGAAAGTAAAAAGGAGAGAATTAATTTTTTTATTTTTAAACTATCAAACACAGAAACATTTCCCTACGTTAAAAGTAGGAAATACTTATGGAGAACATGTGGTAAAAATGTGAACTCTGTATCTTAGGTAGAAGCTGAGATAATGGATCATAAGTTAAAAAAAAAATAATTTTTGGGGAACTTCATTCAAAGTTGACAAGAAACATCAACTAACAGGTACAACATAAATAAAAAAAGATAAAAAACTTTACAATTTTGAAAACAATAAGTGTCATATATCATTGTAGGCCTAATCCCTGAAGTCTCTAGAACAGTCTTGCGATGGCGACTAATACTTGCGGGCGAGAGCTATTTTATGCCCGCAGCGCGCGCTCGGAGCTCTTTTACCTGTAAACATTGCTAAAGGATGTACAGACCTTAGAACACAGCGCATCATAACGGAACAAAAGCGCTCATACAATAAAGTTTCAAGGAAGAGTGGAAGATACAATATTTATGCTTCGAACATGGTGATGAAGTCCAGTGTTTGTTGTGTAAAAAAATATCATTTGCAAAAAAAGCAACATAAAACGGCATTATGAGACACAACATGAAAAAATATAGCCCTTATTCAGGAGAAGAGAGAAATAAATTCATTTCGGAATTGACATCGAAAGTAAATTAATTTACATTTGGGTCAGTAGATTGTATCTAGATTCCTTTTATTTCTTTATTTTAAATGTATTGTTGATGTTTTATTTGTTGCTTGTTTCTGGATATTTACTTTTATTATTTTACTATTACTAAGCTCAAAAAGCTAATTCACTTTTATTCCAATAACTATTTTAAAGATTTTGAGCAAATATGAACTAAACATTTTGAAAACTTTGAATGCAAGGAGCTTTTTTTAGCAACGTCAATATAAAATATATTTAAAAATATAATTTCAAAACTATTAGACCTAATTGTACCAAATTTTGTACAGATATTATTATAGATCTGCTTATGTAGTTTAAATTTCACAAATTTTTGGCTGAAAAGTGTGGAAGTTTTAAAAGTCATACATATCCCCTTAAATGATTGACCCCAAAAATTACGATGGATCTCAATATATTAATTTAATCAATTTGTTTTTTTTTTTTTGTGTTACGTGCATCTCACAAATCACTCTAAGAAAACTCATTACATAATCACGACTGCAGAGTGAGGACTACATTTTCACAAACATACAATCAATATACTCTATTTCAATCAATATTGCCATTATTATTTTTTCAACAGATACTCAAAAGCACTTAGAGATCACACACGCCGAGCAGGTAGACCCTATTAGTTTCTCCTAACCAATGAAGTGAAGTATTGACATGATAAATAATAGCTTTTAACAAGAAAATGGTTTACATACAATTAACTTTTCCTATTTCTCTTTTTGTTCCTAAAATACCCTTCCCATTGCGATTTGTTTATATATGTACATGTATATTAAATAACTGAATAATTAGCCTTATTACATAGCCAGAAATTTAGTAACGCAAGTTATTGTAATAATTGCTGCCTTTAATGTGCATGTAGGCTACATCCCTGTTGTCTACGTTACAGTGGATGCGCTATGCGCTCGTGATCAAGGTCGAGCTCTTCTACCGTGATTGGGAGCTAATATCGTCTCATCCCTGCTCTAGAATATAATACTTACTTACTTACTTATTGGCTGTTAAGGAACCCGGAGGTTCATTGCCGCCCTCACATAAGCCCGCCATCGGTCCCTATCCTGTGCAAGATTAATCCAGTCTCTATCATCATATCCCACCTCCCTCAAATCCATTTTAATATTATCCTCCCATCTACGTCTCGGCCTCCCTAAAGGTCTTTTTCCCTCCGGTCTCCCAAGTAACACTCTATATGCATTTCTGGATTCGCCCATACGTGCTACATGCCCTGCCCATCTCAAACGTCTGGATTTAATGTTCCTAATTATGTCAGGTGAAGAATACAATGCGTGCAGTTTTGCGTTGTGTAACTTTCTCCATTCTCCTGTAACTTCATCCCGCTTAGCCCCAAATATTTTCCTAAGCACCTTATTTTCAAACACCCTTAACCTATGTTCCTCTCTCAGAGTGAGAGTCCAAGTTACATAACCATACAGAAGAACCGGTAATATAACTGTTTTATAAATTCTAACTTTCAGATTTTTGGACAGCAGACTGGATGATAAGAGCTTCTCATCCGAATAATAACACGCATTTCCCATATTTATTCTGCGTTTAATTTCCTCCCGAGTGTCATTTATATTTGTTACTGTTGCTCCAAGATATGTGAATTTTTCCACCTCTTCGAAGGATAAATCTCCAATTTTTATATTTCCATTTCGTACAATATTCTGGTCACGAGACATAATCATATACTTAGTCTTTTCGGGATTTACTTCCAACCCTATCGCTTTACTTGCTTCAAGTAGAATTTCCGTGTTTTCCCCAATCGTTTGTGGATTTTCTACTAACATATTCACGTCATCCGCATTGACAAGAAGCTGATGTAACCCGTTCAATTCCAAACCCTGATGTACTGTACCTTTATACTCCCATTTTTTCTCCAATATCTGTCGAATACAAAAAATCAGATCAATAGTCGATCTATTACGCCTAAAACCACACTGATGATCCCCAATAATTTCATCTACATATGGAGTTAATCTTCTCAAAAGGACATTGGACAAAATCTTATACGATGCCAACAAAAGTGATATTTCTCGAAAGTTACTACAGTTAGTCTTGTCCCTCTTCTTAAAAATAGGTACGATTATGGACTCCTTCCATTGTTCTGGTACAATTTCCTTTTCCCAAATTGCAAGTACAAGTTTATAAATTTCGCTAGATAATGCCCTTCCACCCTCTTGTATTAATTCTGCTGGAATTTGATCAATACCTGGAGATTTGTACTTTTTCAATTTTCTATTGCAATTTCGACTTCAGAAAGTGTGGGTTCCGGTATAAATGGCTCAGCAGTTTGTATTTGAATTTCGTCCTGATCATTTCTATTTGGCCAATGTATATTTAGTAGTTGCCCAAAATAGTTTTTCCATCTGTTCAAGACTGAATGAGAGTCTGCAAGCAAGTCACCATTCTCATCCTTAATCACGTTTACCCTTGCCTGATATCCGTTTTTAAATTCCTTTATACCCTTATATAAATCTCGAATGTTTTTATTCTTACTATTTGTTTCTACCTCATTCAGTCTAAAATGTAATAAGACAATACAATAAAATTTCGTCACTTTTGAGGTTCCGAACCCCCTTAAGGCATGACAAACTCCCCCTCCTTCTGAAACTCGTCTTAAGTAAAACAAAAGCTTTCTTAATTTTAAAACGTTTGATGCTATCAACGAAGTGTTTATGGAAGTTAAGGAAGGTGTAACTGGGGTCGTTTGAGGAGGAACAGCAGGGGGTGTTGCGGATGGCTTGTAGCTTTATTAGGGGTGAAGATGTTTGGTGGTATACTTATTAGGTTAGTGGGCTGAGAGAAGAGACCGCTAGTAGAAGACGGAGGTCCCGAAAGGGTTAAGGGGAGGTCGGTTGGCAAGAAGGAAACACTGCGGCTTCTGTGTAACCACCAGCTTAACACCCCCTCCCCCAACAACCCCTTGAAAACCACGGAAACCCCTGTAAGACTTCTCTCCACTCTACAGCGCGTCTTGAGCAAACTATGCAGTAAGGAGGTCTAAGAGACATCGGTGACCCAGTAAGCCAATTTTCTTGATCTTCCTTACGCCTCGAAATCCCTCCCTCAAACCCAAATCTGTGGCTAGAAACCTCTTCTCGTTCGCTCGAGTTTTCACATTGCAATATTGAGGGCTACCACTAAAATTTATAAATCAAACACTTATAAGACCTTCAGGGACAAAGATCCCGTTCGGAGAAAACTTTCAGTCAATATTATGGTCTTGAAATAATAATTATTTGTAACCATAAAGAAAAAAGTGTGGACAAAATTATAACAGTAGCCTTTACTGAACACTTAAATTTACTTAAAAATGGTTTTTAGAGAACCCGGAGATTCATTGCCGCGCCCTCACACAAGCCCGTCATCGGCCTCTATCCTGAGTAAGATTAATCCAGTCCCTACCATCATATCCCATCCCCCTCAAATCCATTTTAATATTATCCTTCATCAGATTAATAAAATAAATCAGTGAGAAGAAAAGCATTAAAGGTAGTGAGGCTAATAAGAGTTAGAAATAGTAATAAATAATATACTTAGGGTTGCATGTAATTGAGAGAGGCGGTAGAAAGTGAGTGCGAGTAGTGAGAGTGAACAGTAAAAGTTATCCAATAAAGTGAAAAAGTGTTACGAAAATTGAGCAAGTAATAGCAAGTTAGTATTACAAACAGGAGAACATTGGAACAATAAATGCGACAAATAATATGATAATGCTTTTCTTCTTCAATGTGCTTTTAGGCGTAATAGATCAACTATTGACCAGATATTTTGTATTCGACAGATAATGGAGAAAAAAATGGGCGTATCAGGGTACAGTGCATCAGTTATTCATAGATTTCAAAAAGGCATATGACTCGGTTAAGAGAGAAGTTTCATATGATATTCTTATTGAATTTGGTATTCCCAAGAAACTAGTTCGATTAATTAAAATGTGTCTCAGTGAAACGTACAGCAGAGTTCGTATAGGTCAGTTTCTGTCAGATGCGTTTCCAATTCACTGTGGGCTAAAGCAAGGAGATGCACTATCACCTTTACTTTTTAACTTCGCTCTAGAGTACGCCATTAGGAAAGTCCAGGATAATAGAGAGGGTTTGGAATTGAACGGGTTACATCAACTGCTTGTCTATGCGGATGAAGTGAATATGTTAGGAGAAAATCCACAAACGATTAGGGAAAACACGGGATTTTTACTGGAAGCAAGTAAAGCGATAGGTTTGGAAGTAAATTCCGAAAAGACAAAGTATATGATTATGTCTCGTGACCAGAATATTGTACGAAATGGAAATAAAAAAATTGGAGATTTGTCTTTTGAAGAGGTGAAGAAGTTCAAACATCTGGGAGCAACACTGACAAATATAAATGATACTCGGGAGGAAATTAAACACAGAATAAATATGGGAAATGCCTGTTATTATTCATTTGAGAAACTTTTATCATCCAGTCTGCTGTGGAAAAATCTGAAAGTTAGAATTTATAAAACAGTTATATTACCGGTTGTTTTGTATGATTGTGAAACTTGGAGGAACATAGGTTAAGGGTGTTTGAGAATAAGGTTCTTAGGAAAATATTTGGGGCTAAGAGGGATGAAGTTACAGGAGAATGGAGAAAGTTACACAACACAGAAATGCACGCATTGTATTCTTCACCTGACACAATTAGGAATATTAAATCCACACGTTTGAGATGGGCAGGGCATGTAGCACGTATGGGCGAATCCAGAAATGCATATAGAGTGTTAATTGGGAGGCCGAAGGGAAAAATACCTTTGAGGAGGCCGAGACGTAGCTGGGAAGATAATATTAAAATGGATTTGAGGGAGGTGGGATATGATGATAGAGAATGGATTAATTTTTCTCAGGATAGGGACCAATGGCGGGCTTATGTGAGGGCGGCAATGAACCTCCGGGTTCCTTAAAAGCCAGTAAGTAATGTAAGATGACAATGTTAGTAGAGATGGATGAGTAGACTGTAGCCGAGAATGTGTATAAGAGTAAGGTACACAGTATTGCATAGTATCCGGGAATGGGATTGAGGGAAGATAAAAAAGGTGAATGAGTTGATAATAACTGAACATCTGAAAGTATAGAGGAAGAAGTAGATTGAAGTAGAGATTAAATGTATGTAATGGGAAGATATGGGGAAATATAGATGATAGGAGAAATATACAGGGACATCATTTTATTTTTACTAACTTTTCTAATATTAACCTGGCTATACCTTTGGATTAAACAGAAACACCGTTGGTATTCCCTTCCACGGCTGGACTTCGATGATACTGGCGTAAAATGCAAACAAATCACTTTACTGGGTACAGGAGGGAAGAAAAGTAGTTAATCCATTTACGTAATGTAGGAAATATAGCGATTTTGAGTTTGATAATTTTCATTAGGTTTTTCTTTAATCAAAATACAGTACAGTATTAACAATAAGTGTTTTTACTCACGAAATGAACTATCCATTCGGACGTATTCATTATGCAGTGTACATTATACTGTCTATAGCACATTAGCGTACAATATAGAGAATGAAGTTAAATTGAAAAATAATCATAATATGGATATTTAAACACAATTTTGAAAATCGTGGCCATTCATTTCGATACAATCTTCAGTTCTTTTTTGCATATTATCGCGTTGTAGACTATTGTACCTAATTCCAATTACCAGTTTCGTCCTTCGTACTAGTAACTCATGTTGAAATAATTCTGTACCTACTCTATAAAAGAGTAACTTACGTAGGCTACTGTAAATTCAGTCTTCACTTCTGGCCGATCCGAAAAGATAAAATTACTCAGACATGCTATCTACTGTCCGTCCAAGAGTTTTGTCGCAGGGTTGCAGAAAGGAGGGAAATCACGTGATAATTAATTAACGAGGCCATTTTATTTAAGTTATTTTAAACATTTGTATAATATTACATAGACGTCCAATTATTAACAGAAATTAATGTTTTCAGAAAAGAGCTAAGACAGCCCAGACACTAGCCTTTACAGAGGGCCAGCAGAAGCTGGTGGGGGATACCAGGATCCCATGTAGGCAAACGGACGACAGTATCTGTGCAAAAATATGATTCAATATTGAACGCTCTCTCGTCATTGAAAAACGCTAATATATTTCTGGAACATACTATACTCACTTAGTACTGTTTGCGTTTACTATGACCTTAAGGCGACTTTGACTGTATACGCTTGGTTCTGTGTGGAGAACGGTTGAAAGTTTACTAGTAGAAGAGGTGGGAGTGAAGTACATTCAAAAACTCAGGCACAATAAAAATTGAAGTAAAAATAAAATGATGTCCCTGTATTAGAATGTGTGATTGAATGTATCAAGGGTAGTGGTGGACCGTATGCAGAAATGTGAGGGAAACCACTACCTGAAAGTCGTATGATGACAATAAATATGAAATATTATCCTTCACCTACTTCTCGGTCTGCACAAAGTTTTTTCCTTCAGGTTTCCAACTAACACTATACGGATTTCTGGGTTCACTCATACGTGCTACATGCCCTGCCCGTCTCAAACGTCTGGATTTAATGTTCCTAATTATGTCAGGTGAAGAATACAATGCGTGCAGTTCTGCGTTGTGTAACTTTCTCTATTCTCCTGTAACTTCATCCCTCTCAGCCCCAAATAATTTCCTAAGAACCGTATTCTCTTAGCTTCTGTACCTCTCTCAAAGCGAGAATTCAAGTTTCACAACCATACAGAACAACCCGTTACAAGTAATTATTAGCCATTTTAAAATTTCGAATAGTGTTTTATGAAGTGTAATGTATATTATGCTCGGAAAGTTTTGTTCATGGGGCCAGATAAAAAAGTTAATTTTTTTTCTTCCACCATGTTAGTAATGCCAAAACAAGTGCTTATACAAATTTTGACCACTCAAGCGCAATTACGAGGGCCGTAAAATAATTTTCCCTATGGCCGTTTACGAAAAAAACACAATTCCATGTGAAAAATTGGACACAAAGATACTTTAGAACACAGCTGCAAATTCCAAGACGTGGAAATATAACCAAACGAGGAACAATTTTTTTAATGAGTAAACAACTCTTGCATATTTACTCTTTCCTTATCAACCAAGAGGACCTCGAGATCTGGAAAGACTGAGGCAGTGCTGCAAAAGTCAATACGTAACTACAAGACAAATGATCCTAAACTTAATTTCATTATGATTATAATGACTATGAAAGATCATTTTTCGTATTAGTGTTCAATATAAATTGATGCCGACTTCATCTTATCTTTATATCTACGCCTTGCCATAAAACAGCTCACTATTGTTCCTCTTTCACAGTATCAGCAATTCGTTTCTGGAACTTCCTACCCAGCTCCCTAAGGAACTGTCGAACGATATTGCAATTTAAAAGTAAATTGTTTAAACAAGTGACCAGTATTCAGGTTTAATTCTCCTTTGTGTGTATATATATGTAATTTTCCTCGGTGTTGTATACGGTAGTTATAATTTATATTGAATTGAGGGGTTTGCCGGAAAAAAGGCATATACGTCAATATGGAGAATTGAGATACATGCAATCTAAGATTTTAAAACGCACCTGAATAAAATATTATACACGCACGCAGCCCTGTCCTGCAGGTATGTACAGTACAATAATTTCGCTACAATAATTAACGAATTATTCACTACATTTTAAACCGTTTTCCCGAAGAAAGGCGTATAGGTCTATCCGCCTTTCTTCCGGCAAAGCCCTCAATTTGTTATTCTTGTAATTTGTAATATTGGTTCACCTACCATTCGCATATTCATGCAAGGTAACGTCTAGCCATATATTATTTTGTAATTATTATTTAGTATGTTTGCATTACTTTACTCAACTTGTGCTTGTATGACTATATAAATTTTTATTAGTGTTATTTAAGGGTATTATTCGGTTGAGAAGATCTCATCATCCAGTCTGCTGTCCAAAAATCTGAAAGTTAGAATTTATAAAACAGTTATATTACCGGTTGTTCTGTATGGTTGTGAAACTTAGTCTCTCACTCTGAGAGAGGAACATAGGTTAAGGGTGTTTGAGAATAAGGTGCTTAGGAAAATATTTGGGGCTAAGAGGGATGAAGTTACAGGAGAATGGAGAAAGTTACACAACACAGAACTGCACGCATTGTATTCTTCACCTGACATAATTAGGAACTTAAAATACAGAAGTTTGAGATGGGCAGGGCATGTAGCACGTATGGGCGAATCCAGAAATGCATATAGAGTGTTAGTTGGGAGACCGGAGGGAAAAAGACCTTTAGGGAGGCCGAGACGTAGATGGGAGGATAATATTAAAATGGATTTGAGGGAGGTGGGGTGTGATGATAGAGACTGGATTAATCTTGCACAGGATAGGGAGCGATGGCGGGCTTATGTGAGGGCGGCAATGAACCTTCGGGTTCCTTAAAAGCCATTAGTAAGTAAGTAAGTAAGTTCTTTAAGGGTATATGTACATGAACGACCACAAATATTATTAGAAAATGTAGGCTCCTAGTTTCTAAAATTTTATAAGAAAATGAACTCACAATTGGACAAAAATTACAAGGCATCAGAAAAAGATTTATTAGATCTTAAATATCTGATAAAATATAAAAAAGTTACTAATAATATTTTTCAAATCAGTTTTATCAAAGTATGGAAAAAAATATATATATTATTCTGCAGTTACATGGCCTCTCTGACATCTTTAATATTTTTCCTGCATGTAATAAACAGTTATTTCTGAAAAGTAGACTACTCTCAGACATACAGAGTTGTTTATTTTAATAAAATTAATTTTTTAAAGTCGAAATTGCGATAGAAAATCTGAAAAAGTACAAGTCTCCAGGTATCGATCAAATTCCAGCAGAATTAATACAAGAGGGTGGGAGTGCATTATATAGCTAAATTTATAAACTTGTACTTGCTATTTGGGAAAAGGAAATTGTACCAGAACAATGGAAGGAGTCCATAATTGTACCTATTTTTAAAAAGGGGGACAAAACCAACTGTGGTAACTTTCGAGGAATATCACTTTTGTTGACGTCGTACAAAATTTTGTCCAATATTCTTTTGAGAAGATTAACTCCGTACGTAGATGAAATTATTGGGGATCACCAGTGCGGTTTTCGGCGTAATAGATCGACTATTGATCAGATTTTTTGTATTCGAGAGATAATGGAGAAAAATGGGAGTATAAGGGTACAGTACATCAGTTATTCATAGATTTCAAAAAGGCTTATGACTCGGTTAAGAGGGAAGTATTATATGATATTCTTATTGAATTTGGTATTCCCAAGAAACTAGTTCGATTAATTAAAATGTGTCTCAGTGAAACATACAGCAGAGTCCGTATAGGTCAGTTTCTATCTGATGCTTTTCCAATTCACTGCGGGCTAAAGCAGGGAGATGCACTATCACCTTTACTTTTTAACTTCGCTCTAGAATATGCCATTAGGAAAGTTCAGGATAACAGGCAGGGTTTGGAATTGAACGGGTTACATCAGCTTCTTGTCTATGCGGATGACGTGAATATGTTAGGAGAAAATACACAAACGATTAGGGAAAACACGGAAATTTTACTTGAAACAAGTAGAGCGATCGGTTTGGAAGTAAATCCCGAAAAGACAAAGTATATGATTATGTCTCGTGACGAAAATTGGAGATTTATCCTTCGAAGAGGTGGAAAAATTCAAATATCTTGGAGCAACAGTAACAAATATAAATGACACTCGGGAGGAAATTAAACGCAGAATAAATATGGGAAATGCGTGTTATTATTCGGTTGAGAAGCTCTTATCATCCAGTCTGCTGTCCAAAAATCTGAAAGTTAGAATTTATAAAACAGTTATATTACCGGTTCTTCTGTATGGTTGTGAAACTTGGACTCTCACTCTGAGAGAGGAACATAGGTTCAGGGTGTTTGAGAATAAGGTGCTAAGGAAAATATTTGGGGCTAAGCGGGATGAAGTTACAGAAGAATGGAGAAAGTTACACAACACAGAGCTGCACGCATTGTATTCTTCACCTGACATAATTAGGAACATTAAATCCAGACGTTTGAGATGGGCAGGGCATGTAGCACGTATAGGCGAATCCAGAAATGCATATAGAGTGTTAGTTGGGAGACCGGAGGGAAAAAGACCTTTAGGGAGGCCGAGACGTAGATGGGAGGATAATATTAAAATGGATTTGAGGGAGGTGGGATATGATGATAGAGACTGGATCAATCTTGCACAGGATAGGGACCGCTGGCGGGCTTATGTGAGGGCGGCAATGAACCTTCGGGTTCCTTAAAAGCCAGTAAGTAAGTAAGTATCTGTCCTATATAAAATATATTAAAATTTACATAATATTTTGTGACCTAATCTTTCTATTTTCTAGTCTACGTTTTCCATACATGCATGTTAAATCAGTGTAGAAAATTTCATAATTCTATCTCTAATGATTGTGAAGTTATGAAATAATTTTCAAATTTTGGAAAATTTAACTTAAAAGTGAAAGGTGAATTCTAAAAAATATTATTATAACCATTTTTATACGTTTATCAGACATTTAAGTTCTAACAAGTCTTGTTGTGGTACCTTGTAATATTTGTCCAATTGTGAGTTCATTTTCTTGTAAAATTTTAGAAATTTAGAGCCTGCATTTTCTAATAATATTTGTGGTCGTTCACGTATATATACCCTTAAATATTAGTAAAATTGTATTCTTTTGTTTTTGGCTAAGTGGAAGAGAAGGTCTGATAGTCTTAACTTCGCCAGACTAAATAAATGATTATTATTACTATTATTATTGTTATTATTATTATTATTATTATTATTATTATTATTATTATTATTATTATTATTATTATTATTATTATTATTACAGAATGTTCAGCTCAGAGCGTGGTGTCATACACGGGCTAAAATTTCGTAACAGTGCTGAATCTGATCACCACCTGCTCGGATGTGGAGTTCTATTTTTAACAAAACCATAAAATTCTTGTCAGAGCGATCCGTACTGAACTGGGACGTGTGAAATCATGTGACACAGGCACAGAAAAATGCATTAGCGTTCGTAATTGTCTGAAATTAGAGTTAAAAGAGTTCACTCCCATATAATAAAACATTAATGATAATAGGTAATTGCACTATCATCAAGTATTCATTTAATTTCTCATTTTACTGTAAGTTGAATCTATATATCGAATGTCTATTTTTGAAGCAATCCAGGTATTGGAAACTTGGACATAAGCTAGATAAAATAACTGTCATCCTCTACTACAACAGGCTACAACGTGTGCATAATGCGTGCGTCCGTTATATTTGTAATATTCGTAAGTATGATCATGTTTCCCCGTCTTTCCAAACTCTGTCTTGGCTAAGGCTAAGCGATCGACGAGCCCTGCATTCTCTTGTTCTCTTATTTCAAATTCTGCGCACCGCTACCCCAATCTATTTGGCTTCTCGTTTCCAAAATTTATCCGCATATCATCAGTTAAGTACCAGATCTCATCATAACAATTTACTCATTATACCCTACCACAAGACATCTTTATATTCTTCATCCTATACAGTTTCAGTTGCTAGAAATTGGAACTCGCTTCCGAGTGATATAAGGGGTTGTTGGACAATAATTTCATTTAGGTCAAAATTACATAAATTCTTACTTAACAGATGAATTGCTGATTAATATTTGTTACTTATAATGAAACTAACATCTGTCCATTCTTATTATTATTATCATTAATTTTTCTAAATAGATTTACAAAACCTCTAATGGCAATTACATTAATATTCTCATTATAGAAATATATATATATATTTTTTTCTCTCCCTGTAACATAGTCCTAGTAAGCTTATATTAAATTAATTTTCATCATTTTACTAGCTATCTCAAATATTAAATTAATTATAATTCATTGAATTAAATTAGCTCATAAATTAAGTTACTACTTTACCTTATAGATTTATCTAAATTTAAATAAATGTGTAGTGAAGAATATTGCTGGAGAACCTTTTAAGTGTAGTGTAAATATTTGTAATTTAAATTTATGTATTGTATTGATTAAGGCTGGTTGAGTGGAAGAGAAGGCCTCATGGCCTTAACTCTGCCAGCGAAAATAAAACATTATTATTATTATTATTATTATTATTATTATTACTATTAAGCCCTGTAATTCTTGTGTATTTGTAAATTTGATCTAGAGCATAGGGATTTTAATTATGCGGGGCAAATCTACAATTTTATTTTCCATTACGAGAAATTGATTCAGCTAGTTTCGATTTTAAGAAAACTCAATTATATATAATAATATATATATAATATAATATATAGTATATTATATAATAATGATTTAGTTTAGCCGGCAGAGTTAAGGCCGTAAGGCCTTCTCTTCCACTCAACCAGCAAAAAGAGTATATACATATGCTTGAACTTACAAAGAATTCAACAATTTGATTTAGGTGAGAGTTACATGTATACCAGAGTTATTTACGAATAAACAACAAAATACTATGAACTATTGATTAAACACTGAAATAAACTGTGTAGCAGAATTAAGCTAAAATACATAGAATGTTAATATATTTAAAATAATATTAGATAATAGAAAGAGATTATTATGAGACAATTTTGAAAATACAGCACAATCAGGATGATGTCTAAAAGAAAGAAGTAACAATGTAGTCAGTGATAGTTTAAATCAGTAGGTATGATTGGAGTGAAATGCTAATAAGGTTATCTTTTAGGCTGTTCTTAAAGGTGTTTATTGTCTTGCAGCCCCTAATACTTTGTGACAAAGAATTCCATTGACGCGAGGTGGATACTGTAAAAGATGATGAATAACAAGATGTTCTATGAAGAGGTATACTTAGCGTGCCACAGATAAGTGATCTGGTATTTACGTTGTGGTTCGAGTATAGTTAAGAGAAACGAGACGAAAGGTAATTTGGTGTTAAGGTGTGCAGAATTCGAAAGAGTAAAGACAAAGAGTGTAAAGTTCTGCGTTATTTAAGTCGGAGCCACGAAAGACTTGCGAAGGACGGTGATATGTGATCATATCGTCGGATGTTGCACACTTATCTGACGCACATATTCTGAGCTCGCTGTAACTTGACTGACAATTCAGAACTTAGGCCACTTAACAAAACGTCACAATAATCGAAGTGCGGCATTACAAGGGTTTGTACTAGGGTAAGTTTTAGTTTCTGGGGCAAGAAGTTTCTCAAGCGACTCAAACAGTGAATGGAGGAACAGATTTTTTTTTATCGTTTCTTTAACTTGAAAATTCCAGCTTAGATTATTATCAAAAAAGAAGCCAAGATTTTTTACGACAGATGAATAAGGGATTAGCGTGTTGTAAGGGTAACAACTGAAAGATTGCTGTTATTAAGGGAGTTAACTAAACGCTTATGTCCAATAATTATAGCTTGAGTCTTACTTTGATAAAGTGCGAGTCCGAAATTGGCCGCCCAAGTGGATTTAGGGACTTATATTATTAAGATGCATTTTTTCGTTGTAGTTCCGCAATTAACTGTAATTTTTCAGTTATATATGAATCTTTAGAAGTTAAATATTTAGTAATAATCATTACCGATAAAGATCTGAAATGAGACATTGTATCAACTACCTTTGTAACAAATTACTTACATTTATATTATTTTGTTCGGTTACGAAATTACTTACCAATGGATGTACTACGTTAGGGTGACCAGATTCCTAAAATAAAAAAGACACGTATTAGAGTTGACATGAATCAATATTTTATCTAAACATTCATTATTTCTTGTGTTTACATAATGTGAGTGAGCTATAAGTTCCAGTTTTATTTATTTTAAAGTAATAAATGCTACACCGCTTACAATAACTAGGCTATAATAAATAATTATGCAAGTACATAATAGAGTAGCATGGATACTTGGCTTAAGTCATTGTTACCCATTTTAATACTGCAACTTACTTACTTACTGGCTTTTAAGGAACCCGGAGGTTCACTTCCGCCCTCACATAAGCCCGCCATTGGTCCCTATCCTGAGCAAGATTAATCCAGTCTCTACCATCATATTCTACCTCCCTCAAATCCATTTTAATATTATCTTCCCATCTACGTCTCGGCCTCCCCAAAGGTATTTTGCCCTCCGGCCTCCCAACTAACACTCTATATGCATTTCAGGATTCGCCCATACGTGTTACATGTCCTGCCCATCTCAAACGTCTGGATTTTATGGTCCCAATTATGTCAGGTGAAATATACAATGCGTGCAGCTCTGTGTTGTGTAACTTTCTCCATTCTCCTGTAACTTCATCCCTCTTTGCCCCAAATATTTTCCTAAGAACCTTATTCTCAAACACCCTTAATCTCTGTTCCTCTCTCAAAGTCCGAGTCCAAGTTTCAGAACCATACAGAACAACCGGTAATATAACTGTTTTATAAATTCTAACTTTAAGATTTTTTGACAGAAGACTAGATGACAAAAGCTTCTCAACCGAATAATAACAGGCATTTCCCATTTAATACTGCAACTAGTCTGGATTAATTAGGTTATCTATTATTATTACAAAAACTGTCCCCCCCACTGAGGGTAGCCCTTACGGACTCAGTATATCCCCAAAAAATTAATATACATATGTAAACATAGATATTAAATTAAAAAAATAAAGGAAACAAAGAAAAGAGCATGGAAAATTACAATTGCTATTAATGTGGCACCATGTGATTAATTAGGATTTGGCAGGATTTTTTAACAGAATTATCACAATGTCTTCGCTCAGGGATGTTGGCAGAGCAAACTGCCGTCGAAATTCTTCGAAAAAAGCCAGTCCCTCGAGCACCTATGAGCAAGCCGAATACCTCAACGTGAATTAAGGCATATTTCAGCTTGAAATAGTTGACTGTAGGCTCATAGATCGACTTCTTCTCAAGGTGGACCTCGGCTGACTGATGACATTCTACTTCAAAACGTATCGTGGGGTCGTGATGCCCTGTTTAGTGTCAGCATTGTACGCTAAAATATCTACTCGTCTCCTTGACCCATTTTCAGCTAGATAGGAGATTTCTTCTTCTACTATCCAGCCCTTATTTTTTAATGCGGGAGCAATTTTGGATCTTATAAGATGATGTCTAGAGTTCCTCAAGAGCAATCCCTGTTCGCAGGATCCCAAGACGTGTGCTAAAGTTTCAATCTCCGAGCAGCCATGCCTGTACCGGGTACCGTCAAGAGATCTGCCGGAAACGGAACGAACAGCTGCTAAATTTGCTGTCATTTTCAGGTTAGATATCCATTCACTAGTCGAAAGTCCTTTCTTGTTTGCAATCCAACTGTTGGCGGCTGTTACTTCGCTATGTACATATCTCAACACTTCTTCCCCGTCCTGAAAGGACTTCCATGATTCATATTCACAACCCCGCAACATTAATAACATTATTAAAAATACTTCAGGTTAATTGGGCCTTACATCATATTCATGTCACTGTATTCTGAACAAAATTCTTTGCCTTATATTACCTTTTAACTATTTTAACATTCTCCATGAAGATGAACTGTACAATCAGCATCATATTTCTTTGATAAGTGAATTTGCTCTAGAAGTGCTAGTCTTTCCTTCAGGAAACTATAGAAGTCCATGCATGACACATTTTTGAAATGACATTTTGGGATTAACATGGCCTATACTGAATTCATTACGGTTAAATCTGATGGAAACAATATAGAATTAGTTAATGTTTTACGTGATTATTAAATGAAATAAAAAAAAGAAATATTTCAACAATAATTTAGGAAAACGGGACGCAATTTAAAAAAAGGAACATTTGGCGTCCCGAGCATACTTTTCTCGGGACAGGGGACAACAGCCTGAAAAAGGGGCAATACCGTTAAAAACGGGACCTCTGGTCACCCTACTACGTACAATTTATCTTGCCTTCTTTCAGTCTATAATCGAATACGAAATATTAGGATGGTGTATTAGTTATACTTATAAAATTAACCTTAATCGACTAGATTTATTACAGAGAATAACAATTAAAATATGTCTAAAAAACCTATTGAATATATCCTACAGAAAACTGTTTAGGAATTTAAAGTCTTAAAAATACATCAAATTTACATCAATATGTTATTAGATTTTATACATAAAATCACTCACATTTCAGATCATATACTCACAAACATAAAAACAAAGGCATGGATACATGAAATGTGGTGTTTAACGAGCACTGTTTTCAATCATAGTAGTAAGTTAATATCAGCCCTAGAATTTATAACAAATGAATATAGAAATACCCTCATCTATTTAACTCCAACAGTTTCAAATTTAAAGATGTATGTAAGCAATTTGTTATAAGTAAATATTAATGTTTAGATGTTATTTTATTGTAATTTATGCATATAAGCTTTTAATTGAAAAAGAAGCATCTTCTGTGGACCTCTGGAGAAAGAACTAAGGACGAGACTAGTGAATTGCTTTGTGTGAAGTGTAGCAATATATGGGGCAGAAACATGGACATTACGACGAAATGAAGAGAAGCGAATAGAAGCATTTGAAATGTGGATATGGAGAAGAATGGAGCGTGTGAAATGGACAGAGAGAATAAGAAACGAAGCTGTGTTGAAAAGAGTGGATGAAGAAAGAATGATGCTGAAACTGATCAGAAAGAGGAAAAAGGAATTAGCTGGGTCACTGGCTGAGAAAAAACGCCTACTGAAGGATGCACTGGAAGGAATGGTGAACGGGAGAAGAGTTCGGGGTAGAAGAAGATATCAGATGATAGACGACATTAAGATATATGGATCATGTGAAGAGACAAAGAGGAAGGCAGAAAATAGGAAAGACTGGAGAATGCTGAATTTGCAGTGAAATAGTGTTGAATAATAATCTGTAGTGTATGCAGAAATAAGTAATGTATTTTCAAATTTAAAGATCTATGTAAGCAATTTGTTTAAGAAATATTAATTTTAGATGTTATTTTATTGTAATTTATGCATACGTATAAGGTTTTAATAGAAAAAGGAAACATTGACATTACGACGAAGTGAAGAGAAGCAAATAGAAGCATTTGAAATGTGGATATGAAGAAGAATGGAACGTGTGAAATGGACATACAGAATAAGAAACGAAGCTGTGTTGGAAAGAGTGGGTGAAGAAAGAGTGATGCTGGAACTGATCAGAAAGAGGAAAAGGAATTGGCTGGATCACTGGTTGAGAAGAAACTGCCTTCTGAAGGATGCACTGGAAGGAATGGTGAACGGGAGAAGAATTCCGGGCCGAAGAAGATATCATAAGATATTATATTATATGGGTCATATGAAGATACAATGAGGAAGGCAGAAAATAGGAAAGACTGGAGAATGCTGGATTTGCAGTGAAAGAGTATTGAATAGTAATCTGTAGTGTATGCAGGAATAATAAGTAATGTATTTTGCACGACGAAAAGTCAAAAAGTTATATATATATATATATATATATTTTTTTTTTTTTTCGTTGTTGGTAACTCTACAGCATCTATTAGATGCTTTATGGTTGTGCTAACAGGTGGAGTTACTTGTCAACAATGTGACGCTGAAACGTGTGTTCAGGTTACTGCCCAGCGACAGTCCTAATGTATTTTATATTTTGATGATTGGTTAATTAATATTAACCCGGCACACTCACAATCACACTCACATTCATAAAAATTTCCAGACTCTAGACACCCAGGCAATTTTTCTTCTTCAAGAAAAATTCACCGGGAGTCGACCCCGGGAATCGAACCCGGGACCTCCGGGCCAGCATGCTGACCAACAGACCACGGATGCAGTCATATTTTTTAAATGGGAAATAACATCGAGTTTTTTTGTACGAAATAACACCAAAACTAACAAAATGTTATACCGAAATTTAAGATTTTATTCACAGTAAACTAGTAGTAGTAGTAGTAGTAGTAGTAGTAGTAGTAGTAGTAGTAGTAGTAGTAGCAGTAGTAGTAGTAGTAGTAGTAGCAGTAGTAGTAGTAGTAGTAGTAGTAGTAGTAGTAGTAGTAGTAGTAGTAGTAGTAGTAGTAGTAGTAGTAGGTTTATTTTGCCTGGCAGAGTTAAGGCCATGAGGCCTTCTCTTTCACTCAACGAGTTTCTTGGTTTAGAGTTGGATAATTACTTGAACTGGAAAACATACACAGAATATAGACCTATTACTCGTAAATTGAGCTCTGCCTGTTATGCATTAAGGATCTTTATCTTCTATTGGCGATATAAACACACTTAAAATGTCATTCTTTTATTCCGTAATGAAATAGGTCTATAGATTAATATTCTGGGGAAACTCGTCTGAATCTAAACATATTTTATTTTACAAAAGAAAGCTGTAAGAATAATGGTTTGTGTGTGTATAAAAGGACATCATGTAAACTAGGATCACTACGTGTAGGTCTATTAAATGGACAGAAATTTAAAATTTCGAAAGCGAAATCACTTTACACAGACAGACGGATAATCACGTTCTGGGTATAAGAGATTCTATAAATATGCTTTTTACAGAGATTATCGAAATGTATTTGGTTTTTGCAAAATCGCAATGACGTAATAAACGTGTCCTGGCAGCTACGGTGTACGAATAAACTGATGCGCGCGCAGCTGTAACTTTCCGTGGAAGCCAGGGCTTTGGGTTCAAATCCCGCCTACAGCATGGCTGCTTGTCGTTGCCAATACAAACTGCCTGTCTTGTTGTCTTAGAATGGGAGCTCTGCTTCGAGCTGACGTCATGACAAGGAAGTCCCACAAAATATTCATAAAGTCCATTCAGATGACACAAGAAGCCGTCGATATATTACATGCGAAAATGATTTTTAATTGGTTATTCAGTTTTCCTACCATATTAGATTAAATGGAAGTCATCTCAAAGAATCTTGAAACACAAAGTTTCTTGGTTTAGAGTTGGATAATTACTTGAACTGGAAAACACACAGAATATAGTCCTATTACTTCTAAATTGAGCTCTGCCTGTAATGCATTGAGATTTTTATCTTCTGTTGGCGATATAAACACACTTAAAATATCATACTTTCATTCCGTAATGAAATAAGCCTATATATTAATATTCTGGGGAAACTCGTCTGAAACTAAACACAATTTGTTTTACAAAAGAAAGCTGTAAGAATAATAGCTGGTGTGTATAAAAAGGACATCATGTAAAAATATTTTTCAAAATTTAGAAATCTTGACATTATGTTTTCAATACCTACATTCTTTCCTCATTGTTGTTTTATATTAAAATGAAGATATATTTAGTAGCAATCAAGATTTTAAAATTTTAATACATGGCATAGGCTTTATCAGAACTCCATCTACCCTCTGTTAGTCTAAGCTGTTATAAAAAAAAGACGTTCACTATTCATGTATTACGATCTTCAATGCACGCCTAATTATCTTAAAGCCTTGAATTTAATTTATTGGGTTATTTTACGACGCTGCATCAACATCTCAGGTTATTTAGCATCTGAATGATATGAAGGTGATAATGCCAGTGAAATGAGTCCGGGGTCCAGCACCGAAAGTTACCCAGCATTTGCTCGTATTGGGTTGAGGGAAAACCCCGGAAAAAACCTCAACGAGGTAACTTTCCCCGATCGGGATTCGAACCCGGGCCACCTGGTTTCGCGGCCAGACGCGCTGACCGTTACTCCACAGGTGTGGATTATTAATAAAGTAGGTTATTTTACGACGCTTTATCAACATCTAGGTTATTTAGCGTCTGAATGAGATGAAGGTGATAATGCCGGTGAAATGAGTCCGGGGTCCAACACCGAAAGTTACCCAGCATTTGCTCATATTGGATTGAGGGAAAACCCCGGAAAAAACCTCAACCAGGTAACTTGCCCCGACCGGGAATCGAACCCGGGCCACCTGGTTTCGCGGCTAGACGTGCTAACCGTTACTCCACAGGTGTGGACACGTGTGGACTAAAACCTTGAATGATCATGAGAAAAGGCTTAGAACAGAATTAAGAAAATGTCTACATATTCCTACCATCTGCACAACTGCTTGTAAATTGAATTAATCTACTAGATATGAATTGTACAATTTTGTATAGCCCAACTAAAATATGCTTGTACAATGAATAGTAATCTGTATAGCTCAACCGATGAATTGTTAATGTTTTTAAATTGAAGGGTTCAGCGCCATAGTGGGCCAAGCGCCATATATTAAAAACGGAGGAAACAGGGATTAAAATTAAATCATTACCATAATTTAATGAAACATATAGCAAGTAATATGTTGTTGTTTTCTAATTCCAGGCGTTTGACAATAAAGTCATTTGACCTCTTGCACTCCAATATTTTTCAAAGATATTATCATGGTCAGCCACTGAAGCACAGATTTTGAGATGTTCCGAATCCATTTCTTGGTTTGAGTTGCACAATGGACAGTTAGGGGACTGATATATTCCAATTCTATGCAGATGTTTGGCCAAACAATCATGCCCTGTTGCCAATCTAAATGCAGCTACAGACGATTTTCGTTGTAAATCGAGAATTAACTGTGGATTATGATGCAGAGAGTTCCATTTTCCCCCTTGAGATTGTGTTATCAAATTTTGTTTGTTGAAGTCTAAATATGTAGATTTAATAAATCTTTTCACAGAGTAATACGTCTGTAAGTAGCAGTGCTGCCCTTCTTTGCTAAAGCATCCGCATTCTCGATTCCCAGGATTCCACAATGGGATGGTATCCATTGGAATACAATTCTTTTATTGAGTGATATTAATTGAGGGAGCATTTTAGTTATTTCTGCTGTTTGAGATGAAGGTGTGTGTTTAGAGACTATTGATAGAATAGCTGCTTTGGAGTCTGACAATATAACTGCATTCTTAAATTTATTGATGTTGCATAGAAGATTCCTGAGACTTTCACTTATTCCAACGATTTCTCCATCAAAGCTTGTTGTCCCATATCCAAGAGATCTATAAAGTGAGAAGAGACAGCACATAACACCTGCACCGGCACCTTGTTCTCTGGAGATCAAGGATCCATCGGTGTATAAATGAAGCCAGTTTTATGGAGGGTACCTAATATTAATTGTCTCTAAAGACAATTGTTTCATGACGTCAGTGTTTACTTCTGATTTCAGTATTTCTTCTGTTAAATTTAGATTATATTCAATCTTCATTAAACTATGGTAGGTATTCATTTAATTTTAACCCTTACTTTCTCCGCTTTTACTAAATGGCGCTTGGTCCACTATGGTTCTGAACCCTTCAATTGAATCAATTGAAGTAGTTTGTATGATATGTATTATCAATTTTTGTATATCTCAACAGATTGAATTGTTTGTGCTTTTAAATTGAATTAATTTACTTGCTATGTATTATATTTCTATAGCTTAAATGATAAATATTCTCTGATAGAGGTTCTGGCTGATATGCACATATATTATCAGGCGGTACATTTTACTTGACGATATGTGTTACAGGAAGAAGAATTGTTTGTATGCATATGAAGTCTGATTAGTGTAATATGTAGCTAATCGGCAATGTAAGCAATGGAGGGGCAAAGGGCCTAGCCATCCTACCCCATTATCTCCTGGCCTAGTTGCCTCATAAGTATTGCCTTGTTGGTATCACTTGTGAGGTTCAGACTTGTCTTCGGACAGTTGACTAAACAACAAATGATAAATGGTTATTTAAGTTTATAAATTGAATCCTCTGATTGCTATGTACTGTATGTATATTATTGTCGGTAGACTCGCTGGGCTAGCTGAGCTCGGGATTGAGTTAGATCCCTGTTTGGTCTGATTTTAACTGGTTGGGTTTTTTCCAAGGCCTTCCTGAACCAAAAGGCAAATGCCAGCGAATCCTCAGCCTCAATTCATCTCACCAAAAATTGTAATTCTGTAAAATTTTGACTTGATCCACACCGAAATGGAAAAGAATAAAGAATATCTAAATAAGCCATGTCGTTCAAAGTGGAAAACAAGAATAAAAAGTTCAAAAACAAATAATGCTAAAATTGGAGCACAAATATGCAAACAGTACCTATATCGATAATCTATTATCCAGAAAATGTATTGCCTAATCAAGTTTTCAGATCAAACAAACTTCAAATTTATACAAGCCTAAAAGCATATGCAATTTTGGGTGTAACAATATGGAAGTGAGATACGGACCGTTAGGAAAGAAGATTAATATCGATTTATTTCAGATTGAATGGAATTTTTTTTGGAAGGACTGCTGGAAATACTTAATTCGACCACTAAAGAAATTAGAAAATTTTACAAAAGCTTCAAATAACTCAAACCGCTGAATATTTAAAGCATTAAAGAGAAAATTGGCTTCAACATGTGAGCATAATGGACACATCCAGAATAATAAGAAGACTGCAAGACAATAAACACTTAAAAATAGCTTAAAGGATAACCTTCTTAGCAATTCAAAATAATTATACTGATAAATGGTCACTGACTACCTATATGGTAACTTCTTTCTTTAGACGTCCTGATAGCGCTGTATTTTCAAAATTGTCTCATAATAATCTCTTCCTATTATCTAACATTATTTGAAATACTACTAGGTTCAAAAAGTTCCCGGAATTTTACTACCATTTTTCGTATTAATATATAACAAGGGATATTATACATTTGTTTTGTTGGTAACATTCATGATGTCATTTCCTTAAAGTTTGTTGATAATGGCAATTGTTGGTTTTGAGTTGTAGGCAATTGTTTATCATAGTGTTTCGTTTGTTCGTCGCATTTTGTAATTATGTCCACAGAGCAAAGTACAAACATCAAGTTCTGTGTTTTGCTGGGGACATGATCAGTATGGCTGATGAAGATGGTGATTTCTTAAACAAAATGAAACTGGTGCTACTTGTACGACCCAGTCCCTAAACGACAGTCATCTGAGTGGAAATCGAAAACATCTCCTCGGAAGCAAAAATTTCCTAGGGACACTTCCAAAGGCAAAGTTATTTTAAATGTTATGTTTTATTTAACGACGCTCGCAACTGCAGAGGTTATATCAGCATCGCCGGATGTGCCGGAATTTTGTCCCGCAGGAGTTCTTTTTCATGCCAGTAAATCTACTAACATGAGCCTGTCGCATTTAAGCACACTTAAAGCAAAGTTATGTTGGAAGTTTTCTTCGACTCTCAGGGTCTCATGCACCATGAGTTCATTCCAGAAGGTCGTACTGTAACGAAAGAATTGTACGTAGAAACCCTCCGTCGCCTCTGGGACGCAGTGAGAAGGAAACGTCCAGAAAAGTGGGTAGAAAACAACTGGTTCCTTATGCATGAAAATGCACCTGCTCATCGCGCAATTATTGTAAAGAATTTTCTTGCCAGGCACAACATAACTGCTTTGGATCACCCACCATACTCTCCTGATCTCTCACCACCTGATTACTTTCTGTTTCCCCGTCTGAAAAGTCATCTGAAAGGACGGAGATTCAATGCTGAAGAGGTTATCGCAAACGCGACGAGAGCACTAACACGGGTTTCACAAAATGGCTTCCAGGAACTCTACACGCGTTGGCAAAAGTGTGTTTTTGCGGAAGGCAACTATTTTGAAGGAAATGCTGTAGAATAATGTTTAAGGTACGTTGTTTCTATGATGCTAGCAAATTCCGGGAACTTTTTGAACCTAGTATGTACATTAACATTCTATGTGTTTTAGATTAATTCTACTACACAGTTTGTATTTCATTGTTTAATTAATAGTTCATAGTATTTTACTGTTTAATACATACCAATAAGTAACTGTTGTATACACGTAACTTTTACAGAAATAAAATTATTGTATTCTTTGTAGCTTGCAAGTTCATTCTAAAGTACGTGTATTACTTTTTGCAGGTTGAGTGGAAAGGAAGGCATTGCAGCCTTAACTCTGCCAGCTGAAATAAATCTTATTACTATTATTATTATTATTATTATTATTATTATTATTATTATTATTATTATTTATTTTTTGGGTTATTTTACGATGCTTTATCAACATCTAGGTTGTTTAGCGTTTGAATGACATGAAGGTGATAATGCCGGTGAAATGAGTCCGGGGTCCAGCACCGAAAGTTACCCAGCAATTATTATTATTATTATTATTATTATTATTATTATTATTATTATTATTATTATTATTATTATTTTCAGTGTGGTTTTAGGCGTAATAGATCGACTACTGATAAGTTTTTTGTATTCGAACGATATTGGAGAAAAAATGGAAATATAAGGGTAGGCCCAACAGCTACATCAGTTATTCATAGATTTAAGAAAGACATATGACTCGGTTAAGAGAGAAGTTTTATATTATATTCTTATTGAATTTGGTATTCCCAAGGAACTAGTTCGATTAATTAAAATGTGTTTCAGTAAAACTTACAGCTGAGTCCGTATAGGCCACATTCTGTCATATGTTTCTCCAATTCACTACGGGCTAAAACATGAAGATGCAATAACACCTTTACTTTTTAACTCCACTTCAGAATATGCCATTAGGAAAGTTCAGGATAACACAGAGGGTTTGGAATTGAACGGGTTACATAAGCTTCTTGTCTATGCGGATGACGTGAATATGTTAGGAGAAAATCCACAAACGATTAGGGAAAACACGGAAATTTTACTTGAAGTAAGTAAAGCGATAGGTTTGGAAGTAAATCCCGAAACGACAAACTATATTATGACTATGTATCGTGACCAGAATATTTTACGAAATGGAAATATAAGAATTGGAAATTTATCCTTCGAAGAGGTGGAAAAATTCAATATCTTGGAGCAACACTAAGAAATATTAAGGACACTCGGGAAGAAATTAAACGCAGAATAAATATGGGAAATGCCTGTTATTCTGTTGAGAAGCTTTTATCATCCAGTCTGCTGTCAAAAAATCTGGAAGTTAGAATTTATAAAACAGTTATATTACCGGTTGTTCTGTGTGGTTGTGAAACTTGGACTCTTACTTTGAGAGAGGAACAGAGATTAAGGGTGTTTTAGAATAAGGTTCTTAGGAAAATATATGGGGTAAGAGGGATGAAGTTACAGAAGAATGGAGAAAGTTTCACAACGTAGAACTACACGCATTGTATTCTTCACCTAACATAATTAGGAACATTAAATCCAAACGTTTGAGATGGGTAGGGCATGTAGCACATATGGGCGAATCCGGAAATACATATAGAGTGTTAGTTGGGAGGCCGGAGGGAATAAGACCTTTGGAGAGGTCAAGACATAGATGGGAGGATAATATTAAAATTTGAAGGAAGTGAGATATGATGATAGAGACTGGATTAATCTTGCTCAGGATGGGGAACGATGGCGGGCTTCTGTGAGGGCGGCAATGAACCTGCGGGTTCCTTAAAAGCCATTATTTGTAAGTAAATATTATTATTATTATTATTATTATTATTATTATTATTATTATTATGAGACTAATTCTTTTATCTTCCTCAGGAGACAAGATCCTTGGGAAGACTGCCTTGGAGGTGAAGGAAACAGTAACGGGACACTATGCCCATCACGGGAAAGGATAATGATGATGGCGATTCAGCTGATGAAAATCAGAGTCCTGATGTTTGGAAAATGCCTTTTATGACTGGATTGAAATATGTCACAGTTCATATTAGATATAAATTAATTTCGAGATATTTAGGAGTGATGGGGCAAAGTTTTATTTCGCCTGGTTGCACTCTATCTATTTTAATAAGTGTCTATGTTTTACATGTTTTTCTTTTTTAAAAAAGGTCCGAGATCATTTTGTTAAAAAAGTTATTTTAACAAGCAACATCTTTTATTACTTAACTAACTTAAACTAAAGGGATTCGATCCGGCATCGGAAATGGAATCCGGTGTGGCTTAGTGGATAAAGCGTCAGCACGTAGAGATGAATACCCGAGTTCGAGTCCCGGTGCCGGAGAGAACGTTTCTCTGTTCTATGAATCCCTCATCATATGGTAATGCAGAATTCCTGCACGCAAATATCATATGTACTTCGGTAAATCACAATGAAATTAATATAAAAGTTTAGAAATTCCAGAAAATATGTGGTACCATAAGGCATAAAACAGGACAAGAGAGAGAACTAAAATTTTATAAAGTGATGACCAGGCTTCGAGACTTGGGACCCGATACAATAAGTTTACTGTGCATGTACTATAAGTTGTTGACTCGCTGCAGGTAGTGAAAGGTAGAGATGTGTTGAGGTAACAACGTTGCTATTTAGAGTAGAGTACGGTAGTATGGGGAAACACACACATATGTACATTCTGAAAGTAAATATACATTACACAATGACAATGTCAAAAGCATGTGAAAAGGATTTATTCTCCTGTCTTTTATAAGCATTTGTGTTTAATTATACACATTGTTAATGGTGGAAATAAATATGTAGTAATTTTAATTTCTTCATTTATCCTATTGGTCGTCTTTAAGAAGTGCAGTTACAGCACCGAATTGCAATGTACTACAAGATACATTCTCAGTGTCTCAAACGTAAATCTTTTTTGGTTATCTGCGAAACACAGTTTGTACTGTGAAAAGCTGCGCTCTACGTCGCATGACGTGATAGGAGTAAAACGAAAAAACTTAACATCATTGCAGTCTCTAAGAGACAGTCCTTTATTCTCGGATGACTCTATGTCCACTAATTTGCTGTTTATGTTATCCACAATGTTCCATATCCGTTATTTTTACATAAAATTGATTTTCACTTCTCTTTTACAGTTCAGTAACCGGTGTACTTGGTGTCTCATTAATTCTCTGTGTCATTTTCTCAACTAATTTAAGGGCTTCCGGCATCTCTTCCTCTGACTTTTCTAACCGTGTAATAGTTTCAGACACAGTTTGAAAATAAGTTTGTATGAAAACGAAATTATTTGTCAGAACCTTCAAATCCAGAGCGTTTTCCTTTGCGTATTTGTTGGGATCCATTCTACAGTACCCCCACCCACTGTACGCTTTACCACTATACTCAGTAAGCCGTTATGCGGATTTCCCACTTAACTGCTCTATCGGGTCCGAAGTCTCGAAGCCTGGTGATGACAGTCCCACTAGTAACGTATGGATATGAAAGCTATATTCTGAACAGGACATATAGCAGGAGAATTGAAGCTGCCGAAATGAGATTCCTAAGATGGCCGGCAGGGTACTCCATTCTAGATAAGAAGAGGAATACAGAAATAAGAGATGAATAGCAATCATTTAATATAACAGAATCATTTAATATAACAGAAAGAGTAGATGAAATGAGGAAAAATTGGCAAGAACACTTAATGATAATGCCAGAAGAACGGATGCCAAAAATAATATCCTCATACAATCCAACCGGATTTCGAAGTAGAGGTAGATCTTTAATGAGATGAAGAGGCCAACTTGATTCTTTTGAAGACGGAACAGGCCAGCAAGCCTAAACCTTGAAATGCATGATGATTATAATGATGATGATGATGATGGTGAATTATTAACTTTCCTTGTCTACCTATTTTAAATACAGTGTTACTATAAATGATCTTTCCGATTACAAACTTGAATAACTATCGTTAGGAGACAATTAGAAACATGATATTGGTATCAATGGAAAGAGTAAACTCAAATATTTTTTATTATGTTGTTGAACCTGTAGCATATTTATTAATTTCGTTGCTAGGAGACGATATAACAGAAAAATGGCTGAAACGAAGACAGGAGGGCATTTAGTGTGCTAGATTGTCTCACATCCCAGTTTGTTGTCACTGTACAACGCAATTTTAGAAGAAAATTTGGTGTTGATCCACCCAGTGGGCCCAGTATCCGTAAGTGGTACCTAGACATGTTACAGTTATGGCTTCTTCCACAACTGGAACAGGACATCGAAGGTCACATTTTTCAGCAGGATGGAGCACCACCCCATTACCACTTAGATGTCAGAAACGAACTGAATATACGACTTCCAAGGAGATGGATTGGACGTGCTGGCCGTGAAGATTTAGAATGTTTGCATTGGCCTCCACGTTCCCTCGACTTCACTCCTTGTGATTTTTTTCTGTGGGGTTTTATAAAACAACAAGTGTGTCAGCCACCATTACCAACTACCATTGAGGATCGTGTTCGCGTCACAGAGGTCATTGCACTGGTGGATGGTCCAATGCTACAACGTGTACGGCAGGAAATTGACTACAGACTTGATGTGTGTCGTGTGACACAAGGAGCTCACATTGAGCACATGGGACTTACTTACGGTTGTGAACCAAATGTTTCTCTTTCTGTTTCACGTTTTATGTTTTCCAGTGAAAAAATTAAAAAATTGTTGGATTTTCTGTTTCTGTTGATACCAATTTCATGTTTTCTAATTTTTGCTGATTTAAGAATAGCACATGTGATTTAATCGAATGGATAACAAAAAACATTTTTTTTAGTATGTATGTATTTATTTACACTGCAAGTGGGCAAGCACCCGGTGGCAGTGGTATACACAATATAAAAAAATACACGATAAAATTGCAATACACAATACAATTACACAATACACAATACAATTATATATACAATACAATACAATTAAACACAATATACAATTTAACACAATAATAATAAATCATAAAATAACCTAATTTTACAATACAACCTACATATGTATAGGCCTTACATAAGTTTCAATAGTCTTTCACTTTACTCTCATCTCACTCACTGTAGTGGCACTATGACGCAATTCACTGACACTTTAGGACACATTTCACTGACACTATAGAACACATTTCATCGACGCTATAAATTATCACTGATCGGAACTATTCACTGCACTGTAAAACCATAACTTCACTGACTCACCTCACTTCACTGATACAATAGTTCAAATAAGACAAATAATTACAACCTTATGCATACTTATAAACAAAACTACATTTAAGCTAAACATTTCTAGTCTAAGGCTCTCTTACACGCTATTTTCAAATAATTTACAAGTCAAACCAAGGGAGTAACTCGTTAGGCTAAATAAATACATGTCACCATAAAAGATTAAATGTTAAATGTGACCTTAATTTTAATTTGCACTTTATACACAACTTTTTAAGTTATTCTTGAATCTCCTTAAGGAAGGACAGCCCTCAAAAACCGCTGCAGGTAATAATAATAATAATAATAATAATAATAATAATAATAATAATAATAATAATAATAATAATTATTATTATTATTTATTTATTTAATCTGGCAGAGCTAAGGCCAGTAGGCCTTCTCTTCCGCCCAGCCAGACTCTAATTCTAATTGAAGGTCATTCCGGTCATTTATAGTTCTATCACAGTCTAGTATATACAGTCGCGAAGCTCAATACGTAGTGAATATGCAAACATTAGATAGTTGCTCACCACTAGGATCGCTAATATCGCCTCATTACAGGTAATGTAAAATAGTACCGTCACAGTCTATTGTTTCTAGCACCATCAAAACTCAAGCTTTGTGACTGTATATAGTAGACTGTGGTTCTATTTCAAAATGAGAATTTACCTACATCCGTTTTCTGTTTCCTACATTTGATTTCAAACTCATGATCCTTCCTACAATAGTACGTTGGCTTTTCTATCCGAGCCGTTATGTCTACCCAATGAGTTTCTCTTTCCATTGATACCAATATCATGTTTCTTAGTATCTCCTAACGATAGTTATTCAAGTTTGTAATCGGAAAGATCATTTATAGTAACACTGTATTATATATGCCTAAACATCCCGGCTCTAATGATGATGATGATGATGATGATGATGATGCAAAAAGGGAAGGAAAAAACCTAATATTGTAAAATGCCTAATCGCCTTTGCGAGAGAAAGAGAAAGCAATGGAGGAGAAAGAGGAGCGAAATTAAAATAAATTTTTAAAAATTTCTAAAGATTAAAGTGGGGAATAAGGAGAAATGTTCACACGCCATTTACATTCTTCCTTCACAACGTTCTCCAATAGAAGACCGGCAATAGCAAACATATCGAGAGTAGTGGGAGAAAATTAATTTTGAACTTTGTAGAGAGAGAGACTCTTAACAATGGGAAGCTGGAAGAGTCTACTGATAATAGAAGAGAGACCATTCGAACACTGGATATGAAAAGAAAAGAGGTTTTTGAGTGGATTTTGAACACAGTTTTTTATGCGATTATCATTTTCCGAATCGTATAAAACAATCGCGTCCCTAATGAGACTCCTTTTAGAGGACTGTTTCATAACGAATACCGAGCGAGTGGGTGAATGAATGCCAGTTTGTTTTTCGTTGGTCGCCAAGGCGTTTTGGAGCGGCGCTCCTATTCTGTTGTTAAGAGTGGGGGGGGGGGGTTGATGGTGGCAATTGGTTCTAATAACTTTCTGAAGCCCTCGCCAAAAAGGGATGAACTTATGGAGAGGTGTAGGAGGGAGATGAAAGGGCGAAGAGACGGAAAAGATGAAGAGGAAAGGAAAAAAATGAAAAGAAAAATATAAGAAGAAAAAGTAATGGAACAAAAAAACTAGACAGAAGAAGTTTAGTTAAAAGTTATGAAGATGAGGGCGAGGGGGTGAAAAAAGATGAAGATGGCTGAGTAATGGATTTACGCAGATCTCACAACTTCAGCTCTCTCGCCACCCAAGAACTCTTCTTATTCTTTTTCCCCTCTCGCATCCCCTTTCAAACCCTATTTAAGAAGTCTCCTTGGAAAGAAAACGTTAATATTCCGAGCGCGAGAAGAAAAATTGAAGAAATATTACTCTTAATTTTTCACTATTCTAGATTAATCAACGTTTGTTTCAGCTAACAAAACGAAGTTAATTTAACCTTGATTCTCGTGTCAAATGTTTGAAATATGCCGTAACAGAGACTGCTCCTTAAAACAAAATTTCAAAAGTGTTAGAAATTCTCCTTGGAAACGAGAATACAACAATCCGACAACTATCTCACGGTTTCTTGTGGAAACCTAAATATTCAGCAAACTAACTCTGTTTAGCATTCAAACTGTTAATGAGTAACGCCGCAGTATTTTCACAGAATATAGAGGAGTTCTAGACGAGCAATGTGATATGCTCACCGACGTAAACTGTCTATGGAGCAGGACAACGACGTAATTAAACTATGGTATAGTCTGAAGAAATAAATCCTATGAGGAAAACGTACAAATGAAATGACATTTAACAGCAAGTGAAATAGCACTTCAATGCTAATAATCAGGCTTCGAGACTTCGGACCCAATAGAGCAGTTCAGTGGGAAATCCGCATAACGGCGTGCTGAGTATAGTGGTAAAGCTTACAGCGGGAGGGGGTACTGTAGAGTGAATGCCAACAAATACGCAAAGAAAAAACGCTCTGGATTTGAAGGTTCTGACGAATAATTTCGTTTTCATACAAACCCATTTTCAAACCGTGTCTGAAACTATTACACGGTTAGAAAAGTCAGAGTAAGAGATGCCGGAAGCCCTCAAATTAATTTAGAAAATGAAGCAGAGAATTAATGAGACACCAAATACACCGGTTACTGAACGTGTAAAACAGAAGTGGAAATCAATTTTATGTAAAAATAACGGATATGGAACATAGTGTAACATAAACAGTAAATTAGTGGGCATAGAGTCACCCGAGAATAAAGGACTGTCTCTTAGAGACTGCAATGATGTTAGGTTTTTTCGTTTTGCTCCTTTCACGTCATGCGACGTAGAACGCAGCTTTCTACAGTACAAACTTTGGCAGATAACAGAAAAAAATTTTCGTTTGAGACACTGAGAATGTATCTTGTAGTAGTTGCATTGCAATTCGGTACTGTAACTGCACTTCCTAAAGGCGACCAATAGGATAAATGAAAAAAAAATTAAATTGCTACATGCTTATTTCCACTATTAACACTGTGTATAATTAAACACAAATGCTTATAATGACAGGAGAATAAATGCTTTTCACATTCTTTTGAAATTGTAATTGTGTAATGTACATTTACTTTCAGAATGTACATATGTGTGTTTCCCCATACTACCGTACTCTACTCTAAATAGCAACGTTGTTACCTTAACACATCTCTATCTACCTGCAGCGAGTCAACAACCTATAGTGCATGCACAGTAAACTTATTGTATCGGGTCCAAAGTCTCGAAGCCTGCTAATAATATAATTATGGAGAGAATAAGTCAAGCCAATTTAGTAAAATTTTCATGAGATAAATTTACTACTTCATAGCTAAGCCATATTTGAATCTATAATACAGTACTCAAAAATATAAATATACTCTAAAAGAATGTAAGATTATCTACAGTAATCTCACTAGGGGTTTTGATTTATCTAGAAAAAAATAAAAATTCCAGTGTGATTTAATTCACTATTACACGAATAGAAGAAAGTATATATTTATTTATTTATTTATTTATTTATTTATTTATTTATTTATTTATTTATTTATTTATTTATTTATTTATTTATTTATTTATTTATTTATTCGGGTGTAGTTAAGGCCATCAGGCCTTCTCTTCCACACCACCAGAAATACAAATACAACGATAGAAATAAAAAGAAAAATGACACTATAAACAATGTAAAGCCACACAAAAATATACACAGGTTTCAGTCACACAAAATTTACATACAAAAAAAGATTAGAAGAAATAAAGTACTCTACGCATATACACGCGCGCGGAGACGTACACACACACACACACACACACACACACACACACACACACACACACACACACACACACACACACGTACGTACTCACATACATACATACATACATACATACATACATACATACATACATATGTGATTTGATCCTGGTTGAGTGGAAGAGAAGGCCTGATGACCTTAACTCTGCCAGGGAAAATAAAACTATTATTATTATTATTATTATTATTATTATTATTATTATTATTATTATTATTATTATTACATACAAGTTTTTCCCAAGAGCAAGTCTTTCACTACAAACCCAGCATTCTCCAATCTTTCTTATCTTCTGCCTTCCTTTTGTCTGGACATTTTCAGCATCATTCTTTCTTCACCCACTCTTTTCAACATAATTTCATTTCTTATTCTGTCTGTCCTCTTCATACGTTCCATTCTTCTTCATATCCAAATTTCAAGTGATGTAAATACGTCCGAAATAGTGTGAAAGGAGTGAACTGGATCATATTTACCTTCCCTCCCTTATGCCCAAGACTGGTCTAAACTGTAGTAAATATGATACAACTTTATGCAGATTGGAGTGAACGCAGGTGTATGAAAAAGGAATGGCTATATTAAAATGAAATTATATTAGCCAAAATGCCAAGAATTACAAATGAACAGATAAAAACCTTGGTAATCTTTGAAAAGTACGAGAAAAGCCAATGAGGGAAATAAACATGTTAAAATAAATTTTAAAATACCTGCATTTGTGTACGAAATATAAGCAGATCTATATGAAGGGTTCAGAACCATAGTAGGCCAAGCGCCATTTACTAAAACCGTAGAAAACAAGGGTTAAAATGAAATACCATCATAATTCAATGGAAACATATAGCAAATTCCGGTAATATAAAGTATACACATTCAAACTAAATTATATGTCAATTTTCATTAAACTATGGTATTCACTTGATTTTAATCCTTGCTTTCTCCGTTTTTAATAAATGGCGCTTGGCCCATTATGGCTCTGAAGCCTTCATATATGTATGTTGATAAGTGAAGGATAGTTAAATGACCGGGTCCACACCTGTGGAGTAACGGTCAGCGCGTCTGGCCGCCAAACCAGGTGGCCCGGGTTCGAATCCCGGTCGGGGCAAGTTACCTGGTTCAGGTTTTTTCCGGGGTTTTCCCTCAACCCAATACGAGCAAATGCTGGGTAACTTTCGGTGCTGGACCCCGGACTCATTTCACCGGCATTATCACCTTCATTTCATTCAGACGCTAAATAACCTAGATGTTGATACAGCGTCGTAAAATAACCCAATAAAAATTATATGCCCTAACCTGTTTAATCTTGACTAAACAGAGGATTTATATACACTATGAAGTAGTATTGCTAGTTCGTATTTAACTACACCCCATACGCGTCGGATGGGCCTATCTGATATTTCTGGATACTTAAGTGTAGTGTGGAAAAAAATGCATATTACACCCAAACACGTAAGCCTTTAAAGAATACGAAACGAAATTAAGCGTGGCGTCTTTTGATAACAGCCTTAACGGTAACTCGCACGTGTATTACTTTTGGTGTGAGGTTCAATGGGTGACTAATTGCCGCTTTAGGTATTATTAGGTAAAGACTGGAAGATTTAAACTTCGTAACGTTGTAAACCACGTTTTCTCAGTCGTAATGTACATCACGCCTACCCAAATATAGTTGATGCCCATTCTTTTTAGCGAGATCCGGAATTTTCGTCACCCGGTGATTTCGTCACACCACTTCGGCGGGCCACACTGTACATGATGTACAGGGACATCATTTTATTTTTACTAACATTTCTAATATTAACCTGGCTATACCTTTGGCTTAAAAGTTGTGAACCGGAAACACCGTTTGCTGCCCTCTTCCACGACTGGAGTTCGATGATACTGGCGTAAAACACAAACAAATCACTTTAGTAGGTATAAGAGGGATGAAAAGTAGTACAGCCATATAATTACGTAAAGTAGGAAATATAGCGATTTTGAGTTTGATAATTTTCATTAGGTTTTTCTTTAATTAAAATACAGTAAAGTATTAACAATATGTGTTTTTACTCTCGAACTAAGCTGTCCATTCGGACGTATTCATTATGCAGTGCATATTATACTGTCTACAGCACATTAGCGTACACTATAGAGAATGGAGTTAAATTGAAAAATAATCATAATATGGATATTTAAACATATATTTGAAAATGATGGCCGTTCATTTCTATACAGGTTTAAGTTCTTTTTTGCATATTATCGCACATAGACTATTATACCTAATTCCAATTACCAGTTTCGTCTTTCATACTAGTAACTAATCTATAAAAGAGTACCTTACGTACTGTAAATTCAATCTTCATTTCTGCCCGATCCGAAAAGATAAAATTACTCAGACATACTATGTACTGTCCGTCCAAGTGGTTTTGCCGCAGGGTTGTAGAAAGGAGGGAAATCACGTGACAGTTAATTACTTAAAGAGGTCCTTTTATTCAAGTTATTTTAAACAGTTGTATAATATTACTTAGACGTCCAATTCCTAACAGAAATTAATGTTTTCAGAAAAGAGCTAAGACAGCCCAGCCACAAAGGGACGGGCAGAAGTGGCTGGGAGAAACCGGGATGCGACATAGGCAAACGGACGACAGTACCTGTGCGAGAATATGATTCAATATTGAAAGCGAACATATTTCTGGAACGTACTATACTCACTAACTCATTACTGTTTGCGTTTACTATGACCGTAAGGCGATTTTGACTGTATACGCTTGGTTCTGTGTGAAGAACGGTTGGAAGTTTACTAGTAGAGGGAGTGGGAATGAAGTACATTAAAAAACTCAGGTACAATAAAAATTGAAGTAAAAATAAAATGATGTTCCTGTATATCTGTGGAGTGTTATGTCGTGTACTAGGGTGAGTGTATGTTAAGTGTTCGTGTAAATATAGTGTATGGAATGACTGGTGATGATGAAGATGAGAAATAGAGAAGGGGAAACCCGGTGCCGGCACGTATCCTCCTACTGTCGAATAGCACCAAGGGGGCCGCCAGGCTTAACGTCCCCGTCCGACGGACGACCCACTATCAACAGTGACATATGCCTTCTCTTCATATACACTACGGAGAGATTTGAGATTTAACCCAGGCATATTGGTGCACAATCTAATGATTAAAAGTTGTGTACCGCCATCTCTCCTAGTCTTGAGATAGAAATTTTACATGAAAATTTCTGAACCCGCCGGGGATCGAACCCGTGCCGGCTAGTCTGGAGACAGACAGGCTACCACAGAGCTAACTCGGCGGACTTTATGAGAAATATCTTTACTATGAAAAATGGCTTTCAGGTAGCTGACATGAACAATTTTTCTTAAAATTATTCAAGTCAGCTTCACAGATTTGCATGATATACGTCATTTTTCGTTAACAGAAAACCACGATTCAAGACACACAGAGTTTGTCTGCACTTAATTTTGGGTTTTTGACGTCTTGTCAGGCCACTTGAGGTATGTTGATATAGGCCTAAAGGGAAGAATTTAGCCGGTTTCTGTTGCGGTACGTGGGTAGCTCTGTCGGTAGAGCGTTGACGCGTTCAGCCTAAGGTTCCAGGTTCGAAATCCGGTTCCGGAACAATTATTTCCTTGATATTATTATTTTTACTATGTTATTGGGTCAAAATTGGTTTTTGAGCAAAACAGCAGGTTTTGAAATCAAATCATTCATATACAGAGTGATTTATATAGAACTGACACATTTCTTTCTTTAATTATTCCGTTGGAAATTCATTCAATGACCCAATTTTAGCACCAAATTAAGCAGAATATTCTGGAGTTTCGATTCCTTGTCACTAGATGCGCAGATGTTTATGTTTTATTCCTATTGTTGGCAGCCTAAAGCCATATAGGGTTACGGTTGTTCATCAGCTACAGGAACCAGATAAGGATAAAAGATTGAAGAATAAAATATTGAATTATTGTCGTTGGTTTCAGACGTTCATTGTGCAAAATCCTGCCATATTGTCCATCACATGCTTCACAGATGAAGCATGGTTCCATTTATCCGGTTATGTGAGCTCACAGAACTCACGCCATTGGACCATCGAAAATCCACATGTCATCCATGAAGCACCTATGCACCCGGTTAAAATCGGAGTTTGGTGCGCAATATCCGCACAGAGAATACCGACTGATTTTCATGGAGTTTGTTGAGCAACTGGACGATGTAGAGCTGAGTCAAGGATATTTTCAGCAAGATGGCGCTACATGCCATACATCAAATGAATCCATGGAACTAATTGCAAGTTTCTTTGACGACCGAATAATTTCCAGGAACCTGTGGCCACCGAGATCTCCGGATTTGACAACGCCGAACTTCTTTCTATGGGATTACTTAAAAGACAGGGTTTACGCCACACGTCCCCAGATATTGGACGATCTGAAGCACAACATCACACAGGAGATTCAAGCTATTGACAACAGAGTCCTCCAACGAGTGGCCAGTAACATGGAACGACGTGTTGAGCTGTTCCTTATGCAGGATGGAGGACATTTTCAATATTTGCTAAAGAGGTAAATAATCTCCCAAAATTCCTCTACATTTTAGGTATAATAAGCTGTCGCTAGCACAATTCGTTTTGAAACAATTAATGAAAGAAATGTGTCAGTTCTATATAAATCACTCTGTACATATGTGTATTTCGCATTTTTTATTAAATTTGTTTTTTTTTCGCGGAAATAAAAAAAAAACACTAATATACTTACCATGCTATTAAACCTAAAATAACTTAATTTCTCAGCATTTGGACACATTTCCAATTTATCGTATTGCAAAAATCTACCAGTTCAATCATGACCAGGGGCAGGTATTTAAAGGAGAGTAACTTTATCAACAGTAATCTCACTAGACCTTTTTGATTTTATCGATAAATCTGCGAATGGAACACGAGCAGATTTATCTATAGAAAATCAAAACTCGAGTGGGATTTAATTGACTATTACACGATTAGAAGAAAGTATATAAAGATTAGAAGTAACGAAGTACTCCAATAAAATAAAATATTAATTGACTTACGAAAATACAACTGTCTTCAAATGTATTATTGTACCATCTCAACATTACAAATATTACGCTAGATGCATGCTAGATGGCAGTAGTGAGCAATGCCTTCTCGTAAAGAAGTTCTCGATCTATTATACACGATGGCAATGTTATTAGTCAAGAAGGCTTTGTTGATTCAGTTTCATTTTTATTAAAATGCAACATTCCACTTCAATTATCCGAATCCCAGTAATCAACGTCACTTGACAGATGATTTTCAATAAATCTTAATATTAAACAATCTCTGATACGTGACTATCCATAATATCATATAGCAGAAGCTATAACATAACCTAACTAATATACACAAGAGTTAGAAAAGTTTTAATTAACGACGATGACATAAAAAATAAACATGAATAATTTTAAAAGGAATAATTATTGAATGTACAATTTTCAAATTTGAATGTGGTTGGTGGTTCAATTGATGTTATATTGGACGTGTGCGTAATAGAAGTGGAACTCGTTGATTTAGGCCTACATGGTGTATTCAACTTATACAGAATTTCTGAATGAATAATTTTAAAAGGAATAATTATTGAATGTACAATTTTCAAATTTGAATATGGTTGGTGGTTCAATTGATGTTATATTGGACGTGTGCGTAATAGAAGTGGGACTCGTTGATTTAGGCCTACATGGTGTATTCAACTTATTCAGGATTTCCGAATGGTGCTCTTCGTTTATTTGTAAATCGGATTTCAGAAGATACATAGGTATGATCAGTGATTTTTATTAATTCTTGTTCTTGAATGCCAATGCGAGTCATATTTGAAACTGCTGTGCATCGACTGGAGTGGTTTGTAATATATATATTTTGACGTCCAGACCAGCGCAGTTTCAAATGTTGGCAAAACAAAGAAACAAATACTAGGGACGCGATAAAATTAAACAAATGCTAGGGACGCGATAAAATTAAACAAATGCTAGGAACGCGATAAAATTGTGCGATAAGCAGCCATGATTGGTTGAAATACGTCCTTTCGTACCGTTTTATTGGTCAAAAGTTGTATGACGTAGTAAGAGTGCAATAGTCATTTTTAATAGCCTATTGGTGTCGGCGGAGACTGTTGGAGATTGATTTGTACTCTTGGCGGAGATTAATGGAAATTTTGGAAAATACAATTATTTTGGAATTGGAGTATGAATATTACTTTCCAAATAATCAACATTAAAGGTTCGTTGGATTCTGGTAAAGGTGCGGTATAGCCAATAGACAATATTTGTTGGATTGATACTGTATTTAACACACATTCATTAAAAATGAAAACAACAAATTAACACTTTCAAATTATCAGTGAGTTCACTAATGTAATCAGAACACCTGGAATACCATGTAGTGTAGCCTACTTTGATAAACAAATTCAAGTGAAAAAAAAATTAAAAAAAAATACTCAGAATATGAAATTCGCTATAAAACAAAGCAATATTTGCGAATGTGTTCATATTTCGCTATTAGAACTCTATTTCGCGATTTGTCGCGATTGTTTCATCAACATATTATAATTAATGAGAATTACTTAATTCGTAAAGATGAGTAGAATCTACTGTTCATCTACAGCATTATGTCGCGATTTTCGCGATCTCCATAAATACCTGGCCCTGATCCTGACCAATTATACTCAACGTAGTAGCTCCTTTACATTTGTTGGGTTGTTAATGGGTTCTTGATTACGCCTGTGTAAGAAATAATCAGTTACATATAAACAAATCTGTTTCTGCATGTATAGTCCGGTGCAAAATGCACCTCCATAAACTCGGTAGCTTCTGTTGCACAACATTATACCGTTTCCTCCGTTTATGACAGGAATCTGTTATGGGGCCCTGTTCACCCGTAACCCAACTAAGAACTATATTTATTCTTATCAGCTAGTTGGAAAAACAAAAACAGAAGATAGGTGCACGTGGAGGAAATTTTTTGGTTACTTTCATTCAGCCCCGGATTGCAGTTCTTTCTGGTTTTAGTATCTTGTCAAGGCTAAAAATGAAACAAAATAAAATAACAAAGTAGTCCTTAACGACGCTTTCTACTACAAAAGTTATACCGCGTAACGTTGTAAAATTGCTTTGCAGAACGAAAATTTACATTTGCTCGAATCAAATTTCTGCACATTTAAAAGGAAAAAAAAAAAACTAAAATCTTTTCAATCATTTTATAACAAAATACTCTGCTCTCTTATATTGACTGAGCTTATTGAGAATTTAATAAATGGCTTCCTAAAACACGCTATGAAATGTTTCATATAAACAATTTGTGTCTCGAAAAGGAACCAATAACGAGCAGAATTGTATTACACTATTTTGTTTGAAGTATCTCAAAGAATAACCCTCTGAAATTAATTGCATTATTTGGGTTCAACCTGTGTATAAAGATTATGTAAGTTCATTTTTTTTAAATACGAATGTTCTAATTACTTTAAATGTGTTTATTATATAATAGATAAATGCGCACAAGTCGTGCATAAGATCTGGCGTGCTCACACCGTAAACACTTTCACATATCACTCATAACAAAATTCACAAAATAATAATAATAATAATAATAATAATAATAATAATAATAATAATAATAATAATAATAATAGTGTTTTATTTTCGCTGGCAGAGTTAAGGCCATAAGGCCTTCTCTTCCACTCAACCAGCCTTAATCAATACAATACATATTTAAATTACAAATAATTACACTACACTTGAAAGGTTCTCCAGTAATATTCTTCAGTTAAGTTTTAAAGACTAGTAGACTACATATTTATTTAAATTTAGATAAGCTTATAAGGTAAAGTAGTAACTTAATTTATGAGCTAATTTAATTCAATCAATTATAATTAATTTAAGATTTGAGATAGCTAGTAAAATTATGAAAATTAATTTAATATAAGCTTACTAGGACTATGTTACAGGGAGAAAAAAGTGTCTGTATATATATATATATATATATATATATATATATATTTCTATAATGAGAAAATTAATGTAATTGCCATTAGGGGTTTTGTAAATCTATTTAGATAAATTAAAGATAATAATAAGAATGGACAGATATTAGTTTCATTATAAGTAACAAATATTAATCAGCAATTAATTTGTTAAGTAAGAATTTATGTAATTTTGACCTAAATGAAGTTATTGTCCAACAACCCCTTACATCACTCGGAAGCGAGTTCCAATTTCTAGCAACTGAAACTGTATAGGATGAAGAATATAAAGATGTCTTGTGGTAGGGTAAAATGAGTAAATTGTTATGATGAGATCTTGTACTTAACTGATGATATGGAGATAAATTTTGAAAACGAGAAGCCAAATAGATTGGGGTAGCGGTGCGCAGAATTTGAAATAAGAGAACAAGAGAATGGAGGGCTCGTCGATCGCTTAGCCTTAGCCAAGACAGAGTTTGGAAAGACGGGGAAACATGATCATACTTACGAATATTGCAAATATAACGGACGCACGCATTATGCACACGTTGTAGCCTGCTGCTCAAATTTGCATTTAGGTTACTTAATATAATATCGCAGTAGTCAAAGTGTGGCATCACGAGTGTTTGTACAAGGATTAATTTTAATTTATCGGGAAGAAAGAGCTTCAGTCGCTTTAATGAGTGAATAATAGAAAATATTTCTTTGGAAGTGTGATTCACTTGTTCATTCCATTCCAGGTGACAATCGATATAAATACCAAGGTTCTTCACAGTCGAGCTGTATGGAATAATAGTATTATTTACAATTATTGGTGATAAATGTTGTTTGTCACACTTTGATCTTTGATGTTCTATTAAGATTGCCTGCGATTTACTTGCATTTAAATTAAGTCCGTGCGTTTTCGACCATATGGACATTGAATTCAAGTCATCATTAACTTTAGTTATAGCGTCATTTATGTAGTTAGGTCGGGTATGCAGATAGATTTGTATGTCGTGAGCATAAATATGGTGTCGGCAGTATGTTAGATTAGAAGAAATATCATTAATATAAACAGAAAATAGTAAAGGTCCTAGGACAGAGAATTGTGGTACACCAGTCTTCGTGGTACGCCAAGTGGAATAACGATTATTAATAGACACGCACTGTTGGCGTTCACGAAGATAGGAGTCCATCCACGCTAAGGCATTATCAGAAAAATGCAGTGCTCTTAATTTTGCAATTAGTAGGTCAACGTCTACAGTGTCGAAGGCTTTGGAGTGGTCTAAAAGTGTTAGTATTGTGATATGTCTTTTGTCTAAAGCTTCACTTGTGTATCAGTCACTTTAAGCAGTGCAGTCGATGTGCTGTGTCCCATTCTGAAGCCATCATATATACAAACAGAATATTCCTAGGCACAGATTTACACTAGGGATGTTGGCCGTTTTTTACATGTGGTGATGTGGTAACGGTCACAGGGTTGATCGCAGAGTTCACATACACAGTTTCCGTCGGGATCATGGACGCACTTGAATTTACGTATTTTATGGTGATAACCATGCACTGCTAGCGAGTTCACCAGATGTCTGAGTTCTTAGTTTGTTTCTGTCCAGGATCTGTTCATCATTGCCTACGTCGTGTAGAAGTTCGGCCAGATGTCCTTTCTCTTCCTCTCTCTTTCCTGTACCAGTTTCTTCCAGTTGTCTGTGGACGGCAGCATTAGCTTCAGGCGCAGGTCTTCAATGAAGAAGATCTGTTTGGCGAGTTCATAGACGAGTCTCGATCTTGTGTTTATAAATGTGTTTATTTAAATCCCATTTAAAACCTACTAATTGAGAGAGTGAATATGATCCATGCGCGACGATATATGTAATTTGCAACCCGCATCTACACAGCTGTCTCGCACTGGAGAGGTGGCAGTAGTATTTAGTGGGCAAGAGCCGCTCTCCGCTCCTCCACGGAGCGTTCAGTTGCCCAGGCCCTACATTGTAATATATATTCCTTAACCTTGTAGTTATCAAGACTCTCGAGATACTTCTCTTGGTAATTAGTATTCAAGCAATATGATATGAAATCCCAAGATATTAAAAATATTTGTTTATATATCTTAAAGAAATCCACAGGCATTTTACATAATCGTTTATATAATGTTCAAATTTCTAACTTTCTATATTGCATATTACAATTGATTACTACTCATTATATTGATATATTTCTTATTTCTCTCTATTCCATATAGGCCTATGTATTTTTTCTGAAATTGTTTTCCGGACCTATATGATCATCTGTTATGGCAGGCGGATGTATGAAGGTATATGTACACCTTTATATACAAAAAAAAAAAATGTTTTGCATAATTTTGCTCTGTAAAATTTTTGTACAATTGAGAATGTTACCAGAAAGAGAATGAAGTGAACAAATCCCTTGAAATTATGCCTAAATTGTTTATAAAAATTATTTTGTTTATAATTTTGACATATAACTTGAAACATGATAGCTCATGCAGTTTTTAAGATAGAGCCACATTTTTTTCACTGTTTTATAGCTAAACCTATTCTTTAGTGCCTGACATAGAGCTATTTTTCATTTTCATTTACATTAATTAAATATGAACATATATGTAACTTATACTAACATTTTATGATGCATATATCATGTAAAAAATCCATAGATAATTATTAACTACATTAATGTTATTTTACTCATTGTCAGGCACTAGAGGACATTTCAAGCTTCAAAATGACACCAATACCTTCTTAGTATCACCACATTTGACTGAGATATCATATTTAAAAGAATTAAATATTCTAAAATTACTATTTACAGGAAATGAACCACAAACTTTCAGAGCCTAGAAGACTCCATCATCATATGTCACCCCTTAAGCAGCTTCATGTCGGTCCAGTTTCAGCTTCTTTCTGCCTCTCAAATACCTCCTCCTTGTTTTAACTTCAGGTGTTGAATGTTTTTTTGGCATTTTTGTCCTTATTTTCCATTGATGCAACAAATCCTGCGATGGTGCTTGTCCCAGGGCTTATGCCCATCCTCCTCAGAATTTTAATTTCTCCTTTTGGACTCTAACAGTAAAAGATTATAAATTATTTCATTATGTAAAAACGTGTTTCCAATCTAATGATCATGCCTTGATATCTATGCATCTATTTTTGGACTAGAAAGAAGTTTATTTTACAAGCAATGCTGGACGAGGGGATTGACAGCTACGAGGATCACTACAAAAGTAAGCGACAATATTTATTTAAAAATTCCATTTTTATCCTACAGCTTTGCTATTTTCATAGAATGCAGATACATCCTTCAGGAACAATACGTCACTTTTCCACATAATCCCCGCATCTTTCAACTGCCTTACGCCACCTTGGAATGAAGACCTGTATACCTGCACGATAAAAGTCTGAACCAACACGTCTGAGCTACTGTCTGGCGCCACTCACGGGAACGACTTAAATTAAATTTGAATACAAGGGGGAAGGATGTATCTATGACCTCCATAAATTTCAAAGGTTTAGAATAAAAAATAAATTTTAAAAAGTGTTGTGCATTACTTTTGGAGTGATCTTCGTAAAAGTGACCGTGGCTGAGATGACGCAGAATTTGGAAAATGGGACTTATCTGAAAAACCATAAGGCATAAATCGAAAATTCTTATATCAAATTAAAGGGGAGAAAATTCTCTATTAAAATAGTTATATTTTGAAAATTCTAATTTTCATAATTTTTTGCGTTTTGTGGGTGTACATATACCTTAATAAATGCTCACAGTGCGCGGCATATAAAATCTTACCGGCATTATAACCGCTTAGTTAGTTTAGTGGAGAAATCCGACCGCTCTCTCGTGAGGGAGGAAAACAAATCGGCGATAAATGACGGTGATTTAGGCCTATGGTCAGGTAGGAATAATGCGCTGGTAAGAGATATAAGCAAAAGATTTTTGATCTTATCTTTTATCAAAGTATATGTTGAAAATGACGAGACGAGGGATAAACAGTAGCGAAGAAATGCAACATATAAAATAAGAAGCCAATACGGTGGATTTTCCTAAGATCTTCTAGACGGAGCTAGGACAACATTTCGAGGGATGTGTTACATGGTCACCCCGGCGAATATTGCAGACGAAACGGACGCACATATTATGAACACGTTACAGTCTCTGCGCCGAAGTAACGTTTAGGTCAGTAAACAGAAAATCACAGTAATCGAAGTGGGGCATCACGATTGTTTGCACTAAAATCTTTTTCAGGGAAAGGGTAGAAATTTTTTGAATCATCTAAACGAGCGGATATAACGACAGGAGAAAAGAAATAACTTATATGGGGTGATATTAAATTTTTCTAAAGCACTGTACTTGAAAACTTGACATATAAGTGAATCGCCAGGGGGTACAGAAGTACATGCTAAACAAGAAATAGGTGGAGCAACCGTAGTTTGAAAAGATATAGGGGAAAATAACCTAAATCGTACCGGCGCCGAAATCGTACTACTATTAATATTGAGGAAAGTATTGCATCCAGGAGCCATCCGGGGATTTTTTCACGCATTACAAATAGAAACTGATAGTCGTTGAAATAATGAGTTAATTTAATGAATGTATTTTATTACACCTAGTACATAAGATTGTTTTCACTATTTAAAAGGAGAAAAAAGTCCCAACACAACACAAACAAGCTGCATTCCGAACAATGGTACACAGACTACTCAACATACCAATGAACCAACAGGATTACAACGAAGAGCTAAACACAATCAAATACATAGCACAAGAAAACGGATACAACCCTAACATAATAGACAACATAACACGTAAGACAAAACATAATCACAAAATACATAAGAATACAACACAAACACAAGAACACAAAAAATACATCGCACTAACATACGAAAACAAAAACACACACAAAATTGCAACCTCATTCAAGAAATTAAATTACAACATCGCATGCAGAACAAATAACACTCTACAAAAACATCTCAACACACAAACAACACAAACAAACAAATATAACCACACAGGCGTATACAAACTCAAATGTAACACCTGCAACAACTTATACATAGGGCAGGCAGGCAGATCGTTTCAAACACGTTGCAAAGAACACATCACAGCCATAACAAAATTACGAAACACCTCCACATATGCAGAACACATCACAAATGCTAACCACACCCACAGAGACATCAACACAGACATGGAAATACTACACATCCAACCAAAAAGCCAGGAACTAAACACACTAGAACAATATGAAATATACAGACACATGAAAACACACCCCAACGAAATTCTCAACACGCAACTCAACTTCAAAACACACACACCCTTCGACTCTACACTATACCACAGGAACACACCCTCACAGGAAACAGAACAAGTGGCGCCAAGACCAACGACGACGAGTTCTGAAGATGACCCATAAATAGGTGGAAACATGTAAACGAGGTACGTTGAAATTTAACACAGGAAAATCCTACCATACATATTCCGAAGTGATACAGTGTTAAAAGTTGTGTAATCAATATGTATAAAAATAGTCACTGTAAGAGCTATGTTTAAGTTATGATCTGAATAGTTTACTCGAAGTGCTAGTTCCCTAAATCGTACCTTTAAAAGGTTGCTCATATCGTACCAGTACGATTTTGGCAACGTGAACAAATAACGTTAGGAGCATAATATTTTAAATTTTCAGAATAGATAATGGCCAAACGAGAATATGGAAAATCGGAACCAAGTGCTTTTCTTAAGGTATTGGATGAATTTCGATCCGGAGCGGTGGGATTGAATGAATATTGCTGTACGTACGAAATTCTAAAACCGACTTTCAAGCGACATTTTATGGGCAAGGTAAAGAGAGATCTGGATCGTCCTGCAATTGCGTCAACGGGCGGAATCGGCTATAGCTGATCCACGGGAAATAGAAGAGAAATTGTTCCAACATATTCTGATATTTGAAGAATATCTTTTTGGACTTATTATAACAGACGTCAGGAAGCTTGCCTTCGATGTTTTGGAAGCGAACCCACATCTTCCAAATCTTTTCAATAAATAAATATGATTGGCAAGAAAGAAGTTCATGAAGAAAAATCCAAATTTAAGTTGGAGGCAACCCGAAAATTTATCTGTTTCTTGTTCCAAAAGGTTTAATACAGTTAATGTTAAAGCGTTTTTTTATCGTTTGGAAAAGGTAGTCGACGAGAATTTCAGAGGCAATTTTGCACATATTTAACGTTGACAGAACGGGTTTCTCCGTAAACCAAAGACTTCAGTTAAAACGAGAACAAGAAAAGGTGCCCAGTAAGCTGTTGTGATAACTTCAAGTCCCTGTAAGAATCAATTGCAGCAGAAGAAACCGCTAGGAGGAACTTCAAAGAAACAAAGAAAAAAAGTAAATCAGCTGTCAAAAAGAACGAACTAAATTTCTAATATGATTCATGTTCATGTAGAAGAAAAGGATTGATCTTGTTTTATTTGTGAAGAAGCTGCTATTGAAAATATGATTCCTTCCTCTGCATGCTATCAATAGGCGCATGAGATATGTATCTTAAAACTTCTCAGTTTTTAATTTGTATTAATAAAAGTCATATCAAATGACAAGAGTATAATATAAATTACGTTTTTTTTTTGTAGTTCTTATTTTGAAAATTATATATATTTTACAAATAGGTACGATTTAAGCAACCTCTAGGTACGATTTAGGAAACTAGGTGCATAAATCGTACCACTTGCAGAGTTTTAAGTAAAGTCTTTTAAATCAATTGATAGTTATAAAAAATTCTGAAAATAAATTGTGTCCCAAGGTACCCCCTTAATGTCTAATAATATATGTAATTAAAATTCCTTCCCATTTTGAAATAACTAAAGAAAGACTGAAGGCTGGTTCACAATAAACCGGGAACGAGAACCAGAATGAAAACGAGAAGCAGAGGACGTGAATATGAAAATTTTTTATTCACAATAAACCGAGAACGTAGACGACTATGCATATCGATATGCATGTCAATAACGATATGTAAAGTCGATATTACGCATTCTGGTGTTATTTGTGTATAATTGACCAATGGCGTTCTCTCATGAGTACAAGGCAGCCAACATAAACACAGGTTAACCAACTTCGAAATTTCAACTGAAACACTTCATTAGGTACGGTACTATAAATATGCCCTTGCATATTTATTATCACAACCTATTTTAAGTCTACCATAACGTAAAATAATTAGAGAAGAAACATTTGTAATAGAACAAAAATGAACATAACAGTAGTTATTGAATTGAAGCATGAATATGCAGTGTGTAATACAACCAGTACAGTAATAAAATATGATTCACTTACGATCGGTGTTCAAAGACGCAGCTATTGAAATCCACGTATTCTCTTTCATTTTCTAATCTTTATACGAGGCGCGCCGCTTATCGTAAACGTGAGGGTTTTCCGCAACACTCAAAATTAGAATCTCATCAAATAAAACTTGCTCCATGATGCAGAGCACAGAACAAAATAATGCATAGGTTATGTCACGGTCTTCTTGCTACAAAATATATGACGACAAAATAGCTTTTGGGTGGCAAGGCCAACTCTCCGTTCCCGATCCTGGGCTCCGGCAAGCTTTTCGTTAATTGTGAATGCTCACATTTAAATGTACACATTTTAACAATTTTACCGTTTTCGTTTTCATTCCGATTCTCGTTTCCGGTTTATTGTGAACCAACCTTGAAAAGAGGCACGATATAGGCAACCTTCCCCTAGTCTGGCATTCTATTTTTGAAAATTTTAATTCTAGTTACACTTAAAAATAAGAAGAAGGCATTTAAAAACAGGGATAAGTAGCTCATTTTTCTGTTATACGTAAGAGAAATTATCACTGGATAAAAAGAAACGTCACTGTGCGTGACATTCATATTAGAAAGCTACTCCCACGGATTTTTTTCCCCCGAAAATCCGTGCAACATTGAGTCTAATTAAATCATCTGACAATCAGGAGTCTTTACTACATTTGGATACTGTTTTCTTTATACCGCAATGCTAGTGTAAGCGCGTAGGCTACGAGAGGAATTCATCTCTGTAATATGTGGACGCTCTAATTCGAACTGTTGGCACGTCATGTGAAGCTATTTCTCCGGCATCACAAAATGCTATTAGGATATTAGCTGTGTACCGATATCACTCTACTTTGCATTAGTCAACTCTGTGATTAGCCGCAGTGCGGCGCTGCAGTAGCTATATGTTCTACTTCGCAAAGGGCGTTAACACTTCAAGAAGCTTCCGAAAACGGTGGTGACGTACACCATTATTTCAGAGACCAAATAATGGCCAAACGGCGGACTTTTAGAAGATGAAACGCTGGAATGTAATTCCCTCTGAGATTTTGGAGAAGAAAATCTGAAAATGTACAAGTCTCCAGGTATCGATCAAATTCCGGCAGAATCAATACAAGAGGGTGGAGGTGCATTATCTAGTGAAATTTATAAGCTTGTACTTGTTATTTGGGAAAAGGAAATTGTACCGAAACAATGGAAGGGGTTCATAATTGTACCCATATTTCTACAGTGCCTGGGAAAATTGACATAAGTCAGTTTCCACAAACCTTTTTTAATAATTTATTGACAACTTACACTGGTTTATGTCGATTTGATTTTTTTCTGTATGAATTATTGCAATGGGAGAAATACTTATGTATTTTTTTCCCAAGCGAGCAAATGTTCCGTAAGTTGTCAATAAATTATCAAAAAAGGTTAGTGGAAACTGACTTATGTCAATTTTCCCAGGCAGTACAGATTTAAGAAGGGGAAAAGACTAAAGGCTGGTTCACAATAAACCTGGAACAGAAACGACAACGACAACGAGAACGGAAATAATGTTAAAATAAATGTATTTAAATGTGAGCATTCATAATTAACTATTGTGAATGCTCACATTTAAATACATTTATTTTAACATTATTTCCATTCTCGTCCTCGTTGTCGTTTCTGTTCCAGGTTTATTGTGAACCAGCCTTAACTGTAGTAACTTTTGTTGACGTCGTACAAAATATTGTCTAATATATATATATATATATATATATTTTTTTTTTGAGAATATTAACTCTATATGTAGATGAAATCACTGGGGATCATTGGGTATAATAGATCGACTATTAATAAGATTTTTTTTTTTATATTCGACAGATATTGGAGATAAAATTAAAGTATAAGGATAAAGTACATCAGTTATTCATAGACTTCAGAAAGGCATATGACTCGGTTGAAAGAGAAGTTTTATATGATATTCTTATTGAATTTGGTATTTCCAAGAAACTAGTTCGATTAATTAAAATGTATCTCAATGAAACGTATAGCAGAATCCCTAAAGGCCAGTTTCTATCTGATGTTTTTTCCAATTCACTGAAGGTTAAAGAAAGGAGTTGCCCTATCACCTTTACTTTTTAACTTTGCTCTAGAGTATATCATTAGGAAAGTCCAGGATAACAGAGAGGGTTTGGAATTGAACGGGTTACATCAGTTGCTTGTCTATGCGGATGACGTGAATGTGTTAGAAGAAAATCCACAAACCATTAGGGAAAACACGGAAATTTTACTGGAAGCAAGTAAAGAGATAGGTTTGGAAGTAAGTCCCGAAAAGACAAAGTATATGATTATGTCTCGTTACCAGAACATAATACGGAATTAAAATAAAAACATTGAAAAGTTATCCTTTTAAGGGGTGGAAGAATTCAAATATCTTGGAGCAACAGTAACAAATATAAATGCTTGTTATTATTCGGTTGAGAAGCTGTTATCATCCAGCCTGGTATCAAAAAACCGAAAGTTAGAATTTATAAAACAGTTATATTACCAATTGTTCTGTATGGTTGTGAAACTTGGACTCTCACTTTGAGAGAGGAACAGAGATTAAGGGTGTTTGAGAATAAGGTGCTTAGGAAAATATTGGGGCTAAGAGGGATGAAGTTACAGGAGAATGGAGAAAGTTACACAACACATAACTGCACGCATTGTATTCTTCACCTGACATAATTAGTAACATTAAATCCAGACGTTTGAGATGGGCAGGGCATGTAGCACGTGTGGGCGAATCCAGAAATGCATATAGATTGTTAGTTGGGAGGCAGGAGGGAAAAAGACCTTTGGGGAGGCCGAGACGTAGATGGGAAGATATTATAAAATAGATTTGAGGGAGGTGGTTATGATGGTGGAGACTGGATTAATCTCGCTCAGGATTGAGACCGATGGCGGGCTTATGTTAGGGCGACAATGAACCTCCGGGTTCTTTTAAAGCCATTTGTTGTAAATATTTAACCTCTGAAGTTTCATTTATAACTGGACAATTGCAGCAATATTACTGAACAACAAAAATTGTGTAGTTTTATGTTTAGATGAGAATTAGGTAATTTATGAGATTTACTAGTTAATGAAAAAAAGAATAACTGTAGTTTTATCAATAGTAATCTCACTAGAGGTTTTGATTTATCTAGAGAAAATCAAAACTCGAGTGGGATTTAATTGACTATTACCCGATTAGAAGAAAGTATATAAAGATTAGAAGTAACAAAGTACTCCAATAGAATAAAATATTAACTGACTTACGAAAATACAACTGTCTTCAAATGTATTATTGTAACATCTCAACAATACGCTAGATGGCAGTAGTGTGTTGTGATTAGCTGTTTTCTTGTTATCGCTTGTGCCAACAATTGAATCTTCATTGATCTCTGTGGACGGTTACTAATCAAGAAGACTTTGTTGATTCTGTTTCACTTTTATTAAAATATTTGCATCCCACTTCAATCATCCGGATCCCAGTAATCAACGTCACTTGACAGATGATTTTCAATAAATCTTAGTATTAAACAATCTCTGATACGTGACTATTCATAATATCATATAGCTATAACAAACATAACCTAAATAATATAAACGAGTGTTAGAAAAGTTTTAATTAGGGATGCTGAAATAAACAAGAAACGTTTTAATTAAGGATGATGAAATAAAAAATAAACATGAATAATTTTAAAAGAAACAATTATTGAAAGTACAATTTTCAAATTTGAATGTTTTAGTGGTTGGTGGGTCAGCTGAAGTACATGGTGTATCCCTCAACTTATTCAGGATTTCCGAATGGTGCTCTTCATTTATTTGTAAATAGGGTTTCAGGGAAGATGCATAGCTATGATCAGTGATCTTTATTAATTCTTGTTCTTTGAATGCCAATGCGAGCCATATTTGAAAGTCTTGTGCATCGACTGGAGAGGTTTGTAATTTTCTGTTTTTTGACGTCCAGACCAGTGCAGTTTGAAATGTTGGCAAACAAAAAAACAAATGCTAGGGTAGTGATAAAAATAAACAAATGCTAGTGACGCGATAAAATAAAAAATGCTAGGGACCCGATAAAATTGTGCGATAAGCAGCCATGATTGGTTGAAAGACGTCCTTTCGTACCGTTTTATTGGTCAAAAGTAGTATGACGTAGTAAAAGTGTAATAGTCAGTGTTAAGTAAACGAATATCCGAATCAAACCATACTTTTATTAATTTCAATCAATTTTGTACGTTAAAATAAGTCGTGCAAAGATTTTCCTTCAAACAATAATACTGTATCATCCGCATAGGAACACAGTATACGTTTGTGATTTTTGAAATCAATTGCAAATAAATCAATGATTTAAAATAACACAAAGGTGTATTGTATTCGTATGCAGATGTTACAGTATTATTGTTTAGGGGCTGATGAAAGAGAGGAAATGTAAGTATGATGGCGAAAAGAGTACGAGATCCAACGTTGAAAGTTGACCAGAGATTCCGCTTTAAATGTTGAGGAAAAAAATCGGGAAAATGTTTAAACAGGTAACTTGTTCCAACAAGGATTTGAACCCAGTTTCACGGTGAGACACGCTAACCGTAATTTTACAGCGGTGGACCCGCCAATTTTTGATTCGGTATTCAACCCAGAATCTTCAAGCCCGCAGGTTTGTAAAGCATTTAGATAGAAAATCTTATTCGTTTGCCGAAAAATATATACACTGCTTTATTGAAGTGCATGATAACAAAAATAAATTCCTAGCAACACCAATTAATTCCTCAGTCTGAAAATACTCCCGTATCTAGTGATCAACCCATGTAAAGAAGGCCCCTTAACACGAGTTATTTTCAAAAACAGAAAGAAGATAACAAAATTGTATACTCATATTCTTTACTTTGTTTGTATAATATAACCTTGTAGGTACACTTTGCAAACCCGTTATAGATATGAGCTACTTGAAAAATCTGTACCCAGTGATCAACGATAATACATAATATATTAGTCTATATACAGCGTGTTCATCAATTAGACCGACCTGTAACATAAAGGATCTTATCTTAAATACTGTTTCTTAAGCAACGTGTGTAGAGACGCTTCGTTTCGACACAAGAGGACAGCATTTTATTTGGGGTTTCCTGTGCGTCAACATATCAGTGTTTCAGTCGGAAATTGCTTTACAGGCCGGAGTCAGTCAGTTTTCTGGCGGCCATCTTCTCACTTGATATTATCTTCTTCACTTCATTTCTATTCTAAAATTTGATATTTAAAATCGGTAAAAATATTAGAAAAAAATTTGCGCTTTGTAACGAGCGTCTAAGCCAAGTACCCAGTAGCACTGTTAAAGCAGAACGTTGAAGAGGAAGTTGTCGATCTAATTAATTATTCCCGTGAACATTCGCTTGAACATATCAACCGTGAGTAGACCTAGTAATATGTACCTTTAAATTAGAGTGACTACGAATTATTTCTCTCGCCCTACTTCAAATTAGTTACGGTGACAAATAGTTACGGTGACAAATAATTTCCACTTCGTGTTCAGGAAACTAATCTTTTACTGAAACCTGCAACCGCATCGTTTCTCTCTATTTTCATAAGCTATAAAGTTAGGGAAATGTCAAAAAGTAATTGACGATGTCATATATACAGAGTGTTTCGGGAGAAATAGTTAATAGTTCGCGAGGTGCAGAATGAATCACTGCAAGTGAAACATTTCCAATAAACATGTATCCAATTTTTCAAGGCTATGGAGATACAGCTGTTTGAATGTTAGAAATGAATTCTTACTATTGGTATAAAGTACAGATAAATGACTAATCGAATGCATTTATTGTTTGATTGTAAGTCTTACAATAATATTACATGCATATTATAGCTTACGTGAACGATGAATTGACCACAATGGTCATTGGCCATCAAGGTCTCCAGACTTAGTATTTAAATAATTGTATCTGAGAAAGGACGAAAATCTATCTCTACTAGAAAAAAAAATAAACAGAAGTGTCGACTTGCTCGCTCGCATTATGAATAGTGCTTCCTCAAAAAAGAAGTCAAAGACCACTTCAGAAGAACTACTTGTACTATTGTCAAGAGAGTTGAAAAGTGTATTAAAGTCGCAGTGGGATTTTTGAACGATTACTTTTAACTTTTAAAATTATTGATACCATTTATATAGGATGAACCCGTTGTCATTAATTTCAGAGGATTATTCTTTGAGATGCTTAAAACAAACTTGTTTAACACAATTTTGCTTGTTTTTGCTTCCTTTCGAAGATAAACATTGTTTTATATGAAACATTTCATATCGTGTTTTGGGAAAGCCATTGATTGAATTCCTAATACGCTCAGTCAATTTAAGAGAGCAGTATATTATGATAGAGTAAATTATTGAACAAATTTTAGTTTTGACCTTTAAATGTGCAGAAATTTGATCCGAAAAAATGTAACTTTTCGTTCTGCAAAGGAATGTTTCAACGTTATATCTTTTCGGATCAAATTTCTGCACATTTAAAGGACAAAACTGAAGTTCTTTCAATCATTTAGTACCATAATACACTGCTCTCTGAAACTGGCTGAGCATATTGGCAATTCAATAAATGGTTTTCTCAAAACACGCTGAAACAAATTTTATCTCGGAGAGGAAGCGAAAAAGAGCAAAATTGTATTAAACTTTTTTGTTTCAATTATGTCAAAGAATAACCCCCCAGAAATCAATGGCATTACTTAAGGTTCTTCCTGTATATAATTTAAAAAATGTAATCAATAGGCCTAAGTCATTTGTCTTTCTTTCGTGGCCTTTGTAAGTCCTTCACCCTATCCATAAATGCAATCAGCAACTCATTTGTCTCCAGTTCATACTTTCCGTAAGGCTTTAAAGGCGTAGCATTCAAACAGTTGTTTCTCCACACACATTGAAAATAGAATATATGTTTATATGAATTTTATATGCTATAGCTTTCTAATATATTCACTTTCCTTGTTGAAAATATTAATATATATATTATATGATTCCATTAAAACCATCCTTCAGAATAAAAGGAAATAATATTTTACAAACTTTATCTTTCACAATCGGTAATCTCCTGGACAGAAAACTAATTACAAGAGGAAATTTTTTAACTTTATAACATAGAAAACTATCTCCACATGAAAATGAAGGGTTCAGAGTCATAGTGGGCCAAGCGCCATTTATTAAAAACGGAGAAAGCAAGGGTTAAAGTTAAATGAATACCACAGTTTAATGAAGATTGACATATCATTTAGTTTAAATGTGTATACTTCATATTACTAGCTATATGTTTGCATTGAATTATGGTAATAACCTCATTTTAACCCTTGTTTTCTACGGTTTTAGTAATTGGCATTTGGCCCACTATGGTTCTGAACCCTTCAAATATCCAAAGACAAAAAAATAAACTAGTGACATTTATTATTTCAATGTACAGAAGTACATACGATATTTCCATGCAGATATTCTGCGTCATCATACGATGAAAGAGTAATGGAACGGAGAAAAATTCTCTCCGGCGCCGGGATTTGAACCCGGGTTTTCAGCTCTACGTGCTGATGCTTTATCCACTAAGCCACACCGGATACAACCCCGACGCCGTCTTAAATCACTTCGTTTATTCCGTCGGATCCCGGCCAACTAGTCACTCACAACGAGTGCACCTCAGCACATGTGTGGACTTCGGTCCTATGTTCATAGACATCTATGACGTAGTGCAGAGAGCGGCCACCAGAGGGAACCCAAGAGTTGGAACTCAATCAGAGACAATTCTGTCCGACGTCGGGGTTGTATCCGGTGTGGCTTAGTGGATAAAGCATCAGCAGGTAGAGCAGAAAACCCGGGTTCAAATCCCGGCGCCGGAGAGAATTTTTCTCCATTCCATTACTCTTTCATCGTATAGTGACATTTGTTACCAATAAGCCGATTAGGGCAAAAACAAAGTAACAGGACAAGTCAGCTGTTTCACATATTTGAGTTTCGAGGTCTATTAGAAGAAGAATATTTTATTTACAAAAATAAACAGGTTGAGACTAATTTGTGGAAAAATGAAATGAAAATTTTTGAACAAATTTTATCATGAAATATTCCTTAAATTTTATAATATCATGTATAATCCAAAGTCATTATATGGATGCAAAACGTGGCTTTTAAAGGAGAATAACAGTTGTAGACAGTTTCTATCAGACGTTTAAGGACACCCCTTCTAAAGAGAAGTTTTACTCCTGCCCTTACTTATGTGAAATCCCCTGTTGTTTATAAAGGGACCAAATGCCTGTGAAAAATGAAGTTTTTTTTACTGCAAACCCAATCTTTCTATTTTTCAAACTGTGAATTATATAAAAAAATTCTTTGTTAAGAAAACTTACTAAACATTACATTTCTTGGTACGAAAACAATTAATTACTCGAGAATGGATGTATTTAGATCAATGAATTTTGGAATAGAGTTAGATATTACCTCAAGTCATTCTTCCACATCCCAATAATCTGCCACTTCACGTCCACACTCCTGAATTTCATTTTTTTTTTCAAGGAAGAAATCTAACTTTCCATACTTGTAACAAATTCCTCAACTGTTTACTAAAATGGAGGGAATAAGCTGATTGACTAGTATCAACAACTACCAATGTTATGATACAAGTGGCAGTGACGGTCTCGGTTCAATTTTCTACGAATTTCAAACTCAAGAGAATTTTAGAAAATGACAGTTTTTCCTAAAGAAAATAATAAAGAAAAAGAATCTGTATTTTAATGCGTGAACGAGGTGTCACAACTTGTTTAAACAAAAAGTAATATTTTCATAAGAAGCCTTTCAGATATTTCTAACTCTTTCCCAAAATTCACTGGTCTAAGTACATTCATTCTATACCAGGCCTGCACAAGGTTTGCGCCCTCCGAGCCAGCTCACAGCTCGTGAGCGGAATGCAGATATTAGCTGCGCTCTGTATAAGAGTGGACTGGAAGAAGGGGTGATCTCGTACAAAATGTAGGCCTACACAAAAGGAAGTCCTATTACGAGTGTTTATGAAATGAATTCCCGTTCAGTGTTTGCAAAACTATCTTGGACTATTATTAATTAATAAAGAAATATTTATTTTTACAGAAATAATAGAAATTCTAAAGCTACTTAAATGTAAAATATCATTTTGTTATATTTTTATTTATCAGTACATCAAAACGAGGTTTTATGCTGTTGGCAGCTGAAAGGAACAGTAGCCTACTGATCGTAATGAAACATCAGTTATAGATGTTCGATGTCTGTCTTTATTAAAGTTGATTATAGAAAACAGTTGCTCACAAATATAAATGTTGAGCCAAACATAGCAATCATTTTCACAGCCAGCCTGTGTAGTTGTGGATATTATTGCTAATTTTTAGTCTTGTAAAACTCAACCAGGCTAGTAGTGTTATTCAAACGATCTTTAGCCCTTAGGTCACATTGAAGGTAAATACGTTCGAGCTGTAAATCGTTAAATGTTACGTTCCGTCTTTTAGATTCCTCCATACTGTACTATAGCAGTAGGTAAGCAACGTGAAACAGTTACTGAGAATAGGCCTACACACTGCACTCCACTAGATAACTGAGTGGTCGTTTCCCTCTCCTCTACCTATAGCAAGTCTATGTCATTCTGATGTATCTTCCTCTCCGTTTCGGCGAGCGGTAAACACCGCTCTTCCGCTCCGAAGGATCGCGCGCGCTCTTTGAGCGCTATTTGTGCAGATATGTTCTAGAGTAATTAATTTTTCTCCTAAAAAAATGTAATTTTTCAATAAGTTTTCATAGCAGAAAAATTGTTATATCATCCGCAGTTTGAATGATAGAGAAACTGGGTTTCCAGTAAAAACAAACTTCATTTTTATTTCCACAGGCATTGGGTCCCTTATGTAAACTTCAGGAGGTTTCATGTAAATATAAGAATTATCCTTAAACTTTTGGTAGAAACTGTATACGTTTCTTGAAAGAAGTAGTGGAATATAACTTGCTGGACAAAAAGTGACAGATAATTTATGAAACCCCTTGTATTACATGAGACGTCTTGATCTTCGGTACGTAATTTTTTAGGTTAGATAAGAATGAATTCAAAGTTTAAATAAATAGTACCACAGGCAGGATGGGTACACTTTATCAAATAATAATTATTATATAATGGAGCGAGACGAACTTGTGTATAATGACGCAATGAAAGAAGGAAAAATGGGAGGAGAAATGATTAGAAGTAGTGCTGTTCATCGATCAAAATATTTAATCGATTAACTATTTGAATTTAATCGATTAATCGAGTTTTTATCGAGTTTTAATATACTGTAATACACAATTATTGTTAAATTTAACTTGTGTTGGGTGATAAGCACAAGTATTAAATGTTGTATATCTGTATATATTGTATCGTTATATTACAAAGAACTATTTTAATTACTTACTAACATATTTATTATGAGGCTTATAATTTATTGTGTCAATTTCTCCGGCAAGTTTTTAGACAAACGTAAATAACAAAAATTATGAAGACTCACCTAGTTAATACTGCTTCATCCATGATTTTAAACATGTGACTGCATTCACATGCTCCGAATTAAGTGCCGCTCTACGTTTAGTAAAAATGTTTCCTGCATCACTAAACACGAAAAAAACTTTTTTTTTCTGTCAAGCACTTCTCCACGATAAATCAATTTAAATCCAGACATTTCACCAAGTTTACCTCTCAGATTCTCATATAACATAATGGAGTTTATACTTTTCACAAACCACAGAAAACTGATTTTTTTTCTTTATCAAAGTACAACCTTCATACACAAACTCAGTACAGAAACTGCAACTACAAAAGTACAGTGGTCGAAACAGAAGACTGGCCCCTATTGTAATCGAATTGCCAGATTTTTAGAAAGAGAAGAAGGTAGTTACGCTCTCACTTGCACACAGTGTAAGAAGATGAGCTGACACAAGGTGGACGTTTTCTCGGAAAACCTTAAAACTTAATAAAGGTTTCGCATTGTTTCAACTTTCAATAGAGGTAGACCAGGTTACTGTCCTCATATCTCCATCTCTTTATGAAGTGTTTGTGCAAAGATTTTCCCTACGCTACCCGATTTACAGTTATAAAATAATAGTACTATTGTGCTTTTAAGTACGCAATTTCCGAAAGAGAAATATTGTTGGAATTTGTAGTATGAGTTTGCATTAACAAAATAATAATTAACATCAACTAAAACCGATTAATTTTAATCGACTCGATTATTAGATTAAATATTTTTGATCGATTAATCTTACAACAGAAATTGATCGACTAATCGATGAAATCCCACAAAACTAATTAAAAGGAACGCGATCGCATGCTTTTGTAAGGGAATTTGGAGTTGTGAGAAAGAATCTATGTGAGCTCCAAGACATTTGGACACTCGTCTCACTCAGTTTTTTACAGTTTTGTTTGAAGGAACGTAATGTATTTTGTGCGAGATCGTGCGTATTTGCTTGCTTTCTGCACAAAACCAATTCCACATCCAGTATTCCCAACCTAACACACATAACAATTTCCCTCTTCTTACCGCTTAAGTGACATATTGATTTTACTGCTTTAGCCTTTTAACATATTATTTTTAGAGACGTTCAATATAGTAATAAATATAAATTGGAAACTTACCACTGCAATTTATTGTTTTTAAATATTTTCAAAAATTAAGTAAACTCAACAACTCCACTAAAGTTACTGCATTCATGATGCAAGTAACATTAAGGAAGCCGTGAAAAAATGTGCAGAATTAGATGTCAAAGATATTTTCCATTTCTAAACATCTCCTTGACCGGCAAAATTAAACTTGCCGATGTTATTACTGCAATATGTTATATAAATAATATTGTTAAAATATTAAAATGAAAAATAAATCATTACATAACCTTACCGTTTGTTTTAAGTTCGCCTTTATAGACTGAGGGGGAAAAAAGACAGACGTATATCACGGCCTGCTGGAGTATAGTAAACACAGAAAACATTTTAAAGCAACAATGTTGAAGATAGATATTTTTGTTTTGCAAATTTGCCGTCATTGAACAGAAACCAAGATGGAGATTTCATTGCAACTAATTAGAAATTCCTCTTTCAGGTATGTAATAAACGGTCTTCGCACAAAATAATGTACGATACACGAGCGGTATGTTTTCTTTCAATTCTCGGAAATTAAAAAAGCTCAACTACGTTTCGCTTTTTCAAACTTTTCCTCGAACATGAAAACTTCAACATACCGCTCTTGTAACGCATACTACTATTATTTTTAGTAAAATTGTAATATTTTACGTGCATCATTCGGAGATAAATTATATCGTATATGAAGAATATGAACAATATTCGAACAGTGCTTCAGACAAAGCCTCTACGCAGAAATAGAACAAAAGAAAAACTACATTTTTTGCACCAAGGATACTGAAATCATCCCTTGCGGAAATATAAACAGCAATTTAACGCTACTCTCTTTCTATTTTAGATTAGGAAAAAATAAAAACATTTGATTTACATTTAATTGGATAGAGCATTGAGAATGTCAATGGCCATGGCAACAACATATGTGAACGCTATTTCTATCCTCCACAGATCCTACTTGGATTCTCCGGAAATGCACTCTGGTCTTTGACGTGGGAAGCTTGCGCTCTACTCGAACCAACAGTGCACTAATTTCGTATCCTAGCAACCTGGCTTGAGCTAATATGAAGCAAAACAACTAAATCTGGCTAAGCACTCGAAACAACTGACATTGGTTTCCCACTACAGCTCAGGTTCACATATTACTGACGTGGATAGAGCATTTTCGAACAATGTTTACAATAGCTGAAGCATCTTCAGAAATATTGCCGAAGACCAACACTTCTCCCATTATTAGTTTTTTGAAAAAGAATAATTAAAATATGTTTTAAAAGAAATTTTCATTACGATATATATTTCGTATAAATAAATAATTTGATTATACATCTTGATTACACAACTTTAACACCATATCACTTCGGAAAACGTATTACTTGTCTTTCTTGTGTTAATTTTATATTACTTGTTAACATGTTTCAGCTTGCTATTGGCCATCTTCAGTTCTGAAACATGTTAACAAGATAACAAGGTAATATATAATTTAACACAAGAAGGACAAATAATACGTTTTCCGAAATAATTTGATATCTTACACATCAAACGAAAATTATTCATATTCATGGTTAAGAAGTGATGGTTCTCATCTACAAAAACGATCATTTAGGATAACTACATTATTATTATTATTATTATTATTATTATTATTATTATTATTATTATTATTATTATTATTATTATTATTATTATTATTATTATTATATTGGAGTCTATATAATTACGATTGGTCCTGTGTTTACCAAGCTGTTGATGTTAACGATGCAGCTAGCTCACTATGTTCAGTAGTTAATAGTGTCATATCCCAGGCAGTTCCTGTCACTCGAGTCAAAAGGTCTAGTTATCCACAATGGTTTTCTAACACCTTACGTAAACTTATTAGAAAGAAAGACCATGCACATAAAAAATATAAAAAATTCAAAACTGAATTTTATTATCAAACATTTTCCTACTATAGAAAACTTGTGAAATCTAAAATTAAATCGGATAAATTATCATGGCTTCAAAATATTAACGAAAATCTTAAAACGGAACCAAAAACGTTTTGGAAATATGTTGAATCATTTCGGAAGACTGATAATTATCCCTCTGAATTAATTCTTAACGATAAACACATCACAGATCAGTTAGACATTGTCAATGCTTTTGCTGATCACTTCAAATCTGTTCAGACTAAACACAGCCATACATACGAAAACATTATTACGAATATAACAGACTCATTACCTATACCTAAAGTAACACATGATGACGTTCGTAAAGCAATTAAAAAACTTAAACCAACAAAAACAACTGACACTGACGGTATTCCAAATTTTATAATTAATGGATGCTCTAATATATTTATTCCTCTTTTAGCCCACATATTTAATATTAGTTTGAAAAATGGTGAATTTCCCTCACTATGGAAACAAGCTGCAATTATTCCTATATTTAAAAACGGAAAAAGAAATGATGTCAGAAACTACAGACCTATCTCGATCCTAAATAACTTTTCAAAAATTTTTGAAACCATTATTCACAGACATATATCGTTTTATGTGAAAAACAAGCTCAATTCTTCACAACATGGATTTACTAAAACTAAATCCACTGTCACTAACCTGGTCACATATCTAAATCAAATTGTACCAATAATTGAAACGCAGGGACAAACTGATTCAATATATTTTGATTTCAGCAAAGCTTTTGATGTAGTTCCGCACTATATCCTTCTTCATAAGTTAGGAAATATTGGCCTTTCTGTAAGCTACGTAAAGTGGTTCGAAAATTATTTAAGTAATAGAGTTTCATGTGTAAGACTGTTTAATATACACTCTTATTCTTATAATATAAATTGCGGAGTCCCACAGGAATCTACTTTAGGACCTCTCCTATTTATTATATTCATAGATGATATATGTAAAAGAATAAGTTCTGACTGTTTATTATTTGCAGACGATTTAAAAATTTTTCGTACAATCAAAAGTAGTACTGACTGTCAATCACTTCAATGTGACATTAATCCAGTCGCTAAATGGTCGGAAGACAATGGTATGAAAATTAACGTATCCAAAACTAATGTAATAACCTTTTCTAGAAAAACTTCTTCACTGAAATTTAATTATTATCTAAATAATGTACTAATTAACAGAACGGATTGCGTAAAAGATTTGGGAATATTCTTTGACAGTAAATTGTATTTTCATAGTTACGTTGATTACATTTACAATCACGCAATCAGAATGCTAGGAATAATACGGTCAATAACTTATTCTTTTTCCACGCCCGATTCTCTCTTAATGCTATACTATACATTGGTGCGATCGAAACTCGAATATGCATCTGTAGTTTGGAACTCGATTACGACTACGGACTCGGCTAAATTAGAAAATATACAAAGAAAATTTATATCCTTATGTTCATTCAGATTTTTGCCCATTAATTCCGGGTATAGTTATGAGAGAAAATGTGAATATTTTAATTGTCAAAATCTATATGCTAGACGCCATGAGCTAGATTATCTGTTCTTTTGTAAAGTCCTTAAAGGTGATATATCCTGTGACTCTTTCTTAAACAATATTACCTTACGTATTCCAACAAAAGATATGAGAGCCCACAAACTTTTCTATATTAGAAATTCGAAATTTCTTTCACCAGTCTCCAGATGCATTAAAAATGCCAACATGCATGGCTGCGAATTCGATCCCTTCAATGTATAGACTTTGTTTGCTCTTGGCAACGATTTATCATTTATGTATTATTTTAGGCATTATACTCAATTAACATTGTCTCATAGTATTCTTAGTTATCCATTCATCGTCATTATTGTAATTAATTGTAATTATATTTATGTGTAATAATTATTTTTGTTTTATGTTTTTTGTTATATTTGTGCTGAACTGTAATTGGCCACTGGCTGTTGTACAGCACATTAAATAAATAAATAAATAAATAAATAAATAAATAAATAAAATTATTATTATTATTACTGTTATTGAATATGTTAGGAGAAAATCCACAAACGATTAGGGAAAACGCGGAAATTCTACTTGAAGCAAGTAAAGAGATAGGGTTGGAAGTAAATCCCGAAGAGACTAAGTATATGATTATGTCTCGTGATCAAAATATTGTACGAAATGCAGCTATAAAAATTGGAGAATTATCCTTCGAAGACGTGGAAAAATTCAAATATCTTGCAGCAACAGTAACAAATATAAATGACACTCAGGAGGAAATTAAACGCAGAATAAATATGGGAAATGCCTGTTATTATTCAGTTGAGAAGCTTTTGTCATCTAGTCTGCTGTCAAAAAATCTGAAAGTTAGAATTTATAAAACAGTTATATTACCGGTTGTTCTGTATGGCTGTGAAACTTGGACTCTCACTTTGAGAGAGGAACAGAGTTTGAGGGTTTTTGAGAATAAGGTTCTTAGGAAAATATTTGGGGCTAAGAGGGATGAAGTTACAGGAGAATGGAGAAAGTTACACAAAGCAGAACTGCACGCATTGTATCCTTCACCTGACATAATTATGAACATTAAATCCAGACGTTTGAGATGGGCAGGGCATGTAGCACGTATGGGCGAGTTCAGAAATACATATAGAGTGTTAGTTGGGAGGCCAGAGGGGAAAAGACCTTTGGGGAGGCCGAGACGTAGATGGGAAGATAATATTAAAATGGATTGGAGGGAGGTGGGATATGTTGGTAGAGACTGGATTAATCTTGCTCAGGATAGGGACCAATGGCGGACTTATGTGAGGGCGGCAATGAACCTCCGAGTTCCTTAAAAGCCAGTAAGTAAGTATTATTGTTATTATTGTTTACAAATTTGGACAATTAACTGCATGGAGATACGTAACAACAAACCAACCGACATTTTGAAAAAAAAGATATTTGCACAAATCTGTTGTTGGCTGGATTTAACTCACAAGCAAATATTCTCAAGGGTATAGATAAAAAAAAGTAAATTGATTTCCTTCCACCATGTTAATAATGTCAAAACAAGTGCTTGTACAAATTTTGGTCAGTCGAGCGCAATTACGAGGGCCGTAACAATAAGTTTCTTTTCTTTTTTTTTTAGTTGGTTATTTAACGACGCTGTATCAACTACTAGGTTATTTAGCGTCGATGAGATTGGTGACAGCGAGATGGTATTTGGCGAGATGAGGTCGAGGATTCGCCATAGATTGCCTGGCATTCACCTTACGGTTGAGGAAAACCTCGGAAAAAACCCAACCAGGTTATCAGCCCAAGCGGGGATCGAACCCGCGCCCGAGCGCAACTTCAGATCGGCAGGCAAGCGCCTTAACCGACTGAGCCACGCCAGTGGCTAAAAATAAGTTTCCCTGGGGCCGTTTACAGAAAGAAAACACGATTTCATTGGAAATATTTATTGGAACAAATAGGCCTATAACAACTATAGAGCTATTTTCCAACATATTCCCCACTGGAATTTAGACATTTGTCATACCGTGGGACCGACAGAGAGGTGTAGGCGGCTGTCACACACTGTTCCGATGCCAGACGGCAGACTTCTACGGCATGCCTCAATTCCAGTCGGGAATATATTGAAAAATAGCTCAACAGTTGTATCTGCTCCAATAAATATATTCAATGAAATTGTGTTTTCTTTCTGTAAACGGCCAAAAGGAAACTTCTTTTTTACGGCCCTCGTAATTGCGCTAGAGTGGCCAAAATTTTTACAAGCACTTGTTTTGACATCTATATATATATATATATATATATATATATATATATATATATATATATAATGGTAATGGAAATTACGGGAAAACTGCTGAACGGATTTTAATAAATGACCCCTCATTTTGATGCTTGGGAACCAAAGTTTTTCTGAAAAATAGTAGTTTTCAGTGAAATTTCAATTTTTCAATATAATTTTCCTATTTTCTAAAATCCATCTGTCGTCACTAACGAATTGCATTTCAGAATAAAACAAAACACACACTACAGTAAACAATATTACACGAAGGCCATGATCTGCAAGAATGCTGACATATTTAGAGCTCAAATTAAATTGGTTATTAAAAACTTGCTAAAGACTTACTAAAAATAATTTACAGGTCTGATTCTGAGGTGTGTAATTTTCTAAGTACAGCTGTGTATTGGATATTAAAAATTACAAAATTTGAGGTGGTTTGATGACATTATTACCATTAGAAATAAAATATTATTATAGTTAATGCCATGATGTGACTATTTTTCATTAATTATACATATTAATGCAATATTGATGATATGAAAGTGAAACGTTTTGGGGTTACTATATAAATAGACGTAGAGAATATCTTAAATTAGATCTTTATTTCTATAATTTACTGAGTGGCGGCTATATAGTATATGTTACTGAAATCTATAAAACTTACATTATTAAAAATCTAATGTTTTTATAGTAATTAATCGAGTGGGGTTGGGTCATTTTCTTATAATTAATGGCGGTGTGGTGTAGATATTTATATGCGTCATTCTCTTCAGTATTGGCTCGAGAGAGCGCAAAAATTACAGTTCCTAAGGAAAGACCAAAAGTATTACTTACTGATAAAATAAGAGGCCTACAAAATTTTGTAGTCTCCCGATCATTTCAGCAAGATCTCAGTATTGCTTTACTCCCACATAAAAAACCGACTGATCGTCCTGACATTGTTACTTGCGTTTTCACGTTCAAACTAAGAAACTGAAGGTATTTAGGTTCAAGAAAAAGTATTTGGCATTAAAAAAAAAATTCAGAGGGAGTATGTTTCATTATTATGGAAGCAAATAACTTTCAGGATGTCTGGTATCCTTCATTGAAAATAAGTGTGAAAAATTTTTATTTGAATGTCTATTGAACTTGGTTTGCAGCATTAGCTGTACAAGCCACTAGTTATTAATATTGTGGAAGAAAACAAAACTTTTTATCTGCGCCCATGAGAATGTTTGCTTGACAGTAAAAATCAAGAATACGATATCTGCACTCTGTTGCAATTTATAAGCAAAATTAATTTATTGGATAAAATTAATTTATTTTGCTTTGCAATATTAACTCAACTGCTGGTCTGTTATTAAAAATCGGTTAGTCTTTTTTTATTATTATTTGTGCTATTTTTGTAACAATATGAATGTTACAATACTCCTTGCATAAAATATTTAATTCCACACTGTGGAGTAAAACGGTTAGCGCTTCTCGCCGCGAAACCAGGTGGCCCGGGTTCGATTACCGGTCGGGGCAAATTACCTGGTTGAGGTTTTTTTCCGGGTTTTCCCTCAACCCAATATGAGCAAATGCTGGTTAACTATCAGTGCTGGACCCTGGACTCATTTCACTGGCATTATCGCCTTCATTTCATTGAGACGTTAAATAACCTAAGATGTTAATAAAGCGTCGTAAAATAACCTATTAAAATAAATGTAAATAAAATATTTAATAAATAACCAAATTTACTTCAGTGGTAAATAACAGTTGGTGTCTTAAATATAAAGTTAGTCTATTTGGAGAAAAATTAATATTTGAAGCATTTTTTTTTTCATTTACCTGCAAATTTATAGATACGAGCTATAACTTCTTAGCCATGATGCATCTTTCCAAATTATTCCCATACTATTGAAATTTTTTTTATATCGAACGACCCTGGCTATAATATGAGATACACAATTTCATGTCCTCTCATGGAACTAAAATGAAATACCGAAGCAGATCGAAATAATTTTCAATTGTATTCTCATAGTTATGAAACAAAAGGTATGAATTCTTTAAGATTGTTTTAACCAAAATATAATTACAAATATAATTACAAAACAAACAAAGACAAATACAAATAAAATAATACAAGCAATATAAAAAAGAAGGTACAGTAGTATTAACAAAATTTGAGACCGAATGAGCAGCGCTCGTGCTCGGTCGCAGTTCAGATATAATATTAAAATAAAAAAAAATAATAATATAAATAAATAAGTAAAAATAAAATAGGAACTAAAATATAATTACAGCGGCAATGGAATTATATAATATAATATTAACACTAGAGAAGAATAATATCGCACGTGAAAAGTAGGACTAATATATATTTCAAAATTATAGAATACAAATATAATATAGGTTGATTAATTCATACACATAGGCTATAAATTTATTTAATCAAATTGAAGATATTAACACGTTTCTAATTTTCTTGTTATATGTTAGTGGGTTACATGTTAGAAGTTCTGGGTGTAATTTAGTTAAAGCATTGTACAACCGAGGGCCAAAATTTATGCTATGCTTTAGACCAGCAGATGTGAGACATTTAGGTTCTACTAATGTTGAATTAATATTTTGTCTTGTGTCATAATTGTGTGTCTGTAATACAAAATGTAACACTGTTACAGTATTTAATCATAGTAGTAATTTAGGCCCAAGAATATATAACAAATTTATATTTAAATATCCTAATCTTGTCAATTCTAATAGTCCTAGTATTAAAATTAAAAAGTTATGTATGGATTTTATAAAAATTGAAAAATTGTAAATTTAAATTTATATACTATAATTGAATAGTAGACATAAGACAAATTGTATTGTACACTTATTAATTTCAATTCAGGAATCCGCCCCTGAGCATGAGTTCTCCTCTTTCAGGGGCGAGCTAAGTTTTTCCTGTACATATTATATGTTATGTAATAATTTTTAGAAAAATAATAAATAAAGAAATAAAGAAAAATAAAGATGAAAGGTAGTAGCTAAATTTTGACCTATGATCCTAAAATAAATTTATTAATTGAGATTCGGATTGGAAATTATAATTAAATAATAAAATATTCAAAAAGAAAATACTGAAATTGATTGAAACCTGTAAGTTATTCACTTATATCATGAAGTAATCAAACCTACGTAGGTAACATAATTTTTAAATTATATTCTAATATTTACTTATCTGTTATTTGTAATTTTCAATTATCCATTGTACTATATTTTGCTGAATTTTATGTACGTATATATTGAAACAAACAACATGCAAAAATATCATTTAAAATATGATAAAGAACTGACAGACTGGAAATCGCTTGAGAATGTAGGCTTATGTCTTATTTTCACGACAAACTGGTATTTTTGCGCTATTAGGGAATATTTTAAGCTTTAGTTATGTTTCTGAGTTCACCTGGACTGTACTGTACCTATGCAGTGTAAAATATTACCATGGCAAATAAAACTTAAGATTAAGCAAAGCCTGCATGGTGTAGTCAAAAAACAAGGTACAATAAAAATGTAAGGAAAAAGTTTTTGATGACACTGTAGTACCACAGTCTAGTATTTATACAGTCACGAAACTCAATACGTAGGGAATATGCATCCATAGATAGTTGCTAACCACTAGGCTCGCTACTATCGCCTCATCACAGACAATGCGAAATAGTAGCGGCACAGTCTATTGTTCCTAGTACTCTCATCATCTCAAGCTTCGTGACTGTATATACTTGACTGTGGTAGTACTCGTACTCATACAAGGTTGACAAGTGCTTTTACAAAATCGAGAAAAATTCTGAAAAACGAATACAGCGAGTTTTTCAATTTCCGAGATTTTGTAATGCACTTCACAAACGTGTACGAGTATTGTACAACATTTTTGCACGATCATATTTTTAAAATTGAAAAACAATATATTTTGCATTAAAAATTTAGAGCAATATTATTCCAAAGCCTTCGCAAAACTTCACTGTAATGGTAACTAAGTAACAATAAGTGTACTGTAATGGATTTATTTCATTATAGTTTTATGTTATGAAGAATGGTTTCCCTAGCAACAAGTTTCTGTGTGGGAATTCTAACTTTAAAGACCTGACAGCAATAGCTGTAAATAAAAAAAAAAAAACACGATCGTGCAAAAAGAATATAAAAACAACAGCTGTCCTAATAGGCCTACTATTCTAAAGATTATAAACTTTTGTTCGTGCGTGAAGTGGGCGGACGCAAATAATGAATTTTAAAAATAACTCAATTGTACTCAAATTTAGTTTTAACTCGTATGCGCTAACTACTCTGGGTATCTTTGCTGCTAGTAGTGGTATAGTATCTCGATTCGTCGTCAGCAAGTGTACAAAATAGATTTAAGTATCTTAATTTCAATATTTTCTTGCACTTCAAGTGTTTCTTACTGCACGCAAGTTGAGTTTTTCTTCTGACACTGATACGATTACACTGTACCATAACATACGAGTATGTCCGATGGCTTGCGAAACGGTTTACTACTGTGTTCGACTCCCGGCAATAACCATACTCAAACTCATCAGGGTTTCTATAGACTGGACTTTACATTGTTTCCACTTATCCTTTGGTTAATTTCACTCTATTTTATTTAGATTTAGTTAGATTTGAATCTGCTAGCACTCAACACTAATAAAACAACTTTCATTCCCTTTGCTTTAAACAAAACAGGCCTCCCTAAAGTGGAAAACAACTACAATTTAAAAATTCATACTTACTTACTTACATACTTACAAATGGCTTTTAAGGAACCCGAAGGTTCATTGCCGCCCTCACATAAGCCCGCCATCGGTCCATATCCTGTGCAAGATTAATCCAGTCTCTATCATCATAATCCACCTCCCTCAAATCCATTTTAATATTATCCTCCCATCTACGTCTCGGCCTCCCTAAAGGTCTTTTTCCCTCCGGTCTCCCAACTAACACTCTATATGCATTTCTGGATTCGCCCATACGTGCTACATGCCCTGCCCATATCAAACGTCTGGATTTAATGTTCCTAATTATGTCAGGTGAAGAATACAATGCGTGCAGCTCTGTGTTGTGTAACTTTCTCCATTCTCCTGTAACTTCATCCCTCTTAGCCCCAAATATTTTCCTGAGCACCTTATTCTCAAACACCCTTAACCTATGTTACTCTCTCAGAGTGAGAGTCCAAGTTTCACAACCATACAGAACAACCTGTAATATAACTGTTTTATAAATTCTAACTTTCAGATTTTTGGACAGCAGACTGGATGATAAAAGCTTCTCAACGGAATAATAACAGGCATTTCCCATATTTATTCTGCGTTTAATTTCCTCCCGAGTGTCATTTATATTTGTTACTGTTGCTCCAAGGTATTTGGATTTTTCCACCTCTTCGAAGGATAAATCTCCAATTTTTATATTTCCATTTTGTACAATATTCTGGTCACGAGACATAATCATATACTTTGTCTTTTCGGGATTTAAAAATTCATAGTAATAATAATTGTACAAATATCTATAATAATTGCAACTGTCAGAAACTACGCCTATCAACGTATGTTAAATATTTAGGTATCTTTATCCATCAAAACTTAAAATGGAATTTTCATATTAACTACTTATCGATGGCCCAGAACCAGACTGTTCCAAGTCCATTTTACTACTTTTTTTTCAGGAGAGCTATTTTAAGCTCCTGACATTCAAAGCTTCATGAAACAATTTGGAATAGCTTCATAGAAACCTTATGGAGACAATATTTATAATTTTGTTCGATTCATACATGCAGACAAGAACTGGAACACAATGAAACACAGATTCCTACCTTATAAAAAGTTGGACTTAGAACAGTCTGGTTCTCAGCCATCGAAATGTCTTAAAATACGTAAAACTCTGTACAAATTTGTTCAACTGCGTCGCTTTATGCCAGTAAAACTATTGACAACAATATTAAAATATGTTTAACAAGAAAACTTGATCATCCAACTCACCTCATATACAAAGGATTTAATGTTTTGAATAGGCCTATCAAGCAAATTTATATGCATACTATTTTGAATTACCTTTGGGAAAGCCGAGACGTAGATGGGAAGATAATATTAAAATGGATTTGAGGGAGGTGGGATATGATGATAGAGACTCGATTAATCTTGCTCAGGAATGGACCAATGCCGGGCTTATGTGAGGGCGGCAATGAACCACCGGGTTCCTTAAAAGCCAGTAAGTAAGTAAGGAAGTAAGTACTATTTTGAATTACTACCATAAATATCAAGCTAAATTTATATCATCCGAACATGGCCACAACACAAGAAGATACAAATATTTCGCTCTCCCTCATTGAACCAAAATGTAAGACTGAAGCAGGTCTAAGGCACAGTTCTAATTATGGTCCAAGATTGTATAACGATTTTATAAAGAGGAATCCTAAACTAAAATTATTAAACAATACATTATTCCAAAAACAAGTGATTTAACTGTTTTTAAAATTATAATTGTGTAAATTCTTATCCTTTATTTTTTGTCACTTTAACAATGTTGTATTCTTAAGTTAGTATGTTTATGTATAGGCTATGTAACGTTTGTCTGTTTGTTTGCTTTTGTTTTTTTTTCTTATTCTTTTTAAATTGTATGTGTAATTACAGTTGCACACAGTTGTGATTATTATTATTATTATTATTATTATTATTATTATTATTATTATTATTATTATTATTAATTATTATTATTCTATCCAGTTTTCATTATTGGTCACACCCGACCTCAAGCATCTTGCTTTTTCGAGTGTGACCCAGTTACAATAGTATATATACAACAATTTGTAATATATATTTGAATATGAGATTGGTAATCAATTTTGAATTTTGAGGAATATTCATTATACGAGTATTACAATAGCATTGTAAAATCTTCTGTTAATGTATGTAATGTAATTTTTTGCTTGCAATAAAAAATTTCACATTGAAATCTAATATCACTTGTTTTACTGTTATGCTAGTTTTATATTTTTACTTGGTTATTTAACGACGCTGTGTCAACTACTAGGATATTTAGCGCCGGTGATAGCAAGATAGTATTCGGGAAGATGAGGCCAAGGATTCGTCTTAGATTACCTGACATTCTCCTTATGGTTGCAGAAAACCTCGGAAAAAACCGAACCAGATAATCAGCCCAAGCGGGAATCGAACCCACGCCCGAGCGCAACTCCGGATCGGCAAGCAAGCACCTCAGCCAACCGAAGTATGCCCGTAGCTCCTACGTTTTAGTGATACTGTTCTTATTATTACCCTGTTTCTACTAAGGATACTTAGGAGATCTACTTGATTTCTTCATTTTAGGAAATTTAAGATTGAAGACTATTTAAATTAAATACAAGCAAAAGTATACTTGTTTGACTGAATTTAGAAATATGTACATATCAGCCAGAACCTTAATCGGAGGACAGTATAAATACTATGCCCATAATATTCTTCCTTACTTTTTCCCTATTAACTATTTGTACTAACTGAGTTGCTTTTATTATATTCCAATCTTTAGATCTGTATTTTACTTTTTTCTAGTATGGTATTGTTTTCATTTTGTTTAGTCTCGATTTTGTTATGCTATTATTTTTTGTAATATGTTAGTATCCTGTTCTTTAACTTTTTCATAAATTTTCACTCCTTGTATACTTTGTCACCTGGTAGTGTGTAAGAAAAGGTCCTATGGCCTTAACTGTGCCAATGTAAATAAATTATTATTGATATTATTATTATTATTATTATTATTATTATTATTATTATTGTTATGAACAAATTAACGACATAGATAGGAAGCTCTCTAAATTCCAGCAGTTAATTGGCACGATAAAAAGAACACTAAAGAAGAAAGTTAGGACCGACACAATTTTAAAATTTTACAAAACAATGGCAATTCTAACTTTAACCTATGGATCCGAAACATGGTGTATGGCAGCTCAACAAATGAAGAGAGTAGAACCAGCTGAAATGAGACTGCTAAGGCCAATAGCAGGATATAGCTTATTGGACCACAAGCGGAATGAAGACATTCGACAGGAACTAAATATGCCAAATATTACAGAAACTATCACAGAATATAGGAATAAATGGCATGAACATTTATCTAGGATGGAACCAACCCGCATTCCATACCGACTACACCATTATGAACCGCAAAGGAGAAGACGAATCGGACGCCCTAGAAAACGCTGGAAAGACAAATTTTAATATTGCTATGGAGACGAAACAGGCCAATGGGCCTAAATCGTATTGATGATGATGATTATTATTATTATTATTATTATTATTATTATTATTATTATTATTATTATTATTATTGGTAAAAAAATGTTGTTTTCAATTATAGACCTATTTCAATATTAAACAATTTCTCAAAAATTTTTGAAAAAATAATCCACAAACATGTTTCATTTTATGTTAAGAATAAAATTAATTCAGCACAACATGGTTTTACTAAAGGTAAATCAACAACTACAAACTTAGTATCCTACCTTAATCTTGTTATGCCTGTTGTTGAAACCCAAGGTCAAATTGACTCAATTTATATCGACTTTAGCAAAGCGTTTGATGTTGTACCTCACAATATTCTGATAAATAAATTAAAAAACTTTGGTCTCTCTTCTAACTACGTGAGCTGGTTTGAAAACTATTTAACTAATAGACAATGTTGTGTTCGTCTTGGTGATTCTCTCTCGGACCCATTTAATTGTTTATGTGGAGTTCCCCAAGGATCTACATTGGTCTCTCTATTATTTTTATTATTTATTGATGACATATGTAAAAGAATAAGTTCAAACTACCTGTTATTTGCTGATGATCTCAAAATCTTTCGCTCAATAAATAGTTCTGCCGATTGCCAAACTCTTCAAAATGATATTAACTCCATTGAACTTTGGTCTGACATTAATGGAATGAAAATTAATGAAACAAAAACTTTTGTCATTTCGTACTCTCGAAAAACTACTTCCATAAAATTTAATTATTCTCTTAATAACGCCTGTATTATTAGGAAAAATTCTATAAAAGATCTTGGTGTACTACTCGATTCTAAATTATACTTTCACGATCATGTTCAATATATTTATAATCATTCAATAAGAATGCTTGGTTTAATAAGGTCTATAACCTATTCTTTTTCTACTCCTGAGTCACTATTAATTCTATACTTTACTTTGGTTCGATCTAAACTTGAATATGCATCTGTAGCCTGGAATTCCATTACTTCAACCGATTCGGTTAAATTGGAAAATATTCAAAGAAAATTTATTTCCTTATGTGCTTTTCGATATATATCCAATTCCACTGACTTTAACTATGATATTACCTGTAAATATTTTAACTGTTGTAGCCTTTATGCTAGACGTCTAAATCTTGATTATCAATTTTTTGCAAAGTTATCAAGGGTGATATTGATTGTGAGTCTATCATAAACAATATCAGCCTTCGTATTCCTACAAAAGGTTTAAGATTTCAAAAAAATTTTTATAACCGAAATTCAAAATCACTTTCTCCAGTCTGTAGATGCATAAAATATGCCAATTTGCATGGGCACAATTTAGATCCTTTTAAGGTTTAGTTTCGTTTTGATTATTAGTTTTTACTGTTTGTACTCAATTGTATTCATGTATGTTTTTGTTATTTAAGATATTATTTATTTTTGTTTTGCACCTTTGTATCTTCTGTTTGTGTATTGTGCTGAACTATAATTGGCCTCTGGCTGTTGTTCAGCACACAAATATTAATAATAATAAATAAATAAATAAATAAATTATTATTATTATTATTATTATTATATTATTATTATTATTATTATTATTATTATTATTATTATTATTATTATTATTATGACAAGGAAATGACAAAAGTTTTCGATTCATTTGAAAATTAATGAATCGAAAACTTTTGTCATTTCCTTCTCTAGAAAAACCAGTTCTCTTAAATTTAATTACACTCTTAATAATATCAACATAATAAGGAAAGACTGTATTAGAGACCTGGGAGTTCTACTCGATACCAAATTACATTTTCATAATCATGTCCAACATATTTATAATCATTCCATTAGAATGCTCGGACTTATAAGGACTATAACTTATTCTTTTTCTACGCCAGCTAATCTTGTAATTCTATACTATACATTAATCAGATCTAAACTAGAATATGCATCTGTCGCCTGGAATTCTATTACTTCTACTGATTCGGGTAAATTGGAAATCATCCAAAGAAAATTTATGTCCCTATGTGCCTTTAGGTTTTTTGCCAAATTCATCTGTTTTCGATTATGAGCGTACATGTAATTATTTTAACTTTTCTAGCCTTTATGCTAGACGTCTTGAACTTGACTATTTATTCTTTTGTAAGGCCTTAAAGAGTAATATTGATTGTGAATCCTTCATAAGCAATATCTACCTCCGGGTCTCTACGAATGGTTTAAGATTTCATAAAATTTTGTATACCTATAAGCCTAAATCTCTCTCTCCAGTTGTCAGATGCATGAAAGCTGCCAATCTACATTATATTAATTCAGATCCGTTTAATGTATAGTTTGTTGTTTGGCTATTCTTATATTATAGACATTCATTTTAACTTCATTTGTTTGTGTTGTTTTTAGCTTTTCTGTATCATGTATTTTTGTAATTATCTATTCAATTTGTCATTATAGTTTATTTGTATTTCTCTGTAATTTTAATAATTATTTGTATGCACCGTATGGTTATTCCTTGTACACTGTAAATCTTGTTAACTCTTATCTTGTGCTGAACTGTTATTGGCCACAGACTGTTGTGCAACACAATAAATATTAGTAAATAAATAAATAAATAAATAATAATAATAATAATAATAATAATAATTATTATTATTATTATCATCATCATCATCCTGGGTATAACAGATTTAATGACATCCATCTCGAAATATATTAACCGTCGAGCTGTTATGAATCCTTACGAACCATTTCATAAAAAGAAAATTATTTTTATATACTGTAAATCAATTTCCTAAATGTATTTAATTAAAACCCATTGCTTTCCTATCTTTATTATGTGTCACCTAATCCATATCGAGTTGCATTTCATTGCAGTGTGAGTACTATTTTACGACTAATACCAGACAGGTACCCTTACACACAGAGGGCTTTCCTGGTCGTTTAATCAGAGCTGGACAGGGCTACTGCTCAGAAAAAAAAACAGGAAAGTACATGACAAGGGATGTACAGGTAGATATCTTCCACTACGCACGCACGTATTCGAACTACGGACCACTTGGATGAGGAGCTCATACGCTATCCATATAGCTAAGCGGGCTAGAGTCCAGTAGTTAAGTAGCACAGTCTTTATACTGTCGCGATATTTTCAGTGCGGTACAAATTGCCACTGTAATTTCATAAAAGTACTCACCTACTATTTTCGGAAAGAAAGCTGTGTACAAGATGAATATGTTGTATAGTTGTTATTGATGAACACAGTAGTACAGTGTCACTATAGTAGCTATAGAGATGCAACTGGCACGGTCATGTGAAGCGAGGAAAATCCAAAGCAACAATACTATAGACACGTGTTGGTGCTCGTCAAACACCAAGGCCAAGGTTATCTTACTAAAGACATGTATTGGTGACATAACTTTGAGACAAAGCTAGGTTATACAAAGTCTACATTCAAGGAATTGATTTGGCCCAAATTCTCGGAATAATAATATAATAGGCCACATTTGGGCAATAAGTCGATCGCGGCCTGTTTTTTATGTCAATCAATATTATGTTCTTAACTTATAATATGTTGAATTGATATTAGAGGAGAAAAATTCGCTCCGGTGCCGGGGATCGAACCCGGATCCTTGGTTCTAAGTACCAAGCGCTCTAACCATTGAGCTACGCCGAAGTTCAATCCACAGCACCGGATCGAATCCCTTTCCTCCAGTGTTTTTCCCTTTGTGGCCTGACTCCAAGTTCTACATGTATGTTGACACTTTATATTAACCCCTTACTGCAAGGGACAGTTTTGCACACTTACTTACTGGCTTGTAAGGAACCCGGAGGTTCATTGCCTCCCTCACATAAGTCCGCCATTGGTCCCTTTCCTGTGCAACATTAATCCATTCTCTATCATCATATCCCACCTCCCTCATATCCATTTTAATGTTACATTCCCATCTACGTCTCGGCCTCCGTAAAGCTCTTTTTCCCTCCGGCCTCCCAACTAACACTCTATATGCATTTCTGGATTCGCCCATACGTGCTACATGCCCTGCCCATCTCAAACATCTGGATTTTATGTTCCTAATAATGTCAGGTGAAGAATACAATGCGTGCAGTTCTGTGTTGTGTAACTTTCTCCATTCTCCTGTAACTTCATCCCTCTTAGCCCCAAATGTTTTCCTAAGCACCTTATTCTCAAACACCCTTAACCTATGTTCCTCTCTCAAAGTGAGAGTCCAAGTTTCACAGCCATAAAGAACAACCGGTAATATAACTGTTTTATAAATTCTAACTTTCAGATTTTTTGACAGCAGACTGGATGATAAAAGCTTCTCAACCGAATAATAACAGGCATTTCCCATATTTATTCTGCGTTTAATTTCCTCCCGAGTATCATTTATATTTGTTACTGTTGCTCCAAGATATTTGAACTTCTCCACCTCTTCAAAAGATAAATTTCCTATTTTTATATTTCCATTTCGTACAATCTTCTCATCACGAGACATAATCATATACCTTGTCTTTTCGGGATTTACTTCCAAACATATCTCTTTACTTGCTTCCAGTAAAATTCCCGTGTTTTCCCTAATCGTTTGTGAATTTTCTCCTAACATATTCACGTTATCCACAGTTTTGCACACACTGGTTTAATACTCAAATAACTTAATTAGTTCTCTCTTTGTCAGCTGATGTAACATATGGTCAAATCCAGTTTTTCTTGACAGTGTGCCATATCTGTCCCAGTATGCAGTTGGAAATATATGCTTATATTATAAGTTATATGAATATAAAACCATATGTGCCATATTGTCCCAGTATGCGGGTCAACTGCCATTATACAAGGGGCGCACTCAATTGAGTGACTTGGTGGCCGAGATTCCACAGTAATACTCACTGTTGGGCGAAGAATGTACGTAAAGATTAATTTTTTGGTATTACAGAATATAATAAATTTATTCAAATTCTCAATCATATGATTTATCAATTTGCAAATTTGTATTATTTGCTAATACATCTTGAAAAAGATATTCATGAACGTTTTCGCCTGTACGGCATCATCAAATAATAAAAAAAAATTGACGAAATCTAAACATAAGTCCATTAAATTGTACACAGTAGACAAATTATTCAAAATTGAACATTTTTCCATTATAAATTTTTATTACATAAAACTCATGATCAATCATTCAGCCACTGTTATGCATATTACCGTGTACAATTTAATGGACTTATGTTTAGATTTCGTCAAATTTTTTAATACCTGATGATGCCGTACAGGCGAAAACGTTCATGAATATCTTTTTTAAGATCTATTAGCAAATAATAAAAATTTGCAAATTGATAAATCATATGATTGAGCATTTGAATAAATTTATTATCTTGAATAGATTTATCTGAAAGTCAAAAATGAATTGTAAACTACAGGATATATCTGTTATGGTAACAATTGATATTAGAGGAGAAAAATTCCTCTAATATCAATTGTTACCATAACTGATATATTCTGTAGGACCAAAAAAAAAAACAAATAATCTTTACGTTGTAATATGTTGTTTATGAACTTACGATGGTGTAACAATACTGGTTCGGAGAATTTTCTATTACTAATGCGAAAGGTTGACATCACTGAACGATTAATTATCGATATGTGTATGCGATATTTCTTTGATATTGTTTAGATTGTACTCATGCGCAACAAGATGCATTAATAAAAAATGATTTTCCGCGTGTACTATTCAAAATGCAACAATGTCACTATTTAAAATTAATAAATTTAAAGGAAATCAATGCAAAAATAATAATAAATATTCACGAGAATAACCCCCAAAACATATAATAGAAAAAAAGATGATTTTCATTAGTTTTAATAATTTAACAAACATATTTTAAGGAATGCGAATTTAGAGATTTTTGTTTTAGTTGTGGTAGATACATAATGAGTGAAGCAAAGAAAAGTAAAACATATTACTTCCGTGACGACTGGGAAAGTAAATATTTATTTACTACGGTTATAGATACGTGTTGCTGTTTAATTTGCCAAGCTTCTGTATCGTTGCTAAAGGAAGGGAATATAGCGCGATATTATACAGACGTGGACAAATTATTAACAAAATTGACGATTTTTATGATAATTCTATTTGCAAAATTTGACTTTTTAATATAGACTTCAGTTGACAATTTTGCATATGTCTATCATTACAGTAGATAGAAATAGGCCTATGCAAATATGTCAACTGTATTCTAAATTGAAGAGTCAAATTTTGTAAAAATATATAATAAAAATCTTCAATTTTGCTAATGACTTGTAAATATGCAAAAATGAAGTGCAGTCTAAATTAAAGAGTCAGATTTAGTAAAAATATATTATAAAAATCTTCAGTTTTGCTAATAATATGGAAATATCCGAAATATCAACTGTAGTCCAAATTGAAGAGTCAAATTTTGAAAATATACAATACAAATCTTCATTTTTTAATAACGTGTAAATGCGAAAAAATGTCAACTGTATTCTGAATTGAAAAATCATATTTTGTAAAAGTATATAATAAAAATCTTCAATTTTGCTAATAATTTGTCGACGTCTGTAATGTTCTCCATCGTAGTAAATATGATCGAGGTTTTCCGCATAAAAGTGGATTGCGTAGCTTCAAGTTGAAATAACTGAAGTCCAAACAGACAGCTCAACAAATGATGCTGTCGCCAGCAACACGTTCTAACAATGTTACGACGGCCTCATTTAAGGGATTAGATACAGCTTATAGGAGTAAAATTTTGAAAATATTAAAATTTTTTTTTTCCTCCATTACTGTGAAAATTAGTATGTGTAAAACACTGTCCTTTTGCTATATGAAAAAATATTTTTACGAATTAAAAAAATATTTATTTATTTAATTAATTACTTATTTATTTACTAGCCGTAGCCGTGCGCTCCGCTGCACCCGTTAGAAATAAATATAAAGTAATTACATAATTAAAATAGGACATTTGATCCAGGGAACATTCGTGTTTGATAGAAGGATAAATCGTTTAATATGTTACTTAATTTAAATTGTATTTAAAATATTAAAATGCGATAATTTTGATCCAGAGACCACTCATTTGGTGCAATGACAATTCCTTTAACATGTTTCTTAATTGTTATTACCAATTATTTTTGGAAAAGCGAAAATTAACAGAAAAATTTTGGCTACAGATTTATTATTATATTATATTATATTATATTATATTATATTATATTATATTATATTATATTATATTATATTATGTTAAAAGTGTGTTGATAACGGATGTACTCGAATTAGAAAGGTTTTAATTTGTTGTGGGAGCTCTTGAATCTCAGGAGGAACAACTGTTACAACAACACAACATAATCTGCTTGGCTCATTACCGAATTTTTTTGCATTTCATTTATTGAATATATATGTTATGTATTTTAACACGATTCAATTGAGCATAGTTAAAATTTGAATTATAAAATAATGGATTGCTAAGCTAACGTACTATTACTGCATACTAAATCAATACACTCTCGTTGTTCGTTAATTCTCTGAGATAAAAATGAATATGTTCATAAACATTATTTCAAGAAATACAGGAAATGAATATACAGAATAACCTATCAAGTTTTCTGTGCATAAGAAGCTGTTTTAATCTTACCTGTCCTCACAAGTTACTGTAATAACATTATAGCATTATGTCCATCCAGAGAAACTACACTTTCCAATGATGAAATAATAATTAATTATACAAATCAGTTAATTTAGCTTCCGATATTACTTCATACAAACACAGAAACATTCTCTGTAAGCTATGTTTCATAGCTTTCGATTGTTGTGTCCAAGGCCCCTTATACATGAAGTCATTTGTTTTTTATTTCAATACACTGCCTTAGATGGCAGTTATTTTAATTTTAAAACTCATTTATCTCGTTAAATATCAGTCCTATCAAAATTTTCCAAGGAATAAAACACCGCAAATTATTTTTAAAGAAACTTTTGTTATGTAACATTTTTCACAAAAATCAATAATAAGCGAGATATTTCGCTTTATTTAATTCAGGCCCCCTTATATAACCCTCCTTTTAAATAATGTATTTTGAATGCCATATAGCCTAAAATCTAAGTTACAACGAACTTAATTTATATTAAAATTTTCATCTAAATCCGTTCAGCCATTATCGCGTGAAAAGGTAACAAACATACAGACAGACAGACAGACAAACAAAAATTTCAAAAAAGCTATTTTCGGTTTCAGGGTGGTTAATTATAAGATGTTAGGACCAATTATTTTTGGAAAATCGAAAATTACCAGAAAAATTTCGGCTACAGATTTATTATTAGTACAGATTTAATTATTTATTTATTTAGTTATTTATTTTTTGAAAATTCATTCCCTGTGCAGTGATGAAGTGTTTCCCACATAACTCAAAAACTATCCAACATTCTGTGATGAAATTTTTTGTGTGTATTTATGCATGTCGTCTATAATACGTTGCAAGATCACTTCTCTACTTTTGATAGAGAGTCTGATAAAAATAAATTCCTTTAAAATGGTCGAATATCAGTATTTTCTTCTAACACAAAATAAAAAAAAAATATTATTTATTAAGGAATGTAGTTGAATGAGTATGGCATTGTAAACATGAGTTTCAGCAGTAAAATAAAATAGAGAGAACATGAAAAAGTTAACAAGTTTATTAGTTATGACGAAAAAGCTTCATCACTGCACAGTAAACTGCAACCGTCTTGAATTTTGAAAAGATATAAATAATTTTTTTTAAATCGTAAAAATATTATTTTCATATAGCAGAAGGACAGTGTTTTACACGTATCGATTTTCATTATTGTAGAAGATGCAGTAATGGAGGAAAAAAAAATGTTGATTCATTTTCAAAAATGTTTACTGCTGTAAGCTGTACCTAGCCACTTAAAGCAAGTAACTTAATCCCCAGGAGATTTATGTCATAAAACTTCTGACCTCTCAAATCTCACCGATAAACATTTGGAAGATTTTCTGAGGCTTGCTCTAACAAACTATCCCTCTGATTTTCAACACTTGGTGAATACAATGTAATAATAATAATAATAATAATAATAATAATAATAATAATAATAATAATAATAATTTATTTTAGCTGGCAGAGTTAAAGCCGTAAGGCCTTCTCTTCCACTCAACCAGCAAAAAGTGTATATACATATGCATGAACTTACAAAGAATCCAACAATTTGATTTAGATGAGAGTTACATGTATACAAAAGTTATTTACAAATTAAACAACAAAATACTATGAACTATTAATTAAACACTGAAATAAACTGTGTAGCAGAATTAAACTAAAATACATAGAATGTTAATATATTTCAAATAATATTAGATAATAGAAAGAGATTATTACGAGACAATTAAAATACAGCACAATCAGGATGATGTCTAAAGAAAAAAGTAACAATGTAGTCAGTGATAGTTTAAATCAGTATGATTGGAGTGAAATGCTAATAAGGTTACCTTTTAAGCTGTTCTTAAAGGTGTTTATTGTCTTGCAGCCCCTAATACTTTGTGACAAGGAATTCCATTGACGCGAGGTGGATATTGTAAAAGATGATGAATAACAAGATGTTCTATGAAGAGGTATACTTAGCGTGCCACAGATAAGTGATCTGGTATTTATGTCGTGGTTAGAGTATAGATAAGAGAAACGAGACGAAAGGTAATTTGGTGTTGAAGTGTGCAGAATTCGAAAGAGTAAAGACAAAGAGTGTAAAGTTCTACGTTCTTTAAGTGGGAGCCACGAGAGACTTGCGAAGGACGGTGATATGTGATCATACCGTCGGATGTTGCACACGTATCTGACGCACATATTCTGAGCTCGCTGTAACTTGACTGACAATTCAGAACTTAGGTCACTTAACAAAACGTCATAATAATCGAAGTGCGGCGTTACTAGGGTTTGCACTAGGGTAAGTTTTAGTTGCCGGGGCAAGAAGTTTCTCAAGCGACTCAAACAGTGAATGGAGGAACAGATTTTTTTTTTATCGTTTCTTTAACTTGAAAATTCCAACTTAGATTATTATCAAAAAAGAAGCCAAGATTTTTTACGACAGATGAATAAGGGATTAGCGTGTTGTTAAGGGTAACAACTGAAAGATTACTGTTATTAAGGGAGTTAACTAAACGCTTATGTCCAATAATTATGGCTTGACATCACAATGATTCAAGAACGCAGGTACAAATGTATTATTCTATTGTGTTGTATTTTATAATATACTTACTTACTGGCTTTTAAGGAACCCGGAGGTTCATTGCCGCCATCACATAAGCCCGCCATTGGTCCCTATCTTTTTCCCTCCACCCTCCCAACTAATACCCTATATGCATTTCTGGAAATGCATATAGAGTGTTAGTTGGGAGGCCGGAGGGAAAAAGACCTTTAGGGAGGCCGAGACGTAGATGGGAAGGTAACATTAAAATGGATTTGAGGGAGGTGGGATATGATGATAGAGAATGGATTAATCTTGCTCAGGATAGGGACCGATGGCGGGCTTATGTGAGTGCGGCAATGAACCTCCGGGTTCCTTAAAGGCCAGTAAAGAAGTAAGTAAGTAAGGTTTAATTTTTAGTTCAGTAAAAAAAAAATATAAACTTTTCTTTGTTCTTAACTTCTACAATAAATTGTCTAGCCTTTATTAATCAGGTAATCTTTTCTTACTTCGATTGTAGTTGTAATTGTAAATTTAATATTAATTGTAATTGTAATTTTAATTGTATTTTCAATATTGTAGTTGTAATCCCTGGTAGAGGCAAAGAGAAGGCCTGATGACCTTATCTCTATCAGGTTAAATAAATAAATACTAAATATTCTAGCTGTGAAGCGATGACCGAATACTATGGAATGTAAATAAATACAAATTCAAATGCTAAAATTGTTTATTTTATTTTTTTTGTCTGTTTTTGAACATCTCAAAGGCTAACGTCATACAAGTAGAGAATTCTAGCATTTGTATAATTATTTCAACTATAATGTAATATAATTATGTTACATAAAGTGAAATAAATACTGTTTGTTGCTACATCAATATTTAGTTGGAGATTACAGAAAAGGCAGTTGTGTCAGGCGAGCGTGGACTAGCTTTAGCATCTGACGATGAAGTTTCCAGCCAATTGTGTGAGCAAACGCGGATGCATGAGGTTGTTAATGGGTCGAAAAATTCCTTGATACACTAGTGTTAACATTACGCATGGTTGGCCCATTGAATCGCAGAATTCCCTGTGTTATGAAGCGAAAGGAATGATCGATCTACACTCGTGTGAATACACGCCTCCCCTGTACGACGCTCGAATGCATCTGCCAAAAACTGCACCAGGAAGAAAGGCCAACTCTCTTGGCATAAGGAACGGAACAACTTCAGAGTTGTTGTCTTTTATATAGAACTGTATTTAATAAGTCATGGCACTGCAAAGAATTAAGCCTGGAGATTTGAGTGGATGCGGATATCGTGGGATTTAGACCCATCTGGTACACGAATGTTTGATGTTATCTTCATGTCCTACGTTATCTTACGAATGAATTTTTAAAAACTATCACATAAAAACCTTCTTAAAAAGTTGTTCACTTGCAAATACACTATGTATAATAACTAGGGGACAGATTTTGACATATTTTCATGTTCTATTCCTTAGTTTCAAATCACATGCCACCATTACATATATACATACAAATGGCTTTTAAGGAACCCGAAGGTTCATTGCCGCCCTCATATAAGCCCGCCATCGGTCCCTATCCTGTGCAAGATTAATCCAGTCCCTATCATCATATCCCACCTCCCTTAAATCCATTTTAATATTATCCTCCCATCTACGTCTCGGCCTCCCCAAAGGTCTTTTTCCCTCCGGTCACCCAACTAACACTCTATATGCATTCCTGGGTTCGCCCATACGTGCTACATGCCCTGCCCATCTCAAACGTCTGGATTTAATGTTCCTAATTATGTCAGGTGAAGAATACAATGCGTGCAGTTCTGCGTTGTGTAACTTTCTCTATTCTCCTGTAACTTCATCCCTCTTAGCCCCAAATATTTTCCTAAGCACCTTATTCTCAAACACCCTTAACCTATGTTCCTCTCTCAGAGTGAGAGTCGAAGTTTCACAACCATACAGAACAACCGGTAATATAACTGTTTTATAAATTCTAACTTCCAGATTTTTTGACAGCAGACTGGATGATAAAAGCTTCTCAACCGAATAATAACACGCATTTCCCATATTTATTCTGCGTTTAATTTCCTCCCGAGTGTCATTTATATTTGTTACTGTTGCTCCAAGATATTTGAATTTTTCCAGCCCTTCGAAGGATAAATCTCCAATTTTTATATTTCCATTTCGTACAGTATTCAATATATTCACAGCTACCCTCCATATCTGGAGGCCGTCTCCTCTATCCGCAACCTGAGGACGAGCCATGCCGTGGTGAAAGGGACCCACAATATATGGATGCTACCATTACACTATGTAATTTTTTTTTTCTTGTCCTTGGGTAAGAGCTGCTATTTTCGCATTCTTTATGTCTTACCACTTATAAAAATAACAATTGTTTCTATAAAACTTTGTTTCCATGTCCAGGACTTTGATATTTTTAACTTTCCTGATAGAGAAATATTGAAATATCTAGTTTCTTACTTTATAGGTCCGAGTGGATGTAATCAGTGAATTTTAGAGAAAAAAGAAACTTCTAGAATTACCCTCTAACCTGTAGACAGTAAGTACAGTGTGGTCTGGAGCACACTCAGTTGATAATATAATACGAATATTTATTTTCAGTCAATGACTTTACTATGAATATATGTAAGGTGAGAGTCCTTACATTACATTATTTAATATTCTGTGAACGGTTTCGTCGGTTTCATACCAACATCATCAGATACAAAATTCTATATAGCAATATCATCACTAACAGGTACATATGTCTCTACAAACCAAAATACAATATATAGGCTATTAATAAGCATGCAATATCATCTTCTTGTCTAAGCGGATGACGTGAATATGTTAGGAGAAAATCGACAAACGATTAGGGAAAACACGGGAATTTTACTTGAAGCAAGTAAAGAGATAGGTTTGGAAGTAAATCCCGAAAAGACAAAGTAGGCCTATATGATTATGTGTCGTGACCAGAATATTGTACGAAATGGAAATATAAAAATTGGAGATTTATCCCTCGAAGGGCTGGAAAAATTCAAATATCTTGGAGCAACAGTAACAAATGTAAATGACACTCGGGAGGAAATGAAACACAAAATAAATATGGGAAATGCGTGTTATTATTCGGTTGAGAAGCTTTTATCATCTAGTCTGCTGTCAAAAAATCTGAAAGTTAGAATTTATAAAACAGTTATATTAGTGGTTGTTCTGTATGGTTGTGAAACTTGGACTCTCACTCCGAGAGAGGAACATAGGTTAAGGGTGTTTGAGAATAAGGTGCTTAGGAAAATATCTGGGGCTAAGAGGGATGAAGTTACAGGAGAATGGAGAAAGTTACACAACGCAGAACTGCACGCATTGTATTCTTCACCTGACATAATTAGTAACATTAAATCCAGACGTTTGCGATGGGCAGGGCATGTAGCTCGTATGGGCGAATCCAGGAATGCATATAGAGTGTTAGTTGGGAGACCGGAGGGAAAAAGACCTTTGGGGAGGCCGAGACGTGGATGGGAAGATAATATTAAAATGGATTTGAGGGAGGTGGGATATGATGATAGGGACTTGATTAATCTTGCAGAGGATAGGGACCGATGGCGGGCTTATGTGAGGGCGGCAATGAACCTTAGGGTTCCTTAAAAGCCATTTCTATGTATATGTATGTAGAATATTATAAAAACATGATAAACAGCAACATAATTAGGATATAAATGTGTCTTTCTTGTGTGACTACACCCTACTGTCAAATGATTAAAAAACACACGTGTGATTACAATACTTGTACAATATGTTTGCAGGTCTTCACTGATAAAATAATAAAAAATAAAATGAAATTTGTATACTACATTATGTGAAGAGATGCATTACAGTCTTTGAACTATGTTAACTGATTTGTTTATGCCTGTATTCTTGTTTTCTCAGTACTGCACGTGTTTTCACCTTCCAAATATATGTACGTCATAATATGTAGACTGAGGTTGTGTCTTGAATCTAATTATTCAAAGTTGTTATGGATATCATTTGTATCCGACGATATATTTCAATATTAGGTTGTGTTATCATATCGTCGGATACAAGTACAAGTACTTAAGAAATTAAATGCTGATTAATATTTATTACATATAATGAAACTAACATCTGTCCATTCTTATTATTATCATTAATTTCTCTCAATAGATTTGCAAAACCTCTAATGGCAATTACATTAATATTCTCATTATAGGAATATATGTTAGATATAGATATATATATATATATATATATATATTTATATAATTTTTTTCTCCCTCTAATATAGTTCTAGTAAGCTTATATTAAATTAATTTTCATCATTTTACTAGCTATCTGAAATCTCAAATTAATCACAATTGATTGAATTAAATTAGCTCACAAATTAAGTTACTACTTTACCTTATAGGTTCATCTAAATTTAAATAAATATGTAGTCTACTAGTCGTTAAAACTTAACTGAAGAATATTGCTGGAGAACCTTTTAAGTGTAGTGTAAATATTCGCAATTGTATTGTATTGATTAAGGCTGGTTGAGTGGAAGAGAAGGCCTTATAGCCTTAACTCTGCCAGCGAAAATAAAACATTATTATTATTATTATTATTATTATTATTATTATTATTATTATTATTAATTTTATAATCCAGATGGATTGACACACAACCAAATCGATCACATCTTGATAGATAAACGGAGACATACTAGTATAGTAGATATTCGAACTTTCAGGGGTGCAGACTGTAATTCTGACCATTATTTGGTGATTGGAGAATTAAGAGAAAGATTATCAGTAGCCAAGCGAGTAGAGCAACAAGTTAATATTACTAAATTCAATATTTTGAAATTAAAGGACGAGGAAGCTAAGCAAAATTATCAGGTCGAAATTTCGAATAGGTTTGCCACTTTAGAAAGTTCCGACGAAGTTGAGAAAGAATTAGATGTTAATAGCGTGTGGGAAAATATCAGAGATAGTATCAAAATTGCAGCTGAGCAGAGCATAGGTTATTATGAAACTAGGAAAAAGAAACCGTGGTTTGATGAAGATTGTTGCATGGTAGTAGAAAGAAGGAAACAGGCAAAATTGAAATTCTTACAGGATCCAGTTGAGGAGAAGAGAGATAATTATTTCAATGAAAGACGGGAAGCAAGTCGTACACTTAGGAATAAAAAGAGAGGTTACTTGAAGGAAAAACTGAATGAGGTAGAAACAAATAGTAAGAATAAAAACATTCGAGATTTATATAAGGGTATAAAGGAATTTAAGAACGGATATCAGCCAAGGTTAAACGTGATCAAGGATGAGAATGGTGACTTGCTTGCAGAATCTCCATCAATCCTAAACAGATGGAAAAACTATTTTGCGCAACTACTAAATGTACATAGGCCAAATAGAAATGATCGGGACGAAATTGAAATACAAACTGCTGAGCCATTTATACCCGAACCCACGCTTTCAGAAGTCGAAATTGCGATAGAAAATCTGAAAAAGTACAAGTCTCCAGGTATCGATCAAATTCCAGCAGAATTAATACAAGAGGGTGGGAGTGCATTATATAACGAAATTTATAAACTTGTACTTGCTATTTGGGAAAAGGAAATTGTACCAGAACAATGGAAGGAGTCCATAATTGTACCTATTTTTAAAAAGGGGGACAAAACCAACTGTGGTAACTTTCGAGGAATATCACTTTTGTTGACGTCGTACAAAATTTTGTCCAATATTCTTTTGAGAAGATTAACTCGGTACGTAGATGAAATTATTGGGGATCATCAGTGCGGTTTTCGGCGTAATAGATCGACTATTGATCAGATTTTTTGTATTCGACAGATAATGGAGAAAAAATGGGAGTATAAGGGTACAGTACATCAGTTATTCATAGATTTCAAAAAGGCTTATGACTCTGTTAAGAGGGAAGCATTATATGATATTCTTATTGAATTTGGTATTCCCAAGAAACTAGTTCGATTAATTAAAATGTGTCTCAGTGAAACATACAGCAGAGTCCGTATAGGTCATTTTCTATCTGATGCTTTTCCAATTCACTGCGGGCTAAAGCAGGGAGATGGACTATCACCTTTACTTTTTAACTTCGCTCTAGAATATGCCATTAGGAAAGTTCAGGATAACAGGCAGGGTTTGGAATTGAACGGGTTACATCAGCTTCTTGTCTATGCGGATGACGTGAATATGTTAGGAGAAAATACACAAACGATTAGGGAAAACACGGAAATTTTACTTGAAGCAAGTAGAGCGATCGGATTGGAAGTAAATCCCGAAAAGACAAAGTATATGATTATGTCTCGTGACCAGAATATTGTACGAAATGGAAATATAAAAATTGGAGATTTATCCTTCGAAGAGGTGGAAAAATTTAAATATCTTGGAGCAACAGTAACAAATATAAATGACACTCGGGAGGAAATTAAACGCAGAATAAATATGGGAAATGCGTGTTATTATTCGGTTGAGAAGCTCTTATCATCCAGTCTGCTGTCGAAAAACCTGAAAGTTAGAATTTATAAAACAGTTATATTACCGGTTGTTCTTTATGGTTGTGAAACTTGGACTCTCACTCTGAGAGAGGAACATAGGTTCAGGGTGTTTGAGAATAAGGTGCTAAGGAAAATATTTGGGGCTAAGCGGGATGAAGTTACAGGAGAATGGAGAAATTTACACAACACAGAACTGCACGCATTGTATTCTTCACCTGACATAATTAGGAACATTAAATCCAGACGTTTGAGATGGGCGGGGCATGTAGCACGTATGGGCGAATCCAGAAATGCATATAGAGTGTTAGTTGGGAGACCGGAGGGAAAAAGACCTTTAGGGAGGCCGAGACGTAGATGGGAGGATAATATTAAAATGGATTTGAGGGAGGTGGGGTGTGATGATAGAGACTGGATTAATCTTGCACAGGATAGGGACCGCTGGCGGGCTTATGTGAGGGCGGCAATGAACCTTCGGGTTCCTTAAAAGCCATTTGTAAGTAAGTAAGTAAGTATTAATTTTATAATGTATTAAATCCTCCCATAAGCACGAGTTCACTCTCTTTCAGGGCAGTACTAGAAGTTTTGTATCCCTGCATTAAAGAAATTGTTTCAAAATTCACAAATTTTATAATATTTCTTAAGACCATCATCAATAACCAAGACAACACTGAAATATTTGCATATTTCAATTTCTGCAACAAAGGCATTCTTATAATCGAAGATACAAAACCCCAAATGGCAGTTACGGAGACGAATTAAAAATTACTGGATTTTATCGTATTGTCAGGATACCAAATTTTTCCAAAAGCTGAAAGGCGAATAACGAAATCTGCAACGCTATCACTAGGTTTAAGTTGCACACGTATGCAAATGAAGTGTCTCATGTAAGTTCGGCAATTGTTGGCGCTGGCAGCTGCAGTAGCAGGGTGGGGGCGATTCTTTCGCCTGGGCATTGTTAGTTATGTCCATGGAACATTAAGGCAGCAAGACAAGCCGTGCACCCTCCACAATCTCCTGCTACACGTATTGGCAAACATGTAATGCAGTGAGTTGCTTTAGGGCGTTTCGTCATACAACTATATCCACGGCGCATGCGCGATGGACGCTATCAGAATGATATGCATGAATATGGCCCCGTCCGGGCGACGAAGCCGTGTCCGACAACATATTACAACGCAATCAATCTTATTTATATTAACTTGATAACTCCGGCTGTCCCATCCTAATTTAGCTCCATGTTACATTTTTAGCATTAATTACTACGGAATAGGAAGAAGAAGAAACAATATTACAGCGAAATAAGGATATCATACGACTTTCAGAAATGAAAGATATGTCTAGGACCGAACACATTAGAATACATGGATAAATTACAATAAATAACATCTTAAATGTTAATATTCACTAAAAACAAAAAGCTTGCATACATTTTCAAATTTAAAACCGATAAAACAGATGAAGTAATTTCTTTATTAATTTGTTATAAATCTAGGTTTCTAGGATTCTATGCAGTACAAAGTTGCATGAATAAATTACAATAAATAACATCTAAAATGTTAATATTCACTAAAGCAAAGAGCTTGCATACAATTTCAAATTTAAAACCGATAAAATAGATGACGATATTTCTTTATTAATTTGTTAGAAACTCTCGGTTTCTAGGTTTCTAGGATTCTATGCCGTACAAAGTTTCATGGATAAATTACAATATATAACATCTTAAATGTTAATATTCACTAAAAACAAAGAGCTTGCAAACATTTTAAAATTTAAAAACGATAAAACAGATGAAGTAATTTCTTTATTAATTTGTTATAAATTCCAGGTTTCTAGGATTCTATGCAGTAAAAAGTTTCATGGATAAATTACAATATATAACATCTTAAAAGTAATATTCACTAAAAAGAAAGAGCTTGCATACATTTTTAAATTTAAAACCGATGAAACAGATGAAGATATTTCTTTATTAATTTGTTATAAACTCTCGGTTTCTAGGATTCTATGCAGTACAAAGTTTCATGGATAAATTACAATAAATAACATCTTAAATGTTAATATCCACTAAAAATAAAGAGCTTGCATACATTTTCAAATTTAAAACCGATAAAACAGATGAAGTAATTTCTTTATTAATTTGTTATAAATTCCAGGTTTCTAGGATTCTGTGCAGTAAAAAGTTTCCTGGATAAATTACAATAAATAACATCTTAAATGTTAATAGTCACTAAAAACAAACAGCTTGCATGCATTTTCAAATTTAAAACCGATAAAACAGACTAAGATATTTATTTATCAATTTGTTATAAATTCTAGGTTTCTAGGATTCTATGCAGTACAAAGTTTCATGGATAAAGTGAATGTTAATATTCACTAATAAGAAAGTGGTTGCATACATTTTCAAATTTAAAACCTAGGTAAAAGACCTTTGAGGAGACAGAGACGTGGATGGAAGGATAATATAAAAATGGATTTGATGGAGGTGGGATGTGATGGTAGAGACTAGATTAATCTTGCTCAGTAAAGGAACTGATGGCGGTCTTATGTGAAAGCGGCAATGAACCTCTGGATTCTTTAAAATTCATTTGTATACCTTCATCTAGCCTAATTTATCGGTTTTAAATTTTAAAATGTATGCAAGCTCTTTTTTTTTTAGTGAATATTAATATTTGAGATGTTATTTATTGTAATTTATCCATGGAACTTTGTACAGCATAGAATCCTAGAAACCTAGAATTGGCAACAAATTATCTATGCGATAAAAACAGCTCATTACTTTATTATTAGAGCCCAAATTTTACGTAATTACATATTTTAATGCTGCATATTTATACACGAATAAAAGGCAAATGTTGACCAGATATACATGTAGAAATGTTGTCCATGAGTTTGTTTACAATTTTTCACATATTTTGTATAATATTATATATTTCACAACATAGGCTACTACATAATTTTACGTATTTTAACATTATTGCAGAGTATATAATAAAATAATTTAAGTTATAAGAGAGAGAATATCATCGAAATGATAGCCGTCCAAATCTTGGATTTAAAATATCGGCATCCTAATCAATTCAAATGAACAAAAAATAAAATGTATATTAATGTTACAAAAAATACATAATGAAATTTTAAAAAAGAATATTCTGCGACAATTTTTGGTAGCTATCAAAACGACAGCAAAATTGAAATTCTTACAGGATCCAGTTGAGGCGAATAGAGATAATTATTTCAATACAAGACGGGAAGGAAATCGTACGCTTAGGAATAAAAAGAGAGATTACTTGAAGGAAAAACTGAATGAGGTAAAACAAATAGTAAATATAGAGATTTATATAGAGATTTATATAAGGGCATAAAGGAATTAACGAATAGATATCAAGCAAGTGTAAATGTAATCAAGGATGAGAATGATGATTTGCTTGCAGACGCATATTCAATCCTGAACAGATGGAAAAACTATTTTGGACAACTGCTAAATATAACTTACATAGGCCAAATAGAAATGATCGGGACGAAATTCAAATGCAAACTGCTGAGCCATTTATACCAGAACCCACACTTTCTGAAGTCGAAATTGTGATAGAAAATCTGAAAAAGTACAAGTCTACAGATATTGCTCAAATTCCAGCAGAATTAATACAAGAGGGTGGAAGCTCATTATCTAACGAAATTTATAAGCTTGTACTTGGTATTTGGGAAAAGGAAATTGTACCAGATCAATAGAAGGAGTCCATAATCATACCTATTTTTAAGAAGGGGGACAAGACTAACTGTAGTAATTTTCGAGGAATATCACTTTTGTTGACGTCCTACAAAATTTTGTCGAATATCCTTTCCAGAAGATTAACTCCATATGTAGATGAAATTATTGGGGATCATCAGTGTGGTTTTAGGCGTAATAAATCGACTATTAATCAGATTTTTTGTATTCGACAGATATTGGAGAAAAAATGGGAGTATAAGGGTACAGTACATCAGTTATTCATAGATTACAAAAAGGCATATGACTCGGTTAAGAGTCAAGTTTTATATAATATTCTTATTGAATTTAGTATTCCCAAGAATCTAGTTCGATTAATTAAAATGTGTCTTAGTGAAAATTACAGCAGAGTTCGCATAGGCCAGTTTCTATCTTTTGCTTTTCCAATTCAATGTGGGCTAAAGCAGGGAGATGCACTATAAGCTTTACTTTTTAACTTCGCTCTAGAATTAGCCATTAGGAAAGTTCAGGATAACAGAGAGGGTTTGGAATTGAACGGGTTACATCAGCGGATGATGTGAATATGTGAGGAGAAAATCCACAAACGATTAGAGAAAACATGGAAATTTTGCTTGAAGCAAGTAAAGAGATACGTTTGGAAGTGAATCCCGAAAAGCCAAAATATATGATTATGACTCGTGACCAGGATATTGCACGAAATGGAAACATAAAAATTGGATATTTATCCTTCGAAGAGGTGGAAAAATTGAAATATCTTGGAGCAACAATAAGAAGCATAAATTATACTTGGGACGAAATTAAGCGCAGAATAAATACGGGAAATGCCTGTTATTATTCAGTTGAGAAGCTATTGTCATCTAGTCTGCTATAAAAAGATCTGAAAGTTCGAAATTATAAAACAGCTATATTACTGGTTGTTCTGTATGGTTGTAAAACTTTGACTCTCACTTTGAGAGAGGAACAGAGATTAAGGGTTTTTGAGAATAAGGTTCTTAGAAAAATATTTGGGGCTAAGAGGGATGAAGTTACAGAAGAATGGAGAAAGTTACACAACGCAGAACTGCACGCATTGTATTCTTCACCTGACATAATTAGGAACATTAAATCCAGTCGTTTGAGATGAGCAGGGAATGTAGCACGTATGGATGAATGCAGAAATGCATATAGAGTGTTAGTTGGGAGACCGGAGGGAAAAAGACCTTTGGGGAGGCCGAGACGTAGATGGGAAGATAATATTAAAATGGATTTGAGGGAGGTGGGATATGATGATAGAGAATGGATTAATCTTGCTCAGAATAGGGACCGATTGCGAGCTTATGTGAGGGCGGCAATGAACCTGCGGGTACCTTCAAAGCCATTTGTAACTACTAATAATAATAATAATAATAATAATAATAATAATAATAATAATAATAATAATAATAATAATAATACATCTGATATTGTACCAGCAAATCGACTTGGCATCCTGCAAATCCAGTCTTAATATTGCTTCTGTTATACTTATTTTAACGATATGGATTTGGTTTTATTGTCCCCTCTTGTATAGTTTTAGGGCCTAATTCACATATCTGATCGAGTAATCATATTTTAAAAATTTTATTTCTGTATATATATATATATATATATATATATATATATATGGATTTCATTACTGTTTCTTACATATTCAAATGCATCATTACAATCAATCAAGTTCTTCAATTCACATTTAAGACCTATGTCACACTCTTTACATTAAAACAAATTATTTGTAGTGTCTACGAGTGATCTGATGATGGCCTTTGAACAGAAAACGTTCATCCTACATGTAAATAATTGTAGGTCTATATTTGTGTTTACCATTACTTAATTTGATAAGTTTGACGACTTTAACAATAAATCTTTGATAACTTGTACGGCTAATCGCGATAGTTCCAAACTTTGTTGACTGACGACACACTTTACTGAACGCCCATGATATCGCGACACACTTATTTGATTTTAATAATAATAATAATAATAATAATAATAATAATAATAATAATAATAATAATAATGTGAACTTGGTATTCCCAAGAAACTAGTTCGATTAATTACAATGTGTCTCAGTGAAACGTACAGCAGAGTCCGTATAGGTCAGTTTCTGTCAGATGTTTTCCAATTCACTGTGGGCTAAAGCAAGGAGATGCACTATCACCTTTAATTTTTAACTTTGCTCTAGAGTATGCCATTAGGAAAGTTCAGGATAACAGAGAGGGTTTGGAATTGAATGGGTTACATCAGCTGCTTGTCTATGCGGATGACGTGAATATGTTAGGAGAAAATCCACAAACGATTCGAGAAAATACGGGAATTTTACTGGAAGCAAGTAAAGAGATAGGTTTGGAAGTAAATCCCGAAAAGACAAAGTATATGATTATATCTCGTGACCAGAATTTTGTACGAAATGGAATTATAAGAATTGGAAATTTATCTTTTGAAGAGGTGGAGAAGTTCAAATATCTTGGAGCAACAGTAACAAATATAAATGATACTCGGGAGGAAATTAAACACAGAATAAATATGGGAAATGCCTGTTATTATTCGGTTGAAAAGCTTTTATAATCCAGTCTGCTGTCAAAAAATCTGAAAGTTAGAACTTATAAAACAGTTATATTACCGGTTGTTCTCTATGGCTGTGAAACTTGGACTCTCACTTTGAGAGAGGAACATAGGTTAAGGTTGTTTGAGAATAAGGTGCTTAGGAAAATATTTGGGGCTAAGAGGGATGACGTTACAGGAGAATGGAGAAAGTTACACAACACAGAACTGCACGCATTATTCTTCACCTGACATAATTAGGAACATTAAATCCAGACGTTTGAGATGGGCAGGGCATATAGCACGTATGGGCGAATCCAGAAATGCATATAGAGTATTAGTTAGGAGGCCGGAGGGAAAAAGACCTTTAGGGAGGCCGAGAAGTAGATGGGAGGATAATATTAAAATGGATTTGAGGGAGGTGGGATATGATGATAGAGAATGGATTAATCTTGCTCAGGATAGGGACCAATGGCTGGCTTATGTGAGGGCGGCAATGAACCTCCGGGTTCTTTAAAAGCCAGTAAGTAAGTAATAATAATAATAATTATTATTATTATAGTAATAATAATAGTAATAATAATATAATAACCACTACTTTTCTTCTGGAGAAAGAGGTTATCGAACTCTGTGTAGAATATTTTATAGGAGACGGGGAAATGGGGTGTCAAATTTTTCAAAGTTAGTCTGAACTGTGTGAAAAATATTAAACTTCTGCTCTAATTTTAGGATCAAAAGAGATTACTGTTCGCTGCACGGGAATTTTGTCGTTTTTAACCAACTATTTCGTCCAACTAAGACTTCCAAGATCTAAGCGGAATTCAAAGAAGAATTATATTAAAAACATAATTATTCACACATATTTCGGTTCCATGATGAAAAATGCAACAAAAAGGTGCCGTTCCAGCGCTTTCCGCCAGAAAAAAAGCACTGATAACTTCTATGTAATGTCCGACATCCAGTGTTGTAGATAGGTCGATGTTAACAAGCAATCGAAATTTCTAAAAGAACAAGCAGCAACTTAAATGGAATTAGAAAAAAAAAACAGAGGTATGTGTCAAAAATCCCAACCTATCTATGCTGGATGTCCGATAAAAGATTTTTATTATAGTTTTTGAAAACGCGCCTATTTAAATTAATGTGAAATCTGCGCTTGGTGGGTTGCACAGAGTTTCTCTATACGTGGCCTTATGGTTAAAAAACTGAACTGAGCATTGTCGCAGGCGTTCACGTTTCATTGGTAAAGCCTGACTCAATATAAAATGTACCATATCAAAGACTTCGTTGCGAATATGAAATGCGTTGTAAAGTGACTTTCTGGATGCAATAAAATTTATTTTTCAATTCTAAGATTTCGCGACAAACTCCATGCAGCTGCGCGACACTCCGGTTGGGAACCCCTGACTTATCGGACCCAATACTTACTTACTTATTGGCTTTTAAGGAACACAGAGGTTCATTACCGTCTCACATAAGCCCGCCATTGGTCCCTATCCTGAGCAAGATTAATCCATTCCCTACCATCATATCCCACCTCCCTCAAATCAATTTTAATATTATCTTCCCACCTACGTCTCCGCCTCCCCAAAGGTCTTTTTCCCTCCGGCCTCCCAACTAACACTCTATATCGGACCCAATATGGCTTTTAAATTCAAACATGAAAGATTAGCTTGGATTATTTAAAGTAATATAGTGAAACTTCCCAATAGTAGACACCGCCGGGGAAAAATTAAATATCCGTTATTGAGAAATGTCCGCTATTTAGAAAATCGTTAGTATGTATACAGTACATCAAAATACAAATATCAGCAAGTTTACTTTTCCAGTCAGATGCAATTTCTGGATCAACAGAAGCAGATTCACCACGTACACTTTTGTAGAAAATATTGTGTCGTGACCGAAACTTGTCTAGCCAACCACCCGAAGCTTTAAAATTTGAATAACCCAACTCTTTTGCAACTTCTAAGGCTTTCTCTATAATCAAGGTTCCAGATAAAGGATCCTATTTGCTCTAGCACGGCAGAACCATTCATATGTTAAATTGTCAATAGCAAGCCCCTCAGGTTTAGGAAAAGCTCTTTTAGTGTTCTCATTTGCATTCTCATTGTTTGGTTTTCAAATAATATCCTTGTTTTTCAAAATTTTAGTAACGTGAGTTTTTCCCACATTAAACTTTGTGGCCAGCTCTTGCACACTTAATTTCTCCTTTTCACTTACTTACTTACTTACTTACTGGCTTTTAAGGAACCCGTAGGTTCATTGCCGCCCTCACATAAACCCGCCATTGGTCCCTGTCCTGAGCAAAATTAATCTAGTCTCTACCATCATATCCCACCTCCCTCAGATCCATTTTAATATTATCTTCCCACCTACGTCTCGGCCTCCCCAAAGGTCTTTTTCCCTCCGGCCTCCCAACTAAAATTCTATATGCATTTCTGGATTCGTCCATACGTTCTACAAACGTCTGGATTTAATGTTCCTAATTATGTCAGGTGAAGAATACAATGCGTGCAACTCTGCGTTGTGTAACTTTCTCCATTCTCCTGTAACTTCATCCCTCTTAGCCCCAAATATTTTCATAAGAACCTTATTCTCAAACACTCTTAATCTCTGTTCCTCTCTCAAAGTGAGAGTCCAAGTTTCACAGCCATACAGAACAACCGGTAATATAACTGTTTTATAAATTCTTACTTTCAGATTTTTGGACAGAAGACTAGATGATAAAAGCTTCTCAACCGAATAATAACAGGCATTTCCCATATTTATTCTGCGTTTAATTTCCTCCCGACTGTCATATATGTTTGTTACTGTTGCTCCAAGATATTTGAATTTTTCCACCTCTTCGAAAGATAAATCTCCAATTGTTATAGTTCCATTTCGTACAATATTCTGGTCACGAGACATAATCATATACTTAGTCTTTTCGGGATTTACTTCCAACCCCATCGTTTTACTTGCTTCAAGTATAATTTCCGCGTTTTCCCTAATCGTTTGTGGATTTTCTCCTAGCAAATTCACGTCATCCGCATAGACAAGAAGCTGATGTAACCCATTCAACTCCAAACCCTCTCTGTTATCCTGAACTTTCCTAATGGCATATTCTAGAGCGAAGTTAAAAAGTAAAGGTGATAGTGCATCTCCTTGCTTTAGCCCACAGTGAATTGGAAAAGCAGCAGATAGAAACTGGCCTATACGGACTCTGCTGTAAGTTTCACTAAGACACATTTTAATTAATCGAACTAGTTTCTTGGGAATACCAAATTCAATAAGAATATTACATAATACTTCTCTCTTAACCGAGTCATATGCCTTTTTTTTTAAATCTATGAATAGCTGATGTACTGTACCCTTATACTCCCATTTTTTTCTCCAATATCTGTCGAATACAAAAAATCTGATCAATAGTCGATCTATTAAGCCTAAAACCACACTGGTGACCCCCAATAATTTCATCTACATATGCAGTTAATTTTCTCCTCGTCACTAAGCTTTACAATATCCAATTTCTCTTTTAGTGACAAACGTTTACGTTTTTGTAACATTTTTAACGTGACTGTACTTCCGAACAATCAATTTGACAAACTTAGAAAGTGCGGACTGCTCACGTACCTTCACTGCTCTGCATACCTTCAATAAAGTACATGACCGTTCAAATGCACGATAATGATTGTAGCAAAGAATTCCGTTATAAAATTCCGTTTAATTTACAACCGCCTTTTTCTTTTTTTTTCTTTCACGCTGTCCGTTATTTGGAAGTTTTAATTGTTGTTGGGAGATACATTTCAGTGTCCGCGTCCGTTATTGAGAATGTCCGCTATTCGGAAGAATTTTATCATTAGGGCCAATGTCATTTTGCAGGGGAATTTTAAAATGTCCGCTATTGAGAGGAGTCCGCTATTGGGAAATATCCGTTAACCCTTTGAAGCGCAGTGGTTACAGTACATAACCACCTTTCAAATTTGAGTTTTCTGCCTACTTACAGAGTGATTTTTATATCAAAACTACTGCGCTGCGTTCACTGATCCCTAGTAACTGTAGAAGAATTTTATTTTCCTGTATTTGTGTTGCTCCATTAAGATGGCCGATGTTGTTGTGTGTAGTTGGGGTGTGGAAGACTCGCTACGTGTTTTTATTTCAGTTGTATGCTAAAATATCACAGTTACGTAAGTTTCTATTTAGTATTATTTGTCTTTCGGTCTTTTAGAACATATTTCAATAACAAGATTGTAATTTCTTCGACACATGTGGCGTCAATATAGAAATAATGTGGTGGTTTTTGAGACGTAACCACTACACAAACAGGGCAGTTATGCTTATCATATCCAACAAAATGTTCTATTTTTGTGTCAGCTCATTCATCATGGCTACAAGAAAGAGATGATTGGTGACAATCACAAAGTGTTTTTGACAACTTTTTCACAAGTTTGAACCTGATGATCTCTAAGGCAGCAAAACATCTATGCATGTGGTACAGTTAGACATGGGCGTATTGGTTTACCACACGACGAAAGAAGAGACCGCGACCTGAAACATGGTGAGAGTGATAGCCGTACGTCATATGCTGGAGTGTCCTGGCTCAAGTGGAAGGATAGAAGGTCCATTCTTTTCCTTTCTAATTACCACGCAACACATGTGAAGTAGCACTTTGCCTTAATGTAACCAGAAACTGTTTCCTTTTGTATCATTCGCAATAAGTCTGAACACATTTGTTCTGCAGTATTGCATAGTGGTTTTACCATGAAACCAACCATTTTCTGTATAAACAATAGAAGTTTAAATTTTTTTTTAAATCTGAGGCACTTCTCTCAGACAAATAAAAGTTTAATTTCATTGCAAACAAAATTTTTTATTTCCTTCCCAAATGTGTGCATCAAAGGGTTAAGAGAAGTTTCACTATATAGCCATTTGAAGTTAAAAAAAAAAAAACTGAATGAGAATATCCCACCCGTAATTGTGGATGGTTGTGGATGTAGTTCCGAAACGTTAGAAATTTCAATTTCCAGGACACGGTGGAATACCAAAAAGCCTAACTCTAAAAGGGGAGACCCGGGCAAAACGAATAACCCGGGCAAAGAGAATAATGCCTATTTCTTAGAAACGCCAACAGGTAGGGCTTTCTACTATGTTGGGGAAGAATCCCAATCAGATTTTGGTGCTGGATCTGACTTGTCATTCTAGCTAGTAAGAGAAGAAGTCAGCGTGTGTTTGAAGAAAATTGACTGTTTTCTTAAAATATTTCAAGGTAAGAGAAACAAATGTACAACATACAGTACTGCAAAAACTCTTTGTTATGTGATAGTAATATATAGGCGATAGAATTAGTTCTAAAATGCCGTACTTACGAAGAAGATTATTGACGTTTATGTTTGTACAACCTTAAATGAAAAGCGAAGTGGCGTCTGCGGGCAAAGTGGATAACTTATCCACTATATGTGTCAGCTGTATTTTTGTATATATTTGTCAATTGTAATAAAGCGTGTTAGATCACTTTACATAGTGGAGGCATTAAGTCACACTAATTAAATTATAAATCAGAAACACTGGTCTTAACTTTTGCTTAAAAAGATTGTAATGCGTTTTCAGATGGTTTAATTTTTCAAACAGAAGACGGAGCAAGCCAAATGGTCTGAAGAAGCCATGAAGAAAACACTTGAAGAAATAAAATCTTCCAATCAGTGGTTCTGATATCTGGCCATATAACCATAACGTGTTTGTTGATGAAGAGTTTGCTCCAGATGAACTTCCAGATCGCCCACTTATACAGAAATCAGCGAAACGACAGCTGGCTCAGATTTAACAAATTCTGCGGTGCCAGCTTCTTCAGCGGCTAAAGAAATAGTTAATGCTCACCCAGAATCAACCACATCTGTGATGTCGGCATCTTCAGAGATTGACGAAATATTCAATACATCAATTACAGTCATTAACATCGTGTTTATGTGTTGATTTTTTTATTATCTTACTTACTTACTTACAAATGGCTTTTAAGGAACCCGAAGGTTCTCTGCCACCCTCACATAAGCCCGCCAGCGGTCCCTATCCTGTGCAAGATTAATCCAGTCTCTATCATCATACCCCATCTCCCTCAAATCCATTTTAATATTATCCTCCCATCTACGTCTCGGTCTCCCTAAAGGTCTTTTTCCCTCCGGTCTCCCAACTAACACTCTATATGCATTTCTGGATTCGCCCATACGTGCTACATGTCCTGCCCATCTCAAACGTCTGGATTTAATGTTCCTAATTATGTCAGGTGAAGAATACAATGCGTGCAGTTCTGTGTTGTGTAACTTTCTCCATTCTCTCGTAACTTCATCCCACTTAGCCCCAAATATTTTCCTAAGCACCTTATTCTCAAACATCATTAACTTATGTTCCTCTCTCAGAGTGAGAGTCCAAGTTTCACAACCATACAGAACAACCGGTAATATAACTGTTTTATATATTCTAACTTTCAGATTTTTGGACAGCAATTTTTATTATCAGTGAATAGAAATTAAACAAAACGGTGAAAACGTCATATTTAATTTCTATTCACCGATAATAAAAATAAATGAACACAAAAACACGATGTTAATGACTGTAATTGATGTATTGAATAATTAACTATATTTTCTTTCTCAAATCATATCACTCTCCGTAAGTACGAGAAACGAATTGCTATTTTGTAGATATGTGGACAACATGTGTCACAACCAAAGTCATGAAGTTTTAATTTCGGGAGCACCAAAATATAGCCTGTGGTATTGTTTATTCCTAGCTTATCCGCTTTGCCCGGGTTTCCCCTAAGTGAACTTCACATGTTAGTAACTGTGAAATATCTCTACCAATGTGGAAGTCTAAAATGTAAAAAAAATCAGCTGCTATTATCACTGCATTAAAATCACGGACTATGATAAATTGCCTTAATTTTCATTACAATTACGGGGGCAGACTGAACTCTTCCAACGAAGATAAATATTGAAAGACCGCAGTAAATTAATATCACAGTCTTTGTTTATAATCCTAGCAGTGACTGCAATATTTATTCTAACGAATCTTGTACTGGATGATGGAAGTAATGCGATAGTAGACTGGCTGGCTTTCTTTGTCAACCCTCTTTTCCTCCGAGAGAAATTTTCCCCTTCATCTGTTTGCGATCTTCTTCAAAACATTCGGTTGCCAAATAAACAGTGTCCCTTAATGGATCGAGCAAACAAAACCGTTTTAAAATTCATAATGCAATAAATTAAGTATAGATGGATGGCTCACCCTGGGCTGTTGTTTGGCGATCTCTTCTAACATAACAATATTAATATCTCGGTTATCAGTAACTTTTCTGCTTAATCTCGGTTTAATCCCATATTTTCGTAGATCATGGCGCCTACTTCGATGCACGCATTTTCAGTTATTCTCTGCGTACATCTATGCTTATCTATTCATTATTTGTCTGCCGTAGGTATTACTTTGCCTAAAAAATATGAGTCGTATTAAAATCTAACTAAATCTTTGGGTGCCTTTTATTAATAGTATGTAACGTATCAAATAACGAAAGCGAAAATTTAACAGACGAGAGTCCGGAATACAAGAAGAATCCACTGAAGTTCTTACGTACGAAGTGTATTCAATACTTTTGTGGTGAAAGCTCTCTAAATTATGTTATTATATGAAGAATTTAAAACTACACATCTCCATGAAGTAAAAGAAAATGTCATATTGAATCAATAATCCTTTTGTTTAAAAGTCCACTGCAGTTCAATTGTTCGGACTGATAGCAATCCGAAAAGCAACTGCTTTAGAGAGCACGTACTAAAAATAATTTTATGTAACAAACAGCATTTGGAAGATAGAAAAGCAACTATTTTAGAGAGCACGCAATAAAAATAATTTTATGTAACAAATAGTATTTGGAAGATAGAAAAGCAACTATTTTAGAAGGTACGCACTAAAAATAATTTTATGTAACAAATAGTATTTTGAAGATAGAAAAGCAATTATTTTAGAAGGTACGCACTAAAAATAATTTTATGTAACAAATAGTATTTGGAAGATAGAAAAGTAACTACTTTAGAGAGCACGTACTAAAAATATTGTTATGTACCAAATAGTATTTGGAAGATAAAAAAACAATTATTTTAGAGAGTACGTACGAAAAATATTTGTATTTGTCAAATAGTATTTGGAAGATAGAAAAGCAAATATTTTAAAAAGAACACGTACTAAATTTAATTTTATGTGACAAATAGTATTTGGAAGATAGAAAAGCAACCTTTTTAGAGAGCATGTACTAAAAGTAATTGTAATGCACCAAATAATATTAGTAGATATTAAATAAGGCATAACTTTATGTTATTGTTACAGCTTATGTTTTAAGGCGCTAAAATTGTATGTTTTGTCTCCTAAACTAGTCTCTGGGAATACAAAAGTAGACTCCTAAAATATTAATATAGGCACTTAAAATATTCGTCTATAAAAGGTTGTCAATATTTCGTTTTAACAGGAAGCGTTTTTGGTCTAGTGTGAAATTAATAAAATGTTACGAAAATGTTTACAACTGACAAAAATGAGTTACGTCACAGTATTCTGACGTCACTTGTTTAGCAACTGATCGAACTGTTGCAGTGTTATACTACTTTATACAAGGATAATTCTTACTTTCTTGCATGAATTGCACTTCTCATATTTTTTCTCATAGACCCGAAATAACTGCTTTCCAACAAGGTAATTCAGACGAAACAGAAACATTCCATTAGAAATACTTGTAGAGACACATGGTACTGTAAATATTCGGTAAAGAAATTAAGATAATTTTATAGTTTTGTATAGCTCAACTAAACTATGCTTGTAAATTGAATTAATCTGTTTACTATGTAGCCTATTGTATGTTTTTGTATAGCTTAGCTTATGAATTGTATATGCAGTAAATTGAACAGTAATCTGTATAGCTCAACTGATGAATTGTTTATGCTTGTAAATTGAATAACTTACTTGCTATGTGTTATATTTATAGCTCAACTGATGAATAGGCCTAATTCTTTAGGTTTGTATATTTGAGGCGCTGACATGGGAAAGGTAGTAACTGCCAAGAACAAAATTTTTCAAGGGAAGCAAAAAACAAATTTATGAACACTTTCTCACTTACATTATTACAGAAACTGCTTTAAATGAAAGGCATACACTGTTTGTGTTACATATGAAATTTGAAAAGTCTGGCACAGATTTATCTGTGAAATCCTATTTTATGAAAATACAACATTGAAATCACTCCTTAGCCAAACTGAGAATTAACGTTATTTATACATTATGCACAAACTTTCGGTAAAATGCATGATACTTTTCATCGAGGAAGTCTAACATAGATAACAAGTCTCTCTTTTTGGCATCAGGGACGACTGGTCTTCTTTCAAGGCGTTGCAAGCACTGCAAGTTAGTGATTGACGTTAATGACTGTCCTTTCTTAAAAATCCTGTGCTCTGTCCACATTTCAAGGTCATTAAATGACTGTCTTGTTTTTATTAGAGGAAAATCAGCTCTTGAAAGTCTAATCCAGTTGAGGGTGCTGATTTTGATAGGAGTTGTATTCAAAAACTTGTCACATTCTGCAGAAACGCCGAAGAAATCCTCATCCTTCATCATTATTACATTATTAGGCCTTAGCTCTTCTGGAACCATGGTCTTGCATTTTTTTTTCTTTTCTCTATGATGCTACATGACATATTAATAGATAAGTTAAGTAGGCTAGGAATAGATAAAAGAGTGGTGCTATGGATCCAAGAATTCTTAAAAGGTAGAACCCAGAGAGTTAGAGTAGGTCATGAAATATCGGAAATTGGAAATATAAGTTCAGGGGTGCCACAGGGCAGCGTTCTGGGTCCATTACTCTTCATAATATACGTAAATGACCTATGCCAGAATATTACATCAAATGTGAGGCTATTTGCAGATGACTGCATTATCTATAGAAAGATTAGAAATAATTCAGATGTAGATGCTATTCAAACAGACTTGAATAAAATTTATAACTGGGCGTTAATGCATAGGATGAAAATAAATGGTTCTAAAAGTAAATCTATAACATTTTGTAAAACCCGAGAGGAAACTAATCTTAATTACGAATTCAGTGGTGTTGTAATTCCGCAAGAACAATGTTGTAAATACCTAGGAGTGTATTTAAACTCCAAACTTTCTTGGGGAGAGCATGTTGATAATGTTACGGGTAAAGCATGGCGGGCACTTCACTTTATTATGACAATCTTGAGAAAGGCTAGCCCCAACTCGAGGGAAATAGCATATCTAACGTTAGTGCGACCGTTAATGGAATACGGAACTACATGTTGGGATCCCTATAGAATATATCAGATAAATTCCTTAGAAAGAATCCAGTATAGGGCAGCTAAATTTGTTAAAGGTAAAAGAGAAGATGGAAACGATACGATAAAAGAACTTAAATGGAAAACTTTGGAAAACAGACGTAGGAAAACTAGAATAACATCATTGTATAGAGCACATCTAGATCAGAAAGCATGGGTAGACATAACGGCTCGGTTAGAAAAGCCAACGTACTATGGTAGGAACGATCATGATTTTAAAATCAAATGTAGGAAACAGAAAACGGATGTAGGTAAATTCTCATTTTTAAATAGAACTATAAATTATTGAAATGACCTACCTGCAGCTGTCTTTGAGGGCTGTCCTTCCTTAAGGAGTTTTCAGAATAATTTTAAAAGTTGTGTATAAAGTGCAAATTAAAATTAAGGTGACATTCAACATTTAATGTTTTAAGGTGACATGTATTTATTTAGCCTGACGAGTTACTTCCTTGGTTTGAATTGTAAATTATTTAAAAATAGCGTGTAAGAGGGCCTTAGACTAGAAATGTTTAGTTTAAATGTAGTTCTGTTTGTAAGTACGGTATGCATAAGGGTGTAATTATTTGACTTATTTGAACTGTTGTATCAGTGAAGCGAGGTGAGTCAGTGGAGTTATGGTTTTACAGTGCAGTGAATAGTTCCGATCAGTGATAATTTATAGCATCAATGAAATGTGTTCTATAGTGTCAGTGAAATGTGTTATAGTGTGTCAGTGAAATGTGTCCTAAAGTGTCAGTGAAATGCGTCATAGTGCCACTACAGTGAGTGAGATGAGAATAAAGTGAAAGACTATTGAAACTTATGTAGGGCCTGTACATAATTATGTAGGTTGTAATGTAAAATTAGGTATTTTATTTATGTTTTATTATTATTGTGTTAAATTATATTGTGTATTCTTATTGTATTGTGTATTGTGTAATTGTATTGTGTATTGTAAATTTATTGTGTATTGCTTATCATTTTTTTGTGTATTGTTTATATTGTGTATACCACTGCCACCGGGTGCTTGCCCACTTGCAGTGTAAATAAATATATACATACATACATGCCAAATTCCCTATCACATGGAATGTAGGAATGTTCTGAAGCCAGGAATTTCAAGTCCACTGAATCAAAATGTTTTTTGGCAATAATGTAAAACAGGACCATTAGAATCATCCGACTTTTATTCTGCCCTGCACAGTTATCAGCCCATATTTGTCTAGACACACTCTGATGTTGTAAAAGGAGGTACTACCTTCTCCGCGCCAACAGCTGTGCACATACAACTTACAACATCTAGTGACTACGTTTCCAACTTCGTTTCATTACATACGGACATACTACCTTCTCTGTGCCATTGGCATGGCTATTTACTACCTTCTCAATGAAGAACCTAAAAATTCGAATTTTTGGCAGTTACGACCTTTCCCATGTCAATGCCTCATTTAATAATCTGATTGCTATGTAGTCTACTGTATGTTTTTGTATGTATGTATTTATTTACACTGCAAGTGGGCAAGCACCCGGTGGCAGTGGTATATACAATATTAACAATACACAGTTAAAATGATAAGCAATACACAATAAAATTTACAATACATAATAAAATTTACAACACATATACAATTTTATACACAATACAATAAGAATACACAATACAATTTAACACAATAATAATAAAACATAAAATAAAACACCTAATTTAACAACACAACCTACATGATTATGTATAGGTCCTACATAATTTTCAATAGTCTTTCACTTTACTCTCATCTCATTCCCTGTAGTGGCACTATGACGCATTTCACTGACACTTTAGCACACATTTCACTGACACTCTGTAACACATTTCACTGACACTATAGAACACATTTCATTGACGCTATAAATTATCACTGATCGGAACTGTTCACTGCACTGTAAAACCATAACTTCACTGACTCACCTCGCTTCACTGATACAACAGTTCAAATAAGTCAAATAATTGCATTCTTATGCATACTGTACTTATAAACAGAACTACATTTAAACTAAACATTTCTAGTCTAAGGCCCTCTACAAACGTAGCTCAGTCGGCAGACTCGCTAACATGCTGATCAAAAGCTGCGCTAAGACTTGATTTAGATCCCCGTTTGGTCTGATTACCTGGTTTGGTTTTTTCCGAGGTTTTCGCCAACCATAAGGCAAATGCCAGGTAATCTTTGGCGAATCCTCGGCCTCACCTCATTTCATCTAGCCAAAAAATTGTAATTTTGTAAAATTCTGACTTGTTCCACGTCTTAAAGCTTCAATGTTATTGTAAGATCTATTGAATACAATAAATTAAATGAAAAATGGAACTACTGCCCCAGAAAACCTCTTCGCATCAAAATACAGCCTCCGGTGCATAAAATACTGCAGCAAAGATTGAAGAATGTGCTAAGTTACAAATAACATTTCTTCAAAATTTTCTGCAGTTGACTATAGTATTAAATCTTCGGAGATAGTGAAAATGAGCATCGTATACACAATATCCGCAGAGAAAGTACAGAAATATTGGCGTTACCAAGGAAGCGATAAATTAGGAACAAAAGCGTGCTCTTATATCAACAATATACCCCGGCCAATAGTGGATCCGGAATCACAAGGGTCTTTCCTGTAGTGAGTGGAGGGAAGCAATCAAGATGAATGCGAACGTGTCAGCTGTGCGTAGTGTACCTGGCAGGTGTATCGACGGTGCGACAGGGAGGTTGAAACCCTTGCCCATATCCTGGGGGCCTGTCCACACGGTGAACTTCTACGAAATACGCGGCATCATACAGTAATGTCTATAATAGCAATTGCCTTAAGGAACAAATGTTATTCAGTATATGAAGAAATACACGGCATATCCAGTGAGGGCAGTAATCGAAGAATTGACATAATTGCATTTAAACCTCCCTCTCTTGAAGGTTACATAATAGACTCTACTGTGAGATTCGAATCGCATGAACATCAGCCAGAAGAAGTACACGAGGAAAAAAGGAATATATATGAACCTTCCATAAATTTTTATAAGGACAAATACCATCTGCAATCCATCGTCATTACGAGACTAATGATAGGAGCCCGTGGGACCATACCCCGGTTCCTAGTCGACTTCTGTAAATCTTTTGGCCTGCATAAAGATATTTTAAGAGGTCTAGCAATTGCAACACTCAAAGGATCAACAGCTATTTTCGGGTATCATACATATGGACCATGACTTTAATTCGCATCTTCTTGACGTTACCTCGTATATTATTATGTATTTCAATCTATTTCAAATTTTTATTTTTCGCTGTAACAACAATGTTTCATTAAGCCTCAAGGCATTTACTGTATATTAATTATTGTATCATGGTATTCTTTGTCAATGGCAACCTGTAGTGGTTACAGGAAGAAATAAATAAATAAATAAATAAATAAATAAATAAATAAATAAATAAATAAATAAATAAATAAATAAATAAATAAATAAATAAATAAATAAATAAATAAATAAAAACAAATCTGTTTTCCAACAATACTGAATAATATTTTGATATATATATTCAATAGTTCTTGTAACGGATGGGGTATACTTCGTGATTACTAACATATGTCGCACTATGAACCACATTTCGCGTTATTTCGCTAGTTGATTTTTTTTTTTTGCTTAGTTGTGGTAGTTTATCTATCTAGAACGGTAAGTTAAATGTAACAAGGTAATTGCAAAAAATTTCGCGCGTATCGCTGTTGCCAAAAATACGATTCCTAGCAATAACATTAAGCAAGACTATACTGGCATTATACTATTGACAACATGATGTTGGGTAGAAGATTAAAAAATTACAGAATGCAGAGTGGGAATCAAACTTTTTCTTGAAATGATGGGGATATGTAGCCAGTTTCTCTGTATTAATATGCTTCAAGCACTGGGATTTCAGAATTTAATATTTTCTTGCTTACATTAATAACGACATGCTGAACTTTAGTAACTTAATGTGGAAAGTAATTTATATTTTTAAGATACATATTTCTGCACAAACATGGTAAGTCCAAAATTTACCTAATTTGACTTTCTACTCGACATATATGTCGTATTTTGTATAGGTTATCATCATGTAAAAGAGAATATTCCAATTCCGACTCTAAGCCTATGTTTTTTATCATAGAAATCTTTATTTCAGTATCCTTATATTGCAAACCCATGTAGTTTTCTTCCCCTCCTGAAAATTTTACTTCAATTTACTAGGGATATTTGTCAATTCAGGTCTTCAATTATGCAAAATAAATGAAAGACAAAAAATTACACTTAAGAAAGTACATTAACTTAAGAACAAACTTTGCATGCATGAAATGTCTTTGAAATTTCCTGTCTACTGGATTCACAATAAAGAACACACTGACATATAACTGCGTTTAACAAAATTATACAGCATTGCCAACACTCATGTTAAAAAAATAGCTTATAAATGCCCACTGCGTTCTTGATATACACAGTGGGCCAAAAAAGAGGCACGAAATTAGAAATACTCTATTTTCGGAAATACATAACATTTATAATAATACACTGTTGGAAAGAGTAGACTTTAATGATGAGCAGGACTTTTCATTATGTTTTTAGAGTCTCAATTAAAATCTTATGGAGGTCAATACGCAATGATGCGAAAAATATGGTTTTAAAGACAATTTATTACTTCAAAATGCAGAACCTGAATGCTGGTAAAATTAATAATAATTAATGGTATTTCAAATGCCACACTACAGCTGGTTTAAGACACAGTAGGAATTATGGACCAAGACTATACACATTCTTAAGTTTAAAAATAAAGTGAAAATGTTTGTATGATATTTGAAAAATTTTATTATAATTTTTTTAAGTGTTACTAGCATTATATGGTACTAATTTTTATTGTATTTATCTGATGCATGTACCCTATAAGATAAAACATTGTAATAAATATAAATAGATCATTTTCTTAATTAATAACAGTGTATATCTCCAATAAATGATTTTCTTAGCATCGCCACAGATACACTTGATTATACTTGTCACTATATCTTGCCACTAGAAAGATTTTGAAATTTATATTTTCCCCGCCATTCATAAAATATTTTGATATGATACCTCTTGTACAAAAAGAGAGATCTATAACTGAAACTCGATTAATATATTTCAGTATTATTTGTATTTATCCTGGTAATAATGAACAGTTTGACTCGTAGACATTTTGTTTTTACAGCATTAACTTCCCATGATTGTACGAGAAGATTCGAAGAGAACGGCAGTTACGTAGACTTTCAGCTCCCCACTACTACCATTAATGCACAACACAATGTCAATACGGCGGTTGCTGTCGTCTGCGATACAAGGAACTTTTCTGTTGATTTTCGAGTTTGGCAATTTTTCCGGTTATTATATGCTTATTTAAGTTGTGTTAACTCTCGCTAGTGGGTTTATATTTTATTTTATCCGTCTTAGTATTTATTTTATTATTGTAAATATTTTTGTTTTATCACTATTATTAATATTATTATTATTATTATTATTATTATTATTATTATTATTATTATTATTATTGTTGTTGTTGTTACTATTATTTCTATCATCAGCATTATTATTTGAACCCTGTAAAATTTATGTAGATTACTGGACTGTACCCGAGCACGAGCATATGCTCATTTCGGGTATCTATTCATATGTATTCAATACAAATGTAAATTGTAAATAAATTTGAAAATTTGAAATTAAATTTGAAATTTGAAAATAATCAAAATTAAAAATTATGCTCTATGTGACTGCCATTTGCCCGCACAACCATTTGTAGGTGTCTTCTCCATTGTCCAATAGCACTGGATATTTCTCTTTGATCAAGCCGGTCCCAAAATTCAAGAAGGCATTGTCTTAAATGTTCAATATTACGAATTCTTATTTTGTAGTAGGCCTAAACTGCTTTTCGTAGTTGACTGCATACAAAATAGTCCTTAGGATTAAGATCTCGTTTGAAACTTCAGCGGAAACCATCATAGAATCTGAGAAATGCGATCTTTCACGCATTAATCTCTCAGGAGGGATATCATGCCCGTATCTTGCTAATAAATCGTTGTACACTTGAAACAGACCATTCTCGCTTAGCGTAGTTCCTTACAATTTGACGGGAAGGTAAATTATTATATTGGTGCAAATGTTTAATGAAAATCTTGTCTTCGTTCGTTAAGCGACACATTATTCACAAAATGAAAACTAATAGAAAAATATAGACAAAAATGGCTTAACCATGTCAATAGAATGGACCGTCCCAGGATCCCAAGACAATTCTCCGCTATACATACCATATGGAAGACGATCTTTGGGACGCCCCCTGAAAAGATGGACGGAGATCGTAACAGGCCACTAGGCCTAATACCTGCAAGGACTATGATGATGATGATGATGATGATGATGATGATGATGATGATGATGATGATGATGATGATTTTGGAAACTCAAAACGGAAGGAAAGAAATGATGATTGCACAACAAACGATATGGCCTGCTGAACTCGTAAGACTATAATGCTTAGTTCGGCATAAACGATCGATTTTGCACTGCCTTAAAAAAATAAAAGATAATGTTTAATAAATAGTAAAAAGAAAATAAATATTATAGAACGGTACTTTCCCGGTGTACAAGGACTGTGAAATTTTCCTGTGAAAGAAACTACGAATTGAAATCATTAACTACTGGAATATAAAAATTTAACCCTTAAATTCGCAAGGCATTCTATAGTATTTAGTATTTATTTATTTAACCTGGTAGAGATAAGGCCGTCAGGCCTTCTCTGTCCCTCTACCAGGGGATTACAACTATAACATGAACAATAAGATTACAATTAATATTAAATTTACAATTACAATTACAATAAAAATTAAAGTACGACAAGAATACCTGATTAATGAAAGCTAGACATTTTATCATAGAAATTAAGAACAAAGAATATTTTTGAATTTACTAAATTACAAATTAAACCTACAATAACAAAATTCTATAGTGATGAAATTACCGGATATTGAAATATTTTGTGATAGATTAAGAGAACTATTTACAAGAAACCATGTCTGAACGAGTCTCAATTACTGACCAAGTGCCTAGTAAGTTTGCATTTGAATTCAATTTTATTTCGACAGTCCCTGATGCCAGCAGGTAACGAATCCCAGAGTCTTGGCAGGGCTATTGTGAAAGAGGATGAGTATGAGGAGGTTCGATGGGATGGTATTGTTAGTATTGTTTCATGGCGAGAGCGTGTGTTCAGATTGTGGTGCGAAGAAAGGTAAGTGAAGCGAGACGACAGGTACGAAGGAATAGAGGATACAACAGGTTAATAGCTTTGCTATAGTCTATTATATATATATATATATATATATATATATACATATATATATATATATACATATATATATATATATATATATACATATATATATATCATTTGTACTGGTAATGGAAACTACAGGAAAACGGCGAACGGATTTTAATAAATCACCCCTCATTCTGAAGCTTGGAACCCAAAGTTTTTCAGAAATATAGTAGTATTGAGTGAAATGTCAATTTATCAACATAATATTCCTATTTTCTAAAATCCATCTGTCGTCACTAACTAATTGCATTTCAGAATAAAACAAAACACACACTACAGTAAACAATATTACACGAAGGCCATGATCTGCAAGAACGCTGACATATTTAGAGCTCAAATTAAATTGGTTATTAAAAACTGCAAGCCTTGCTAAAAATAATTTACAGGTCTGATTCTGTGATGTGTAATTTTCTGAGTACATCTGTGTATTGGATATTAAAAACTACAAAACTTGAGGTGGTTTGATGACATTATTACCATTAGAAATGAAATATTATTATAGTTAATGCCATGCTTTGACTATTTTTCATTAATTATACATATTAATACTATATGGATGATATTAAAGTGAAACGTTTTGGTGTTATATAAGTAGATGTAGAGAATATCTTAAATTAGACCTTGATTTATATAATTTACTGAGTGGCGCCTATATAGTATATGTTATTGAAAACTATAAAACTTACGTAAGATAATGATATTGTTATTAGAAATCAAATATTTTTGTAGTTATTAATCAAGTGGGGTTGTGTCTTTTTCATATATTTAATGGCGGTGTGGTGTCGATTTTTATCCGTGATTCTCTTCAGTATTGGCTGGAGAGAGGCAAAAATTGGTTTTCCTAAGGAAACACCAAAAGGTATTACTTACTGATAAAATAAGAGGCCTACAAGATTTTGTAGTCTCCCGAACATTTCAGCAAGATCACTTAGCAGGGTAAAATGATTTTACTCTCTACATTTCAAGCTCTACATCCAGTAGCTATATGAAGATGCTATAATTATTGTTCGAAAACATAGCAAATCTGACTTTTTAAAACTTTCACCTACAATCCACAACGACCTGAAATAGATATTGCTTTACTCCCACATTAAAAACCCACTGATCGTCCTAACATTGTTAGTTGTGTTTTCGCGTTGAAACTCAAAAATTGAAGGTGGTTAGGTTTAAGAAAAAGTATTTGGCATAAAAAACATTCAGAGAGAGTATGTTTCGTTATTATAGAAACAAATAACTTTCAAAATATCTGGTATTCTTCATTGAAAATAAATCTGAAAAAATTTTATTTGAACGTCTAATGGACTTAGTTCGCAGCATTTGCTGCACAAGCCACTAGTTTTAATAGAAAAATAGAAAAAAATGGGTAGGAAATAGTAATATGCGTTACAAGAGCGGTATGTTGAAGTTTTCATATTCGAGGAAAAGTTTGAAAAAGCGAAACGTAGTTGAGCTTTTTTAATTTCCGAGAATTGAAAGAAAACATACCGCTCGTGTATCGTACATTATTTTGTGCGAAGATCGTTTATTACACACCTGAAAGAGGAATTTCTAATTAGTTGTAATGAAATCTCCATGTTGGTTTCTGTTCATCTTGGTTTCTCCATCTTGGCAAACTTGCAAAACAAAATTATCTATCTTCAACATTGTTGCTTTAAAATGTTTTCTGTGTTTACTATACTCCAGCAGGCCGTGATATACGTCTGTCTTTTTTTCCCCCAGTCTATGATGAGTCTGGAATCTTGTTGATTTTTTCACGGCTTCCTTAATGTTACTTGCATCACGAATGCAGTAACTTTAGTGGAGTTGTAGAGTTTACTTAATTTTTGCAAACTTTTAAAAACAATAATAACAGTGCAATTTAGGTGAAATTGCAGTGGTAAGTTTCCAATTTATAATTATTACTATATTGAACGTCTCTAAAAATAATAGTCTATGTTAAAAGCCTAAAACAATAAAATCAATATGTCACTTAAGCGGTAAGAAGAGGGAAATTGTTATGTGTGTTAGGTTGGGAATACTGAATGTGGAATTTTAGACTTTCCGCGGATTGGTTTTGTGCGGAAACCAAGCAAATACGCACGATCTCGCACACATTAAAATTTCACAATACTATAATATTGTACAATAAATAAAATATGGACATTGCCGTAGTTGTTTTCTTTACAGTCCGACACGATATAATAAACTAGTTTTGCCAATTTAAGAGTTAAATTCTGTGCCGTTTTCTGTAGGCCCACTGTGTATATAATAGACAGTGGAAAGTCAGCACCAGGGATAAATAAAAACTAGATCATGACGCAGTTATGGCACATGCCGCATGGAGCAATAGGCAAAATCTTCCACGGCCAAGTGAGTAGATGTCACTGTGGTTACAATAGTGTAAGAAGATGGTCATTTACGGACTCATGTTTATAAGCAATATTCTTGTTAAAGCAAGAGTCCACGTGACCTGGAACTTGTAATGACATATGTGTCTTTAACGATACCATCAAATAAATAAAAATAAGTCCAACTTGCATAAAACATTCATAGATCCTGGCAATAACCAATATTAAGTATAATCTGTAGGTTAGCTATGGTTGCCAACCCTCATGTATTTCTCGGGATCTCCCGTATTTGCCCCTAATTTTTAACAATTTCCCGGCTCCCGTATTATTCTTCTCTTGGAGCTTTTATCTCCAATATTTTTGCATAATGTATTTTTTTTTTATTCTAAACATTTGATTTTGCCGTGAATGATGATTAATTATATGATGAATTTTGTTGTTCAAGAGATGCATTAAAATATGCAGTCTTTGTAGAATGTAATGCTTGCAAAGATTGGCTTTTAGTGCTCACTCGTTTAAAATCAAATCGTGTTAATGTTATAAATTTGAAAAAAAAAAAAAAAAAAAAAAAAAAAAAAAAAAAAAAAAAAAAAAAACTGGCTAATTTTGTACTAAGCATACCCAGTAGTAATGTCCATACAAAGAAGGTGTTTCATTTCATGAACAATAATTGGACAGATGTTCGAAACATGAGCACGACACATTTAATCAAATCAGAGCTGAAAACTGAAGCCGACTTCAACTATTACGCGAGACAAAATCTGTCTAAAAATACAGTGGACTTTCCTAAAAAATTGAAAGTTCAGTCCAATAAGAGTAGTGGCAGGTGAAATGAATACAAATTCTTATTGGTTATCCATCAACGAATACAGTAATGTACTTGCATTTCCTGCCCGTCCCGAGACTTGTGTATGCGCTTCTAGTACCACAGTGGGTTTCGACAGTTCCGTCTAACAAACGGCACAATTCTCAAATAGAAAAAGAAGAGTTCATTAATTTAAAATCAGTGATCAATATGGATGTCGTAATCAGTAAAATATTCTGTTTTCCTTTAACAAAAGTATCACTACAAGACACAGAACCAATTCCCATTCAAATGGCAAACCATTTCTTAGTGCCCGTATAGGGGCGTGTCTAATTCTCCTACGTAAGGAGTCGAACTATAGGATGTCGAACTTGATTTCTGTCGAACTTAAGAGCTTCCACTGTACTCTTAATTTAAGCCTAGTTGCCGAAGTGTAGAATAAGTTGTTTTTCTGCGACTGAACGGAATGATTTGTCTATTTTCTATGTGAAATTTTGTCGATTTTTTAGTCTCCCGTATTTTCTTCAAAAAGAATTGGCAACCTAAGGCTAGCACATGAGAGGGCGGAAATCATTTTTTCTGCCAGGGAAAAATATTATTATCATGAGCAAGGAAAACAATTTTCCAAGTCGGGGAATATCTCCCGTTTCCCTTCGTTAATTGGCACTCGGACAGAATGTGTTACTTACTTACTGGCTTTTAAGGAATCCGGAGGTTCATTGCCGCCCTCACATAAGCCCGCCATTGGTCCCTATCCTGAGATAGATTAATCCAGTCTCTATCATCATATCTCACCTCCCTCAAATCCATTTTAATATTATTTCCCATCTATGTCTCGGCCTCTCTAAAGGTCTTTTTCCCCTCCGGCCTCCCAACTAACACTCTATATGAATTTCTGGATTCGCCCATACGTGCTACATGCCCTGCCCATCTCAAACGTCTGGATTTTATGTTCCTAATTATGTCAGGTGAAGAATACAATGCGTGCAGTTCTGTGTTGTGTAACTTTCTCCATTCTCCTGTAACTTCATCCCCCTTAGCCACAAATATTTTTCTAAGCACCTTATTCTCAAACATCCTTAACCTATGTTCCTCTCTCAAAGTGAGAGTCCACGTTTCACAACCATAAAGAACAACCGGTAATATAACTGTTTTATAAATACTAACTTTCAGATTTTTTGAAAGCAGACTGGATGATAAACGTTTCTCAACCGAACAGTAACAGGTATTTCCCATATTTATTCTGTGTTTAATTTCTTCCCGAGTATCATTTATATTTGTTACTGTTGCTCCCAGATATTTGAATTTCTCCACCTCTTCAAAAGATAAATTTCCAATTTTTATATATCCATTTCGTACAATATTCTCGTCACGAGTCATAATCATATACTTTGTCTTTTCGGGATTTACTTCCAAACCTAACAGAATGTGTTATTATTATTATTATTATTATTATTATTATTATTATTATTATTATTATCATTACTGTTATTATTGTTATTACTAATATTATCATTATTATTCATACCTCAACAGAATGAGGCCTAAAATTAGAAGTGAAATTTCTGTTCAACTATAACACAATAACGGGTATAAAAACTGTGTATTTAAGTCAAGTACCCTGCTTCCTGTGGTCTCAACTTTTCCCTCTCAGTTTTTCCGCTCCCAACGCCCGGCGTTCGCTGTGTTCTTTCTTACGGTTTATCTGTGGAAATTTACAACGTCACAGGAGGAGCTGCGCAAGACGAATTGCGGGACTTCCCCCTCGGGTCATAAAACCATTCTTCAACTTAAATATATTGTATAAAGATACGCTGCTGTCTTGTGAAACTTGCACTAGCCTCTTTCAACTTTTTAAATTCATTCTTCATTTTAAAGTGTAATTTATTATCAATTTCTTTCCGCAGAGAAGGAAGCGTGCGTAAATCACAGACTTATAAACATCTCAGATTTTGCTTCTAGACGCTACGTAATTCTCCATTCTGGCTGTTCAGAAGCCAAGCTACCAAATCTTTTGAAGGATGTATTAATGTAGCCTACTAGTGATATGATGCTATAAATTATTATTATTATTATTATTATTATTATTATTATTATTATTATTATTATTACTACTACTACTACTACTACTACTATTACTATTATTATTATTAGTACATCACTTATTCATAGATTTCAAAAAGGCGTATGACTCGGTTAAGAGAGAAGTTTTATATAATATTCTTATTGAATTTGGTACTCCCAAGACACTAGTTCGATTAATTAAAATGTTTCTTAATGAAATTTACACTCAGAGTCCGTATAGGCCAGGTTATATCTGATGCTTTTCCAATTCACTGCGGGCTAAAGCAGGGAGATGTATTATCACCTTTACTTTTTAACTTCGCTCTAGAATATGCCATTAGGAAAATTCAGGATAATAGACGGGGTTTGGAGTTGAATGGGTTACATCAGATTCTTGTCTATGCGGATGACGTGAATATGGTAGGAGAAAATCCACAAACGATTAGGGAAAACGCGGAAATTTTATTTGAAGGAAGTAAAGCGATCGGTTTGGAAGTAAATCCCGAAAAGACAAAGTATATGATTATGTCTCGTGACCAGAATATTGTACGAAATGGAAATATAAAAATTGGAGACTTATCCTTCGAAGAGGTGGAAAATTCAAATATCTTGGAGCAACAGTAACAAATACAAATGACACTCGGTAGGAAATTAAACGCAGAATAAATATGGGAAATGCGTATTATTATTATTCGGTTGAGAAGCTTTTGTCATCTAGTCTTCTGTCAAAAAATCTGAAAGTAAGAATTTATAAAACAGTTATATTACCGGTTGTTCTGTATGGTTGTGAAACTTGGACTCTCCCTTTGAGAGAGGAACAGAGATTAAGGGTGTTTGAGAATAAGGTTCTTAGGAAAATATTTGGGGCTAAGAGGGATGAAGTTACAGGAGAATGGAGAAAGTTACACAACGCAGAGCTGCACGCATTGTATACTTCACCTGACATAATTAGGAACATAAAATCCAGACGTTTGAGATGGGCAGGGCATGTAGCACGTATGGGCGAATCCAGAAATGCATATAGAGTGTTAGTTGGGAGGCCGGAGGGGAAAAAGACCTTTGGAGAGGCCGAAACATAGGTGGGAAGATAATATTAAAATGGATTTGAGGGAGGTGGGATATGATGGTAGAGACTGGATTAATCTTGCTCAGGATAGGAACCAATGGCGGGCTTATGTGACGGCGGTAATGAACCTCCGGGTTCCTTAAATGCCAGTAAGTAAGTATTATTATTATTATTATTATTATTATTATTATTATTATTATTATTAACCTACTTAAGTGAAGTACTTATGAATTATTATTCACCAGCATTTATGGTGAATAAACATGTTTGTTCTTTATGTAACATACTTTGTAAAATAATTCATGTTTGCTAATCTTCTCTCTTACATCCTTAAAAATATTCTATGATTAATTTATGTAACTTTGTTCAATATGTCATCCAATGTGATAGGCCTATAATTGGATGAAGAGGAACAATAAATATACATTTTCTCCACTGGCATTGCTTCGAAAGCAAAGAATTAGAATTTGCTTAAAGAAGTCAATGGATTTTCCAACAATTTTTACTTATTTCGATTTTAATGTTTTCCACACAGAAGTAATATGTAAAATTACGTTATTCAAATATTATCATAAAAATCGGCAAAAAATGTGAAGCACTACATGTTTCTCCTACCAGAAGAAATTTGATATGTTCTTTAGCTGAACATAATGTTACACTACCAATGGACTAAATCATAGCCAGAGTTACGGAATAAGGTTATACAACTTCATATTGGTGTTAAATACAGACGAAACTTACTTAAATTTTCCATTAAAATAGACATAACTTCTTTAAATTTCCAAAAAAAAAAAAAAAAAAAAAAGTAAGGAGACACTGAACTAAAAATAGGGGTAATTTATCCGTATTTGGAAAAAAAGGTAAGAGGAAACTCCACTAAAAATAGACGTAACATATTTAAACTTTGAAAAAAAAATTAAGGATACACTGCACTGAAAATAGACGTAACTTATTTACATTTTGAAATAACAATAAGGGGACGCTCCACTAAAAATACATGTAACGTATTTAAATTTTGAAAAAAAAAATTAAGGGGACACTCCACTAAAAATAGATGTAACTTATTTCAATTCTGAAACAAAATAAGGGGACAATACACTAAAATAGACGTAACTTATTTAAATTTCAAAATTAAGGGGACACTCCACTAAAAATAAACATAACTTATTTGAATTTTGAAAAAAATAAAGGGACACTCCACTAAAAATAGACGTAAGTTCTTCAAATTTAAAAAAAATAAGGGGACACTCCACTAAAAATAGAGGCAAACTATTTAAATTAAAAACAAAGTAAGGGGACACTCCACTAAAATAGACGTAACTTATTTAAATTTCGAAAAAAATTAAGGGGACACTCCACTAAAAATAGACGTAACGTAATTAAATTAAAAAATATATATTAATGGAACACTCCACTAAAATCTAACTTATTTAAATTTTGAAAACAAATTAAGGGAACACTCCACTTAAAATAGACGTAACTTATTTAAATTTCAAGAAATAAATAAATAAATAAATAAATAAATAAATAAATAAATAAATAAATAAATAAATAAATAAATAAATAAATAAATAAATAAATAAATAAATAAATAAATAAATAAATAAATAAATAAGGGGACACTCCACTAAAAATAGACGTAACTTATTTAAATTAAAAAAAATAAGGGACACTCCACTAAAAATAAACGTAACATATTTTAATTTAAAAAAATCAAGGGGACACTCCACTAAAAATAGACGTAACTTATTTAAATTTCGAAAAAAAAAATTAAGGGGACACTCCACTAAAAATAGACGTAACTTATTTAAATTTCGAAAAAAAAAATTAAGGGGACACTCCACTAAAAATAGACGTAACTTATTTAAATTAAAAAAAAATAAGGGACACTTCACTAAAAATAAACGTAACTTATTTTAATTTAAAGAAATTAAGAGAACACTCCACTAAAAATAGAAGTAATTTATTTAAATTTAAAAAAAATATTAATGGGACACTTCACTAAAATGTAACTTATTTAAATTTTGAAAAAAAAAAAATAAGGTGACACTCCACTCAAAATAGACGTGACTTATTTAAATTTTGAAAAATAAAAATTAAGGGGACACTCCACTAAAATAAACGTAACTTATTTCGATTTTGAAAAAAAAATAAGGGGACAGTCCACTAAAATGATAACATTTTCCCTAATAATTTTTTCAGCATGATAGCATGCTTGCTATGTAAAGGACTAACAAAATCCAACAAATTTTTAACTCCAAAATGTTATTGGCTTTTAATTTTTAGTTCCTTTTCAATTTTTTAAGAAATATTTTCGAACTCAACTTTTTAGTAGAATATCTTAAGTTTTAACATCATTTTTCTGTGTATGGGTTTCTCATAAGTAATTTCAATTACATTCACTTTCCCACCCCACCGTCCATTTTACGTAGGCCTACTTATATAGTTTTAATACATTATGAATATATAGTCTACAAAAATGGCATTTGCTAGCATTTACATAAGAATTTCTCCCGAAATCAGTCTCAAATGTTTATCCGGACTCCGTTGCGTTAGGCCTGTTCAGATGTACGAGTACAGACGTAGGATTCCTACGGAATCAAAGAGCACTACATGAACACATAGGAAATAACAAATTAATAAAATTATGTATAATTAAGAAAGTCAAAACGCTCTTCAAAGATCCGCTACATTATTAAAAATAATGTTTACTCAAAAATGAAATCACCAATTTATTTACAAAGGAATGAAGTTTATTGATGCGAAATAGATCGGTAAAAGAATTTCAGTTATGACGTCTTTATAGAAAGAAGGATTTTTCGGAATTGAAGCCACAATGCAAGATCCTATACTTCAAGTAATTTAAGAGCCGCAAATTTATTCAGGGACATGATAAATTCTTTATTTGCGCTTGTGTTATGGAAAATGCTCATCCGTTCAAAGAGACAAAAATTATCTTAATTTAGGATTCTTTTTTGTGGAAAGCAGTAATACATGCAACTTCTTTTTGGACTACATTTTAAAGTTAACGTTGTCAGAGAAACAGAAATGAAACAAGTGAAAACGCGTACAATGACATTAAACCATATTCATTTACAAATGTAATCTTATTTTTACATTTAATCCACGATATCTATGCGATTTCTAAAGTTTGCAGTTTTTTTAAACAACTCTTCATTTTACCAGGTTGGAAGAGATTGAATTGAGAAGTTTCACAATTTTAGTATAACTCCTGCAAGAAATCATAAGTTCTTCGTGCACGGGCAGAGATTTCTTTTAACGGGGAAACTCATTCTTTTTCAAAAGTTTTTCCTCATGTAGCTGGTAATTTGAGGATATGTAATATTTTAGATGTGAAAGAATTTTTTGCGGCAGCCATAGGATACATTAGGCCAGAGGTGACCAAAACTCGAGCTGCAGTGATTACATGCGACAGGCAGCCTATGAAGTAAGGAGACGAAGGAAAGGACTTTGCATGAAAACTACAACCAGTGGTGGTTCTCGTACTAAGATCTTGATCAATCCCGCGGATAAAAATCTGAAGCTTTTCTCTATCAGTAATGTTACTGCTGTCATCAAGAGCCAGTGAATAATATAAGATTTATCTTGCTTCTTTTTTTTAACCTTCCTCTTGAATATAATCAGGCATTTTCGAAATTCTTCTCTCGATACATCTTAGTCGAGAAATTAGTAATTTTTGAAAATTAAAAACTTCTTATGGGCAAGTTATTTAAGCTATTTTAATCATTACTCTTTTGAGAAATTTTGTTCTATTAAAAAGTTTTAGAGCACGAGATATTTCAAACCCCACTAGGTAGCCGAATTAATTACATTTATTTATGTCAACTTTCTCTTCCTGGCTATGATTTAAGACATGTCAATTCCTGGCGTTTAGCAGTTTCCTTGGCACATAATATTGAATCAGTTTTCTACAGTATTATTATTAAATGAATAACTAATAAATAGTTACCCTTATCCAAAGATTAAGAAGATTAAAATTGAGATAAAAGCTAATAATTTTATCCTTCTAGGGAGAAGATCTAAAAATATCAATATTCATGCTCGTACAGAAGAATTATAGAAAGACATACTTAGTGGTTAGTAATAATGATGATGATGATAATGATAATAATAATAATAATAATAATAATAATAATAATAATACATTACTGAGCGTGGCAATTAATGTTTCTCTAAGTTATACTCTTAAAACAACCGTTGACCAAAGTGAACATATTACTTTTTGTCCGACAGAACAACAAAGAAGTTCTCCTTCTCAATCTTTACGAAACCACCTCTTACTGCTTATAGAGACAGAGTTTGTAGAGCGACATGCTACCGCCACTGTTTGCCTTCAGTACGTGAATGAAACACACAGCAATGTACAGGAAACTCCTCGTACCCGTTTGAATGTCTGTGATTACACGATGTAATCACGACAACGCTTTGGTCACCGCTGCATTAGGCGTATATTGCGAAGAAAGGTGTTAGGTGTATTGTAACAGAATCGATGAAAAATAAGAAAGGATGAAACGAAGTCGAGTTTTTTCTATTTCCAATATTTTCTTACCCACTTAACAAATGTGTATTGCATACTACTTTTCGCACGATCATATCTTCAGAATTGCAGATACTGAATATTTTTTACTATATGTTTCGCATTAAAATATGGAGTAAATTTATTTTTCAAGGGCTCTGCGTATTGTTTCATTGTAGGCCAATAGGTAAATAACTAAAGCTTAACGCGCGACGGAAACTGAGAAAATGAAGGCATCCTTCAAGAAACTGTTTGCAAATCAAAAGGTATTCATGACTGTCTCTTTGAATTAATGTGTCATCCACCAAGTTTGGCTCCATAACGGTTACTATTGGGTTTATGCGTTAAGTTCGTAGCATTTTTGCGCTGTGACAAGTGTTTATATGAGATGAATAGAAGACAGAAATTAATGAGTAATATATTTTCCTACGTTGTCTATGGCTCTCTGCCAACGCTCAGATTCGATTCCGTGTATGAAGAAATCTGCTGGTTTGGAGTTAAAAACGTCGTCAAGCAATGTTTGTAAACCATTTCATTATCGAAAAAGTTTTCTTGAAGACTGTTGGATAGAGAACGGAAAAGACGAAAAAGGTGGAAATATGAGGGCGCAAGATCGGGAGAGTATAGGGATGTTAAATCACCTCCCAACCAAATTCCAAGAGTAGGACGTCCGATTACAAGATGAAGGGATTCGATCTCTTGATGAGAAAACAGACTAAAGGCCTAATTCCATGAAGTAGAAGAAGAAGATCCCGTGGTACGGGTCTTTATTACTAATGATACGCATTAATACTATTATTAATGATTGAAAGTGAAACCTTTTGCGAATTAGTAGGTATGCGTAGGAAATACATTCAATTAGATCTTAATTTGCATAATTATCTGAGTAACGGCTGTATTTTTGCTATTAAAAGCTACAAAACTCGTATAATTCGTCAACTATTATGGTTAACCTCATGGTGTGGGTAATTGCCAATAATATACACATTAATATTATTATTATTAATCCTATTGAAATAAAACATTGTGGAGCTATGTAAGTAGATGTAGAGAATATCTTCAATTAAATATATATTTTCATAATTTTCTGAGCAACGGCTATATTTGTTATTAAATGCTACAAAACTCATGGACCTATAATTTATCAACTATAATGGTTAACCTCATGGAGTGGGTCATTGCCAATAATGATAAACATTAATACTATTAATGCCATTGAAATAATACTTTTTGAGGTTATGTAAGTAGATGTAGAGAATATCTTCAATTAGATATACATTTTCATAATTTTCTGAGCAACGGCTATATATGTTATTAAAAGCTACAAAACTCATATAATTCATCAACTATTATGATGAACCTCTTGGTGTGGGTCATTGCCAATAATGATATACGTTAATACTATTATTAATGCTATTTAAATAACACTTTTTGGGGTTATGTAAGTAGATGTAGAGAATAACTTCAATTAGATATACATTTTCATAATTATCTGAGCAATGGTTATATATGTTATTAAAATATACAAAACTCATATAATTCATCAACTATTATGGTTAACCTCATGGTGTGGGTCATTGCCAATAATGATATACGTTAATACTATTATTAATGCTATTTAAATAACACTTTTTGGGGTTATGTAAGTAGATGTAGAGAATATCTTCAATTAGATATACATTTTCATAATCATCTAAGCAACGGCTATATATCTTATTAAAAGCTACAAAACTCATATAATTTCATCAACTATTATGGTTAATCTCATGGTGTCCACACCTGTGGAGTAACGGTCAGCGCGTCTGGCTGCGAAACCAGGTGGCCCGGGTTCGAATCCCGGTCGGGGCAAGTTACCTGGTTTAGGTTTTTTCCGTGGTTTTCCCTCAACCCAATAGGAGCAAATGCTGGGTAACTTTAGGTGCTGGACCCCGGACTCATTTCACCGGCATTATCACCTTCATATCATTCAGACGCTAAATAACCTAGATGTTGATATAGCGTCGTAAAATAACCCAATAAAAAAATAATAACCTCATGGTGTGGGTCATTGCCAATAATGATACACATTAATGCTATTATTACTGCTATTGAAATAACACTTTTTGGGATTATGTAAGTAGATGTAGAGAATATCTTCAATTAGATATACATTTTCATAATTATCTGAGCAACGGTTATATATGTTATTAAAATATACAAAAGTCATATAATTCATCAACTATTATGGTTAACCCCATGGCGTATTTGTTACTAAAAGCTATAAAACTCATATAATTCATCAACTATTATGGTTAACCTCATGGTGTGGGTAATTGCCAATAATGATACACATTAATACTATTGAAACAATACTTTTGGGGTTATGTAAGTGGATGTAGAGAATATCTTCAATTAGATGTACATTTTCATAATTTTCTGAGCAATGACTAAATTTGTTATTAAAAGCTATAAAACTCATATAATTCTTCAACTATTATGGTTAACCTCATGGTTTGGGTCATTGCCAATAATGATATACATTAATACTATTATTAATGCTATTGAAATACAACTCTTTGGGGTTATGTAAGTAGATGTAGATAATATCTTCAATTAGATGTACATTTTCATAATTATATGAGCAACGGCTATATTTGTTACTAAAAGCTACAAAGCTCATACAATTCATCAACTATTATGGTTGACCTCATGGTGTGGGTCATTGCCAATAATGATAAACATTAATACTGTTATTAATGCTATTTAAATAAAACCTTTTGGGGTTATGTAAGTAGATGTAGAGAATATCTTCAATTAGATATATATTTTCATAATAATCTGAGCAACGGCTATATTTGTTACTAAAAGCTACAAAACTCATACAATTCATCAACTATTATGGTTGACCTCATGGTGTGGGTCATTGCAATAATGATAAACATTAATACTGTTATTAATGCTATTTAAATAAAACATTTTGGGGTTATGTAAGTAGATGTAGAGAATGTCTTCAATTAGATATACATTTTCATAATTATCTGAGCAACGGCTATATTTGTTACTAAAAGGTACAAAGCTCATACAATTCATCAACTATTATGGTTGACCTCATGGTGTGGATCATTGCCAATAATGATAAACATTAATACTGTTATTAATGCTGTTTAAATAAAACCTTTTGGGGTTATGTAAGTAGATGTAGAGAATATCTTCAATTAGATACACATTTTCATAATTTTCTGAGCAACGGTTATATTTGTTATTAGAATCTACAAAACATCTGTAAGATACCAATTTTATGGTTGATCCCATGGTGTGGATCATTGTCAATAATGATACACATTAATACAGTACCATTATTAATGCTACTGAAGTGCAAACCTTTTGGGATTATGTAAGTAGACATAAATTATATACTGAATTAGATTTTAATTTGTATAATAAGATTGGAGTTCGGAAGCATTCGCTATGACTAAATAATGCCCAAGTGCAGACCTTCAAGAAAACTGTGATCTACGTTCTTAAGCTAGTTATGTAGCATTGAACCGTGTGAAGGACCAAAACGATTTGCAAAGCCAAAATAGTGTTATAATAGATATACAAGAAAAAAAAACATCATTTATAAAGAAATATTATTGTAAGGAGACAACATGGCAATGACATTCGCTTAACCCCCCAGAGATCGTAATGTGCAGTATAGCTCGTGTGGTCGCATAACCGGCAATTTGTCGAATCTAGCGCAGCATTGGATTTTCGTGTTATAACTTTTCAAAGGGATGAAATATCCAGCTGAAATGAGAACACATGTTTTCTTAAGACTTGGGGCTTTCTTTTGAGATATATGATTTTGTATTATTTAGGAAGGGATAAGTTACTTGGCGTAATTCCTACATTCAAAGAAAGGTTTAGGAACTATAAAAGAAAATTATAAACCTGAAAAGGATTATAAATCCATTCATTGTGTGAAGGTAATAAATTATTCTGTCATAACTAAGCTACTGGACTGAAAAAATATTATTTCTACAGAGAATCTGCACTGTTCGAAGAAAATTCTTCTACCAGGTAATAACCCAACACTTCTAAAGTCAGTCAGAGAAGAGAACAAACTTTCAACAACTTCCATTCTGGTGTGATTGTCATTTGAATTTGATAATGAGCAAAACCTTCATATAGCGATCAGCGTCGGGATAATTCCTGGCCACAAGAAAGCTATTGTAGGTAGTAATTTTTGTAACTCTCATTCAATAGATAAGCAACTTTTGCTGCTATAGGACACTAGTACACTGTGTTTTGACATTGTAGAACGGTTAGGAATAACAATACACTAAGTCGTCAAAAAACTGAACGATGTTTCTATGAATATTTTAGAAGTGTTTGAAAGGTTAGAAATAAGAATACACCAAGTCCTTAAATAAACTGAACGATGTTTCTATGAAAATTTAAGGGCTTTTCGAATGGTTAGAAATAACAATATACTAAGTCGTTAAATAAAGTGAACGATGTTTCTACATAAAAAAGCTAGGACATTTTCGAATGGCTAGAAATAACAATGCACTAAGATATTAAATAAATTAAACGATGTTTCTATGAAAATTTTAGGGCTTCTGGTTAGAAATAACAATACACTAAGTCGTTAACTAAATTGAACGATGTTTCTATGAAAATTTTAGGGCATTTTTGAACGGTTAGAAATAACAATACACTAAGTCGTTAAATAAATAGAACGATGTTTCTACGAAAATTTTAGGGCATTTTGAACGGTTAGAAGTAACAATACACGAAGTCGTTAAATAAATTGAACGATGTTTCTACGAAAATTTTAGGGCATTTTGAACGGTTAGAAGTAACAATACACTAGGTTGTTAAATAAACTGAACGATGTTTCTATGAATATTTTTTTACATTTTTAACGGTTAGAAATAACAATATACTTAAGTCGTTAAATAAAGTGAACGATGTTTCTATGAAAATTTTAGGGCTTTTCTAATGATTAGAAATAAGAATTCACTAAGTCGTTAAATAAACTGAACGATGTTTCTATGATATATTTAGGACATTTTTGTCCGGTAAGAATAACAAGAAACTAAGTCGTTAAATAAATTCAACGATGTTTCTATGAAAATTTTAGGCCTTTTCTAATGGTTAGAAATAACAATTTACTAAGTCGTTAAATAAACTGAACGATGTTTCTATTAAAAGTTTAGGGCCTTTCGAATGGTTAGAAATAGCAATTCACTAAGTCGTTAAATAAACTGAACGATGTTTCTATGATATATTTAGGACATTTTTGTCCGGTAAGAATAACAAGAAACTAAGTCGTTAAATAAACTGAACAATGTTTCTATGAAAATTTTAGGCCTTTTCTAATGGTTAGAAATAACAATTTACTAAGTCGTTAAATAAACTGAACGATGTTTCTATGAAAATTTTAGGGCCTTTCGAATGGTTAGAAATAACAATTCACTAAGTCGTTAAATAAACTGAACGATGTTTCTATTAAAAGTTTAGGGCCTTTCGAATGGTTAGAAATAGCAATTCACTAAGTCGTTAAATAAACTGAACGATGTTTCTATGATATATTTAGGACATTTTTGTCCGGTTAGAATAACAAGAAACTAAGTCGTTAAATAAATTGAACAATGTTTCTATGAAAATTTTAGGGCCTTTCGAATTGTTAGAAATAACAATTCACTAAGTCGTTAAATAAATTGAACGATGTTTCTATGAAAAGTTTAGGGCCTTTTGAATGGTTAGAAATAACAATTCACAATTATTGATCAGAACTTAAAATGGCCTCATCATATTACTTATCTTTGTAAGAGGCTTCGTAAAACAATTTATAAATTCGTTAATCTTCGATGCTACTTACCTATTAGAGTTCTACGAAATGTTTATTTGGCCATTATTCAGTCTATCATTCAATATGGTACAATTGTTTGGGGTGGAAGTACAAAAATTAATCTTAGTCCGTTAAATTTACTACAAAAATGAATAATTAAAATTTGTTTGAAGAAACGTTTCGATTATCCAACTAAATTAATTTATTCTGAATTTAATGTATTTAATATTGAACAAATTTATAAGTATACGCTGTTAAAATTTTATCATAAAAATCGTAATAAGTTTGTATTACAGACACACAATTATGACACAAGACGAAATATTAATTCAACATTAGTAGAACCTAAATGTCTCACATCTGCTGGTCTAAAGCATAGCATAAATTTTGGCCCTCGGAACTTCTAACATGTAACCCACTAACATAAAACAAGAAAATTAGAAACGTGTTAATATCTTCAATTTGATTAAATAAATTTATAGCCTATGTGTATGAATTAATCAACCTATATTATATTTGTATTCTATAATTTTGAAATATATATTAGTCCTACTTTTCACGTGCGATATTATTCTTCTCTAGTGTTAATATTATATTATATAATTCCATTGCCGCTGTAATTATATTTTAGTTCCTATTTTATTTTACTTATTTATTTATATTATTATTATTTTTATTTTAATATTATATCTGAACTGCGACCGAGCACGAGCGCTGCTCATTCGGTCTCAAATTTTGTTAATACTACTGTATCTTCTTTCTATATTGCTTGTATTATCTTAGTTGTATTTCTCTTTGTTTTGTTTTGTAATTATATTTCTTTATTCTGTATATTTTGTAATTATATTTCTGTATTCGGTATATTTGAATTTAAATAAATAAATTAAACTAAGTCGTTAAATAAATTGAACGATGTTTCTATGAGAATTTTTAGGATATTTTTGAATGGTTAGAAATACAATATGTTGAGTCCCTAAATGAAATGAACGGTGTTTCTATGAAAATTTTAGGATGTTTTTGCCCGGTTAGAATAACAAGAAACTAAGTCGTTAAATAAACTGAACGGCGTTTCTATTATTTTTTTTTGGTTATTTTTGAATGATTAGAAATAATATACTAAGTCGCTAAATAAAATGAACAGTGTTTCTATAAAGAGATTAGGATATTTTTGTCCGGTTAGAATAACAGTACACTAAGTCCTTAAATAAGCTGAACGATGTTTCTATGAAAATTGTACCACTCTGAAATACTGTTTTATGGAATAAAAGTAGATATCATTCTATGCGTGCTCAAAAACATGTAATATAAATTATGTTGATAAAGTGTTGCAAGACGTACCTTCAGGATGTTGTGAAGTTTCGTATTCCTTGTTGACGATGAACTGCCGTTGTCCACTAACTCCTCTCCTAGTCCAAAATTCACCTGAAACAATAAGAAACTCATTTAAGAATTTATTACAATGTACTTTATTACATGTTTCAAAACAACCTCAAAATTGAAAAATAATTACAATATGTATCCTTCGAGTATATATTATAATTTTCTAGGTACAGGCTATACTTTCTGTGTACAATTCCAGGAAGTCAGGGTTAGATTCAGAGCACATGTATGAAACTACATTCATCATTTGATTGTCTTCATTAAAATGCTGTCTAAAGTGATGACACTCCACTATCCTGATGTATGGCTAGAGAATTCCGCTAAGTTAGGGGGTAAGGTATAACTTTCGCCTGTATAATTTTCATATATTTGAACATTTTTTCCTCAGAATCTATACGTTTTTTGGAAATAGAAATGTTCACGCTTAATGTACACTATCTGTTCATCACTAAGCAAATTTGCTGGTTTTTGAAAACCTAATAGATTTATTCAATTGCGAAAATATATGTAGTGTGTTATTGAAGTAGATAAATTGAATGTTGATGTAACAGTAAAATCTGTAACATGCCGAAATAATTTTTTGTTTAGTTTCGTACTATATTTTTCAATATTGTTTTTAAACAAAGTTTAAATTCTACAGTAAAGCTTTTATAATATGTTCTTCACATGGGAGAATTAGAATAGATATGCAAAATTTCATTAACTATTATCGTATTTATTTTAGTTATCATATAAACGCTATCCGGCTGAACAAAATACTTCACCATATTTCTTAAGTAAAAATAAAAAATAAAATTGCTTAGTGATGTACATATACAATATATTAACCATATCAATTTTTATTTCCAAAGGACCTATGGATTCTGAGAAGATAATATTGAAAAAAAAAGTAAAATTTTACTAGGGAAAGGTGTACTTCCCCAATTAATTGTTGATGGTTGCCCAGATAACGTCATGTGTTTCTATATCAAAGGTATTGATTATAAGTCCATTTTTAACACCTTTAGGATAAAGAAAAAAAATACAAATTTCATGGGTTTTTCTTTCTTACCTGGAAAAGTTACTACAACTTATTTATTTTATTTTTGGTTTAATGAAATCACAATAGCCTGTAGCTAGAAAATTATAATATATACTCGAAAGTACAAAGAGTTATGTGCATATTATCGTAGTATGTTACTAATATATCTTCATTTTCTTAAAAAAATACATTAAATCCGAAATAAGTCACTTCGGGACTTAACAGAATATACCTTCAGATAGATCTCACCCTAAGGAATTCAATAGTGCTATAATAAAAAAAATAAATTTGGACTTATTATACAGATATACAAATATAATATTTCGGAGAGAAAAAGATAACCAAAACGTTATTATGTCAGGTAATCTTTAGGGTTCATTTCAAAATTACAACACTTTTTGACGTCATGTACATAATTTTGTAGGAAGTGTCTCGAAATGCTTGTAACTTCTAGCGAAATTGCATCCATCATTTGTTGCACTCGTCATCATAAGAAGACTCGTTCTTTGAGGGAACTTCACAACCAAAAGTCGACCGTATTGGGATGTGGCGATCGTGGAGGCCATATTGTTGGAAAGTACCTGATAATGCTATCGTCAGAGATCTTATTAATTGTTTTGTAAGGGTCTAGATATGGGACGGTGTGCCTTCTTGCATGAATTTATTTTTTTAGCTCGGGATTCCTCAGTCTAAAAGTGACGAGATTTTGTAGCATACCGAGGCAACGCTTCTAGTTTACTGTAACAGTGTTGCTGTATTTTATATTCTTAAAAATTGGGATGTGACTTTTAAATCATGAAGACCCAGCTGAACCTGGTGGCCGTTTTCAGACAAAATTCTTCAACTACGTGTGTTAACTCCACCACTGATAGGGAAATGTGTTCCGTCTACACAGAAATCTCTATCTAGTCAATGAATATCACTTTGAATGAAAAATGATGAGCAGAAGGATGTTTTATGAAGAGAAATAGAGCGAAAGTATATGTTTTAGGTTCGAGATAGTGAAACGTAAATAAAATGAGATGCTAGCTAAGTGGGTGTGGAGGTTTGGATCATTTTAAATAGTTATGATGGAATTGAAAAACCATCTTTGTTTAATTGAATCACAAGACAACAGTTCCAGTGACGGCGTTACATGATCGAATTTTCTAATGTTTTATAACGCAGGTATTGTGAACAAACTGTAGTCTATGGACAAGTGATAGTAGTTAGGTTTATGAATAGAGAATAACAATAATCGAATGTTTCTTTTTGAGACTAAGATTTAGAATGTTGAACAAGTGTTTGAGGGAATGTACACTGACGATCAAAGATACATGACCCTACTAATCGATAGTGATCGATAATTTGTTATTGTGAGTGTGGCTTCTTTAGTTATTACTTCTATGAATAGATGGCGAAAATATTAGTCAGTGTTGCCAATCATACATAAATATACCCGCATTACAGAATTCAATATTTTATCCTCTTCTGCTAATTGTAAAAAACACTGGGTTTAGTTGGAAACCGCTGGTATTGTCAATTACAAAAATAATTTATGCTTAATCTACATCATCATTTTCCCAGACACTTTTTTAACCGCCCCAATAATGATGCTACCTATTGAGAACTAACGAAACTGTTTCAAAGTTTGTCAATTTTTTATATCTCCGGTTCTGACTTATCTCGTGGTTAGAAAGTTCGCTTACACGATCATAAAATCGTAGGTAAGATATCTTAGAACGTCAATGTACAGTAGTGGCAAAAAAAAACCGGACTGACTCTTGTAGCCGATACAAAAGAATCCTGTGCTGTGTATTGTGTCAAACTGTGGTAATTTCAAAATGGATAGTGAAGCCAGAGATATGTACTGCTATTTAATGTAAAAATACGCAGTTATCTTTGCCGAATAGAGGTAGAAATGTAATATTGATGCCAGATGAAAATAAAACTCTCAAAGCTTTCCTTCTGTAAGTTTGAGGCAATGAAGGAAACAAAACATGGTAAGAATCCAACAAATGCAATAAATTTCATTGTTACAATTAATTATACAAGATGGATGTGTGAACGTGTTAATCAGCTGCTTGTCTATGCGGATGACGTGAATATATTAGGAGAAAATCCACAATTGATGAGGGAAAACACGGAAATTTTACTGGAAGCAAGTAAAGAGATAGGTTGGAAGTAAATCCCGAAAAGGCTAAGTATATGTTTATGTCTCGTGACGAGAATATTGTACGAAATGGAAATATGAAAATTGGAAATTTATCTTTTGAAGAGGTGGAGAAGTTCAAATATCTTGGGGTAACAGTAACAAATATAAATGATACTCGGGAGGAAATTAAACACAGAATAACTATGGGAAATGCCTGTTGTTATTCGGCTGAGAAACTTTTATCATCCAATCTGCTGTCAAAAAATTTGAAAGTTAGAATTTATAAAACAGTTATATTACCGGTTGTTCTCTATGGTTGTGAAACTTGGACTCTCACTTTGAGAGAGGGACAGAGAATAAGGTCCTTAGGAAAATATTTGGGGCTAAGAGGGATGAAGTAACAGGAGAATGGAGAAAGTTACACAACACAGAACTGCACATATTGTATTCTTCACCTGACATAATTAGGAACATTAAATCCAGATGTTTGAGATGGGCAGGGCATGTAGCACGTATGGGCGAATCCAGAAATGCATATGGAGTGTTAGTTGGCAGGCCGGATGGAAAAAGACCTTAAGGGAGACCGAGACGTAGGTGGGAGGATAATATTAAAATGGATTTGAGTAAGGTGGGATATGATGATAGAGAATGGATTAATCTTGCTCAGGATAGGGACCAATGGCGGGCTTATGTGAGGGCGGCAATGAACCTCCGGGTTCCTTAAAAGCCAGTAAGTAAGATGGATGTGTTTTGGGACTAGCAAAATTTGAATCTGTGAATCTGAAATCATCTACAAGGGTCCGTCCGGTTTTTTTTTTGCCACTACTGTACACTAAAGAGAAGAACCACTGTTCGTTCAACTAATAAAGAACAGGGCGTATCACAATAACATCAAGGCATACCCGTACAAGGCAGTGTTTGTGTTTAAGGTAAGAATTCGTCTTATTATACAACCTCTCACGAAAGACATCCCCAATGACAATGAGCTGAATATGACAGTGGATTCATTGCTTAGGAAGGAAACACCAAAGGATGAGGAGGAAGCTTATAGTCATCCATAATCCATACCTTATCGAGTTTCATCTTTCAACGTCGCCTCTGTCAACTGAGCAACTATGTCTGCTAGAAGCGAAGCTCATCAGTGCCTGAATTGAGGGCATGATATCCACGCCATCTGTGGAAATGCCACAGGGGAAGAGTAATATGGAGGAAACCTCCTATGTTCACTCCGTATCGACAACAAAAGCGTTGTCAGTAGCCGACAGATGTCCAAAGTATATCCGGAGCATCGGGCGAAGAAAATTCCAAGACTCTCAGCCACGAACTTCCCATCGATGGACGTAGATACCACAGGTTGAAAATCTGTTTCCGAAGGAGTTAGAGGAAGAAAAACGAGCGAAAATTAGTGAAGTTGCTCCTTAAGTAACCGAAGATTGATTTTATTAGTTGGAGATTAGAGGAGGACTTCTAAGGTAATTGTAAGAGAGATGAATTCCCAAGATATCTTCATTTAAAAAAAAATCATTATTCGGCTTCCCGTAACAAAATTTCGTATTCAACGGTATACTGGATTGTAGGGAAATATTATTACAATCCATTTTAACGCCAGCACACCAATTATTACGAAGCTAAAAACCAAAAACCTCATCACAAAAAATTCAGAATTGTTAAATTCAACGAATTATATAAAACTAGTGGCTTGTGCAGCAAATACTGCAAACTAAGTCCATAAGAAGCTCAAATAAATATTGTTCAGATTTATTTTTCAATGAAGAATACCAGACATTTTGAAAGTTATTTGCTTCCATAACAGTGAAACATACTCCCTCTGAATGTTTTTTTATGCCAAATACTTTTCCTTGAAAATATCCGTCTTCAGTTCTTGAGTTTCAATGCGAAATCGCAAGTAACAATGTCAGGACGATCAGTGGGTTTTTCATGTGGCAGTAATGCAGTAGCTATTTCAGGTCATTGCGGATTGTAGGTGAAAGTTAAGAAAATGTAAGGTTTGTCATGCTTCGTACAAAAGACTTAGCATTTTGGTATAGCTGCTGAATGTTTCGTGACTACAAAATCTTGTAGGCCTCTTATTTTATCAGTAAGTAATACCTTTTAATCTTTTCTTAGGAACAATTGTAATTTTTGCGCTTCCTCCAGACAATACTGATCTACCAAATACTGCTGGATTAATTTGTGTAACAATGAAAGTTATCCCGTATATTTTCTGTAATATAGGCTGTTGTAAGGAATCTATTGCTGAGATGCGGAAAATGAGGCGAATGATAATTGAGAGTTGTAGAACCTTATATGAGCCCTAAATAAAATTGTCCATCGTAAATCGTTAGCAGTTTCAGTGTTCCATTCGTAGCTGGTTGCGGGAAATAAACTTACTCATCACGGTAGCAAGAAGGGAAATGGCGTACTATTTTCCCTACAACAAAATATGCTTGGCAGCGATCACAAATCTAATCGATTAAACCAAATAAATATGAAATTAATTTTGATGCAGTTTAAAGACGCAGCTAAAATAGGGAGCATGACTCAATTACTACCAAGGAAAATTAGAGAATACACTATTTGATTAATAACTATAAAAGTATTTCATTTTTAATAACAATATTGTTACATTACATAAGTTTTATAGTTTTCAGTAACATATATATAGCCGTCACTCAGTAAATTATAGAAATGAAGATCTAATATAAAATATTCTTTCTCTGCGTTTACTTACTTAAAGCCCCAAAAGGTTTCACTTTCATATCATCAGTATACAATTATGTGTTGCATTAACTATAATAATATTTCATTTTTAATGGTAATAATGTCATCAAACATTCTTAAGTTTTGTAGTTCTTATTATCCAATACACAGTTGTACTCGGAAAACTACAGACCAGAGGATCAGACCTGTAAGTTATTTTTTATACGTTATCAAAAAATTACACAAATGAAGATCGACATATTGGGATTATGATGTGAAAGAATCTGAGCCGTCTGAACTCTATGTGAGCGATCCTGTAGGTCACGGCCTTCGTGTAATAGTCTACTGTTTATTGTAGTGTGTGTTTTGTTTTATTCTGAAGTGGAATTAATTATTTCTCAAAACTGACGAAAGATGGATTTTGGAAAATAGGAAAATGAAGTAGGAAAATTGACATTTCACTGAAAACTACTATTTTTCTGAAAAACGTTGGGTTCCAAGCTTCAAAATGAGGGGTCATTTATTAAAATCCGTTCAGCCGTTTTCCCGTAATTTCCATTACCAGTTCAAATTATATATAATTACAGATACTGCATGTAGATGTCAGCATTTCTTCTATTAAATATAAGATTCATTCATAGTTTCTGCCCTAGGGCAGGTATTTTCCTGTACACATAGCATTTTCAAATCTTTAGACTGGTAACTAAGACTTTCGTGGTTCGTATCCTGCCTGGGAAGGAAACTTTTTTTATTACTTATTCAAATTTATTCCCAATACTTTTCGATTGCAGCGAGATTTTACTACTTAATTAACTTATTATTTCCAGAATATGAATTTTACCAGCAATCGAAAAGTATTGGTAATAAATTTGAATCAGGAACAAAATAAAGTTTCCTTCACAGGCAGGATTAGAACCACGAAAGTCTTAGTTACCAGTCTATCGTGTTCTGGAGTGAACAAGGCTTTGAAATCAGCAACAAGGGTCGGTCCGGTTTTTTTTGCCACTACTGTACATTATTACGTTTCAGGAAGTAACCTGTGAGCATTTTTAACTAAAAATACATTTAAACAATAATTGTAAACAAGCAATACAAATAAACAAAATAAATCACCATTCTAGAAGGGCTGGCATAATTTCGTCATAGTACAAGGGTATTTTCGTGATAGTCCTTAAATTCAAAATATTTAGGCATATTCAGTCAAAATTTAAATTCTCCAGTCAGATTCGTACCTACAACTCAAACAATTAAAATTCTTTCTGTTTTTTGAAAGGTATTGATATGTATCATGAAAGAATTAATCACAACTGACACACTGAATCTATCTTTCACCATGCTTGTCGTCCTCGAAATTTCCTGAGCAAGTCCACACAAAAATAATTAGGATTTTCATTCGGCTTTTCTTTAAGCCTCTGTTTGGCTCCTGAATATGATGCTGTCTCATTGGAAATGTTATTCTCCCTGACTACTACTTTGGTCCCTTTCTGGTTCTCGTCGGACTTGCCAAAAAAAAAAAAAAAGAACAAAAACAAAAACAAAAAAAAAAACAATCTTTCTCTCCGGCAGTTTTCCTTTGTTTTAGACATAAAAAATTTCCTCTTTCATATCACTTTTATTGGTACCTTTTTACATTTGACACTGCGATTATATGCTATTAGCAATAAGCACGATGTGCATAATATATCAGAGACGCTATGAATACATACACAAATATTTTTAGGTTTCATGCATTTGATAATTTATTCGCCAGAGAATATTGTTCTGCCATAGAAAGAATTCAAAGGAACAAAATAGCCTAGTGGAATGAGAAAAACACTAAGAAAACAACCTCCCAAGATAAGGCTGTGTTGCATATAAGTTTATTTCCATCAAGAAGTATACAATGTAGGCCTAAGTACTTAGCATTGAAAACAATTTGGACCACAAAACCCAAAAAATATATATATATATATATATATATATATATATATATTCTTTTAACAATGGAAATCGGATAGTGTATTCACTCACAAATTCAAAGATATAGATTTCACAACTCAAATAGTTTCCAAAAAACCTGCTGACGTCACTGCAAGGGCTTAGTGAACATAATATATGTTACAATATATTTTCTGCCATTTATACTATACCATCAGACTTGTTCCCGGTATAAATTCGTGATACATTTAAATAAAAATATCATGAAATTAGTCGTGTCACGAAAATAGCCGAGTTTGCCTTATATATATATATATATATATATATATATATATATATATATATATATATATATATATTCTTTTAACAATGGAAATCGGATAGTGTATTCACTCACAAATTCAAAGATATAGATTTCACAACTCAAATAGTTTCCAAAAAACCTGCTGACGTCACTGCAAGGGCTTAGTGAACATAATATATGTTACAATATATTTTCTGCCATTTATACTATACCATCAGACTTGTTCCTGGTATAAATTCGTGATACATTTAAATAAAGATATCATGAAATTAGCCGTGTCACGAAATTAGCCGAGTTTGCCTTATATATATTTATACTTATCTCTTTTTTGATTTACTCGACATAAGTAACTATCATTTTGTACCGTCCATTGTAATTGGGCTTACAAAATTTTTTAATTGTGTCTTTTTTCGTTTTGTTTTTCAATGTACGCTTTATGGCAACATAAATATTCTGGATTTTATGGACTTTAATGTTCCAAGTCATTATCATATTCATAAGATACATCGCATCCCAGATAATTAAAATATCTAACTTACTCTTTTTCACTATTACTGAATAGAATTTTATCTCTTATTATATTTTCTCAGAAATGCCATAACTTTTTATTTTTCAGTTGATATTTTAAAATTATGAGCTATTATTTTATTTGTGTTATAGACAATTAAATAAAGGTATATTTCTGATACTTTACGTTAGGTGATTATTAGGGGACGGATGTTGATGAAAAGTCATCATCTTATTTTTCACATTAGGACGATGCCTATTAATATAGAAATCCTTTCTATATTAATATCAACTTAAAAAATAATTTCTTATATTGCACATTTTGACGTTTTTGAACTAACAGGTCATTTATATATTTTTTCGGCATTTCTTGGTCATTTTTAATACTTTGAAGAACCTTTAGATCATTTGGAATGCATTTTACGTTCTTCTTTACCGATAGGTCTGTTAAATCATTTTCTAACCAAATAGGTCAGTAGTAATTACCTACTGAATAAGTGAATAACAGTGAAGTTTGAGTTTTATAGTTTGGAACAGACTCTAAAGTCCATCCCTCATTCCACTGAAGGCTTCCCTTCACACAACGGAAGTAATATAAAATGCTTGACAACAACTTAGTTTAAGTGAGGGCCTTGACCGACCACTCCTGATTGAAATACATTGTAAACCCTCATTAAAATCTATAGTTTTCCCTTAAAACCTTCATTTTGTTGCAGGTTCTTTTCCTTTATCTTAGCCAAATTCCAGGAAGTTGCCTCCTCTCTCCGAGATTTGCAGGGCAGTCATTGAAACAAGGTGACTAATTTTTAAGAAGTTGTGGTGCGAGTACGGTGAATAATATTTAAATGTCATTTTCTTTTAATTTCACGTCATTTTTCCATTAGTTTAAGGGCATTTTAATGATCATTTTAAGTAGATTTTTAGGTCATCAATATCCGCCCCCTAATGTTTATAGATGTTCCCATTTATTATAACAACAATGAATCAAACAATTACACACATAATTTTAACACTACGCCACCTTGAAAGCCGCGATACAAAATACAACTTTGAAATTTCAAATGAATAAAAGGGGGTCGTGTGTGGAAGATATTTCTTTAATATGGTGAAAGGAAGCCTTGAACAAGGCGACTTGAATCACGGATACTATAGGTGGCTAAAGACGACTAAACCGTGCAGGGAATAAAGTCGTAGAAGAATTTAAATCTTGGATTCAGTAGTAAAACTGGTAACCATCAGGCTAGCATAGGCTGACCAGACGTCCCTGATTTCCGGGGACAGTCCCCAGTTTTGAGTTGCTGTCGCCGGGAAGCAAATGTCCCCGTTTTTGTCCCCGGAAATTAATTTTGTCCCCAGAAGCTTTGATTTTGTTTCAATAACACGTAAATATTTAAGTACCGTGATGAAACTGCTGCGATTCAAGCACATTTCTGAACGGTTCTCAGTAAGAGACAGAAGAACCAGCGAGCACAGGATGACATATTCTGCACTCTTTGAGAAGAACATAGCATCTTTGTCTTCATGCGCGTTGCGCGGAAGCTTTAGAACTGCCGCAACGTCATTTTTAAGTAGTTCAAAAAATGAGTTTTGTGACAGACCAACAGGTGAAAAGTGGTATGATGTTTTTCAACAATACAAAAAAAAAATCCATTCCAGTTGAAAATCTTCTCATTGATCATGTGTATTTCAGTCAGCAGTTCATCAATCGAAAGAGTTTTCTCCACAATGAACTCAATCTGAACTGATGTAAAGTCAAGAATGAAAATGGAAACAGTTAAAACTTTGTTAGAAGTTAAAACAAACTTTCATTTCTCATGTGAAGAACTTAGTGTGAAGCTATATGGGAATGAACAGATCCTTAAAAATATATATTCTTCTGACAAGTACTTGCAAAATGTGTGTGTTAAAGAGTTCAGCGTGTACAATATTATGTGAAAGACATCCATGTATGCGTCAGTACTGAAATCGAGTTCTTAGTGGCTATAATTGAATGGCTGCCTAGAATAACGTTGTAGGTCCGTTTTCGGCCAAACTGAGTTTTCGGCTGAAAAATGTTGTATCGCACATCTTGTATCATGTGCTCTCATAGTCTTGCTGATATTCACATTACTTCGAGAACTATAGTATTTTTTATTGTGTTGCTGAGCTGAATAACGTTGTAACGCAAACGAAATGGCGGATAATCATACTTGTAGCGTGTCACATGGTCTCATAAAAAGCGAAAATAGTAAGAGAAAACGTAAGATTAATATCATCCAATGGAAGGACAATGTACATAAGACACTATAGGATCAGGGGAAGGAATATAGGTACTTCGAAGAAAGGCGAAATTAAACCAGCTGTGAAACGACCTGAACTGGTGAGTAGAATAAGGTTGTAAGTCAATGTAGACCTATAGAGTGCTAAGGGAGAATAGTTAAAGGTAATAAGGTCATGACTACTCTGAATCCTGCCATGGTCTAATAAGGCAATAAAGGGAAAAAAATATTGTTGTCTGTGTAATATTGATATTGTATGCCTAAACATATGACCTAAGTTGTGTAATTTGTTTCAAGTTTTTATGATATAAATTTCTCTATTATTATTATTATTATTATTATTATTATTATTATTATTATTATTTAACTTACTCAAATGTAACAACCATAAAGAATCTACCAGGAAATATGGATAGGGGAGACCCGGGCAAAACGAATAACCCGGGCAAAGAGAATAATGCCTATTTCTTAGAAACGCCAACAGGTAGGATTTTCTGCTATCTTGGGGAAGAATCCCTACCAGATTTTGCTGCTGGAACTGACTTGTCGTCATTCTAGCTAGTAAGAGAAGAAGTCAGCGTGTGTTTGAAGAAAATTGACTGTTTTCTTAAAATATTTCAAGTTAAGAGAAACATATGTACAACATACAGTACTGCAGAAACTCTTTGTTATGTGATAGTAATATATAGGCGATTGAATTAGTTCTAAAATGCCGTACTTACGAAGAAGATTATTGACGTTTATGTTTGTGTAACTTAAATGAAAAGCGAAGTGGCGTCTGCGGGCAAAATGGATAACTTATCTACTATATAAGTGTCAGCTGTATTTTTGTATATATTTGTCTGTTTTAATAAAGCTTGTTAGATCATTTTACATAGTGGAGGCATTAAGTCACACTAATTAAATTATAAATCAGCAACACTGATTTTAATTTTTACTTAAAAAGGTCGTAATGTGTTTTCAGATGGTTTAATTTTTCGAAAGGAAGACGGAGCAAGCCAGATGGTCGGAAGAAGACATGAAGAAAGCACTTGAAGAAATAAAATCTTCCAATCAGTGGTTCTGCTATCTGGCCATGCAACCATAACGTGTTTGTTGATGAAGAGTTTGCTCCAGATGAACTTCCAGATCGCCCACTTGAGACAGAAATCAGCGAAACGACAGCTGACTCAGATTTAACAAATTCTGCAGTGCCAGCTTCTTCAGCGGCTGAAGAAACAGTTAATGCTCACTCAGAATTAACCACCTCTGTGATGTCGGCATCTTCAGAGATTGACGAAATATTCACTGCATCAATTACAGTCATTAACATCGTGTTTATGTGTTGATTTAATTTTATTATCAGTGAATAGAAATTAAATAGAAAGGTGAAAATGTTATAGGGATATTCACTTTGCCCAGGTTAATTATTCGCTTTGCCCGTTGCCCGTGTACCCGAGCAAAGCGAACAATTAACTATATTTTCTTTCTCAAATCATATCACTCTCCGTAGGTACGAGAAACGAATTGCTGTTTTGTAGATATGTGGACAACATGTGTCACAACCAAAGTCATGATTTTTTTATTTCGGGAGCACCAAAATATAGCCTGTGGCATTGTTTATTCTTAGCTTATCCGCTTTGCCCAGGTTTTCCCTAGTATATAGTTTCTTTGCTTTACAACGTTGTTCTTCTGGATTGACATACAACGTTTTTCTACTGTAAGTGTTCAAAAAGTTGTGTTATTTGGAAGGTGAAGACAATATATATATATATATATGGTGTGAATACTTACTGAAGTAATAATACAGACCTCACACAGTCATATTCTGTAATATTTAACAATGTTAGTATGGAATAAACATATTTTTAATTTCCTGACAAAACTGTAAAAACTGACTTAACGTTATTGTAGGCAGCCATTCAATTACGTCTATTTATGCATCTAATTAAGAGTTAAGATACTCTACAAATTTAATATGCAAAGTTCTATCATTGTATCTACTGTTAAATGTATTTTCTGCAACATTTCAACGGAGAGTGACTAGATAAGCATTTGTGGTTTGTCTTGAAATTGCCGATGTCCCCTGCTGGACCATAAGAAATCTGGTCAGCCTAGGCTAGCATTGGTGAAAAACTTTCTCCACTCCGCTGTGGAGGAGTGGATCAGGACAGCACGTTTGCACATCTCCTTTTTATGTTAGGTTAGGTTCTTTTCAAACTGAAATGACGAGTGAAACGTACAGTTAAAAGTACTTTAACCTAACGTAACCTAACTTAACATAAAAAGGTTAGGTTAGGTTAGGTTAGGTTAGGTTATGTTAGGTTAGGTTAGGTTAGGTTAGAATAATTTTAACTGTCCTACGCTTCACTCGTCATTTCAGTTTGAAAAGAACCTAACCTAACATAAAAAGGAGATGTGCAAACGTGCTGTCCTGATCCACTCCTCGCTGTGGCGTTTCTTTAGTGCTAAATATTATTCACGTCTTGTGCTGTGGAAGTAGTTTGGACGCAACGTCCTCGTAGGCTATCTCTGCCACTACCTGCATTTGACATCCCTTGCTACAAGGATGCCTATGAAGAGTGTTTTCTGTCCAGGAAACAAGGCTAAATTAATCAGAGTTAATGAACGGAACATGTCGCACACATTAACGATTGTTGCGAGCACTAAGAACGGAGCATTGTGGTTCAAGGATGGAGAGATAAGGCCCGACCTTGTTTTACATATTGAAGAACATAAACGCGCCTACTGTAAAACTTTCTATCTGACGGCCTGCGTATCAATGCAAGCAACCTTGTTGATTGTGTCAACGCCTCAAGGTATAGTCGCTTCAAAACGTCAATCACAGCTACCAATCTTCAGGAGAGGCTGTTTCGCGAAATATTTCACCAACTTCTTGGATATTTGAGATTCTGTACTTGTAAATCTTCTTATCAAGTCAACACTTTTTTATGGAATTGCATATTACTAGGATCAGAAAGTTTATGCATTTACATATATTTTTCCATTGGCTACAATTAATTTCTGATTAATTATATTCACGAATGATCAACATTTAAGCTTACTAACTTACTTATTTATGGCTTTTACAGAATCCGCAGGTTCATTGCCGCCCTCGCATAAGACCTCTAATTTTGAATACAAATAATGAAACTATGGAAAATAAATTTAGTTAGTTATGCAACACAGTAAACATAATGTCTTACCAGTACGAACGAGGAAAATATTGATAATAAATCCAAACGTTACAGTTACACAATTATGCGACACAATAAAAATTCTTCTGAGTTCGAAAGAGGAAAACATGAAAAAGAAATTCACAAAATAGTTTCAGTTTGCCAATATTACGAAACAAAATTTTCTTCTGAATACGCAAGACAAAGGCATAGTAATCAAATCTACAAGTTACAGTTGCCCATGCAGAAAAAAACTTCTCGGTACGGAAAATGAAAACATGAAAAACTACAAAGTCTTAGTTGCTAATGCGACAAAATAGAAAAGCATATTTTGGATAAAGGAAATAAAACTGAACGAAAAATAAATTTACAAGTCTTAGTTGACTATGCATCACAATACAACAATATTTTGTTGGTAGGCCCTCTGGAAAATAAATTTATAGGTCTTATTTGTGCATGCGGAACAATACAAAAATTGTTTTATATACGGCGCAAAACAAAAGTACTGTACTCTCTGGATAAGGAAAATAAATTCATTTCTTGTTTTTTATACGGCTCACTACGAAAATACTTTCTGGATATAAAATATAAATTCAGAAGTTTTAGTTTTCTATGTGGCGCAATGCTATAATATTTTCTGGATAGTGAAAATAATATTTTCTGCATATGGAAAATAAATTTATGTTTAATTTTCTTTGCAGGCAATACTATAACATTGTCTGGACAATGAAAATAATATTTTCTGCTTACGAATATAAATTTACAAGTCTTAATTTTCTATGTGGCGCAATATTTTATGGATATGGAAAATGATATTTTCTGGATATAAAATATAAATTCACAAATTTTAGTTTTCTATGTGGTGCAATGCTATAACATTTTCTGGATAGAGAAAATAATATTTCCTGCATATGGAAAATAAATTTATGTTTAATTTTCTATGCAGGCAATACTATAACATTTTCTGGACAATGAAAATAATATTTTCTGCTTACGAATATAAATTTACAAGTCTTAATTTTCTATGTGGCGCAATACTATACTATTTTCTGGATATTGAAAATAAAATTTTATGCATATGCAAAATAAATTTACGTTTAATTTTCTATGTGGCGCAATACTATAATATTTTCTGGATAATGGAAATGATATTTTTTGCTTATGGAATATAAATTTACAAGTCTTAATTTTCTATGTGGCGCAATACTATAATAGTTTCTGGATATTGAAAATAATATTTTCTGGATATAAAATATAAATTCACACGTTTTAGTTTTCTATGTGGTGTAATGCTATAATATTTTCTGGATAGTGAAAATAATATTTCCTGCATTTGGAAAATAAATTTATGTTTAATTTTCTATGCAGGCAATATTATAACATTTTCTGGAGAATGAAAATATTTTCTGCGTGTGGAATTTAAATTTACAAGTCTTAATTTTCTATGCGGCGCAATGTATGTATAATATTTTCTGGCTATTGAATATAATATTTTCTGTACATGGAATAAAAATTTACAAGTTTTAGTTTTCTATGTGGCACAACAGTATAATATTTTCTGGATACTGAAAATAATATTTTCTAGATATGGAACATAAATTTACAAGTCTTGGTTTTCTATGCGGTGCAATACTATATTTTCTGGGTACTGAAAATAAATTTACAGGCCTTAGTTTTCCATATAGCGCATTACAAAAACATTTTAAAGTTATGGAAAATCAATTTGCACGTCTTAGTTTCCTACTCGGCAAAATATAAAATATATTTCGTAAAAGGAAAATAAATAGTAAATAATAGTAGAAATTTTAATAATGCGGTGTATGAAAATATGAAAACTAATTTACACGCCTTACGCAGTATGACAAAATATGTTTTGGCTGCGATATATAAACAAACAAACAGATTTAACCTAGTTTGTTGTAATGCAGTACTACACAAAAAATTATCTGGCTATGAAACGTAAAACTATAACAAACAAATTTCTACCATTTTGCGATCTAATATACTGTGTAATGTACTGGCTACTAAAATATAGGCTAAACAAATTCTCTTAATATATTCGTATTCGCCTATACGAGACAGAAGAGTGAACACAGATCTACATTTTTCTACAAACATGTGAAACGACAGCATTTCCGACAAGAAATCTGACGCTGCAAGTACAGTGCCCTACATTGAGTATTTCCCGCACTTACTTTTCGCTTACTCTTCCTAATAAAAGCATCTACACAGGGACATTTCTCTAAAATTAACACTTTATTAATGATAATATTCAAATTAAACCCTTCTACAGTGGGTTTATTTTACTACAATTTATCAACTGCGACGATTATCTTGCGCATTAATGAAATGAAGGTGAAACCCTCAATCAGGTAACTTTTCTCGATCAGATTTGAACCAGGGTCCACTCGTTCACGGTTAGACATGCTAAACGTTAATCCACAGCGGTGAACACAAATTATTATTAGTGGCTAATATTAATATTTACGAAAATAAAACATTTCGATGGTGAAGAATGGAAACTTCATGTGTCAAATTTTGCCATTTTTGGGTTATGATACCAAACAATTCATAAAATATTCACGGATCGGATGCGGTAATTTCCTGTGTCATATCACACCTCCAAAATTGTTAATTAAAAAAATAATTATAATTAATTTTATTGATATATGTGCATGTTTAGAAAATGTTTTTTCGCTCTCCTGAAAACTAACGATTTTTTACATAGGAAGTTTCCATTCTTCACCATATACTTTTAGAGCCTTATCTATGTCTTACAATAATAATAAATAAATATTTCTGAAAAATACTTTTTCATTGGAATTCCAACCTTTCCCGGAATGGTTCAAACATGAATATACCTATACCCTAAAGGACCTAGATGCTATAAAATCACTTGCGGGGAGAGGGCATGGAGGTAGAGCATCAAGCTTTCTTGACCTCGACATTAGAATGATGTGGTGTAAATAAAAAATGTACGAATTTTAATAAGCCGGCATTAAAATATTATAAAATTAATTTTTTATCAATACAGGGCAGTGTTAAAAATTAAATTATATTTTCTCGTTGCGCGAATCTGTGCCGACACTATCATTTCGGATAAATACATTTAAAATATTTATAGCAGTATGCCCACAAGTCAGCCCAGAACTGACTAGGCGGCAGAGAACGATGCTGTATCAAAAGACGAAGCTGCTTTAGTTCGCGAAGTGAAAAAAAAACTTATGTGACAGCAAAAATCAGCAGTGGTTACGCGTTTATAGGAGAACATTCCTGTATTATTACTTACTTACTTACTGGCTTTTAAGGAACCCGGAGGTTCATTGCCGGCCTCACATAAGCCCGCCATTGGTCCCTATCCTGAGCAAGACTATCATCATATCCCACCTCCCTCAAATCCATTTTAATATTATCTTCCCACCTATGTCTCGGCCTCCCAACTAACACTCTAGCCTATATGCATTTCTGGATTCGCCCATACGTGCTACATGTCCTGCCCATCTCAAACGTCTGGATTTTATGTTCCTAATTATGTCAGGTGAAGAATACAATGCGTGCAGTTCTGCGTTGTGTAACTTTCTCCATTCTCCTGTAACTTCATCCCTCTTAGCCCCAAATATTTTCCTAAGAACCTTATTCTCAAACACTCTTAATCTCTCTTCCTCTCTCAAAGTGAGTCCAAGCTTCACAACCATACAGAACAACCGTTAATATAACTGTTTTATAAATTCTAACTTTCAGATTTTTTGACAGAAGACTAGATGACAAAAGCTTCTCAACCGAATAATAACACGCATTTCCCATACTTATTCTGTGTTTAATTTCCTCCCGAGTGTCATTTATATTTGTTACTGTTGCTCCAAGATATTTGAATTTTTCCACCTCTTCGAAGGATAAATCTCCAACTTTTATAGTTTCATTTAGTACAATATTCTGATTACGCGACATAATCATATACTTAGTCTTTTCGGGATTTACTTTCAACCCCATCTCTTTACTTGCTTCAACTAGAATTTCCGCATTTCCCTAATCGTTTGTGGATTTTCTCCTAACATATTCACGTCATCCGCATAGACAAGCAGCTGATGTAACCCGTTCAATTCCAAACCCTCTCTGTTATCCTGAACTTTCCTAATGGCATATTCTAAAGCGAAGTTAAAAAGTAAAGGTGATAGTGCATCTCCTTGCTTTAGCCCGTAGCATCACTGTATTTTTACCGGACGTAATTACGAAGTTGGAGAACAGAGGTGAAACACAGGTGTCATCCATGGCAATCATAGAATATATTGTAAATCAGTTTCTGGAAGCATCGGGAGCAAAAGTTTTTGCTGTTAATGAAAAGTGTAAAGATATGATTAGTGTTAATAGGGACCTATAAAAACTTAAAATATATTCGTGATATTCTGTAAGATAAAAGTTATACTGTTACTAATATGAGTCCTTCCACAATACAATGTTTTAAAATATGCTGCGAGTCACTTCAGTGGAAGTAGAACGATCTTTTTCAGTGATGAAGAACGTTGCCTCTGACAGGCGACTGGCTATAACAGTTAAGAACTTTAAAAAATATATCCTTGTGGCAGGTAAATAAGAAAAGTAACAGTAAGTACTAAAATGTGATACATTAACTACACTATATATTAAATACTATTTTGTGATTTTACTGTCTAATTTCGCTATTTTAAAATGTCTATTTTTATTATTTTACTACTTATTTGCTGAATTTTACGTGCCTATTTGCCTGCCTAATTTGACTAAAATAAGAGGTGGATAAATTGAAATATCTTGGAGAAACAGTAACAAATATACATGGCAGTCGGGAGGAAATTAAATGCAGAATAAATATGAGAAATGCCTGTTATTATTCGATTGAGAAGCTTTTATCATCCAGTCTGCTGTCAAAAAATCTGAAAGTTAGAATTTATAAAACAGTTATATTACCGGTTGTTCTGTATAGTTGTGAAACTTGGACTCTCACTTTGAGAGAGGAACAGAGTTTGAGGGTTTTTGAGAATAAGGTTCTAAGGAAAATATTTGGGGCTAAGAGGGATGAAGTTACAGGAGAATGGAGAAAGTTACACAACGCAGAGCTGCACGCATTGTATTCTTCACCTGACATAATTAGGAACATTAAATCCAGATGTTTGAGATGGGAAGGGCATTTAGCACGTATGGGCGAATCCAGAAATGCATATAGAGTGTTATTTGGGAGGCCGGCGGGAAAAAGACCTTTGGGAAGGCCAAGACGTAGGTGGGAAGATAATATTAAATGGATTTGAGGGAGGTGGGATAAGATGGTACAGACTGGATTAATCTTGCTCAGGATAGGGATCAATGGCGGGCTTATGTGAGGGCGGCAATGAACCTCCGGGTTCCTTAAAAGCCGTAAGTAAGTAAGTAAGTAAGTAAGTAAGTAAGTTAGTAAGTAAGTAAGTAAATGCCTGAATTTGCGAGTACTAGTTGGAATGCATTTTTGAAAGGAATGGTGAAAAATGTAAGAAATTTCTATAAAACGCGAACAGACATGGATATACCACATGATCCCATACTCTTTTCCATGGTAACGGTCGAAGTCTGATCCATCTTTGAAGCAGAAAGGAAGATAGGAAATAAGTAAAAAGCAAAAACCATTACAAACTTAAAGGAACTTAAAAACGTTGAGTCCTTTTCCCAAAGTATCGCCCGCTTTCGGTAATCCCAAACATCGAGGACCAAACTTCAGAAATAATGATGATCATCATAATCATGATAGTAGCAGCAGCAGTAGTAGTAGTAGTAGAAGTAGTAGTAGTAGTAGTAGTAGTAGTAGTAGTAGTAGTAGTAGTAGTAGTAGTTCCTTACAAATGGCTTATATAGAACCCGGATGTTCATTGCTGTCCTCACATAAGCCCGACATCGGCCCCTACCTGAGCAAAATTAATCCAGTCCCTAGCATCATATCCCATCTCCCTTTACATTATCCTTCCATCTACGTCTCGACCTCTCCGAAGGTATTTTTTTTTCAGGTCTTGCAACTAACACTCTATGCGCCTTTCTGTATTCACCCATACGTGGTAAATGCCCTGCTCAACTCAAACGTCTGGATTTAATATTCTTAATTATGTTAAAAGACGAATTAAATGCGTGCAGTTTATAGCAGCAGCAGTTTACTTACTTACTTACTTACTGGCTTTTAAGGAACCCGGAGGTTCATTGCCGCCCTCGCATAAGACCGCCATCGGTCCCTATCCTGTACAAGATTAATCCAGTCACTACCATCACATCCCACCTCCCTCAAATCCATTTTAATATTATCTTCCCATCTACGTCTCGGGCCCCCGAAAGGGCATTTTCCTTTCGGCCTCCCAACTAACACTCTATATGTATTTCTGGATTCTCCCATACGTGCTACATGCCCTGCCTATCTCAAATGTCTGGATTTAATGTTCCTAATTATGTCAGGTGAAGAATACAATGCGTGCAGTTCTGTGTTGTGTAACTTCCTCCACTCTCATGTATCTTCATTCCTCTTAGCTTCAAATATTTTCCTAAGAACCTTATTCTCAACACCCTTAATCTCTGTTCCACTCTCAAATTGAGAGTCCAAGTTTCACAAGCATACGGAACAACCGGTTATATAACTGATTTATAAATTCTAACTTTCAGATTTTTTGACAACAGACTAGATGACAAAAGCTTCTCAACCAAATAATAGCAGGGATTTCTCTTATTTATTCTGCGTTAAATTTCCTCCCGAGTGTCATTTATATTTGTTACTGTTGCTCCAAGGTATTTGAATTTTTCCACCTCTACGAAGAATAAATCTCCAATTTTTATATTTCCATTCCGTACAATATTCTGGGCACCATACAAAATCATATAGGTTACATTTCTTCTCGCGATTTACTTCCAAACCTATCGCATTACTTCCTTCAAGTAAAATTTCCGTGTTTTTCCCTAATCGTTTGTGCATTTTCTCCTAGGCGTGCTATAGGTAGAGGATTGTCCACGCAGCTATCTGGTGTAGTGTGTATTATCAGTAGCTATTTCACTTTGCCTATCTACGGCTACATAATGCAGGAATCTAAAAGACGGAAAAGTGATCATCAGGCAAATTCTTTCAATATTGCATTGGAAAATGCTTATTTTTTCACACCAACTGCAGTCAATACTTATCTGCCACAAAAGTTTGAAAGAAAGAGGAAAACATAATATAATGTGTCATTACTGGTCCACACACACAGAGAGACGATGGTTTTGATGGTGAAGATCGCAGTAAAGAGTTTCAGGAGTTGAAAGTTGCATTATTACATGAGGTAGGGTAAGTTAGAATTTATTGATCTTCAACAATTTAAATATCTCTCTTCAGTGAAAAGGCCAGCTCATTGTTGCTATGTTGAATAAATTACGAGATTTCAGTCGTAAACTTACACTTTTAGTAAGTCAGTTTCGGGAGGTAATATGGCTCAATTTCGAACGATAGAAACTGCTCGTGATGAAGCCATGTTAAACGATTATTTGCAAATATTAATTGAAATTCAAAATGAATTTAATTCTAGGTTCCAAGATCTTGTCTTAATTGGAAAGAAGTTTAAAGTTATCATAATAAATTCCTTTAAACCAGTTGAAACAATATCATACGATTCACAGCTTGAACTTACTAATCTTCAACGTGACCTAAGGGCTAAAGACCGTTTGAATAATACTACTAGCCTGGTTGAGTTTTACAAGACTAAACCTCAGCAATAATATCCACGACTACACAGGCTGGCTGTGAAAATGATTGCTATGTTTGACTCAACATTTATATTTGTGAGCAACTGTTTTCTATTATCAACTATAATAAAGGCAGACATCGAACATTTGTAATTGATGTATCATTACGATCAGTACTCATCCTTTCAGCTGCCAACAGAAAAAAAAGCCCGTTTTGATGTACCGATAAATAAAAATATAACGAAATGGTATTGTATATTTAAGTAGCTATAGAGTTTCTATTATTTTTGTAAAATAAGTATTTATTTATTAATTAATAATAGTCCAAGATAGTTTTGCAAACACTGAACGGGAATTCATTTCATGAACACTCGTACTAGTACTTTTTTGTACATTTTGTACACTCCTTCTTCCAGCCCACCTTTATACAGAGCGCAGACAATATCTGCATTCCTCTCTCGAGCTGTGAGCCGACTCGGAGAGCGCAAACCTTGTGCAGGCCTGGTATAGAGTAACTGAAAAAGTTTTTATTCCCACTAAGGTGTTTGAGAATAAGGTGCTTAGGAAAATATTTGGGGCTAAGCGGGATGAAGTTACAGGAGAATGGAGAAAGTTACACAACGCAGAATTGCACGCATTGTATTCTTCACCTGACATAATTAGGAACATTAAATCCAGACGTTTGAGATGGGCAGGGCATGTAGCACGTATGGGCGAATCCAGAAATGCATATAGAGTGTTAGTTGGGAGACCGGAGGGAAAAAGACCTTTGGGGAGGCCGAGACGTAGATGGGAGGATCATGTTAAAATGGATTTGAGGGAGGTGGGATATGATGATAGAGACTGGATTAATCTTTCACAGGATAGGGACCGATGGCGGGCTTATGTGAGGGCGGAAATGAACCTTCGGGTTCCTTAAAAGCCATTTGTAAGTAAGTAAGTAAGTAAGTACTAGTACACTTCAACATGAACACCATTTATAGCTCGACAGGTACCAAAATGATACTCAACCTCTCACCAGTTGTTCACCGACATATCAGGTGTTACAAGCTCAACTGCTTGAATGATACGCTGTCTCAAATCAATCAAATTACAAACTTTTCTGCTGTACACAAAATTTTTATAAATCCCCACGCACAAAAATCCAGAGGAGTTAAATCTGGGGATCTAGGCGGCCAGGTAGTCGGCCCACCCCTACCAATCCAAGTTCTTGGGAAAGTTACACAAAAAACGTTTTAAAATTTCGATGGAAGTATGGTGGAGCACCATCCTGCTAAAATGTTAAACCTGGCGGAAATTTCGAAATAGCAAAGTTCTCTAGCATATCAAGGTACCTGATTTACGTGGGCTTCTAGCAAATAATTCATGCACCTGATCCACGGTCATTGCGGCCATATGGTTTTTAGAATATTTCCCCTGTCTTTGAAATCAAGCTTCCATTATTTCGTAAGTTCTATCCCACTCGTAAATGGATTTAGGTGTAGGAGGATCCACATTCCATTCCCTCCATATGCGCCCCTGAACACGTGTAACTGAATTCAATTCTGAAAACCAGAGCACGCATTGAACTTTTTGCTGTACCGTCCACATCTTTATTGACAAGGAACTAGACTGATAAATGCTAATTTTCATTCATACAACAATAACCTTGAAACGAAACATTTCACACAACAATGACCAAGCAACAATAAGCTTGAAGCAAAACATTGCACACAACAATGGCTATGGAAAAGGTATGAAACGAAATCTTTGGAGAGTTTTTCTATTGATTGAGCTTTATCTTAAGGAACTATAATAAACAGTTTTGAAATTAAAAGCTATTATTTCTGTATACTCTTAATGTGGACATAGTGTATATACACTACATTTTATAAAACACTATTCAGAATATTAAAATGATTAATAATTACCTGTAGAATAACACCGAATTTGCATAATTTTTATAACAGTTAAACAATTGCATAATAAAATATTCAATTAACTAAATATTTCCATGATTCTCTTACAGGAATATTTTAAATACCTACAATAATAACGTAGTCTAGAATCTTTTATCTTTTCCTTCAAGAAATATTTTTCTCTTAATCGTTAACTTCAATATCAAATTTTCTTTAAATTCCTTTGTAGAACGAAAAGTTACAATTGTTCATACCAAATTTCTGCACATTTAAAGACACAAAACTAAAATTCTTTCAATCACCTATTACCACAATACAGTGTTTTTTGAAACTAACTGAGCATATTGGGAATTCAATCAATGGTTTTCCCAAAATACGCTATAAAATATTTCATATAAAACAATTTTTATCTCGAAAGGAAAGAAAAAACGAGAAAAATTGTATTAAACTTTTTTGTTTGGAATATCTCAAAGAATAACCCACTGAAATTAATGACATTACTTACGTTTCGGCCTGTATACAATATGAAGAGTCCACTGCAAGAATGATGGATGTCACTTTCTTGTCGAAAATGAACCAAGAGTGTCAATGCATAGCTTAAGACATATAGAATGTACATAGAGAGTTATATGGCATTAACACTGATAGTCATTGTCCAGTAATGATCGGAAAATCACAGTTAAGCTTTGAGCGCTAAGCATTTCAAACTTTCAATTGCTTCTCCTGCAAAATTTATCCCAAATGACATCCATCATTCTTGCAGTGGACTCTTCATATATTGTACTACACGATGTTTAAATATTTTATTATCGAGCGACAAAAAAAGTCAGTATTATTATTTTATCAATTAGTAAATTTGAATACCATGTAGCCTAATTAGAAGGAAGAAAAATTGAGGTACTGCTATAATACTTGAAGTGATTATAGCTTTATTTTATTACCCTACTTTTCGCGACTAATAACATTAACTATTTTATTTCAAGTAGAATTAATATTTTCGATTTCAGTTCTCTGTGCTAGTAAACCGTTCAGTCCAAGAATATTTACAATACGCTCACGTATATTGCAGTCCATTAAGGTAAAGTATGTTAATATTTGATAAGAAATAACCGGTAATAATGAAATTTATTAAATAAAATAAGATACTAAGTGGCTTTTAGTAGAATGAATCATGAAGGTTAAGAAAAATTTACGTGCTATGTTTCGGGAGCACAGAATTCCTCAACTTCTGCTTCGTTTACCTGAATCGAACCCAGGCTCCTACTGCCGGATGTCGTGGGCGGGTCACTGATCTGTGCTGCTGCAGCAGTCCATGCTTTCGCTGCACCTACACCTAGATGCAGCCATGGCAGATACGTGTGCTCGGCGGGCAGGTCACCCACCAGGATCCCGAAATAACGGCTGCTATTCAAGACGACGCACGAATACAAACGATAGCGAAATTTCTATGCATGAGTGTAAATTCGTTAAGTACGAAGACAATAACTGGCATTTCTTGAAGTTTTGGATTCGCTGCCATGAATTAAAGAATAAAAACTGTGATAGTCAAGAACAGGCTTTATTAAGTAAAAAATATGCTACTTTCTTCATCAATCTCGGTGCTTGGAATTGCTAACCTTTAAACATCCTATTTTCTACCATTTCTCTAATTCAGTGGTTCCCAAAGTGGGGGTCGCGTAATGAACAGAGGGGGGCCGAGAGATGATTTACAAAATAAGACAAAAAAGCCTTATTAATATACTTACTTACTCGCTTTTAAGGAACCCGGAGGTTCATTACCGCCCTCACATAAGCCCACCACGGGTCCCTATCCTGAGCAAGATTAATCCAGGCTCTATCATCATATCCCACCTCCCTCAAATCCATTTCAATATTATCTTTCCACCTACGTCTCGGCCTCCCCAAAGGTCTTTTTCCCTCCGGCCTCCCAACTAACACTCTATATGAATTTCTGGATTCGCCTATATGTGCTACATACCCTGTCCATTTCAAACGTCTGGATTTAATGTTCCTTATTATGTCAGGTGAAGAATACAATGTGTGCAGTTCTGTGTTCTGTAACTTTCTCCATTCTCCTGTAACTTCATCACTCTTACCCTCAAATATTTTCCTAAGCATCTTATTCTCAAGCACCCTTAACCTATGTTCCTCTCTCAAAGTGAGAGTCCAAGTTTCACAACCATACAGAAGAACCGGTAATATAACTGTTTTATAAATTCTAACTTTCAGATTTTTTGACAGCAGACTGGATGATAAAAAATTTCTCAGCCGAATAATAACAGGCATTTCCCATATTTTTTATGTTTTTAATTTCCTCCCGAGTATCATTTATATTTGTTACTGTTGCTACCAGGTATTTGAATTTTTCGACTTTTTCAAAGGATAAATTTCCAGTTTTTATATTTCCATTTCGTACAATATTCTCGTCACGAGACATAATCATATACTTTGTGTTTTCGGGATTTACTTCCAAACCTATCTGTTTACTTGCATCAAGTGAAATTCCCGTGTTTTCCCTAATCGTTTGTGGATTTTCTCCTAATATATTCACATCATCCCGAGCAGAATATTTGTAGGTTGTCCCCAAATACGGTAGTTTAAATTTCCCATAACCTTGATTTTTCAAAACTTAGGTACGTTTATCTCATAAACCAATGAAGATGGAGTCATAAAATTTTTGTGGCAGGTACATATTAATGATCTCTTTAAAATGAATGGAATGGTTTGTTTTTAAATTTCATCATTGAATTTTTAAAAATCCAAAATTAAGACATATTTAAAAAAAATAATGTTCATAATATTATTTTGAATTTGGTATATATGTGATGTTTAGTTGAGAAAGTAGTGCATTAATTTTGTCATGTGATAGTAGCGTGCAAATTAATCCCAACAACGTAATTACTTATGCAAAACACTCAAACGGGATAAAAAAGGATCTAAGACATACCTCTGTAATCTATGTGGCCTCCCTTGTTCCTAATAACAGCTCTGAGACGATATGGCATGGATTCCACTAATTTCCCACAAATATTCTTCATTTCTTTATCGCGAAACCGTACACCAAGGAGGGCAGAAATCATCTTCTCCTTTGTAGAACAATCCATTTTTTGCATTCTTCTTTTGCAAATTGACCACAAGTTCTCAATGGGGTTGATGTCGGGTGAGTTGCCTGGCCAGGGGAGTACCTGAATATTCTTCTTGTTGAAGAATTCTGTAGTTTTTCGAGACGTATGGCATGGTGCCAGATCTTGTTGGAACACACCTCTGCCATCCGGAAATGATTTTTGCAGCTGGGGTACGATTCTGGGTTCCAATAAGTGAATATTTTTGTCAGAATTCATCATTTCCTTGATAGGTATTAATGGTCCAGGCCCTTCATGTGTAAAACAACCCCAAAACATTACTTTAGGGGGGTATTTGGGTGCATGTTGGAGATGAGCTGCTGTTACTTTTTCGGATCCTTTCCGTACGTAAGAAACACGGTGGCCGTGGACTTCGAAATGAGACTCATCGGAAAAAAGTACATTCTTCCAGTCATTCACTGTCCAGTGTTGATGTAATTTTGCCCATATTAAGCGTTTTTTGCACATAATAGAGGTTAGCAGTTGCTTCTTAATAGGCTTACGAGCCCTTCGTCCAGCTTCCGAAAGCCTACGGCCGCACTGTTGTGACGTGAATATTCTCTCCAGTGGTAGCCATTAACTCGCGGGTTAAGTCTACAGCAGTTAGTCTAGGATTTAATTTACTTTTCCTGACAATTAAACGATCATCTGCAGGTGAAGTCTTCCTTTTCCGGCCACAGTTTCCACATAGGGTGTGATGGATCCAGTCTCCCTGTATCGTTTTATGATCGAATTAACAGTAGCCAAACCGATGTGACATTCTGCAGCAATTTGCCTCTGTGTCATAGAAGAATGCTCTGCTAATGTTATAATTTTAGACCGTTTTCGTGGAGTTGTATCCATTTGTCAAGACTACAGAATGTACACAGGATTGCAGTATTAAGTCTTCAACACAACTGAAATGCTTATAAGTACAAAACGACACGCAAAATATCTTACTTACTTACTGGCTTTTAAGGAACCCGTAGGTTCATTGCTGCCCTCACATAAGCCCGCCATTGGTCCCTATCCTGAGCAAGATTAATCCAGTCTCTACCATCATATCCTACCTCCCTCAAATCCATTTTAATATTATCTTCCCATCTACGTCTCGGCCTCCCCAAAGGTCATTTTCCCTCCGGCCTCCCAACTAACACTCTATATACATTTCTGGACTCGCACATACGTGCTACATGTCCTGCCCATCTCAAACGTCTGCATTTAATGTTACTAATTATGTCAGGTGAAGTATACAATGCGTGCAGCTCTGCGTTGTGTAACTTTCTCCATTCTCCTGTAACTTCATCCCTTTTAGCTCCAAATATTTTCCTAAGAACCTTATTCTCAAACACCCTTAATCTCTGTTCCTCTCTCAAAGTGAGAGTCCAAGTTTCACAACCATACAGAACAACCGGTAATATAACTGTTTTATAAATTCTAACTTTCAGACCTTTTGACAGAAGACTAGATGACAAAAGCTTCTCAACCGAATAATAACACGCATTTCCCATATTTATTCTGCGTTTAATTTCCTCCCGAGTGTCATTTAGATTTGTTACTGTTGCTCCAAGATATCTGAATTTTTCGACCTCTTCGAAGGATAAATCTCCAATTTTTATAGTTCCATTTCGTACATTTCTGATAGAGGAGATGGCCTCCAGATATGGAGGGTAGCTGCGAATATAGAATAAGCAGTCGTGGACAGCCGATAAGGGGTGGTCCTCCAGCTTGGGGGTTGGGCGAAGGGCTAACAGCCCATCACCGTAAAAAAACAGCTTGTTACGAAACCTAACGCAAAATATCACATATTGTAAAAAAAATAATAACGGCAGGCCTTCAACAATGGAATTACACGTACTACAGATGTCAATTAAAGCGGTATGAGCAGCTGTGAGGCCAACAATGACAGAAAATGTAAAAATATGTCGTGTTCGGATTAATTTGCACGCTACTGTATATTCTGTTGCTCATGACTTTCAGTATGACCCTCGTATAACGTCACCTAAAGTTGTATAATTAGTTATGTGAAAATCTGCGTTGGCAGCTCTAGTAAGAGAATTGTGCTACTTAGAGGAGCCTTTCTTGAACATCTGGAACCAACAATGAAACTGATTTCTGTCTTTAGTGTGAGTTTAACAACATTGAAGTGAAGAAGTTGGCGCTTCAGCTCATCGTCCAGTGACGTAAATATTGTATTCTGCATAATGTAAGTGCAGATAATCAAATTTGAAATATAGTGAATGAAGAAATTTTATGAAAAATTCGTTTGTATGTGTTCTTAAGTTTAGTGGAGTGATGTTGTTTTAAAGTTTATAATATTACGGTAATTATTGATCATTTAAAATAGAAGTTGTGACAGCAGGTAATAACGCCATCTCGCTGCGAGAATAAGCTTTGATTTAGTATGTAATAATAGCAGTTTAATCGTCTCTAAATTAACGACACGAAACCTATGACATCAGTAGCACAAAGAAACTGCACTCTATTCACTATGTGAAGACGATTGTGCGCCAATCTATGTCAGTGACCTTGATTGAATTTTTTAAAGTTAGTTAGTAATGAGTATTGACTCTTTTCTGTTGTCCCTAATCATTTACATAGTTGTTTAATTCTATAACAAAATCTTACATTGGTCACTTTTGCTTATAAACACTTTTTAGGCCTAATAAAAAAATAGGTGGTGTTATTGCCTTTACTGCAGGTAATAGCACCAGTATGCGTCATACTTTTATTTACTTGTATTGATGTAAAACCTTGTCACAATTACAACTTTTGAAACGTAAGGCAAACTCGGCTAATTTTGCAGTATTAAGGTTTTCTGTCTATAGTTATATCCAAAAATGCTTAAAAAAAACTTCCTTCATGCGGCAGTTAATCACTAGACATCTTTTTATTGGTTGGTTTAACAATTATATTTTTAAGTGTATCTCAACAGAGAAATAGCTCCATCTAAAACATGAGATGATACGTGTGCGTTTTTCAAAACTCGTGTAACTTCGCAGTACTGCTCGGGCAATTTCGCAGTAACAGTTCTGCAATTTTTAAGAATACTCTTTTTAGTTCAAAACATGTTTTAATGTAATCTAAACAACAGTAGCCTACATGTTTACACACATGAACTGAACACATTAACAAACTAGCCAATAAAAAGTAGAACAACTGAGCTTCAATTATTACTTTCTTACTTACTTACTTACAAATGGCTTTTAAGGAACCCGAAGGTTCATTGCCGCCCTCACATAAGCCCGCCAGCGGTCCCTATCCTGTGCAAGATTAATCCAGTCTCTATCATCATATCCCACCTCCCTCAAATCTAATTTAATATTATCCTCCCATCTACGTCTCGGCCTCCCAAACGGTCTTTTTCCCTCCGGTCTCCCAACTAACACTCTATATGCATTTCTGGATTCGCCTATACGTGCTACATGCCCTGCCCATCTCAAACGTTTGGATTTAATGTTCCTAATTATGTCAGGTGAAGAATACAATGCGTGCAGTTCTGTGTTGTGTAACTTTCTCAATTCTCCTGTAACTTCATCCCGCTTAGCCCCAAATATTTTCCTAAGCACCTTATTCTCAAACAACCTTAACCTATGTTCCTCTCTTAGAGTGAGAGTCCAAGTTTCACAACCGTACAGAAGAACCGGTAATATAACTGTTTTATAAATTCTAACTTTCAGATTTTTGGACAGCAGACTGGATGACAAGAGATTCTCAACCGAATAATAACACGCATTTCCCATATTTATTCTGCGTTTAATTTCCTCCCGAGTGTCATTTATATTTGTTGCTGTTGCTCCAAGATATTTGAATTTTTCCACCTCTTCGAAGGATAAATCTCAAATTTTTATATTTCCATTTCGTACAATATTCTGGTCACGAGACATAATCATATACTTTGTCTTTTCGGGATTTACTTCCAAACCGATCGCTTTACTTGCTTCAAGTAAAATTCCCGTGTTTTCCCTAATCGTTTGTGTATTTTCTTTTAACATATTCAAGTCATTCGCATAGACAAGAAGCTGATGTAACCCGTTCAATTCCAAACACTTTCTGTTATCCTGAACTTTCCTAATGGCATATTCTAGAGCGAAGTTAAAAAGTAAAGGTGATAGTGCATCTCCCTGCTTCAGCCCGCAGTGAATTGGAAAAGCTTCAGATAGAAACTGACCTATACGGACTCTGCTGTATGTTTTACTGAGACACATTTTAATTAATCGAACTAGTTTCTTGGGAATACCAAATTCAATAAGAATATCATACGAGTATAATACTGAGCTTCAATTATTAATTTTAATAACAGGAAAAGGCTTGCATATTAATTCTGAATAAATAAATTTATCTAACACATATCTGCATTAAACATTATGCGAAAGATAGAAAGTTATTATGAGAACTATTTAGGCCTAATCCGAATCCGCTTCCGCTGTGAAGACAATTGCTGTTCCTCCTCGCTCTGCCATTGTTTGAAGGTGGACAGACTTTGCTCCTTTTGGGAACACAATTTTGTAAGGTTTAGTAACCAATGACAACACTGTTTCATTTAAATTCCAAATGAGATTAGGCTTGGTACTCAGTTCTGCTTTTTCATACACACTTACTAGCACATCATAAAAAATCGTTACTATTACTCTATGGTAGGACAGATTTTCTAGCTGGCGCATACTTAGCCCATAGGGCTTCTTAAGGGAAGACTCCACTGAAAATCATGAACATTTTTCCAAAATTTTTTAGCTATTTCACTTATTCAGAATTTATATTTTCATACCCCAAATGGATTCAGCTCAATTCTCATTACAAATACTCGTATGTTTACAGTTTTTAAATTAAGGATGGAGGGGGGGCGTGGAATTTAAAGAGCTGTCAAAATTGTTGTTCATTAAAGAATTCTTTTTTAAAGTTTCTGATTACAAATCTAGTAACTTTTTGTTGGCTCCCAGAAGTTACTAGATGAATGTAGCAGAGGAGAATATTAATTTATATAAATATACATTTTATTTTCAAATCTATTTTTCTGTGTTCATTTTTGTTGATTGAAAACCAATTTTTTAATGCCAAATATTAATCAATCTGGATGAAATTTTTACTGCAAGTATTTATGAGGTAGCTGCATGTTTCTATGCATTTATTGCGTAAGAAATGCTGCTAGTTTATTTATTAATGCTGCTAGTTTATTTTATTAATATTTTTCTTAAGAAAAATATTAATAAAATAAACTAGCAGCATTTCTCACACAATAAATGCATAGAAACATGCAGCTACCTCATAAATACTTGCAGTAAAAATTTCATCCAGATTGATTAATATTTGGCATAAGAAAGTTGGTGTTGAATCAACAAAAATGAACACAGAAAAATAGATTTGAAAATAAAATGAATATTTATGTAAATTAATATTCTCCTCCGCTACATTCATCTAGTAACTTCAGGGAGCCAACAAAAAGTTACTAGATTTGTAATCTGAAATTTTAAAAAAGAATTTTTCGATGAAAAACAATTTTGACAGCTCTTTAAATTCCACGCCCCCCTTCCAGCCTTAATTTAAAAAGTGTAAACATAAGAGTATTTGTAATCAGAATTGAGCTGAATCCATATGGGGTATGAAAATATAAATTCTGACTAAGTGAAATAGCTAAAAAGTTTGGAAAAATTTTCATGATTTTCAGTGGAGTCTTCCCTTAAAGGAAGTTAGAATTTGCGTGCCACTCGAACTGATATGCCGGCAAATAGCGGAAACTAGTTAAGAAATTGAGTACCAACAAAAGCATATTAGGAACAAACTATATAATAGATAAAACAACAAGCAAGGGTGCAAATTAATCATAAGAATGTGGAGAATTCATTAGTCTTAGTGTGATACTTACAGTTCTGAATATCTCGACGCTATAATGTCCAGAAAAACAACACTGCATATCCACTCACTCTAACTCAGCAAACACATACCTTCTAAAGCAGATAGTTGTGTAACTTTCGCCAGAATGCGTTGCAATAGGATCTTCTTGCATGAAACACCCCCGACAGGTTCTGACATTTATCCGTATTTTTTGTAAGCTCAAACGAACATGGAAAACTCCATAACAATTAATATATGATATACTGCAAAATTAGGCGTACTGCGAAATTAGCCAAGTTTGCCTTACATTCCACAGGAAAGGTTACAAATGATCAACATCTAAAATATCAATATTATTGTCCGTATTTCTGGTGTTGTAACCCTTTTTTTGAATTGATGGCGTTAATATCTTCACTTACCCTACATGAACCATATAGGCCTACTTCTATTCTGTTCGTTCATTTGGTGATATCCAATGGCTTTGTGTAGAATTATATTTATTTTCGATTTTAAAAGGATTTACATTTAAGTACTGGTACGGTAGTCGAGTTGGGGATCGCAAAAGAAAGTCTCGTTCGAAAGTGGGTTGTAACTTTAGAAAATTTTGGAACCACCAGTCTAGACCACAACGACTTAGAGGAAAACATGTAAGACCAAGGGCTGACATACGTGCTGTAAGTGTCATGATGCCAGAAAATAAAAACGTTAATGAAAGTTGTTTATGGGCCAACAAGGGGAAAGGAATGGTAGCATGACCTAACGTAGTTTTATGAGACACCATATTACAGAACTAGAAATTTCTATATCTTTTCTTGGAAATATGACTGTCATATTTTGTAAACTATGTGTAGCCAGTCACTTTAGTTGCGAAAAGAAGAAATACCACTTCATTCAATGATACCACAACGGTAAAGTTCAACGTCTAGCAATTTGGCAGCATATTACACTCTTAACATCGTGTACAAAGAACTTCCTGGAGATATCAGGCAGTAAAGTCATCATAGGTAAGATAAATGCACATAGCGATTTCCCTTTCAATAAAAGACATTTTCTCTTAACGATTAATTCAAAATAATAATAATAATAATAATAATAATAATAATAATAATAATAATAATAATAAGAGTAATAATAATAATGGTTTATTTTAGCTGGCAGAGTTAAGGCCGTAAGGCCTTCTCTTCCACTCAACCAGCAAAAAGTGTATATACATGAACTTACACAGAATTCAACAATTTGATTTACATAAGAGTTACATGTACAAAGAGTTATTTACGAATTAAACAACAAAATACTATGAACTATTAATTAAATACTGAGATCAATTGTGTAGCAGAATTAAGCTAAAATACATAGAATGTTAATATATTTCAAATAATATCAGATAAAATAGAAAGAGATTATTATGAGACAATCTTGAAAATACAGCACTATCAGGATGATGTCTAAAGAAAGAAGTAACAATGTAGTCAGTGATAGTTTAAATCACTATGACTGGAGTGAAATGCTAATAAGGTTATCTTTTAAGCTGTTTTTAAAAGTGTTTATTGTGTTGCAGCCTCTAATACTTTGTGACAAGGAATTCCATTGACGCGAGGTGGATACTGTAAAAGATGATGAATAACAAGATGTTCTATGAAGAGGTATACTTAGCGTGCCACACATAAGTGGTCTGGTATTTACGTCGTGGTTGGAGTATAGATAAGAGAACCGAGACGAAAGGTAATTCGGTGTTGAGGTGTGCAGAATTCGAAAGAGCAAAGACAAAGAGTGTAAAGTTCTGCGTTCTTTAAGTCGGACCCACGAAAGACTTGCGAAGGACGGTGATATGTGATCATATCGTCGGATGTTGCACACGTATCTGACGCACATGACTTCGCTGTAACTTGAATGACAGTTCAGAACTTAGGTCACTTAACAAAACGTCACAATAATCGAAGTGCGGCATCACTAAGGTTTGTACTAGGGTAAGTTTTAGTTGCTGGGGCAAGAAGTTTCTCAAGCGACTCAAATAGTGAATGGAGGAACAGATTTTTTTTATCGTTTCTTTAACTTGAAAATTCCAACCAGTCCATTAAAGTTCAGTATAGATTGGTTGTCTAAAATTAGTTTTTTTCACAAATACTGCACTGCATTAACAATTTTAAACGTGCTAAATCCTGGATGTCCGATGTTTTAAAATTGAATTAATTTTGAAAGCATGTTAATGTAGCGCCAATCTACGGAACTTTCAACAAGGCTTATATAGAATGAACTTAAGTTTAATGTCATTAATTTCAGGGGGTTACTCTTCGAAACATTAAAAAAAGTTTAAAACAATTTCGTTCTCTTTCGCTTTTCTTTCGATATAAAAACTGTTTTATATGAAACATTTCATTGCGTGTTTTGGGTAAGCCATTGATTTAATTTACGATACGCTCAGTCAATTTAAGAAAGCAAGGTATTATGAAAGTAAATTATTAAAATAATTTTAGTTTTGTCCTTTAAATGTGCAGAAATTTGTTCCTAATTGAAAATACTAGGGCATTCAATAAGTAATGGCAACAATGTTGTAAATCAATGCTTCTTGCGATGACCATTGAAATCTTGTACTACGTAATACAGCAGTGATTGTTTCATAAATTTGCAATATTAAAAGTCTCGAAGTAGCCATATGTCGTAAATAGAGTGGCTGTTTCTGATTTGTACTAAACAATACAGGTACGAACAAAGATACGTCACAAAAATGCAAGTTGCGAGAGAAAATCATGCAACTCGGTGCTTTAGGGCAATTAACAGAAGCCTATGGGAAAGAAGTCCTACCATACGGAACTATTGCAAGTGGGGTGGAAGCGAGACATTCGCTTTCAATCCAGAGTTGACATCGAAAAGCTTTAGATTGATTAGTGAGATATATATTAAGAAATGCTGCTGCAGATAGAGTCCGCCGACTTCCAAGAATTTGGCAACGTATTGTTGACTTGGTAGGAGACTACATTTGAAGTATGTAATGTCAAAAGTAGCCTAAATAAATTTAGTGTGAAAGAGTAACTCATACTTTATACTGTCATTACTTTTCGAATGGCCTAGTAATAGCAAGAAGTTCTGGGTAAAACAATAGTGATGAAAAAAGTACAAATGAAAAAAAGGCTACAATGTAAGCATTAGTGATCTGGTCGGGAAAGGGAATTCTCGTCATTGTATCACCTAGTCACTCCAATTTTGTCACTCAGTGTTTTGGTCACTTCGACTTTTTGGTCACCCGATATTTTGGTCACCAGTACACATTTTCTTATAAATAATGATTTATTTTGACAAGTAAAATATCCATAGGTATACTGTATAAAATGTTATGTGATTAATGTTTCAAAATTGACACATAACATAAAATGTTACATGATTTATGTTTCAAAATTGCCGCCCAAACTGTGTCCGATGGCTCTGAGGTATGTGAGAACATAGCCATCTTCTTTATAATCAGGAGATCGTTCTGCGATCCTAATAATCCTTCTGTGTATATCCTCGATTTTATTCTTTCACGGGGTGGGGAGTGACCTTCGCAATAACCCTAAAACCTCTAATGCTTCGAGTGAATCGAAATTCCCGTTCGTGATGTTCCATCAGTACAATAAATTTGATAAAAGTGAAATAAGTAAGAACGTCATCTTACACCTAATTTTGTTTTGCAAAATACTTATATGTGTAACCACGGAAAAAACCTTACATTGACATTTAAATCTCATTATACTTATATGCGTAAGCACGGAAACAATCTTACAATGACAATTAGATCTAATTATGCTTATATGTGCAACCACGGAAAAAACCTTACAATCACATTTAAATCTCATTATACTTATATGTGTAACCATGGAAACAACCTTACAATAACATTTAAATCTCATTATACTTATATGGGCAACCACGGAAACAACCTTACGATAACATTTAAATCTCATTATGCTTATATCCATAATCACGGAAACAATCTTACAATAACATTTAAACCTCATTATATTTACATGTGTAACCACGGAAACAACCTTACAATCACATTTAAATCTCATTATACTTATATGTGTAACCATGGAAACAACCTTACAGTCACATTTAAATCTCATTATACTTACATGGGCAACCACGGAAACAATCTTACAATAAAATTTCAATCTCATTATGCTTATATGCATAATCACGGAAACAACCTTACAATAACATTTAAACCTCATTATACTTATATGTGTAACCATGGAAACAACCTTACGATAACATTTAAATCTCATTATGCTTATATGCATAATCACGGAAACAACCTTACAATAACATTTAAATCTCATTATACTTATATGTGTAACCATGGAAACAACCTTACAATAACATTTAAATCTCATTATACTTACATGTGTAACCACGGATATAACCTTACAATAACATTTAAACCTCATTATACTTACATGTGTAACCACGGAAACAACCTTACAATAACATTTAAATCTCATTATACTTTTATGTGTAACCACGGAAACAACCTTACAATAACATTTAAATCTCGTTATACTTATATGCGTAACCACGGAAACAACCTTACAATAACATTTAAATCTCATTATACTTATATGCGTAACCACGGAAACAACCTTACAATAACATTTAAATCTCATTATACTTGTATGTGTAACCATGGAAACAACCTTACAATAACATTTAAATCTCATTATACTTGTATGTGTAACCATGGAAACAACCTTACAATAGCATTTAAACCTCGTTATACTTATATGCGTAACCACGGAAACAACCTTACAATAACATTTAAATCTCATTATACTTATATGTGTAACCACGGAAACAACCTTACAATAACATTTAAATCTCATTATACTTATATGCGTAACCACGGAAACAACCTTACAATAACATTTAAATCTCATTATACTTGTATGTGTAACCATGGAAACAACCTTACAATAGCATTTAAACCTCGTTATACTTATATGCGTAACCACGGAAACAACCTTACAATAACATTTAAATCTCATTATACTTATATGTGTAACCACGGAAACAACCTTACAATAACATTTTAATCTCATTATACTTACATGTGTAACCACGGAAACAACCTTACAATGACATTTAAATCTCATTATACTTACATGTGTAACCACGGAAACAACCTTACAATGACATTTAAATCTCATTATAGTTACATGTGTAACCACGGAAACAACCTTACAATGATATTTAATTCTCATTATACTTACATGTGTTATCACGGTAACAACCTTACAATGACATTTAAATCTCATTATGCTTATATGCGTAACCACGGAAACAACCTTACAATTACATTTAAACCTCATTATACTTATATGTGTAACCACGGAAACAACCTTACAATTACATTTAAACCTCATTATACTTATATGTGTAACCACGGAAACAACCTTACTATTACATTTAAATCTCATTATACTTATATGGATAACCACGGAAACAACCTTACAATGACATTTAAATCTTATTAAATTTTCCCAATAAAACATTAATACAGTATTAAATGTAATCGGTGACGAGAATACCGGTGACTAAAATGTAACCGGTGACCAGAACGTGGGTAACTAAAATCTAATCGGTAACAAGAAAGTATATTGACGACATCCCCAGTGACAAGAATTTCTAGGCCCGATCTGGTCTATTCTTGAACCATTAATTACTGGTATAGTATGGTATGCATATAAATATCTGTTGCCTGTAATAGTGAACATTACTGGTAAAGAAGGTTATACGGATAGTGCTGCTATGCAGGTTGAATCTAAATTCAACCGACAAACTGTGTTCACTGGTACAAGACATAATTCAAAGTATTTTGAGGTAGTAAACCACATTTGGGAAAATCTTTGTTTCTTGGCCGCATGACGTGAAAGTGTCCAGGAGAAAATCCCATAATAAAATTAATTCCTGTAGAACGTAGTCACATTTTGACAACTACTAAATATACACAGGCCAAATAGAAATGATCGGGACGAAATTGAAATACAAACTGCTGAGCCATTTATACGCGAACCCACACTTCCTGAAGTCGAAATTGCGATAAAAAATCCGAAAAGTTATAAGTCTCCGGGTACTGATCAAATTCTAGCAGAATTAATACAAGAGGGTGGAAGCGCATTATCTAACGAAATTTATAAGCTTGTACTTGCTATTTGGGGAAAGGAAATTGTACCAGAGCAATGAAAGGAGTCCATAATCGTACCTATCTTTAAGAAGGGGGACAAGACTAACTGTAGTAATTTTCAAGGAATATCACTTTTGCTGATGTCGTACAAAATTTTGTCCAATACTCTTTTGAGAAGATTAACTCCATATGTAGATTAAATTATTGGGTATCATCATTGCGGTTTTAGGAGTAGTAGATCAACTATTGATCAGATACTTTGTATTCGACAGATAATGGAGAAAAAATGGGAGTATAAGGGTTTCAAAAAGGCATATGACTCGGTTAAGAGAGAAGTATTATATGATATTCTTATTGAATTTGGTATTCCCATGAAACTAGTTCGATTAATTGAAATGTGTCTCAGTGAAACGTACAGCAGAATTCGTATAGGTCAATTTCTGTCAGATGCGTTTCCAATTCACTTTGGACTAAAGCAAGGAGATTCTCTATCACCTTTACTTTTTAACTTTGCTCTAGAGTACTCCATTAGGAAAATCCAGGATAACAGAGAGGGTTTGGAATTGAACGGGTTACATCAGCTGCTTATCTATGCGGATGAAGTGAATATGTTATAAGAAAATCCACAAACGATTAGGGAAAACACGGGAATTTTACTGGAAGCAAGTAAAGAGATAGGTTTGGAAGTAAATCCCGAAAAGACGAAGTAGATGATAATGTACCGTGACCAGAATATTGTACGAAATGGAAATATAAAAATTGGAAATTTATCTTTTGAAGAGGTGGAGAAGTTCAAATATCTTGGAGCAACAGTAACAAATATAAATGATATTCGGGAGGAAATTAAACATAGAATAAATATGGGAAATGCGTGTTATTATTCGGTTGAGAAGTTTTTATCATCCACTCTGCTGTCAAAAAATCTGAAAGTTAGGATTTATAAAATAGTTATATTACCGGTTGTTCTTTATGGTTGTGAAACTTGGACTCACACTTTGAGAGAGGAACAAAAGTTAAGGGTGTTCGAGAATAAGGTGCTTAGGAAAATATTTGGGTCTAAGAGGGATGAAGTGACAGGAGAATGGAGAAAGGTACACAAAGCAGAACTGCATGAAATGTATTCTTCACCTAACATAATTAGGAACATTAAATCCAGACGTTTAAGATGGGCAGTTCATGTAGCACGTATGGACGAATCCAGAAATGCATATGGAGTGTTAGTTGGGAGGCCGGAGGGAAAAAGACCTTTGGGAAGGTCGAGAGGCAGAAGGGATGATAATATAAAAATGGATGAGGTAAGACTGGTTTAATCTTGCACAGGATAGGGACTGATAGCGGGCGTATGTGAAGGTGGCAATTAACCTCCGAGTTCCTTAAAAGCCGTAAGTATACATTTCACAGCAAATTTCTGCAATAGGCCTAGATGACAAAAAATAAATTTGTGAGAATGCAACACAAAATGCAGGAAAGATTTATTCACAGTGTGTAACTCGGAAACAGCTGTGATGTTGGGTGGTATGCACAAAGTTGTAGTATTACCTTTTGCTTTGACTGTGGAAGATACTATCTTGAAGTATAAGTATATACTTCGTTTTGTATGTATAAACCCGATACCATTACTGCGAAGTATGTAGACTACTACGCGGCGGTAGTATTAACTATCAAGAACATACGATTATATCGATTATCGACAGCACTTCGAGTTTATCCGCGAAGATTCGTTAGTTTTGTTTCGATTTCCATGCATGTAGTTAGTTTAACAAGAAAATGGATAATTACGACGAAGTGGTAAGTGTAAAGAGAGAAAGAAAGAGAACAATTGCTGTTTGTTAGAATACTAAAAGAATATCCAGCACTATTAAGCAAGTCGCAAACTCCTGCCGCAAGAAGTGATCAAGAAAAAGCCATCCAGGTTATGAAAGTTGAGGTGAAAGTTTACAGCGAAAAAGAAACGACGAAGAGCAAATTAAGAAGGAAATAAAGAACATGACAAGTAAAGTAATGTCAAAATCGAACGGTCCCAAAATGCTGTTCATTAAAATAACATGTAGACACATAAGTTTAAATGTATTATAGAAACATAATGAAATTATTTTGATTATACATTCTGATTACACAACTTTTAACACTATATCACTACGGGATTATATTTATTGCACGTGTTAAATTTAGGTACCTTGTTGTTGACTAGTGTTTCAACCTGTTGTTGACTATCTTTACCAATTTTAATAATTTTGCTAAAAATATATTATTTTTAATAATAACAAAAATCAACTAACAGATGGAATTCCAGTTAAGTTATCTCAAAATCATCATTTGAGTAGTCCGTTACAAAATTGATCATATGCCATATTTATTTATAGAAACCTACATAACTTCTTATAATCACGTTCTGATGGTTCTCGCCTTTCCTTGTAAGATTTTCTAGAGCGAATTTGCATAAATTCTGTCATTTTAAACCGTACAAACAGGGCAGACTACGACTTTTCTTAGTTTATACTTAGAAGTAGAAGTATATATTTCTTGTTATGCATACAAATAGTAGTTCATACTACCAATTCTAGCATAAACTAAACACGGCCTTCTAGATCAATTTTCTGCTACACAGGAAAGAATTTTCTATAGGTTTTTATACATAAAGATCGTAGTATATACTACGAAAACCTTAGCAACGGCATTTACTTCAACTTTATGCATACCACTCGTTATCATATGATGTTATACCAATGATATCGCCTGTTTTTAGTCATGTTATATTTATTTTTTAATTTCACAGCATTTTATTCCCACTTTTATCAAGAATGTTAATGCTTCTTATGTTTACGATATTACGGAATATTTCCAATTGAAGAAGGCAACTTACAGCTGAAAACAATACACGTGCAAGTTTCCCATACCTGAAGCCTTTTTTTTTTTTTTAAATTTAGTTGAGTCTTTAATCGATATCACAACAATTTTTCACTTGAGTAACTGTCTGACTAAAGTAAAGGCACTCTTTTCCCAAAGAAAATAAAAATTGCTATCTAGTAGATTAGTTTTCAACTGCCATTTGTTTTCAGTATTGCAGACATTTTTATTAGCTGTTCTCGTTATGTTTGCTGAGTAAATCACATTCTGGAGCGATAAACACAAAACTTTGGAGATATCTGAATGTTCGAAGTAACGAATGGAAAAATATATCTATGAGAAAGTCGCCGTATTACGCACAACTGCACTATCAACTGCATTGTGCAATGATGAGTTATAGTCCCGAGCAAAACAAAAAATAAATAATTCACATGCTTCTTCATTTATTATTTTACAACATTTCCGAGAATTATTGTTCTGCAAGCTACTTACATTGTAATTTTTAATATTTAGTTGTAAGATATCCAGTTGTCACTAATAAATATGTTAAGGAATCTGAAGGCTACAAAGAAAAATGTCATATTTTATAATTGTCTAGTCATTTAACTTATATGTTTATTTAGTCATTTATATGCGCCTTTGAAACTTTATCAGTATTTATCCCTTCTATGTAAAACATGACAGCATAGATGTACATTTAAAATTTAAAACTAGCTGTATTTTTAATAATGTCGGGTTCTTAAATCATGCCACAAATGTATGGGGTAATTAATAAATCCGATGAGTACGGGGCTCCTACAAAAGACCTTTCCGGTTTCGAACACATATAATTTACGTTCTATGAATCTGAGGTTAATGAAAATACTATCAATTAATAATTCTGTATGGTATATTAGGTTGGGGAAGAATGGGAAAACCGACTCTCCATCCTTTTAATTTGCTCCAAAAAAGAATTATCAAAATCTGTCTATATAAACCTTTTGATTATCCAACAAAATTAATTTTTCAGGAATTTGGTGTATCAAATCTAGAACAAATTTATAAACAAACATTGCTGATCTACTTCCATAAAAATCACAATAAATTTAAATTTGATCCTCATGAATAACATACGAGACAAATCTTCAGTTTCTTTCTAAATACTCCCAAATGTCACACAACTGCTAGATTAAAACATAGCAGAAATTTTGGACCCAAAATATATAATACATTAATTAGAGCTTACCCTGAGCTAAGTACACTTAACACACATAGATTTAAGAAACAAATCAGATTAATTATTTAATTGTATTGTATTGTATTGTATTTATTAACATTCCATGGTATTCATACATTGCTTTACAGATAGAATACGGAACAAGTCAAAAAACTTAATACTATTATAAAGTCTTATAGTCACAGTCTAGATGAATTAATATATACAGACGAGATTTACAATATAGTCTACTAGTACAACACAAAGTTTTAGTATCAATTTCATGGAGTGTTATTGAATGTCATGAATACACTTACAGAATAAAAGGCGTGAGAAAAAAGGTACTGCTTAATTTGGCCCTAAATAATCTTATGTTTTGAGTTTCATTTTTTATATTGATAGGGAGGCTATTAAAAATGTTTACTGCCATATAACGCACTCCTTTTTGATAGCACGATAGACTTGCCGATGGAGTATGAAAGTCATTATTTTCACGTGTATTTATGCTATGAACTGTTGAATTAGTTAAAAGTTTTCACGATTACATACGAGGAAGATTATTAATGAAAAGATATACTATAAGCCATGGGCATTATTTGTAGTTTTTTTAAAACAGTCCTACAAGATTCCCTAGATTTGGCACCTACCATTATTCTAATTACTCTTTTTTGTAATAAAAATATACTGTTACTATCTGTGGAATTTCCCCAGAATATTATTCCAAAACTCATTACCGAGTGAAAGTAAGCAAAGCATATTGTTTTTAAGGTATTGATATTTACTATCTTTTGCATAGATCTAATAGCAAAACAAGCTGAATTTAGTTTGGGGGTAACTCCTTTAATATGATTTTTCCAATTTGATCCCCATGAATACCATAAGAGACAAATCTACTGTTTCTTTCTAAACACTGTTTAAGCTAATGGATACTCTAATATGCATGTACTTTTGTATTTTCTATTTGTAGAGCTGCACGCATTGTATTCTTCACCTGACATAATTAGGATCATTAAATCCAGACGTTTGAGATGGGCAGGGCATGTAGCACGTATGGGCGAATCCAGAAATGCATATAGAGTGTTAGTTGGGAGGCCGGCGGGAAAAAGATCTTTGGGGAGGCCGAGATGTAGATGGGAAGATGATATTAAAATGGATTTGAGGGAGGTGGGATATGATGGTAGAGACTGGATTAATCTTGCTCAGGATAGGGATCAATGGCGGGCTTATGTGAGAGCGGCAATAAACCTCCGGGTTCCTTAAAAGCCAGTAAGTAAGTAACATATAGATCCTATTATTACATGCTGTATGTATTTTACCATTTATTAATGTTATTGTGCTCAATGAACTCTCTTAATTTTGTGATATATTTTGTATAACATATATACTCGTGGTTTTAAGTTCTAACTTAGGGTTAAGATATAAATTAGATTTACTTTAATTAATTATGTTATATTAAGTGATTCACTTAATTTAGCATGCTCCTTGTTAATATTGTATGTATGTATTTATTCACACTGCAATGGGTATATACCCGGTGGCAGTGGTAACTAATTACACTCAATAATTACAATAATAAACTTATTAATTAAAAATACAATTAATAATAATACTAATAATAATAATAACAACAACAACAACAACAGGGAATATACTAAATTATATGAAACGATCACTTAAAATAACATTTGAAATATTCTAATTTGTATCTTAAAACTAAGATCGAACTAAAACCCACGAGTATATGTTCATATCTGCACAAGTACCTTTCAACATTACACTCATTTCGCTGTCAACTCACTCACTGCACTGGAACTACGAAACATTTCACTGATTCTATCCTGATTTCACTAACACTTCAAAAAACATTTCACTGTTCAAATATTTTGCACTGCCACTATAAACTATAAAGCTTCACTGACAGGAACACGTTTCACTTACACAGCACACTTCACTGACACGACATACTTCTTCACTGATACAACACACTTCACTGACACAACATAATTCTTCACTGATACAACACTTCAATAACAACATATCATTTACACCCTTTAAATACTGTGTATAATTACCGTCTATTAGTAAGGTCCTTAAGCCTATTTTTAAATGCATTTTTGGTTGTTGGTAAAGCCTCTAGTAAGTCTGCAGGTAAAGCATTCCAGTCCCTGATAGTACGATTGAGAAAAGAAAACTTTCCAGTGTCCGTCCTCTGTCTTCTTTCCCTCAATTTATATGAGTGGTCGTTCCTTGAAGAGTAATTTGGCGGCTGCAACCTATTTTTTATTTCTCTCCAGGCAGGCTCACCTCTGTATGTTTTGAACAGTGCGCATAATCGAATTCGCGTTCTCCTGTCCGTGAGTGTGTCCCATTTTAATGGTGAATTTTTCCGACAACACTTAAGAGCCCGTTTTTTAATCTTTTCCAGTGTCTTAATATGTTCTAATCTGTAAGGATCCCAACATGCAGCACCATATTCCATTACTGGACGTACTAGTTATTATATTATTATATATATTGCTATTATTATTTTATTATTAATATTATGACTTTATATTATTATTTATTGTCATTATTGAGTGTAATTAGTTACCACTGCTACCGGGTATTTACCGATTTGCAGTGTGAGTAAATACATACACATACATACATATAAGCAAATTTTCCAAACGTATATTTCCTCCTACCAAGCCAGATATGACTTACGACACGCAGTAACTGGATTCACGGTACATGGATTCCACCATCGCATATGCCAGACGGAGAAGTACCATGACCCGGAAGACAGGTGCAAGTGCAAACTATGTGGATTGAACTGTGACCGATATCATCTATTTTGGTGCAGAAAAAGAAACAGCTCACTAACAAGCTTCTGCAAAAACTAAACGAAAGAAACCTGCACATTGTGCGATATTTCTTCTATTATATTTCCTTCTACGTCCATGTTCACTAGAAGACAGAAAAATTCTCTACAAAAATTTAGTAGCGCCACTAAAAATGGTCTCGTCTGAAGGATCCTAAATCTTGCCATAAATTCTTCACTGTCATACTCATGTCATATATCAGGTCTTTTGTTTCCGTGTTCTCAAAAATATATTACATAGTAATTCACAATCAGTATCGGAGATTCGTGTCTAATGCTGCTGCCATTTTATAATTCTGTGGCCGGGAGGAAAAAGGTCTGAAGTAAAAATTTTATACTTTTCAAGAGAGCAGTAGAAAGATTGAAATTGGTGTCAATTATAGAGTTTTTTAAATAAGAGGTTTTTCCTGGATATTATTTGTTTATAGGCCTATTTCTTCTAAAATAGGTAATGTTGCTCATTTAAACATTTTCTTGATTATTTCCAAAAATAGCCGCACTTAAGCCCTTATAAGATTAGAACCCAAACTGAGTAGAATAGATATTCAAACATAAGACCTTTTTCATGTCTACATAAATGAGAAATGTAAATTATTAGGAATGCAAAATGGGTCTTAAACAATTATAGGACTGTTTACCCTGGTGCTTAAAGTTTTAAAAGGAAAGGACATCAGTATGTGATAAAATGTCTAAAATACAAGTTAGACCTTTTTAATAGGGAAGCATGGAAAGTAAACATGTGATGTTTGTAAGGAATAAAGTATTAAATATACTTAAGTCCTTTATTCTTTGTGTGCTCGATTCAAAAAGTACTTTGGACATTTGGTATCGCTCTATAAATCCAGTCAGGAGTCTTATTTGACTTTAAACGTTTTACCAGATTGTAGAGAATTGTTTCCGCTTTCAGAATATATAAAAATCTCATTTTCACAAAAAATGACTTAAGATCTTTTTCCTCCCGGCCACAGAATTTATTCTCTACAAAACAATTTAACATTGACTGAAAGTATAGAATAGCTCATTCGGAAGATATCCTCCGGATAGTGCAATATTCCGAGTTCTACAATACATTTCTCACATTACCATGGAATTAATTTTAACAGGACTTTATTCCGTGGTCGTACAACTGGGCCTAACACTTATAAGGCTGGAAATCACGAAATTAGCCAAAACATATCGTTGAAATGTATTTTGCAAATGTATTATAGAATTTTATCTACTAAAACAATGACAACCATCATGTTGCAATTTAATAATTATTTAGATAATTGAAGCGTTGCACAGTGTGAAATTTCGCCAATCTAGCTGGCCAAAAATATTTGTCGCTTCTGTAAGCACGAGTAGTAATGTTTTATGTTACAATAACATGAGATTACCCTTATTCTGTCATTTGACAACAGTTTCAGATGCGCGAGATTTCTGAACTCGCGAGGATGTCGGTTCGAATCTCTACGGATTACAAAAAATTATGTTACATTTTGGAGTTGGCATAGAATATTCTTAAATTCGTCAATTGGAAAAGAAAAATTACTGTAGGTAATGTTCAATATTTTAAAAATAAATTTATTACTTCTTTAACCAGAAATAATTATTTTGCGTTAAGTGTTGGAGGGATAGTTATCGGATATTTATAATACTGACACGTACACATTTTAATCACTGTCTTAGCAGATATGAGAAAACCTACTACATTTTCACTCACATATATTGTAACTAACGTCTAATACCTTAAACATTTTCACAATATATCACACTTTAGAACATAATAAAATATATAAAATATTATTGTCCAGCAGTGGGGAAATAAAAAACACGTTAGCCTGTAATTTATAACTGAATGAAATTACACTTAAAAGTAACATTTAATAATGATAGTAATAATAATAATAATAATAATAATAGTAATAATAATAATAATAATAATGATAGCATACTAAACGTAATAATTGAGTAAATAGAAAATAAATATTCTTGTGTAAGTGAAGGGAGATATAGCAGGCTGAATCACACAAACAGAACTTAATACGAAATAGAAGTATTCACAAGTGAATGAAGACAGTAAAAAGGCAATAATACTAACTCAAAATCAAATGAATAATAAAATCTTAACATAATGAAGAAGGGATATTTTAAAATACTGACATCTAAATTAAAACAGGTAATACCTAAGTAAGAGAATGTTTTCAGACCAACAAATGCTTAAAACTCATTATCACTCTCACTATCTCCAGCATTAAGGGGAATGTCAGGGTCTGTAAGCAACTTTATAGCACCCGGTGATAAATCAACATGTGCTGAGTGCCGAAACTTTCTGAGACTGGAGATAACAGGATCACTTGAAATCAACAACATAGAAAATATATCTCTGTTAGTATGGGTTCTTTACATCTTTCTAGTATGATTCTGCCTGTATATTCTACAGTCCTTGTTGCGAGCCTGTTGAGCTTCTTCCGATAGTTGCCCTATTGGTAGCATGAAATTAATTACAATTTCTGGGCCATGAACCAGAGTCTTATGAACAGATACTGGCATATAATACCATAGGTATAAACTAATGTACAGTTCTCTTGTTTGATTTAAATATTGTCTGAATTTATTTTGATTGGTGTCTTCATAATATTTAGAACATCCTCTTGCACACTTGATAATCGACGAAGAGTATGGTCTAATAATGACTGTAATTTAATTTCTGTATTTATTTCTGTGATCGAAATACTGTCCTCTGGAGGGTAGCATGCTTCTTTTGCCTGACCTAAAATGTAGTAGGAAGGATATATCAGTGATCCTAATTCTTTTGCATTGTCGTACATAATTTTATATTGATTGTACGTAAGATTGGCACTAACACAGAAGGATAATGCCTGTTCAGGAGTAATTTGCTTCGGTTTTGATTCGAACAACTGCCTGGTTTTTCTAGTTTTGTTGCTCTTTTAAGGGAAGCTAGGAACAGTTCTTTAACAATGTTAGCAACATCTCTTTAGCCTGAATGTTTAAGATCTAGTTCAGCTGCTAACATTACAGCTCCGGAACCTTGCCCCTGAGAAAAAGATTTAGCTTTCCGTCACTTATTCCTGTAACTACTATCGCCAAAGAATAAATTTTGGCCTACCCTTACTTGAACCCGATTTGTCCGTAAATTCTGCGCAGTTCGATTTCATGTCTCTATGTATTTCTGCTGGGAATCCACTAACCATTGATGATTCAATTTCAAAAATTGGTGCATCCGTCTTCCACACTTAACCCACTTGTTATTAAACTGTATCGAAAGTTTTGACACGAAATTTTTCATTTTATTAAGAGTAGTTTTATTACATTCTCCTATGTCCAAATCCTGAAGCAGCGAGTCCATTATTTTTGTATTCCTTGTTTGTTTGGAGCTACTACGCCACGCTTCAAACATCCTCCTCCTTGCAATTGAAGTGCGCGAGTCTGAAAATGACAAACTTCCGCACATTTCCGCACCTTAAGATTTTGAATGCATATTTAAAACAAATTGATCTTCATAATTATGTAAAGTCCAGAGTTTGGAACTTTTTGGAAATTTTAAAAACTCTATTTAAAGAAGAAACTATTTTCTTTAAATCCCATATTTTTTGGCCATTTTAAACTTAATGCTGTGGCTTATTAGTAGAAAACAAATTATTTAAACATATATACGATTAAAGTGCATACCTTCCTCTGCATTTTCCATGTTTCACTTTTAAGATACCACGTTTCTGACAAAACTTACACAGCTTCGTCTTATGGTGCGCTGAACGCAACTGAGAACGGCAACCGAAACCTTATCTCGAGGCGTATGTTTATGCTTATGCTGAGTGTAAACTATGATGACCCTTGCGAAACAAAATGCAGAACAAGATACTGCAGACATTTAAGAATAAAATGTACTGCAGCATGGATCTCAATTTTTGAAGTCAAAAATTGACTTTTGGCCAGCTAGATTGGCGAAATTTCACACTGTGCGTTGGTCCGAATAACGGTCAATGTTACAATTCTTCAAAATCGAATTTTTAATGGAATAATGCTCTGTATAGTCTTACACAGCTGTAAAAAAAAATTGTGTTTCAATATCTGTATCAGAGGCGCTTCTACACGAGTTACAACCATGAATTTCTTGGTTGGAACAACGGTCTAGGTCACTAGTCACTTCTAGCGTATCCAGTTGTTTACATCGTATCGGAGTTGTTGCACGGGAGTTTGTTCTCTTTACGAATACTGGGCACTTGAACTCTGTGTATCAGCTTTCGGTTGATGTATTACGTAAAATTGACGACTGCAAGACAGTGACGATTTCTACGGTAGATACTGACGGGCTAAATAAACCTAAAAAAAAGGGATCCAGACAAATTAATATTAATAAATGGAAAGTTGTGTCACGAAAGTCGCTGAGAGATAGTGGTCTTGAGTATACAACAAGGAAGACGAAGTCGCAAGTTAGTGCGAAAGATCCCCCAAGTAATGTAAGTTCCTGTCTGTTATTTTTGCAGTATTTTATTAGTTGTAGTTATTTTAATTTACACTTTACCTAATGTTAGATGGCCTATGTTGTATTTGGCACTATAGTTTATTTTAGAATTGTATTACGATATTTCTTTTCAGGAAAAGATTTATGAAAATTTTTGTAAGGAGATGTGCTCACAGCTTGCTCTTGATGTCAGAAAGGAGCTGTTTAAAATGTATTACTATCTTACAGTCAGTATTTAAAAATTAATAAGATTTATACTTAACAAATAAGCCATTCTGTTGGTATGGATACTGCATATTCGGGACAGGGGTTCAAATTCCATCCCCCAACAATTTCTCATTTGCAATATTTAATTTTCTTTATTCATTTATTTAGTTCTCATGGCATCAACTGAAGATGATTTACAATATTCAGTACACAATTTAAATAAGGTCAGTGAAAAATATAACATGGAAATTAATATTGAAAAATCGAAAATCATGTCATTTTGTGGGAAATTCCCTGTACCAAGCAAAATCTGTTTGAATAATAAAATAATAGAAAGAGTAAATACCTTCACTTATCTTGGCTATACACTATCACCTTATGATGAAGTAGATATTGCTGAAAAAATATGCAAATATAATAAAACAATGGGGATCATTAATAAAATCATGAAACCCTCACTAGTACAAAGACACACAAGAATAGGCTTGTATACAACCTTAGCACAGCCAGTATTAAGCTATGGTAGCGAAGCATGGACTGTGAAGAATAAAGATGTCAGTAGAATAACAGCAAGTGAGATGAGGTTTATGAGAGCAACAGCTGGATATACTCGCTGGGATCATAAAAAAAATGAGGACATAATGCAAGAACTTCAAATAGAACCCATTATGCAGTTCATCAGCAAATATCAACTTCAGTGGAAGGGTCATCTCGAACGAATGAATCGATGCAGAATTCCAAAAGCACTGTTTCATTACCATCCATATGGCAAAAGATCTCTAGGCCGTCCAAAGAATAGATGAACTGAAAATTCTAGTTTGAGACCGTAACAGGCCACTTGGCCTAATACTTGTTAGGAAGATGATGATGATGATTTATTGTTATTAATTTAATACTGTCCCTACATCTCAATACTGCAGTTATTTTCTAATAATAGTGTTATGATCAATATTGTATGTTTATTCATAATAATATGACACTAAGTTTAACTTTAATAAATTATATGGTGTTAATTCATATTAATATAAGATAATTAAAAATAAATTTCTTAATAATTCCGTTCATAATTTAACCTTTTTAATGATTTTGTATATTTAGGGGAGAGTCGGGTAGTATCGGACAGTGCATTTCTTTCATCTACCACCATGTGGTAGTACCTGAATGACATGGTTACGTTTCTCTATGCGACATCACAGAAACGTAACCATGTCAATCAGGTACTATCATCGTGTGGTAGATGAAAGAAACTGCCTGTCCTATATTACCCGATGTCCGATACTACCCGACTCTCCCCTAATTATATTCTCATTTTATAAAACTGTTTATTGTCTGTATTCCCCAGTAGCATTTCTGTGGAGTTAAGAATGTTACAAGCTTCTGTGATGTCTGATGTTTATTCTTTATTTTTAGTAAAATAACATGTATAAAAATACAGTCTTAAATTCTTCCCTGAAGGAGTAAAAACTCAAATGGTGTGCAATATGACTTTCAATAACATACAATCGTATACTTCGCTTAGTGTACAAAACATATTGACGGAATAGGCCTAATGGTCTATGTTGCCCGTCTGATAGTAAATTTACGAACAGAATTACGGTGTAACATTTTTGTTCCTCCTGCACAATTAGCAGATTGTAACATAGACCGTTATTCGGTCAAACGCTTAAATTGTTGTTATTATGCTTGAGCAGCGACTCTGAGTTCTGTGACGTGTACCTGACTATGACTACAACTTCAAAAGAATTTTATTATCATTTACCAATTAAAAGAGTGAAACACAATATTTGACAGAATTAAATGTTAGCATACCCCTGTCATTTATTAGTTTATTACAAATGATAGTCGTTGAATTGTTTCTTTAATGCTTTAAATATTATTTAAATCAATCCCTAATAGTTAATATCAGTTCTGTGACACATACAGGGATATCATTTTATTTTTACTTCAATTTTTATTGTACCTGAGTTTTTGAATGTACTTCACTCCCACCTCCTCTACTAATGAAGTTCCAACTGTCCTCCACACAGAACCAAGTCCGCATATAGTAAACAGTACTGAGTTAGTGAGTATAGTACGTTCGACAAATATGTTCGCGTTTTCCAGCGACGAAAGAGCTTTCAATATTGAATCATATTTTCGCACAGGTACTGTCGTCCGTTTGCCTACGTTGCATCGCGATTTCCCTCATCTGGTTCTGCTCGTCCCTCTGTAAAGGCTAGTGGCTGGGCTGTCTTAGCTCTTTTCTGAAAACATTAAATTCTTTTAGGAATTGGACGTCTACGTAATATTATACAACTGTTTAAAATAACTTAAATAAAAGAACCTCGTTAAGTAATTAACTCTCACGTGATTTCCCCCCTTTCTATGATCCTACGACATAACCACTTGGACGGACAGTAGATAGCATGTCTGAATGTAGATAGCATGTCTGAATGTAGATAGCATGTCTGAGTAATTTTATCTGTGCGGGTCGGGCAGAAGTGAAGATTGAATTTACAGTACGTGAAGTACTCTTATATAGAGTAGGTATAGAATTATTTCAACATGAGTTCATAGTACGAAGGATGAAACTGGTAATTGGATGCAATAGTCTACAGTGCGATAATATGCACTAAAAATCTGAAGCCTGTATCGAAATGAACGGCCTCCATTTTCAAAAATGTGTTTAAATATCCATATTATGATTATTTTTCAATTTAACTTCATTCTCTATAGTGTACGCTACTGTGCTGTAGACAGTATAATATACACTGCATAATGAATACGTCCGCATGGATAACTCAGTTCGTGAGTAAAAACACGAATTCTTAATACAGTATTGTATTTTGATTAAACAAAAACCTAATGAAAATTGTCAAACTCAAAATCGCGATATTTCCTAGTTTACTTAAATGGATGAACTACTTTTCTTCCCTCCTATACCTAGTAAAGTGATTTGTTTGTATTTTACCCCAGTATCATCGAAATTTAGTCATGGAATGGGGTAGAAAACAACCGTTACTCCAAAGACATAGCCAGGTTAATATTAGAAATGTTAGTAAAAATAAAATGATGTTCCTGTACTACAAGCTATATAAGTATCCACTGGATGATTGCAAGAGTCCAGAACAGCTCTTCAGTTGTATGGTATGGGCCACAGTGCAGGAGTACGCAGCGAAAGAGTGATTTGTAATTGTTATATTAGAGAAAGAAAAACATATGCAACTGTTTTCCGGTGAGTACCTTTATTACCAGTTAATTCTGAGATAGTTAAATTCTGCAAAATATGTAAAATGTCTCATGTAGGTTTGTAATAACAGTGAGATATGAGGGTGTGCATATTCAATATAATCTTAAACCTAGTAATCAACATGACATTTAAGGGATAACAAATTGAAAATTGGCTTTTATCAGTTCTGTGATTGTCAGTTCTGAGACGTCACAGAACTGAAATTTTTGTGGACATATATATATATATATATATATATATATATATATATATATATATATAATTTGAACCGGTACTGGAAATTACGGAAAAACGGTTGAACGGATTTTAATGAATGGCCCCTCATTTTGAAGCTTAGAACCCGACGTTTTTCAGAAAAATAGTAACTTTCAGTGAAGCGTTAGTTTTCCTACATAATTTTCATTTTTTCCAAAATCCATCTTTCGTCAGTTTTGAGAACTAATTGCATCATTTCAGAATAAAACAAAAACCACACTAGCCTACAATAAACAATAGGCTATTACACGAAGGCCATGATCTGCAGGATTGCTGACATATTTAGAGCTCAAATTCAATTGGTTATTAAAAACTTTGAGCCTTACTAAATATAATTTACAGGTCTGATTCTGCGGTGTGTAATTTTATGAGTATAGCTGTGTATTGGATATTAAAATCTACAAAATTTTAGATGGTTTGATGACATTATTACCATTATAAATTAAAATTATTATAATTAGTGCAATGATGCGACTATTTTTCATTAATTATACGTAATAATGCTATATTGATGATATGAATTGTAACTTTTGGGGTTATATAAGGAGATGTAGAGAATATATGAAATTAGACCTTCATTTCTATAATTTACTGAATGGCAGCTATGTAGTATATAACTACAAAACTTACGTAAGATAATAATATTGTTATTAAAAATCAAATATTTTTATAGTTATTAATCAAGTGGGGTTGGGTCTTTTTCATTTACTTAATGGCGGTATGGTGTAGATATTTATATGCGTCATTCTCTTCAGTATTGGCTCTAGAGAGAGCAAAAATTACAGTTCCTAAGGAAAAACTAAAGGTATTACTTAATGATAAAATAAGAGACCTAGAAAATTTTGGAGTCTCCCGATCATTTCAGCAGGATCTCTTAACAGGATGAATTGATTTTACCCTCTACATTTCAAGCTCTACATGCAGCAACTATACAAGATGCTAGGTTTATTGTTCGAAAGCATAGCAAACCTGACATTTTTTTTTACTTTCGCCTACAATCCACAATAACCTGAATTAGCTATTATTTAGTCCCACATGAAAAACCCACTGATCGGTCTGATATGGTTACTTGCGTTTTCGCGTTGAAACTCAAAACCTGTAGGTGGATAGGTTCAAGAAAAAGTATTTGGCATAAAAAAAACATTCAGAGGGAGTATGTTTCATTATTATGCAAGAAAATATCTGTGTGGTATTTTTTATTGAAAATAAATCTGAAAATTTTTTACTTAAACTTCTAATTTACTTAGTTTGCAGCATTTGCTGCATAAGCCACTACTTATTATATAAATTGTAGAATAAAATAAAATTCTCTTTTAAATAATCGTGGCCAGGTATTTAACACTCATCTACACATTAACAATCATGTAACTGAAAAAAATAACACTGAATACACAATTTAAAATATATGTGAACCATTTTTTTCGAGTTTGCGAATTTTAGCCGTAACCAATACGGGATAAAGTTGTCGTTGCAGAAAATATAAAAAGTTTAAGGGTTGATTTCTAAAACGAGGTCTAGACCACGGCCATGGCGTTTGGATTTATAAAACGAGGTCTTTTTCATTTTTTGAGCCATGGCTCGAAACCATGGTCTGAAGCAGAGACCACGGCTGAGGTAGGTTTAAAACCACGGCTTCATGTATACAAGCTGGAGATAGTAGACAGCTGGATGATTGAATTTGTGTCTACGAGTATTAAGTCCCGAAATTAGATTGATCAGAGACAGAAATAATCTTTTGTAACTATATAACGACGACTATTTCGTTTAATAATAATAAATTTCTAAATTATAGACATCAGCTCAAAGAATTTTGAGTGACCACAAGGGTCCTGAATACAATAAACATGTACAATAATGTGATGTGATACATTAAAGAAAAAAGAAAGTTAATTGTTGAAGGCAAATATAAGTTATTTAATTGATATAGAGATGATGATGTAATATTTGAAGAGAATCATTGATAATATTTATAAGAATAGACATTACAGAATCAAAAGGAATGTGAAGTTCCTTAAGATAATTCCACGTGAATTTTGTGATTGAACCTCTACTGCCAAACAGCAAACCAATGACGGACCATTGTTTAAGAGGGACGTTGTACTTTTGAGAAAGATACGGCAGACAAGGTTCATATATGGACTTCTTCTCAATGTCAACCTCGGTGGCCTGATTTAGGTTTCTTTCGAAACGGATAGTAGGGTCAAGAACAAGAGCCCGTTTTAAGCGTCATTCCATTTTCGACCAATGAAGTGTAATGAAATTTTGAATTCCAACCAATCATAGTCAGACTTTGCGATAATTTTTGCAGCTAGATTTATCGCTATCAATTTATCGCATGGTCGTTCTTTTGTTTAGTCGTTGTCGCCAACTGTTTCCCCGTAAATTGATGATCATGAATACAATAAGATGCAACTACGCGGTTAAACTTTTCTTTCAACTTTAAAGCAATGACTGCAAGATTGATATTTAATATTAATTAATATATTTACGCCGTGCAGACGACGTTCAAAACGACGAACAATGTAGACACAAAATCTTCATGCATCTTAATTGAACGTACCTTTTAAACTTGATTATTTCAATATGCTTACCAGATTGCACGCATACGCGATTGGAATATTGAACTGTGTAGATGCAGCTTTAGTTCCGTTACACACTACAACGAGAATGCGTTTGTCTAGCTATAAAAAATGCTTTCGTGTAGCACTGTTTGTAACAGTCGAAATAAGACACAGCTGACATTGGTCTTGCTTCCACAGGTAACATAACCTATGAGTAGCCTATAAAATTGTATCTTGTGTATGAAACATTTAATAGGAAGTCAGATGTTAAAATTTATGTAACATCATAGCATATCAAACCCAAAGACCTTGCATAGTAATAATAAGGTCTTTTCATCAACCTGCCTTCCGTATAGCGTAATAAATGTCGTGTTTTAATTAGGTCTATCTATACAGAGATGGCTTCACTGTGTAGCAACATGTCTCGCTGTGAATACATAAGCATTCGTATATAGCTGTCCCCACTGTTACTGTTAAATTAAATTATCATTTCAGCAGATAATGAAAATGTATTTATGTTATAATAATGGGAGAAAAGTGCAGTACATGTAATTAACATTGTTAAACCTATATTTCGCTTTTGCAATTGGCATTACTGAATAATAACGTCGAATTTCTTTATTGCAGTAATCGATATTCATCTACGGGTATTTCAACTTCACAATGTCTGAATAGGTTAAGTGTTCGTTAATATACAATTATTAACATTTTGTGATCGAATTTTAGGGATATATTATTTACATTTTTATTTTATTCACGAAATAGTCCTAATAAATGCCACTCGAGGTCTGAGATTTCCAAGATTTACCGGCAAATCTCAGACCTCTTGTGACATTACTACAGATAATTTCAGGCGAATATTTCGAATTTCGAAGGAATCAACGAAAAATTTAGCAAGAATGCTAAATAATATTCTGCAACTAAATGCAAGAGGCGGCAGGTTGACAATTTTTTTACACCTTCTTCTAGCTTTGAGGGAAGTAAGATATACGGTAATATTTTATATTAATTATACCTTCATGTCAATAAGACGATATAACTTAAGTCTTAGTCTTTACAGTAGTTTTGGACATTTTATGTAATACTCGAAAATTATGTGGGCCTACAAGAATATGATGAGTTGTTTAAGCTTATAAATTGAACTAATTTGATTGTATATGTTTGTATAGTTTGGCTGATGAATTGTATATGCTTTTAAAATGAATACTAGTCTGTATAGCTCTACTGATGAATTGTATATAGGCCTACTGTAAATTGAATGGTAGTCTGTATAGCTCAATTGGTGAATTCTATATGCTGTAAATTGTATAGTAGTCTGTATAGCTCAACTGATGAATTGTTTATGATTATAAATTGAATTAATCTACTTGATATTAATTGCACAAATTTGTATAGCTTAATGAAAGTATGCTTGTAAATTGACTTAACCTGCTTACTTTGTATTGTATATATTTGTATAGTTTTGGCCGATGAATTTTATATGTTTTAAATTTAATAGTAATCTGTATAGCTCTATTGATAAATTGTTTGTGTTTGTAATTTGAAGTAGTTTGCATGATATGTATTATCAATTTCTGTACATCACAACTAATTGAATTGTTTATGCCTTAAATTTAATTAACCTACTTGTTTTGTATTATACATATAGCTCAACTGATGAATGATCATTTGCGTTTGTAAATTTTATAATCTGATTGGCTATGTATTGTATATTTTTTGTAGAGCCATCGATGTAGCTCAGTCGGCAGACTCGCTGGGCTGCTGATCCGGAGCTGCGTTCGGGCTTGGTTTGGATCTCCCTTTGGCCTCAAGTGAATGGTTTCTTCCGAGGTTTTCCCCAGCCGTGGGTCTGAAGCCGGATGGTCTATGGCGAGTCCTCGGCATCAACCCTTTTGATTTGATTACCCCCCTTTGATTTGATTACCTGGTTGGGTTTTTCCGAGGTTTTTCACCAACCAAAAGGCAAATGCCGGTTATATTTTGGCGAATCTCGGAGCTCAACTCATCTCACTACATCTCGCCAAAATATTGTAAGAAATTGCACAAAATTGTAAAAATTGTACAAAATTACTAAATTGTAAAACTGTAAAAATTGTAATTGTAATATTATAAAATTGTGACTTCTTCCACATCTTAAAACTTCATTTCTCATGTAAGATCTATGAAATAAAACAAATGAATGAATGGAACATGATTTTGTCTTCTTATTATAAGTTTTATGCTACTGGGCCTATTATATGTGACAATAGAACCATACTACATTTTAGTTTCAATTGAAATTTTAATTCAGTTTATATTTAGGTTATTAGTTCCTTGGAACCGGTTTTCAGGTAGTTAATGTTGGTAGCAGTTATGAACATATGATAAATTACAACATAAATGCTGGACTTGTGCTAATGATTTGGTCAATATTTTTCCGGTACCTAAAAATCCGTTCCCTATTAAATACTAAGTAATGATAGTATCTTAAACACAAACATATTCTGTAAATTAGTAAATGTAACAATATCTTAGCTGAAAACAAAAGAATGTGACTTATGTAATTCAATACTTACTTACTGGCATTTAAGGAACTCGGAGGTTCATTGCCGCCCTCAAATAAGCCCACCATTGGTCCTTATCCTGAGCAAGATCAATCCAGTCTCTACCATCATATCCCACCTCCCTCAAATCCATTTTAATATTATCTTCCCATCTACGTCTCGGCCTCCCCAAAGGTTTTTTTTTCCCTCCGGCCTCCCAATTAACACTCTATGCATTTCTGGATTTGCCCATACGTGCTACATGTCCTGCCCATCTCAAACGTCTGGATTTAATGTTCCTAATGATGTCAGGTGAAGAATACAATGCGTGCAGCTCTGCGTTGTGTAACTTTCCCCATTCTCCTGTAACTTCATCCCTCTTAGCCCCAAATATTTTCCTAACAACCTTATTCTCAAACACTTTTAATCTCTGTTCCTCTCTCAAAGTGAGAGTCCAAGTTTCACAACCATACAGAAAAACCGGTAATATAACTGTTTTATAAATTCTAACTTTCAGATTTTTTGACAGCAGACTAGATGACAAAAGCTTCTCAACCGAATAATAACAGGCATTTCCCATATTTATTCAGCGTTTAATTTCCTTCCGACTGTCATTTATATTTGTTACTGTTGCTCCAAGATATTTGAATTTTTCCACCTCGTCGAAGGATAAATCTTCAATTTTTATAGTTCCATTTCGTACAATATTCTGGTTACGAGACATAATCATATACTTAGTCTTTTCAGGATTTACTTCTAACCCTATCGCTTTACTTGCTTCAAGTAGAATTTCTGCGTTTTTCATAATCGTTTGTGGATTTTCTCCTAACATATTCACGTCATCTGCATAGACAAGAAGCTGATGTAACCCGTTCAATTCCAAACCCTCTCTATTATCCTGAACTTTCCTAATGGCAGGCATATTCTAGAGCGAAGTTAAAAAGTAAAGGTGATAGTGTATCTCCCTGCTTTAGCCAGCAGTGAATTGGAAAATCATCAGATAAAAACTGGCCTATACGAAGTCTGCTGTAAGTTTCACTGAGACACATTTTAATAAATCGAACTAGTTTCTTGGGAATACCAAATTCAATTAGAATATTGTATAAAACTTCTCTCTTAACCGAGTCATACGCCTTTTTGAAATCTATGAATAACTGATGTACTGTACCCTTATACTCTCATTTTTTCTCGAACATCTGTCGAATACAAAAAATCTGATCAATAGTCGATCTATTACACCCAAACCACACTGATGATCCCCAATAATTTCATCTACATATGGAGTTAATGTTCTCAAAAGGATATTCGACAAAATTTTGTACGACGTCAACAAAAACTTATGCAATTCAATAAAATATTAATCCCGATGTTCTTTCTAATATCGACTGTTTACACAAATAAAAATAGATTCTTAGCTGTGTTGCCATACATGAAACCCACGAATCTCGGTTTCTTCTCATGCCGCGTCTCGACTTCGTTTTAGAAATCGCATAAGGATTAAGATCTGGATCGCAATTTAAAAGCCGAGATTTGGAACCACGATTTCGTCCGTGTTTTAGAAATCGACCCTAAGAGAAAAGGCATAGACAATTTCTGCTGTGGTTGAACCCAGTTCCGCTGGATTTATAAGTGCTAATGCGATAACTTAATTAAAACTGAATAAAAAAGATAAACCTAAAATGTAAATTATAAAATCTTACACTAACCTGCCTTCCCGCTAAGTACATTTCGTGTCTTCATATAGAGATTTAATCATCAACTGTAGATGACGTGTGAGAAATCCAGATGGACAGGCAACACGAAAATCGTTTTTGCTGCCCCCCCTTAACGAACAGTAGGGTGGGTTCTATAGTCTTTAAGATCGTAACGGAAACCCCCGAGGTCCTCCTCTGTAATAGGGGTCGCCACAAAAACTATACTCTAGTTATAGAAACAAAAAAGGGAACAAGTTTAAAAGGAGATTGCTTTCATTGATACAATTAAGATAAAAATTTACAGATTGAATGAGATGGGTTTTTCGGGGACCCCTCGGTAGGCTTTTAATATCACGGATTACTTTTTATAGCTTTCTTTTGTTTCTAGTCTGTCCTTTTGCTGCGGTGAGGGGTCCCGAAGGTAAATGTAGTATGAATATGCATAACTGAATCTATTTCTTGACGTAGGTTCCCAAGACTCGTTGGTGATCCACGGTTTCCTCTGCAACAGAAGGTCTGACATTCTTTCGCTGTGGTGTAAAGATGTAACGGATGAGGGTCCAGGCAACCTGGAGGAAGCGCTAAAGTACAGGCTGAATGGCAAATGTTCAAACAATCGGCTGAACAACTAGCCATATTAGAAGCTATTCAACATGTACAGACTCTGGAAAGTTAACAGCAAACAATTTCAATATTTACAGACAGCAGGATAACGTTAGACTCCCTTAGAAACCAAACAAATCATACGCATCTTATAGAAAAAAAATCAGAAGAGAAGTAAAGGAAGTGGAGAGGAAGAAGTGAAAAATAGAATTCAACTGGATTAAGGCCCACGCTGGACACGAGGGGAATGAATTAGCAGATCAACTTGCGAAGGAGGCAGCACGCTCCGAGGATTTTCAAGAGAGCTACAGCAAGACACCAAAAAGTGCAGTGAAAGGTGAAATACACACTCTCAGTTTAGTGAAGTGGCAAAACGAATGGGACAACACAGCAAAAGGGCAAATCACAAAATCTTTCTTCCCAAATATAAACGATCGGTTAAAACTGAAATTTAACATAACCCCAAACTTCACAACTATAATAACAGGACACGGAAATATAAAATCTTATCTACATAAATATAAAATTATAGATAGCCCATTATGTCCATGCAACAATGACGAACAAACGATAGATCATTTGTTATACTTACTTACTTACTGGCTTTTAAGGAACCCGGAGGTTCATTGCCGCCCTCACATAAGCCCGCCATTGGTTCCTATCCTGAGCAAGATTAATCCAGTCTCTACCATCATATCCCACCTCCCTCAAATCCATTTTAATATTATCTTCCCACCTACGTCTCGGCCTCCCCAAAGATCTTTTTCTCTCCGGCCTCCCAACTAACAGATCATTTGTTATACAATTGTAAATTACTTGAGAGAGAAAGAGACATTCTGAAAGCGGCAGTTCTAAAGACTGAAAACTGGCCAGTGAATAAAGACAAACTAGTGCATAAGTACTGTAAGAACTTGACCAAATTTACTAACAATATACAGTTTGACAAATTACAATGAAAGAAAAGTACATAATTCATCCATCTATATTGCCTATAAAGTAACTCTTAGAACAATATAAAGTTATTATATGAACATAATTTAACGTAAACCATTGCATGTAGTATTACTCCACAGTAATGGAGCATGCAGACTGTAAAAAAAAAAGAAAAAAGAAAGGGTCTTGCTACGAAACTGAACGCCAGTTTTTTTTTTTTCACCCAAAGACAGGAAGAACAATAAACAGTGAACATAAAATGTCGTAGTTATTAAATATTCTCTGATTTAAAAGAAGTGCCAAAATTAAAACCAACATAAATTGGGCTATATTGAGACAAAAATTAGGATAATTTCTACCTTTATGGTAATTGGGCTACATACATATAGATGAGAAGAGACCTGACATGTGAGCCGTGTGAGAGGGGAAAAGAATGAGCTATCAGAGAGTTTGTTTCATTATGGTTAATATTATACCGGGACATCACTTTATTTTTATTGTACCTGCGTTTCTGAATGTACTTGACTCCCACTCCTTTCACTAATGTCCTTGCTAACGTCAGCCACACAAACTTACGGCCGCTTTTGCTACCAGTGAAGTAAACAGTACAGAGCACAGTGTGTTTCAGAAATATGTTGGATTTTCTATAGACGAAAGAGATTATATTATTGAAATTTATTTTCACACAGGTATGGTGTGCTCAGTCCACACGGATAAATTCAGTTGTGAAGATTATAGTTACCGAAAGTAAGGAACCCTATAATATGGTACGGTACTTAACAGCATTAATAAATTTAAACAAGAGTTTTTGTTTTACTGTTTGTAGATATGAAGGACGATGATAGAAACTGGAATTACAATATAACCGAATGTGAGAAACAGTTTTTTTCATGCTTTTCTGATTATATCGTTATGGAATATTTTCGTAGAAATGTCGTTAATCTGGTAGGTAAATTTAGAGCAACAGGGTGTACAGAAAGAAAGAAAAGTGTAAGATAGCCAACAAAGGTGACAGAAGATGCTGGAGAAAGGATGCAGCGAAGTCCTAATAAGTCGGTCAAGAAGTTAACTGTAGAAATTGGAGTTTCTTACGGAAGTGCTCACAAAATTCTTAAGAGTAAATCAGGTTGGTAATATGCTGAATAAAGTAGACATTACATAATGAATATAACCGCCTGAAGAGTTGAATTTGTGAAAAAAAAATTGTTACTACTCTACTGTTTCTTTTTAAATACCGTAAAAGTAATAATCAAACTGAAAATCGTAATACTGTATTTTCCTGTAATATAATCGGATACATCACTTTTCTCTCCTCCTGTACCTAGTAAAATGATTTGTTTACATATTGCACTAGTAAGACCAAACTCCTGTAATGGAAGGGGGGTAACAGTGTTTCCGAGTATAGCCAGGTTAATGTTAAAAATGTTGGTAAAAATAAAGCGATGTCCCTGTACAAATCTACACACGCGGCAGGTGACAAAAGTAGGGTAAGGTTGCCTATATCGCACCACTTTAGCATTTATAATTTTTATTGAACAATACAGTTTTTTATTTTCTGCATTCCTTTACAGAGATACATTCCCAGAACATTTACCTTTCATGTAAAAAAGAATTCTTGAATTTGATTTAATATTTTTTAATTAAAATGACATTTTCGAAACACATGTCAGTGGTGCCATTTAGGCAACTAGTTTCCTAAATAGCACCTGCGGTTTCTTAAATCGCACCTCTTTAGCTGCAGGGAAGAGGATGAAGGAAGGTTTTTAATATTGAACATATTGAACAGTATTTAATATGAATAATGTAATAAATTCAAATTACAAGTTTATTGAAATTAATGAAAGAGAGTAACGCATCTTCAAATGAAATTGAAAAAAGAGAGCATAAATTACCTAACATTTAAACTTCCTGAATGCGTTTTTTATTGTTACACATTTTCCATGTTCTTCACCAGGCAGTTCAGACTAAATTACGTCACCTTTTCTTCGCGAACATCTCGAAGCCACCTAAGAACTGCTTCACGATATAGCTGTCTGAAATGATTCGAACATAGAAATATCTAAAGGCTGGGCCTCTGAGTATTATGACGAGGAAGCTGAAACAGGAGCATACCATTTTCCCGAGATAATCTAGCTTCTAAATTTTTGGAATGGGTCGTATAGGTGGACATACTGAAGCAGCACTTTTTCTATGGCAGGTTTGAGTGGCAAATAAAATGTTTGAGCTATTCGACAAATAGTTCACTGTTGATGTAACCTGAATCAGAGCAAACAAATAACGATCCTGAAGGAGCACCAGCTGATATTGTAGAATGTACTGTTTGAGGTTTAAAAATTATCATAGGTGGCACAAAATACTGTACCTGGTGCGCTTGTACAAGACACACTTGTTGTATTAACGCCCTTCTCACCACTTGATATTGCACCCACCTCATGCATTCCTCGTTCAGCTAAAATTTTTTGGGACTTCTTTTGTACGACTAGAATTGCTACAGTCGCTCATATCGCACCGGTGCGAATTGGGCACCTACAAAGTGGTGCGAATTGAGAAACTACATCATAAGTTAATATTTCCTTCATTCTAGCCTATAATCACCACATGTTCGAAAATCATACTAAGTTAAATGTTCTTTAATATTTCTTTGCCTACAAATCCGTTATTTAGTTACAAAATGTTAGCTAAATATACATCCACCTGAGCGATTATATTAGATACACTATCACCACGCTGCTGACACAAAGAAGTGGCAGAAATCAAGTGGCATGGTGGAAGTTCATATGGTAGATTGTAACAATACCACTAGATGCTACACTACTACAGTAACTTGTTTTAAACTAGCAGTGGTGCCATTTAGGAAGCGGTGCGATTTATGCTACTCTACCCTACAGTAATTACAGCCAATAACTCCAACACATTCCAATCTTCAACAGAGGAAATTCTCTTCAAAATATGTGACTGGTTCTCAGTCAATAAATTAGTATTAAATTGTAACAAAACTAACAGAATTCAATTTAAATCCTGTCCAAATTCGACTTCGAAATTTCAGCGCAATAATTAACAACAGGTCCCCATTAGAAACAACAACAACCAAATTTCTTGGCTTAAAAGTCAATAATGTCAAACTGGAAAAATCATATTAAAGAAATTACCCCCAAACTAAATTCAGCATGTTTTGCTATTAGATCTATACAAAAGATAGTAAATAGCAATACCTTAAAAACAATATACTTTGCTTAATTCCACTCGGTAATGAGTTTTGGAATAATATTCTGGGGAAATTCCACAGATAGTAACAGTATATTCTTACTACTAGAAAGAGTAATTAGAATAATAGTAGGTGCCAAATCTAGGGAATCGTGTAGGACTATTTTCAAACACTACAAATAATGCCCATGGCTTGTCAGTATATCTTTTCATTAATAGTCTTCCTCGTATGTAATCGTGAAAACTTTGTAACTAATTCAACAGTTCATAGCATAAATACACGTCAAAGATGACTTTCATACTCCATCGGCAAGTCTATCGTGCTATCGAAAAGGAGTGCGTTATATGGCAGTAAAAATTTTTAATAGACTCCCTATCGATATAAAAAATGAAACTCAAAACATAAATTATTTAGGGCCAAATTAAAGAAGTACCTAATTTCTCACGCCTTCTATTCTGTAGGTGAATTCATGACATTCAACAACACTTCATGAAATTGATACTAAAACTTTGTGTTGTACTAGAAGAATATATTGTAAACATCTTCTGTACGTACTTCAACTAGATTGTGACTATAAATTAAGACTTTATAGTAGTATTAAGTTTTTACCTTGTTCCATAATCTATCTATGAATACCATACAACACAACACGGAAGTTCATCGTAGACTAAAAACCTATCTTCCGCCTCCACACTCATTGCTGATATATCCACGGCAATGATAAGGTCACAGGGCAATTCTTCCCTCCTCTACTGTACTTACACAGTTTTCTGCCTTAGGGAAGGTATTTCACTGCAAACCCAGCATTCCCCAATCTTTCCCATTTTCTTCTTCCTCTTTGTCTCCTCATATGATCCATATATCTTAATGTCGTCTATCATCTGATAGGCCTATCTTCTTCTGTCTTCAACTCTTCTTCAGTTCACCATTCCTTCCAGGGCAACCTAAGGTAGGCAGTTCTTTCTGAGCCAGTGACCCAACCAATTCCTTTTTCTCTTTCTGATCAGTTTCAGCATTATTCTTTCTTCACCTACTCTTTCAAACACAGCTTCATTTTTTAATCTGCCTTACCATTTCACACACTCCATCCTTCTCCATATCCACATTTAAAAGGCTTCTATTCGTTTCTCTTCACTTCGCCGTAATTTATTTATTTATTTATTTATTTATTTATTTATTTATTTATTCTGGTGTAGTTAAGGCCATCAGGCCTTCTCTTCCACAACACCAGGAATACAAATACAATAATAGAAATAAACAGAAAAAATACACTATAATATACAAAGCAAAGCTACACAAGAAGTAATGTCATAATTGGGATGTGAAGAATAGTCTACATGTTCTTGTTACTGCCAAAACTAGAATACTGTACTAGATTTTTTAAATATGCGTTGGTAAAGTAGTGATTTACCTGAAGAATGGAATTTAGTATACATTTGTCTCCATTTTATAGAAAACGAGACAGATTTTAATATAAGAATTTCCGAGAAATCAGCCCCTGAATTCAAATTATAAATTATATATGAAAATAATTAAGTTATATGGAAGAGCAATTAACAAAAACTCGCTCCAATTGCAGAAACGATTGATATAAGATAGATGGACTTTGGAAATGAAAGTCTATCTCCTTTATTGAAAAGAATCGATATATATATATATATATATATATATATATATATATATATAATTTGAACTCATAATGGAAATTACGGGAAAACGGCTGAACGGATATTAATGAGTGACCCCTCATTTTCATGCCTGGCATCCAAAGTTTTTCGGAAAAATAGTAGTTTTCAGTAAAATGTCACTTTTCCTACATAATTTTCCTATTTTCAAAAATTCATCTGTCGTCAGTTTTGAGAACTAGCTAATTACATTCAGGAGAAGCGAAGCGAGCATCAAGTCGGCCGTGTTGCATTTCAGAATAAAACAAAACACACACTACAGTAAACAATATTACACGAAGGCCATGATCTGCAAGAATGCTGACATATTTAGAGCTCAAATTAAATTGGTTATTAAAAACTTAACTTACTAAAAATAATTTACAGGTTCGATTCTGTGGTGTGTAATTTTCTGCGTACAGCTGTGTATTGGATATTAAAAACTACAAAACTGGAGGTGGTTTGATGACATTATTACTATTAGAAATGAAATATTATTGTAGTTAATGCCGTGATGTGACTATTTTTCATTAATTATATATATATATATATATATATATATATTAATGCTATATTGATGATATGAAAGTGAAACGTTTTGGGGTTATATAAGTAGATGTGGAGAATAACTTAAATTAGATTTTGATTTCTATATTCTACTGAGTGGCGACTATATAGTATATGTTACTGAAAGCTATAAAACTTACGTAAGATAATAATATTATTAAAATATATTTTTATAGTTATTAATCAAGTGGGGTTGGGCCTTTTTCATATATTTAATGGCGGTGTGGTGTAGATATATGCGTGGTTCTCTTCAGTATTGGCTCGAGAGAGAGTATCTTTCATTATTATGGAAGCAAATAACTTTCAAAAAGTCTGGTATTCTTCATTGAAAATAAATCTGAAAAATGTTGATTTGAACGTCTAATGAACTTAGTTTGCAGCATTTGCTGCACAAGCCACTAATATATATATATATATATATATATATATATATATATACACACACATATATATGCATATATACAGAGTGATTCACGAGGATTTGCCGTCACTTACGGAACTAATTTCCGAAGACATTTCAAAGTTACACTAATTTGAAATTGTTAGTAAAATATCTTATTCCTTTACTTTTAAGGGTAAAAAATATTACAAATAGAGAATGAACTATTCATATTGACAAGATACAGACACACAGGACGCCAAAAATCAGATTATCAGTGTCGTATATTAAAAAGTGAATTTTTTCAACAACATTTGCATCGATTTTTTTGTACTCTCACAGAACATCTGGTTATATGAAGTAAACCTCTCATCATTATCATCATAACAGTATCATCCGTTCATACTCTGATATAAGTATAGAGGTGAAAAGCTCATCTCTTTCTTGGACGGCTCAAATAACTTCTGCATTGACTTGTATGAAGCGAATATAAAATCCTAGGCTTCTGTTTCCTGGAATCGAAATGGCAGCATTTGTACACGTAAGCTGCCGGTGGCTAACTCTGCAGTAAGGAATACAAAATCAGAGGCCTCACTTGTTTGTGTTGCTGTGATGTGACGCAACCGTCATCATAATGCAACACAAAGAGGCAGACGGAAACAATTCTGCATATCCAGGATAAACAGACCAGATCCGCACAACTGGACCAATCAATTCAAAAGCGATCAAATATTTCGAGTCCAGTCCCTCTCTCACACCCTCTCTCTCTCTCTCTCGTGGGTCCTCTCCCCCCACTGTTATCTGGTACAACGTTGTCGGTTGACAGAGATGTGCACAGCTTCCTGTCCGTGTGTTCGTATCCAGCCGTCTGTAAACTGTGAGGCCGTGTGAAAGATGGCATCATCATCAACCCCTGTCCATTATGCTGCCACCAGCCCTAAGAGATGACCGCACATTTCAAATAATCTATATTAATAATATGCCGTCCATAGTGGCCGGGCGAGATCCACTCCATGCCTAGGTCGCTGGTTCAAAACCAGGCAATACCAAAAAATTAAAATTTGTAGGGTAACTTTCTGTTCGAAACTGTATTAAAAATTTGAGATCCAGTATTGTAAAGTTTCTGATTTAAAAAGCAACATTACATATGAATGATAGCGTTCTATATGAAAAATGTACCTTCTGTTACCCACCAACGTTTAAATTCAACTCTACCGATAATCCTCGCCTAACATACCGGGTGCCGCAATAGTTACTTGACTTGTTATTTCATAGTAATTGAGTTGAATTCCAAAGTGTCTTAAGTCATTTTAACTTGCTTTATTTAACTTTAATTGATCCTTTTGAAGCCTATATTTAACTGCGAAAGTTTATTTAACAGACTCTCCTCGGTTTTGACTTACATTCGCTTGAAAAAGAACATATACAGGCGCTGAGAGCGTGAAATTTCTTTTATCAGATTTTGTCATTCTGACTTAGGCCAGTTTCGAATCCACTTCCTCAATTTCGTACTTACAAATGCCTTCAAAAGAACCCGGGCGGAGGATCAATGCCGCCCTCACATAAGCCAGCCATCAGTCCCTATCCTCAGCAAGATTAATCCAGTCTCTACCATCATATCCCACCTCCCTCAAATTCATTTTAATATTATCCTCCCATCTACGTCTCGGCCCATTCAAAGACTCAAAGATAGGCTCTCCTTAGTCTGGAATTAGATTAGCTTGAAAAAAAAAAACATATTCAGGCGGTAAGAGCGTCAAATTTTTTGTCATTTTGACTTAGGGCACTTTCGAATCCACTTCCTAATTTCGTACTTACAAATGCCTTCAAAAGAACCCGGGCGGAGGATCATTGCCGCTCTCACATAAGCCCGCCATCGGTCCCTATCCTGAGCAAGATTAATCTAGTCTCTATCATCATATTCCACCTACCTCATTTTCATTTTAATATTATCCTCCCATCTACGTCTCGGCCCCCTCAAAGACTCAAAGATAGGCTCTCCTTAGTCTGGAATTAGATTAGCTTGAAAAAAAAAACATATTCAGGCGCTAAGAGCGTCAAATTTGTTGTATCAATTTTTGTCATTTTGACTTAGGCCAGTTTCGAATCCACTTGCTCAATTTCGTACTTACAAATGCCTTCGAAAGAACCCGGGCGGAGGATCATTGCCGCCCTCACATAAGCCCGCCATCGGTCCCTATTCTCAGCAAGATTAATCTAGTCTCTACCATCATATCCTAACGCCCTCAAATTCATTTTAATATTATCCTCCCAACTATGTTTCGGCCCCCCTCAAAGGTTTTATTCTTTCAGGTATTCCAACTAATATTCTATATGCATTTCTGAATTCGCCCATACGTGCTACATGCCTTGCTCATCTCAAACGTCTGGATTTAATATTCCTAATTATGTCAGGTGAAGAATACAATGCGTGCAGTTCTCCGTTGTGTAACTTTCTCCATTCTCCTGTAACTTCATCCCTCTTAGCCCCAAATATTTTCCTAAGAACCTTATTCTCAAACAACCTTAACCTCTGTTCCTATCTCAAAGTGAGAATCCAAGTTTCACGACCATACAGAACAACTGATAATATATCTATTTATAAATTCTAACTTCAAGATTTTTTGTTGAAAACAGACTAACTGACAACAGCTTCTTCACCGAATAATACTTACTTACAAATGACTTTTAAAGAACCCGGAGGTTAATTGCCGCCATCACATAAACCCGCCATTGGTCCCTATCCTGAGAAAGATTAATCCAATCACTATCATCATATGCCACCTCCCTCAAATCCATTTCAATATTATCCTCCCATCTACGTCTCCAACTCCCCAAAGGTCTTTTCCCCTCAGTCTTCCAACTAATACTCTAAATGCATTTCTGAATTCACCCATACGTGCTACATTCCCTGCCCATCTCAAACGTTTGGATTTAATATTACTAATTATGCCAGGTGAAGAATACAATGCGTTGAGTTCTGAGTTGTGTAAATTTCTCCATTCTTCTGTAACGTCATTCCTTTTAACCCCAAATATTTTCCGAAGCACCTTACTCACGAACATCCTTAACCTCTATTCCTCTCTCAAAATTGAGAGTCCAAGCATAACAACCATACAGAACAACTGGTATTATAACTATTTATAAATTCTAACTTCAATATTTTTGTTGGAAAGAGACAAATGGCTTTTAAAGAACCCGGAGGTTCATTGCAGTTCTTACATAAGCCGCCATCGGTCCCTATCCTGAGCAAGATTAATCCAGCCACTACCATCATATGCCACCTCCCTCAAAATCCATTTCAATATTCTCCTCCCATCTATGTTTATTTTTTTTTATATTTTATTGGGTTATTTTATGACGCTGTATCAACATCTAGGTTATTTAGCGTCTGAATGATATGAAGGTGATAATGCCGGTGAAATGAGTCCAGGGTCCAGCACCGAAAGTTACCCAGCATTTGCTCGTATTGGGTTGAGGGAAAACCCCGGAAAAAACCTCAACCAGGTAACTTGCCCCAACCGGGATTCGAACCCGGGCCACCTGCCTCCCATCTATGTGTCCAACTCTCCAAAGGTCTTTCAACTAACACTGTATATGCATTTCTGAATTCACCCATACGTGCTATACCTGCTCATCTCATACGTCTGGATTTAATGTTCCTAATTATGTCAGGTGAAGAATACAATGGGCGGATTTCTGGGTTGTGTAATTTTCTCCATTCTACTGTAACTTCACTCCTTTTAACCCCAAATATTTTCCTAAGCACCTTATTCTCGAACATCCTTAACCTCCGTTTCTCTCTCAAAATGAGAATCGAAGCTTCACAATCATACGGAACAACCGGTAATATAGGCCTAACTGTTTATAAATTCTAACTTTGTGTTTTTTTTAAAGCAAACTGGATGACAAAAGCTTCTCAATCGAATAACAGACTTCATAATTACTACCGCCTTATTCCAGCAGATCTAGTATCGAGACAACAATGATACTCGAAATAATTCACGCATCAATATGACGCAAAAGAGTTGTTTTAATTTTTTTATGAATAGTATGTCATTCCAGAGGATTAGATTCATATGAGAATCAAGCAGAAAAAAGCTTCATGTCCAGTTTCGATGCAAATGCAGCTGATTCTGTCATCCAGGGATTGGTAAGAACAACATCACGAGCCTAAAGCACGAAACGGAAAAACGATTCGAGCCGTATGAAAGCTGCTTTCAAAGTTGACCGCCACAAGAAAAAGAATGCTTCATGTCCACGTAAACAAGGGACTATCTCAATACCAAAGACATGTGACATGAAGTCTTGTTTCCCTGTTGTGTTCATTTGAAAATTAATACCACAATTAGGTAGGCCTGCCTACTTTAAAATTAGATTATGTTAGTTTAAATAATTCTGCTCCTTATACCCCCATTTATTAATAACCCCCCTTTGTGTTAGAATAATCTACATTTGTACTAATAATAAATCTGTAGACGAAATTTTTCTGGTAATTTTAGATTTTCCAAAAATAATTGGTGTTAACATGTTTAATTAACCATCCTGAAAACGAAAATCGCTTTTTTTTTTTTAATTTTTGTTTGTATGTCTATCTGTCTGTCTGGTTGTTTGTTACCTTTTCACGCGATAATGGCTGAACCGATTTATATGAAAATTGGAATATGAATTAAGTTCGTTGTAACTTAGATTTCAGGCTATATGCCATTCAAAATATTTTATTTAAAAGGGGGGGTTATAAGGGGGCCTGAATTAAATAAATCGAAATATCTCGCTTATTATTAATTTTAATGAAAAATATTACATAACAAACGTTTCTTTAAAAATAATTTCTGATAAGTTTTATTTCATGCAAAATTTTCATAGGACTGATATTTATTGAGATAAATGAGTTTCAAAATTATAATAACAACGCCATCTAAGGCAGTGTAATGAAATAAAAAACAAATGACTTCGTCTATAAGGGGCCTTGGAAACAACAATGGAAAGCTATGAGAATGTTTCTGTGTTTGTATGAAGTAATATTGGAAGCTAAATTAACCGATTTGTATAATTAATTATTAATTCACCATTGGAAAGTAGTTTCTCTAGATGGACATAATTCTATAATGTTATACAGTGCCTAAGTTCTGAGTGAATCGAGGACAGGTAAGATTAAAATAGCTTCTTATGCACAGAAAACTTGATAGGCATTCGTTTCCTGTATTTCCTAAAATAATTTTTATGACCAAATGAGTGGTCTCTGGACCAAAATGACCGCATTTTATTTTTTTTAATAAAATTTAAATTAAGTAACATAATAAACGATTTATCCTTCTATCAAACACGAATGTTCCCTGGATCAAATGTCCTATTTTAATTGTGTTATTAGTTTATATTTATTTCTAACTAGCCGTACCCGTGCGCTCCGCTGCACCCGTTAGAAATAAATATAAAGTAATTACATAATTAAAATAGGACATTTGATCCACGGAACATTCGTATTTGATATAAGGATAAATCGTTTATTATGTTACTTAATTTAAATTGTATTTGCATAATTAAAATGCGATCATTTTGATCCAGAGACCACTCATTTGGTCATAAAAATTATTTTAGGAAATACAGGAAACGAATGTACAGAATAGCCTATCAAGTTTTCTGTGCATAAGAAGCTATTTTAATCTTACCTGTCCTCGATTCACTCACAAGTTACTGTAATAACATTATAGCATTATGTCCATCTAGAGAAACTAAACTTTCCAATGGTGAATTAATAATTAATTATACAAATCGGTTAATTTAGCTTCCGGTATTACTTCATACAAACACGGAAACATTATCTGTAGGCTATCTTTCATAGCTTACGATTGTTGCTCTCCAAGGCCCCTTATAGACGAAGTCATTTGTTTTTTAATTCATTACACGGCCTTAGATGGCAGTTATTTTAATTTTAAAATTCCTTTATCTCATTAAATATCAGTCCTATGAAACTTTTTCAAGGAATAAAACTTATCGGAAATTATTTTTAATGAAACTTGTGTTATGTAACATTTTTCACAAAAATCAATAATAAGCGAAATATTTCGATTTATTTAATTCAGGCCCCCTTATAACCCCCCCTTTAACTAATGTATTTTGAATGGCATATAGCCTAAAATCTAAGTTACAACGAACTTAATTTATATTCCAATTTTCATCGAAATCCGTTCAGCCATTATCGCGTGAAAAGGTAACAAACATACAGACAGACAGAGAGACAGACAGACAGACATACAAACAAAAATTTCAAAAAAGCGATTTTCGGTTTCAGGGTGATTAATTATTTATGTTAGGACCAATTATTTTTGGAAAATCGAAAATTACCAGAAAAATTTCGGCTACAGATTTATTATTAGTATAGATGGGTGTAGTGGAGAGCACGGGTACGGCTAGTACTTAATAAATTAAAATTCAGTTGAATATTTTGCTATTTCTTTACATTTACTCTATACATTCGCAGTCTTTCCAGCGAGGCTCTTATCGCTTGACATAGAGCTCTTGGATGACGTCACAGTATTAACACAATCTTCGCTATATTTCTTAAATGTCAACAGCATAAATATTTCACGTTTAAATAAACTGTTGGGAAGGTAAACGGCAGTACTTCATAAATGCGCCTCCAACATCATATTTATCAAAATCACTATTCCAACTTCGACTTGCGGAAACTTGAAGCCAAGTCTGCAACTATTAAATCTCACTTCCATCCTTATTTATTCGGATGACGTGACTATGTGAGGAGAAAATTCACGAATCATTGAGGAAAAACGGGGATTTTACTTGAAGCAACTAAGATGATAGGTTTGGGAGTAAACTCTGATAAAACAAAGTTATATGATCATGTCTCGTGACCAGAACATACCCGTAGTACGAAATCTATACTAATAATAAATCTGTAGCCGAAATTTTTCTGGTAATTTTCGGTTTTCCAAAAATAATTGGTCCTAACATATATAATTAACCACCCTGAAACCGAAAATAGCTTTTTTGAAATTTCTGTTTGTATGTCTGTCTGTCTGTCTGTCTGTCTGTATGTTTCTTACCTTTTCACGCGATAATGGCTGAACGGATTTCGATGAAAATTGGAATATAAATTAAGTTAGTTGTAACTCAGATTTTAGGCTATATGCCATTCAAAATACATTATTTAAAAGGAGGGTTATAAGGGGGCCTGAATTAAATAAATCGAAATATCTCGCTTATTATTGATTTTTGTGAAAAATATTACACGACAAAAGTTTCTTTTAAAAATAATTTGCGATAAGTTTTATTCCTAGAAAAATTTTTATAGGACTGATATTTAATGAGATAAATGAGTTTTAAAATTAAAATAACTGCCATCTAAGGCCGTGTAATGAATTAAAAAACAAATGACTTCGTCTATAAGGGGCCTTGGACAGCAACAATCGAAAGCTATGAAAGATAGCCTACAGACAATGTTTCTGTGTTCGTATGAAGTAATATCAGAAGCTAAATTAACCGATTTGTATAATTAATTATTATTTCATCATTGGAAAGTGTAGTTTCTCTGGATGGACATAATGCTATAATGTTATTACAGTAACTTGTGAGGACAGGTAAGATTAAAATAGCTTCTTATGCACAGAAAACTTTATAGGTTATTCTGTATATTCATTGCCTGTATTTCTTAAAATAATGTTTAAGAACATATTCATTTTTATCTCAGAGAATTATCGAACAACAAGAGTGTATTGATTTAGTATGCGGTAATAGTACGTTAGCTTAGCAATCCATTATTTTATAATTCAAATTTTAACTATGCTCAATCGAATTGTGTTAAAATACATAAAATATATATGCAATATAAATGCCATGCAGAAAAATTGAGTAATGAGCCAAGCAGATTATGTTGTTCCTCCTGAGATTCAAGAGCTCCCACAACAAATTAAAAACTTTCTAATTCGAGTACATCCGTTATCAACACACTTTTTACATAATATAATATAATATAATATAATGTAAACATACTAATATATCTGTAGCCAAAATTTTTCTGTTAATTTTCGCTTTTCCAAAAATAATTGGTAATAACAATTAAGAAACATGTTAAAGGAATTGTCATTGCACCAAATAGTGGTCTCTGGATCAAAATGATCGCATTTTAATATTTTCAATTCAATTTAAATTAGACGATTTATCCTTCTATCAAACACGAATGTTCCCTGGATAAAATGTCCTATTTTAATTATGTAATTACTTTATATTTATTTCTAACGGGTGCAGCGGAGCGCACGGGTACGGCTAGTAGAAATATAAAAATTAGAAATTTATCCTTTGAGATAGTGGAAAAATTCAAGCATCTTGGAGCAACAATAACAAATGAAGAGTTCACTGCAAGGATGATGGATGTCATTTGGAATATATTTTGCAGGAGAAGCAATTGAAAGTTTGAAAAGCTTAGCGTTCAAAGTTTAACTGAGATTTTCCGATCATTACTAGACAAAAACTATCAGTGTTAATGCCATATAAGTCTCTATTTACATTCTATATGTCTTAAGCTTTGCATTGACAGTCTTCGTTCATTTTCGACAAGAAAGTGACATCCATCATTCTTGTATTGGACTCTTCAAATATAATTGACACTCGAGAGGAAATTAAACGCAGAAAATATGGGAAATGCCTGCAATTATTCGGTTCAGAAGCTTTTATAATCTAGTCTGCTTTCGAAAAATCTGGAAGTCAGAATTTATAAAACAGTTTTACGCCTATTACAGATTGTTCTGTATGGTTGTGAAACTTGGACTGTCACTTTTAGAGAGGAACAGAGCTTAAGCTGTTCGAGAATAAGGTGCTTAGGAAAATATTTGGGGCTAAGAGAGTTGAAGTTACAGGAGAATGGAAAAAGCTACTGAACGCAGAACTGCATGCATTGTATTCTTCACCTAACATATTGAGGAACATTAAATCCAGACGTTTGAGATGGGCAGGGCATGTAGAACGTATGGGCGAATCCAGAAATGCATATAGAGTGTTAGTTGGGAGACCTGAGGGGAAAAGACCTTTGGAGAGGCCAAGGTGTAGATGGAGGATAATATTCAAATGGACTTGAGGGAGGTGGGATATGATGGTAGAGACTGGATTAATCTTGCTCAGGATAGGGACCGATGGCGAGTTTATGTGAGGGTGGCAATGAACTTTCGGGATTCTTAAAAGCCATTTGTAAGTTTTAAGTATAGTAATTATAGCAATCATTATGGAGTTTTGTGCAAGAAGTTGGTCTAATTCATTGTCTTTAAATCCTAAACCTTTGACATTCCACGTGGCAACTTTAAAAATGTTTTCTCTTTTCCATGTCTGTCCTAGTACGTAGCAAAGCCGTTATAGGTTGCATCCGTCCAGTTACTCTTGTTTGGAGACACTAAACAACATGGTATCATAGAAATCGGTTGCTGGCCGACGTCCAAAAATATCTTGAGAGTATGGATATTTCTAACAAAATCCAATTTTAAGTAAATCTTTGAGAAACTTTAACAAAATCTTTCTAGTCATAAAAATGCAAAAACATACAAGACTTGAATTATATAAAATTTTGGCACTATCAGTTCTCATTTATGAGACTCAAGTCTGGACTTTTCGACTCCAAGATGACCGACCATTGACAGATGCAGAAGTGAGATTTTTACGAAGAACTTTTGGATATAGTCTTCTGGATCACAAGAGAAATACTAACATTGCAGATGAATTAGAAATAACACATATTGTACAATATCTACAACAATACAGCATTAGCAAAGAATGGAGCATACCGGACTACCTAGACAGATGCTTCACGAGACAACGCAAGGAAAAAGACTTATTGGAAGATCTAACATGAAATGATTGAAGACCGTTACAGGCCGCCAGGTCAATTATTTGAAAGGATGATGATGATGATGATGATGATAGTAGTTATAAATATGTATTCTTTATTTATTTTGATTTTTATGAAAGTAAGATTGGAATATTGCTCTGCAAAAATTTAATAATTATTTTTAAAAGCGAAATTGAAGGATGATAAATAATAGGACCGGGTAGTGACTAAGGGTAAAAAAATCTGATTTTTTATTTCGTGCTTAAAAAGTACAAAACTTGCTCTTTAAAACTATATATATTTGTGGGGTGTATCTATGCAGATAAGTTCTTTAAATGGTCTCTTTAAATTTGACGGCGTTTGTATTCGTACATTTTTAAACAGCTTTCCGTAAGTTGATCTTTTTAAAACTTAAGTGCAGTTTTCTCTGAAACTACAGAATCAATTTACAAGAAATTTTTACAATGTTTTCTGCAGCCTGTATTGTACAAAGTAGACCTACGGGTTTAAGGATATCACACACATAACATAAGGAAAAAATATATACGCATTGAAAAAAAAATGGCAAAAATTGTTAATCAAAGTTAAATATTTTTTCCGTTTCACTAAGGGTGCAATATTTAAATAAATTTTGCTTTAGAATTTACAACATACTTTACTTGGTAACTTAAAAAAATACAAGACATATGAGTGAAGATTGTAGCAAGTAATGTGCACCTGAAGAATGAGGTACATTTAACAAAGTGGAAAAACAGGTTATCAGTTAGGGCCTTTCTTTTGCACTTGGATAAGAAAATAATTAGTTGCATTTTATACCACAGAATTCAGAATGATTTATTGTTTAACCATGGACATTTCTATACCACTCTGCACACTAAAAGCCTAAAAATATTGAACTAAACTTTTGTACTCATCATCATCATCATCATCCTTCACGAATTAGGCCTCTGTAGACCTGTTTCGGCCCCATCTAGTAGTCTTCTTAAAGGTCTTCCTGATCGACGATGTGCTCTAGGTTTATACTGCATCATAATTTTTGGGATTCTTGAATTTTCCATTCTTCTTACATGATCTAGCCAATTGAATTTGTATCTGCTGATTTTTTCTTCTACTGACTCTACTTCTAATTGTTCTAAAATTTCTTCATTCCTTTTTCGGTCTAAAAGAGTATATCCTGCTGCCCTCCTGAAAAATTTCATTTCCGTTGCTTTGATTCTGTTCATGTCTTTTTTCTTTAATGTCCAAATCTCGCTTCCGTATAAAAGGAAGGGTAATGCTAGTGTATTATATATTTTTATTCTTGTAGATTTTTGTACTAATTTAGCTTTTAATGTATTGTTTATTATTCCTAGAATTTGTGTAAATTTGGTCATTTTCTTGTTCACATCTTTTTCATTTTGATAAGATATTTCACAACCCAGACAATTGAAATTTTGCACTTGTTCGAGGCATTGGTTATTGTGTTTTATCTTACTTCTGACTAGGTCTTGTCCTAAAAATGCCATTACTTTTGATTTTTGTGCTGAAATTTCCATCCCAAAATCTTTTAATATTTTATTTAATGTATACAATCCTCTTTGTAAATTATCCTCTGAATTGGAAATTATTACTTGATCATCGGCATGGAGTAAGGTATTTAGTAGTAGTAGTATTTATTTATTTAACCTGGTAGAGATAAGGCCGTCAGGCCTTCTCTGCCCCTCTACCAGGAGATTCCAACTACAATATCAACAATAAAATTACAATTAAGTTAGTATTAAATTTACAATTACAATTACAAATAATATTGCAATTAGTATTAAATTTACAATTACAATAAAATCAAAGTACGAAAAGATTACCTGAATAATTAAAGCTAGATAATTTATCATAGAGAAACAAAGAATATTTTATATTTACTGAATTACAAATTAAATCTAGAATAACAAAATTGTATAGTGATGAAATTACTGAATATTGAAATATTTTGTGATAGATTAAAGAAACTATTTACAAGTAATCAATTACTGACCAAGAGCCTAGTAAGTTTTCGTTTGAATTCAATTTTATTTCGACAGTCCCTGATGCTAGCAGGTAGCGAATTCCAGAGTCTTGGCAGGGCTATTGTGAAAGAAGATGAGTATGAGGAGGTGCGATGGGATGGTATTGTTAGTATTGTTTCATGACGAGAGCGTGTGTTCAGATTATGGTGGGAAGAAAGGTAAGTGAAGCGAGACGACAGGTACGAAGGAATAGAAGAGTTCAAGATTTCGAAGAGAAAGAGAAGTGAATGTAAATTTCTTTTCTTATCTAGTTTAAGCCAACCTATTGCTTCCAGGGATGGGGTAATATGATCATATTTACGAACATTGCTTACAAAACGTACACACAAATTATGAGCACGTTGAAGTTTCATTTTGTTGTCGCTGGAGAGGTCAGTCAGTAAAATGTCCGCATTGTCAAAATAGGGAAATGCAAGTGTCTGCACAAGGGACTTTTTTAAGCAAGAGGGGAGATGAACATTTATCCTTTTTAGCACATGGATAATAGAATATACTTTTCTGCAGGTTTCTGTGATTTGCAATGTTAGAGCACTGGTTATTTTGATTCCTGATATGTAGATTTGGTTCCATTTTAAAATAATTTCATTTATATAGATATTAAATAAAGTTGGTGATAGTGGACAACCTTGTCGAACTCCATTATTAACTAATTTTCTTTCGGATATACAGTTATTTATTTTGACACTTATTTTGCTGTCTGTGTAGATTTCTATTATATTTTGTAATAGCAAATTTGGAATATTTTTATCTTGTACTCAAATTCTTTAATTGCACAGCATCACTACCCACTCTCCTTAATTTTGTCACTCGCAAATAATACAATAGGCCTAATGAGAAATTACAAGAGTTTAACAGCTATAATCTCAGAATATATGCAAAATTAATTTTGTACGTCTAGTTAAGCCACTGAATTTTTATTTGTTTGATGTCTCACACTTGGGATTACAAAGTGTTTTGATGTATGGAATTCAGAAACCGAAAATTCTCCTTTCATTTTATGTGAAAGCTTGTTACGGTTCTTGTTTGTAAACTCATCTCTTAATCTTCGGTAAACCAGTGAAGGAACTTTAAATACCGACAACAGTAAATAGAAAATATTTGTTTATAAAATTCCTACAAGGGTTAAACTTTTTTTCATTCTGGGAGTAATTTAAAAAAAAAACGAAGCCACTAAGGCGAATGTAACAAACTACGAACAAAATAAAAGCAATTCTGACACAATATTATACACTAATTTGTACACAGCATCATTTGTAAACTGTTTCGACAAATGAAAGTTGTTTCTAAGCGACATAAAATCTGAAACTTCTGTATAATTTTTAGAATGAATTGCTCTCACAGGAAGAAAGAAAGTGAAGTTAAAGAAATTAAAATAAACTATAAGTAGAGTAACTTTATTAAATATTACTGGTATAAAATGAGAACTGAATCATTTAAATTTAGGCGTTGCACTGTTTACTGTAACTTCCAACAATATAATGTTCTTTATATTTCTCACTAGTACTAAAATTAATTTCGAAAGGTTTCTATATAACAATCCATTTTTAACACGCTCTTATATAATAACGCCAAGGCCTTCTCTTATTTATTTTGATTTTTATGAAAGTAAGATTGAAATATTCGCTTAAGGGGGAGGTACACCACTGGCCTGCAAAAATTTAGTGAAATTATGAACATCACTTTTCATGCTTAATATACATACATTACTTACAAATGGCGTTTAAGGAACCCGGAAGTTCATTGCTGCCATCACATAAGTCCGCCATTGGTCCCTATCCTGTGCAAGATTAATTCTGTCTCTACCATCATATCCCACCTCCCTCAAATTAGTTTCAATATTATCCTCCCATCTATGTCTCGGCCGCCCTAAAGGTCTTTTTCCTAACTCTCTATATCCATTTCTGGATTCTCCCATACGTGCTACATTTCCTGCCCATCTCAAATGTCTGTATTTAATGTTCCTAATTATATCAAGTGAAGAATACAATGCGTGCAGTTCTGTTGCATAAAATATTGCAAAATATTAAAATATTACTTGGGTAACATGACTTATGACCCTACCTGTATACGCATTTTTGGATTCACCTAAGTGCTACATACCTTGCCCATCTCAAACGTCTGGATTTAATGTTCCTAAACATTACTTAGTTACTTACTTACTTACTGGCTTTTAAGGAACCCGCAGGTTCATTGCCGCCCTCACATAAGCCCGCCATAGGTCCCTATCCTGAGAAAGATCAATCCAGTCTCTATCATCATATCCCACCTCCCTCAAATCCATTTTAATATTATCTTCCCATCTACGTCTCGGCCTCCCAAAGGTCTTTTTTCTCTCCGGCGTCCCAACTAACATTCTATATGAATTTCTGGATTCGCCCATACGTGCTACATACCCTGCCCATCTCAAACGTCTGCTGTAACGTGAACAAAAGTGATATTCCTCGAAAGTTACTACAGTTAGTCTTTGTCCCCCTTCTTAAAGATAGGTACGATTATGGACTCCTTCCATTGCTCTGGTACAATTTCCTTTTCCCAAATAGCAAGTACAAGCTTATAAATTTCGTTAGATAATGTGCTTCCACCCTCTTGTATTAATTCTGCTGGAATTTGATCGATACCTGGAGACTTATAATTTTTCAAATTTTCTATCGCAATTTCGACTTCAGAAAGTGTGGGTTCGGGTATAAATGGCTCAGCAGTTTATATTTCAATTTCGTCCCGATCATTTCTATTTGGCCTATGTGTATTTAGTTCCTAAATATTACATACAAAAAGTTAAATTAACATTAAAATATTAATGTCATGTCGTGTTTTCTAAAACATTGTTCCTACATCTTCATTGTTATGGGAGATGTCTGCAACATACTGGATTCATTTAAGTTTCATCATCTGGTGCTTATAGTAGGCCTACAGACTGGTCACCGACTTAATGACGTCTTCTTTGTCATTGCTCGGAGCTCCGTAGATTGTGATTGTCTTTTCATTTTGATGTGTCTACTAGGAATTGAAGAACATTGGTGTGAAGACGATAAAACACGGTATTTAAATAGGAATGAAAAGATTCGCAAGGTTTTATGCGCATTCGACTTTGACATTTCTGTCCAGACATTTGGAAAAATTAACTCTTCTCAGAATGCGTGTAGTCTGCTGTCTTTTGGCTCAATTGCTATGAAATAATACGTAAAGCAATCTTCAATTTCGCATGCTGGAAGGAAAGAGAGACCGAGAAATAATTGCAAAAAAGTTTTAATTTCCAAGTTACGTTCTTTACATTACAGGAACTGATTTCCTCCACTTAAATGGAATAGGTACTCCTTTAAATTGTTAAAATTGTTAAAATAAATGCATTTATTTATTTAATTTTAAATATACAGAATAAAGAAATATAATTACAAAACAAACAAGAGAAATAGAAATAAAATAATACAAGCAATATAAAAAGAAGATACAGTAGTAATAACAAAATTTGAGACCGAATGAGCAGCGCTCGTGCTCGGTCGCAGTTCAGATATAATATTAAAATAAAAAATAATAATAAAAATAAATAAGTAAAATAAAATAGGAACTAAAATATAATTACAGAGGCAATGGAATTATATAATATAATATTAACACTAGAGAATAAATATATCGAACGTGAAAAGTAGGACTAATATATATTTCAAAATTACAGAATACAAATATAATATAGGTTGATTAATTCATACACATAGGCTATAAATTTATTTAATCAAATTGAAGATATTAACACGTTTCTAATTTTCTTGTTATATGTTAGTGGGTTACATGTTAGAAGTTCTGGGTGTAATTTAGTTAAAGCATTGTACAACCGAGGGCCAAAATTTATGCTATGCTTTAGACCAGCAGATGTGAGACATTTAGGTTCTACTAATGTTGAATTAATATTTCGTCTTGTGTCATAATTGTGTGTCTGTAATACAAACTTATTACAATTTTTATGATAAAATTTTAACAGCGTATACTTATAAATTTGTTCAATATTAAATACATTAAATTCAGAATAAATTAATTTAGTTAGATAATCGAAACGTTTCTTCAAACAAATTTTAATTATTCGTTTTTGTAGTAAATTTAACGGACTAAGAATAATTTTTGTACTTCCACCCCAAACAATTATACCATATTGAATGATAGACTGAATAATGGCCAAATAAACATTTCGTAGAACTCTAATAGGTAAGTAGCATCGAAGATTAACGAATTTATAAATTGTTTTACGAAGCCTCTTACAAAGATAAGTAATGTGATGAAGCCATTTTAAATTCTGATCAATAATGATACCCAGATATTTGACATACGTGGCTTCTTTCAAAGGTGGACATTTACAACTTTTGGGATCTAAACAATTTTCACTGTATATTATTAGTCTATATTTATCGCTAAATTTTAAATTTTGAACACTGGCAACCGTTAACGAAAAAGGAAGTAAAGTTGATTTAGATAAATTTAAAGAAAGGAAGTTGGAATTAAGCCATTTTTTAACAATGTTAGCACCTATATTAGCATTTCTGTATGCTTCCTGCCAAGAAAAACCACTGAAAATAACTACTGTATCATCCGCATATGAATATATAGATCCATTAAATTTTTTCTAAATTTATATTTAGCAGATGGAAATGTAACGTAATCGTTCAATTTCTGTAAATGAAAAGGGTAAATCTGCCTTGCAACTATAGGCCTACATTTCCTTTGTTTTACTGGACAGCACTATCCCATATACTTCCCTTATAAACACTTCAGGTAAGAACGGCAAGGAATTCGGTTGTGTACTTCGTTGACCCGGGAAGGAATTCGGTTTTGCCTTTATCTGCTTACCATCAACCGCAAGGTATTCGAGTACTGTTCGACGTCAAAATTTAATTTCAGTTAGGTCTATAAGCAATTTAGATTGAGTTGATCGAGAAGTGCCCGAATTCTTCAATATAGACCTAAGCAATTTTAGAGCCCGGATGTTTGGCAAAATGCCTTTTTTTACGGGATGAAAGTAAATCATTATTTTCATAGATATAAATGTGATTTGGAGTAAATCAAAGTGATAGACACTATTTTTATTTTGCCTATTTTACATTTTTGAAGGTGTTTCTTACTAATTAATGTATTTTTTGTCATTTTAAAGCAATATTTCTTGTTTATTTGCAATTTTATAATCAATTGTAATGTAATATATATGAAATTCTTGTTTATGCGGATGACGTGAATATGTTAGGAGAAAATTCACAAACGATTAGGGAAAACACGGGAATTTTACTTGAAGCAAGAAAAGAGATAGGTTTGGAAGTAAATACCGAAAAGACAAAATATGTGATTATGTCTGGTCACCAAAATATTGTAAGAAATGGAAACATAAAAATAGGAGATTTATCCTTCGCAGAGATTGAAAAATTCTAATAACTTGGAGCAACAGTAACAAATATAAATGACATTAAGGAGGAAATTAAACGCAGAATAAATATGGGAAATGCCTGTTATGAAATGTTATGTTTTATTTAACGGCGCTCGCAACTGCAGAGGTTATATCAGCGTCGCCGGATGTGCCGGAATTTTGTCCCTTGAAAGTTCTTTTACATGCCAGTAAATCTACTGACATGAGCCTGTCGCATTTAAGCACACTTAAATGCCATCGACCTGGCCCGGGATCGAACCCGCAACCTTGACCATAGAAGGCCAGCGCCTGTTATTATTCGGTTGAGAAGCTTTTATCGTCCAGTCTGTTCTCAAAAATCTGAAAGTTAGAATTTATAAGACAGTTATATTACCGGGTGTTCTGTAGGGTTGTGAAACTTGGACTCTCACTTTGAGAGAGGAACAGAGATTAAGGATGTTTGAAAATAAGTCTCTTAGGAAAATATTTGGGGCTAAGAGGGATGAAGTTACAGGAGAATGGTGGTAGTTACACAACGCAGAGCTGCACGCATTGTATTCTTCACCTGACATAATTAGGAACATTAAATCGAGACGTTTGAGATGGGCAAGGCATGTAGCACGTATGGGCGAATTCAGAAATGCATATAGAGCGTTAGATGGGAGGCCGGAGGGAAAGAAGACCTTTAGGAAGGCCGAGACGTATATGGGAGGATAATATTAAAATGGATTTGAGGGAAGTGGGATACGATGATAGAGACTGGATTAATCTTGCACAGGATGGTGACCGATGGCGGTTTTATGTGAGGGCGGCAATGAACCTGCGGGTTCCTTAAAAGCTATTTGTAAGTAAGTAATGTGTATGAAATTTAAATATATGAAACAATGACACACTTTAATAACAAGAGTAAATAAAAGACATTTATTTCGGTGTTTAATCTGATAATAATCGTGTTTTAAAATTATTGGTGTAATATGGAACAATGATCGACAAAAATATGTCACATCTTCACGATACCAACAATCAGCTTTATAATTTTAAATATTAAGCCCGTTCTCATAGAAGTTATCACGTAGCATTTTCAATTCTTGGCTTTCATATTTTCAAATCTTGCGGTTACAATTTTGTGCTACACTTATTTATAATTGCAGGAGAAAGAAATTTGAGTGAGGAACAGTCAGTTATTGTCGGGTGAAGAAGGTATAAGATCGGTTAGCTGGAATGCTAACTTCAGTAAACCATTGCAAAGTAAATTTCATGCTTACGTTAGTGAATTTGGTGGCCATGTGTTTTCAACTGATGGAACAATTCTCTGTTATGTAAGGTTTGTGAAAAGACAGTTAATCACGAAAAAAAAAGTATTTTATAAGTCAGCATGTGTCAACTACGAAGTAAATATGTGAGTTATGTTGATATAATTTAAATTTATTGCTAATATATTATGCCCTTTTAAAATGTATAATGCCTCTTCCAAAATTTATTGTGCCTTTTTTTATATTTTATTGCCTTTTTTTACGTGCCTATTTTAATTGTTATAAATGCCTAAACATCTGGGTTCTAGTGATTATGTACTTACCAGCACATAAGATAAATGCTCATTTCTGTTTTTATGTTCTATAGTACTAAATTCTATTTAATATTAATATAGCACATATTTATTTGCATGATTTTTAGGGTCCTATTCATAGACATTCTTAGCGCGGGCTTTCGGTGGATGATCAGCGAACTAACGTTTTTCGTATTCATAAACCAGTGTCAGCGATATGATATGATATGAATCCTGTACAAGTAACCACTTATAACCGGGATTGTTTAGCACGCTCGTAGCGCGGGCTAGCGAAATTTCTATGCATAGCACCCTTAAAGTTTAATTACTTCGTCATTCTTCCCAACATTTATTGCAACATTTATAAATTCAGCTTCTGGCTGATATTTAGTAATATTTCCACATCGAATTGCTAGGTCATTTTATTTGTCACCTAATACTAAATATATGATTTCAGTGTATTGATATCCAATCGAATGAAATAATGATAATTGGAGGTAAAACAATTTAAAACTACGCAAGCGAAAGAATCTATGTCAGCTCTAATGCCGTTGTTCATTTGTCTCACTCCGTTTATCGCAGTTTTGCCTTGCTACTAATGGCTCTTCTAGACGTACTGACATCATAGCGTATTTCCAGACTACCAAGAAAGGATATATAATTGATCCTACCATAAGGATTGAAACGGGGAGTAGCCAGCCGGAGGATGTGAATCAAGAAAAGATCAACATTTACCTGCCAACAATTGATTACTTTAAAGTAAAATACCAGCTTGAAAACATTGAGGTGATTGGTATTCTTATTGGAGCTCGTGGTGTGATTCCCAAGTTCTTTGAGGCTTCAGGAAGACTTTTTAACTACCAGAGACACTTACTACTGACATCATAACTTCAGTTTTGAAACGCTCTTGCCAAATTTTGAGTCATCATATTCACTCTACCTTTTTTCACTTTGTAATTTATATGTGTTTATTTTAATTTTCTGTCAACAAATATTTATGTAAAACATTTAATACTGTAAAATTCATGTAGGAGAGTATACTGAGTCCTTCTGGGCTACCTCCAATGGGAGGCAGTTAACAAAATTAACATAAAAGAATCTAGAGAAATTTTGAAAGGAAAAAACGAATATGAACATAACCACAGGTAGGAAGTTCGTACCAAAACAGTAGATTTCAGTTGAGTACAGCGAGGAGTATAAATGTCACCAACGTCACGACCTGCCTCCGCTCGCTACAGATGATACGCAGTATGTTCTCATAAACAACGCATAGTATCATTCTGTGGAGATGTGTAGAGTCGTGGATAGTTTGAAGAATATTGTTAATTTATATTAATACTAGTGGCTTGTGCAGCAAATACTGCTGCAAACTAAGTTCGTTAGACGTTATAATAAAAATTTTTCAGATTTATTTTCAATGAAGAATACTTGTCTTTTTGATAGTTATTTGCTTCCATAATAATAATAATACATACTCCCTCTGAATGGATTTTTTTGGCCAAACACTCTCTCTTGAACCTATCCAACTTCAGTTTTTGAGTTTCAACGCGAAAACGCAAGTATCAATGTCAGGACGATAGCAGTAGCAATTTCAGGTCATTGTGGATTGTAAGCGAAAGTTAAAAAAATGTCAGGTTTGCTAAGCTTTCGAACAATAGCATTTTCGTATAGCTGCTGCATGTAGAACTTGAAATGTAGAGCGTAAAATCATTTTATCCTACTAAGAGATCTTGCTGAAATGATCTGGAGACTACAAAATTTTCTAGGCCTCTTATTTTATCAGTAAGTAATACCTTTTTATCTTTCCTTAGGAACTGTAATGTTTGCGCTCTGTCGAGCCAATACTGAAGACAATGACACATATCAATATCTACACTACACCGCCATTAAGTATATGAAAAAGACCCAACCCCACTGGGCTAATAAGTATAAAAATATTTGATTTTTAATAACAATATTACTATCTTACTTAAGTTTTGTAGTTACATATAGCAGCCACTCAGTAAATTATAGAAATGAAGATCTAAATTAAGATATTCTCTGCATTTACTTACATAACCTCAAAACGTTTCACTTTCATGTCATCAATATAGCATCAATATTATGTGCAATTAATGAAGATGCATCATGATATTAACTATAATATTATTTAATTTCTAATGGTAATAATGTCATCAAACCACCTCAAGTTTCGTAGATTTGAATATCCAATACACAGCTGTACTCAGAAAATTATACACTGCAGAATCAGTTTTTAATAACAAATTGAATTGAGCTCTAAATATGTCGGCAATCATGCAGGTCATGGCCTTCGTGTAATAGCCTATTGTTTATTGTAGTGTGTGTTATGTTCTGAAATTCAATCAAGTCGGCCGTGATTCGGCAAAATTAGTTCTCAAAACTGACAACAGATGGATTTTGGAAAATAGAAAAAATATATAGGAAAATTGACATTTCACTGAAAACTACTACTTTTCCGAAAAACTTTGGGTTCCAAGGTTCAAAATGAGGGGACATTTATTAAAATCCGTTCAGCCGTTTTCCAGTAAATTTCCATTACCAGTTCAAATTATATATCTAGATTTTAGGTTGTGAACAAAGTGAGCTATTCTGTTGTTATTATTATATTATTTACACAATGTTAATATTATGCGTGATTCCAAAAAAGACCTTTGAGCAGTCCGAGACGTCGATGGGAGGATAATATTAAAATGGATTTTAGGGTTGTGGGATATGATGATAGAGACTGATTTAATCTTTCTCAGGGTAGAGACCGATGCGGGTTTATGTAAGGGCGGCAATGAACCTGCGGGTTCTCTGAAAGCCATTTGTAAGTAAGTATGTAATATTTTAATGGCATTGTAATTGTTCCAGTGACTATCCCTAAAAAAAGCAACAATTTAATCATATAAGCTATTTTCATTTGTATTTACTTCATAATATATTTGATCTTGTTGCTGGCATTTCTAAGTCTGAAAATTGGGAAGGAAAATGTCTCTTCTCTGTAAGTCGATTCAGGTGCTGGTTGACGTTGACGACTTAGATATCATAGGAAGAAGTCAGGCAGCAAGAAAGATGCCTTTACAAATTAATTAAGAAAAAACAAAGTATATACCAGTCACGAGAGCTAATATAATTGGACCCCCTTACTTTTACTTGGAAATAGGCTCTTTTAAATTTAATAATAATAATAATAATAATAATAATAATAATAATTTATTTAACCTGGCAGAGTTTGAAACTGTCCATAGTTTTATCTCTCTTGGGTCTGAAATTAACAACAAAAATAATGTTAGTTCTGAAATAAAAAAAAGAATATTATCTGCCAATAGATGCTTTTATGGTCTTAGAAGACATATGAAATCTCAAATTATGTTTAGGAATACAAAAATTATGATGTATAAAACTCTTATAAGGTCTGTACTATCTTACGCATCTGAGACTTGGCCTTTGTCGAAGTCAGATGCGACATTATTATGTACATTTGAAAGAAAGATTCTTAGGCAAATCTTTGGACCAGTTAGAGAAAACGGAACATGGAGAAGAAGATATAATTTCGAACTGTACAGATTATATAATGAGCCGGACATTGTTAAATTCATAAAAATAAGAAGATTGGATTGGGCCGGGCATGTTGTGAGAATGCAAGATAATAGAGTTACGAAGAGAGTTTTTAAATGTATTCCGATGGAAAGAAAGAAGGTTGGGAGAGCGAGATTGACATGGGAAGACTGTGTGATGGATGACATCAAGACTTTGGGTGTTAGAAACTGGAGAAGTTTGGCATTGGATAGGGAGGAATGGCGAAAACTTCTGAAGAAGACCAGGGCCCATGAAGGGCTGTCGTGCCATTGATGATGATGATGATGATGATGATGATGATGATGATGATGATGATGATGAAAATGTCACTTCAAATCATGGTAAAGAATTCCGTTGTTATTCCGGAAGGAACTCGAGAACCTTCCTAAACGACCCCGCAGGGAATTCGAGTGGTATAGCGTCCTCTGCAAGAAATTAGAGTTCCTACAAAGGAAAAAATCAGGAATAATACAATTAAAAAGTGATGGGAATATAGTCCACAATCTTGGATGGAATAACAGTCAAATATCTGAAGAAAATAAGAGGAAGACACGTGACGAAATTTGGCAAGGAAAAACTGAATAAGGAAGAGGAAAGAAGAATATTTCAAGCAAAGTTTCATGAGAAAGCCGCTATATTAGAATTCACATCTGAGAATAGTAATGAGTATTGGACTCATCTAAAAAGCTGTATACAGACAACAGCAGAAGCAGCAATAGGATATAGAGAAGGAGTGAGAACGGAGAATCCTTGGGTCACAGGGAAAATGTTTGAGAAGATGAAGGAAATAAAAAATGGAAAAATATCAACACGGAAGAAGGTAGAAGTAACTACAGGAAACTAAACAACGAACTAAGAAGAGAAACTGATAAGGTCAAGGAAGTCTGGATGAAAGAGAAATGTAAAGAAGTAGAGTACCTAGAGAGAAAAGAAATATATGATTTAATGTACCACGAAGTTAAATGTTTGGACTTAACATTAAGAAAATAAAATCCATGTCGAGATATTTGAATTTTTCCACCTCTTCGAAAGATAAATCTCCAATTTTTAAATTTCCATGTCGTAGAATATTCTTGTCACGAGACATAATCATTTATTTCGTCTTTTCGGAGTTTACTTCCAAACCTATCCCTTTACTTGATTCAAGTAAAATCACCGTGTTTTCCCTAATCGTTTGTGGATTTTCTCCTAACATATTCACGTCATTCGCATAGACAAGAAGCTGATGTAACCCGTTCAATTCTAAACCCTCTGTGTTATCCTGAACTTTCCTAATGACATATTCTAGAGCGAAATTAAAAAGAGATGTGTCACGATAGTCGCTGAGAGAGAATGGTCTTGAGTATATAAGGAAGACGAAGTCACAGGTTAGTGCGAAAGATCCCCAAGTAATGTACAGTTCCTGTCTATTAGGCCTATTGTTGTAGTATTTTATTAGTTTTATTTTAATTTACACTTATCCAGTGTTAGTTGGTCTATGTTGTGTTAGGCCACTATACTTTATCTGATAATTTTATGAAGGTAGCCTATTTCGTTTCTGCAAAGGTTTGTGGAAATTCTTGTGAGGAGATGCGCTCACAGCTTGCCCTTCATGTCAGAAAGGAGCTGTTTAAAATTCATTACTCTCTTACAGTCACTATTTAAAAACTGTGATTGTTATTAATAATGAAATTTATAGAGTACTTAACAAATAAGCCATCTGTTGGTATGGATACCGAATATTCGGGACAGGGATTGAAATTCCATCCCCCAACAATTTCTCAACTGTAATATATAATTTTCTCTATTCATTTGTTATTCTTACAACTTTCATTAATTTAATGGTGTCCCTACATCTAAATACTGCAGTTATTTTCTAATAACAGTGTTATTATTTGATCAATATTTTATGTTTATTCATAAAATGACAGTGTGACTTTAATTAATTCATATTAATATACTTACTTGCTGGCTCTTAAGGAACCCACAGGTTCATTGCCGCTCTCACATAAGCCCGCCATTGATCCCTATCCTGAGGAAGATTAATCCAGTCCCTACCATCATATCCCACCTCCCTCAAATCCATTTTAATATTATCTTCCCTTCTGCGTCTCGGCCTTCCCAAAGGTCTTTTTCCCCTCCGGCCTCCCAACTAACACTCTATATGCATTTCTGGATTCGCCCATACGTGCTACATGCCCTGTCTATCTCAAACGTCTGGATTCAATGTTCCTAATTATGTCAGGTGAAGGATACAATGCGTGCAGTTCTGTGTTGTGTAATATATTAATATACAGCATTTAAAAATAAATGCAATAATTATTTTGTTCATAATTTAACCTTTTTATTAATTTTGTATATTCCATAATATTCTGACTGTATAATAGTACATTATTCAACGAGCCTATAATGAAGGTAATTAAGAAGTGAGTATGGATATTTATGAAACGAGCGCAAGCGAGTTTCATAATTTTCATACGAGCTTCTTAATTACCATTATAGGCGAGTTTCATACGACTTTTTATGCTCGACCATATTTCAACTCGATATTATTAATTTTCTTTGTATCTGACCTTGGCCAATGTCCCGTATGTTGTGAGATGTGCGCAGACGCGAAAGTATTGATTTTTTTCGAGGAACAGATGTTCACATTGACCTTGCTAGGCCATAAGAACCTACAGAGATAACATTGAAATTAAATTAGACATTGAAAAACGAGATGACAAATTGAATTTATTTGAATATTATTTACAATTAACGCTAATTATTATAGTAACAGAACATAACCTTCTGCGACAGTACTGGATTTCCAGCCTCCGTGACTTTTCGCTAATTCTCTTTCGATTGCATATCCGAGAATAATCGATACTTGCGGTTTTATAACGGTAGAAAGCTGACCTGTCATTGGCTGAACAGTTGTAACCTGAGTCGTCATTGGCTGAAAGACCTGACCTTTAATGAGTAGGTGTACTTTAATGACATGCATTAAAGGTCTGCTACCAGGTGTATAATTACTACATTTCGGCATGGTCGAGCATAAAACTATTTATTGTCTGTATTCTCCAGTAGCATTTCTGTGGAATTAAAAATGTTACAAACTTCTATGATGGGTAATAGGCCTATGACTTTCAATAACGTACAATCGTATAATTCGCTTAGTGTACAAAACATTTTGATGGAATAACGATCTATGTTGCCCGTCCGATAGTAAATTCACGAGCTGAATTAAAATGTATCATTTTTGTTCCTTCTGCACAGTTAGCAGATTGTAACATAGACCGTTATTCGGCCCAACGCTTCAATTATAAATTTGTTATTGCAAATTAATATTTCAATTTAAAAATATTTTGATGTTTATCATATTAAACACATAGCAAATATGTTCGTATATTACAGACTTTATCTTTGTGGCCGGGAGGAAAAAGGTCTTACGTAAAAATTTTATACTTTTCAGGAGGGCAGAAGAAAGATTGAAATTGGTGTCAATTATAGAGTTTTTTTAATTAAGATTTTTTCCTGGATATTATTTGTTTATATTTCTTCTAAAATAGGTAATGTTTGCTCATTTAACAATTTTCTTCATTATTTTCAAAAATAGCCGCACTTAAGCCTTTTTAAGACTAGAACCCAAACTGAGTAGAAGAGACTATTTAAACATAAGACCTTTTTCATGTCAAAATAAATGAGAAATGTAAATTGTTGGAATGCAAAATGGGTCTTAAACAATTATAGGACTGTTTACCCCGGTGCTTAAAGTTCTAAAAGGAAAGGGCATCAGTATGTGATAAAATGGCTAAAATACAAGTTAGACCTTTTTAATAGGGAAGCGTGGAAAGCAAACATGTGATTGTTTGTAAGGAATAAAGTATTAAATATTCTTAAGTCCTTTATCCTGTGTGTGCTCGATTCAGAAAGTACTTAGGACATTTGGTAACGCTCTAGAAATCCAGTCAGGAATCTTATTTGACTTCAGCCGTTTTACCAGATTGTAGAGAATTGTTTCCGCTTTCAGAATATATAAAAATCTCATTTTCACAAAAAAAAAATGACTTAAGACTTTTTTCCTCCTCGCCACAGATCTTATTGTCATAAGAATATTGAAAAAATTGGATAGCATGTAGGTACATGAAAAATTTTGCACCTCAACTAAGACACTTCTGAATAATTTCAATGTGGCATGCGTGTACACTTTCAACACATGTCTTTAAAACAAATCTCTTACAAATTCATGTCATTCTCCATGCCATTACACAATAGCCTACGTGATACATGTACCAAACAGGGTTTCGAACCTGTGGACATTCAAACTGCCGCCCGGATATCAGCTGACGTCTCATTGGACACAATCCCGGGGTGGAACCCAGAGTCCACGTCAAACCAGTCTTGGTGCGGACACTATAAGAAAAATTCCTACCTCCCCCTTCTGGTGATCGAAGCCCGGCTATCCAGTTATGCAGCCAGTCACAGAGTTATAAGCTGTAGGTACAGCCCCTTGGAGGAAGCACCTAAAATCTCTCCCCTGTACCAAGATGGCGTCCACAGGGAGGAAGGGGTGGGGTACCACAGCTTCCGTACAAACAACAATATGTGTGTAGCCCACATTTTTACCTTGCTTCAAATTACTTACAACTGGCCAGCTGCCTCTCAAAATTCCAGCTTATTACTCCCTTTCATTCATTACCGAGAATTCAGATCCTGGACCGCACCGGGCCCTGGCCACTATAGTGTTTGGCTTCTATTTTTTGTGCTCTATTATAATATTCAAATACGGAGGAGCATATCTGGCTGGCCCGTCCGTCTGTCACGGCGTCCGTCCAAAGCTCATCCGTCCCTTTTCCGTTTTGATTCTCCGATATATCTTACTGCAGAAATACAAATGCAGAAACGTACTTGCTATATACTTCTGGATCAATGGTTCCCTAACTTCAAGATGCGACCCACTTTCGTGCAAGATTCTGTTTGCGATCCCCTTCCTCATTACCATAATGGTATTTACCTTCATTTAAAAAAAAAACACACAAGTACCTGTAAAATCGAAAACAACTATAATTTCACTCAAAACCAATGAATACCACCCAATTTCTAATGTATCGATAACTTCAAACCTTACTTACTTATTGGCTTTTAAGGAACCCGGAGGAACACCCTCGTCTCTGTTCTTTCAAAGCGAAAGTCCAAATTTCAAAATTAAACAGAAAAACCGATAATACTGTATAACTGTTTTATAAATTCTAACTTGCAGTTTTTATCAGAACAGACTAGATTTATTTACTTTAATCCACTAAATTTATCACACATACATACACTGTAGCGCTACAGTTATTTCAAAGAAGGATAATTTAAATATGTCTAAAAACCTATTGGTTGTCCTTGTTCCCCACCAAATTCCCGAATCCATTTTCCCGAACCAAAAATCTCGAAGCCTATTTTGCGGAATGGACATTTTCCCGAATCGCTTATCCCGAACCTACATTCACGAATCTAGTTTCCCAATGGACATTTTCCCGAATCGGTTATCCATAATCTACTTTGTATTACTTACTTACTTACAAATGGCTTTTAAGGAACCCGAAGATTCATTGCCACCCTCACATAAGCCCGCCATCGGTCCCTATCCTGTGCAAGATTAATCTAGTCTCTAGCATCATATCCCACCTCCCTCAAATCCATTTTAATGTTATCCTCCCATCTACGTCTCGGTCAACCCAAAGGTCTTTTTCCTTCCAGGCCTCCCAACTAACACTCTATATACATTTCTGGATTCGCCCATACCTGCTACATGTCCCGCCCATCTCAAACGTCTGGATTTAATGTTCCTAATTATGTCAGGTGAAGAATATAATGCGTGCAGTTGTGTGTTATGTAACTTTCTCCATTCTCCTGTAACTTCATCTCTCTTAGCCCCAAATATTTTCGTAAGCAACTTATTCTCAAACACCCTTAACCTGTGTTCCTCTGTCAAAGTGAGAGTCCAAGTTTCACAACCATGAAGAACAACCGGTAATATAACTGTTTTATACATTCTAACTTTCAGATTTTTTGACAGCAGACTGGATGATAAAAGCTTCTCAACCGAATAATAACAGGCATTTCCCATATTTATTCTGTGTTTAATTTCCTCTCGAGTATCATTTGTTATTTGTTACTGTTGCTCCCAGGTATTTGAATTTTTCCACCTCTTCAAAGGATAAATTTCCAATTTTTATATTTACATTTCGTACAATATTCTGGTCACGAGACATAATCATATACTTTGTCTGTTCGGGATTTACTTTCAAACCTGTCTCTTTACTTGCTTCAAGTAAAATTCCCGTGTTTTCCCTAATCGTTTGTGGATTTTCTCCTAACATAGGCCTATTCACGTCATCCGCATAGACAAGAAGCTGATGTAACCCGTTCAATTCCAAACTCTCTGTGTTATTCTGGACTTTCCTAATGACATACTCTAGAGCAAAGTTAAAAAGTAAAGGTGATAGTGCATCTCCTTGCTTTAGCCCACAGTGACAGAAACTGACCTATACGGACTCTGCTGAACGTTTCACTGAGACACATTTTAATTAATCTCACTAGTTTCTCAGATAAGTAATTACTAAACTTTTTTCAAAACATTTCCAGCTTTCATTGAATAATAAGTATTTACTAAATGAACAAGTAATAACTGATCAGTATTCAGTAAACTTAAACTGTTAGGTCATTATTAAAATTTTATTCAATTATTACCAAGCAATTACTGAACTTTCTGCGAATAAAAGACTTGACTTATTTTTTACTTATAATGATTATCGCATACTACTGGCAATATTTTATTACTATAGCATGACAGTCAATATTTTAAATATAATACCATAGCTTATGGGCTATTAGAGATACATTTAATTGCTATCGTATAGGCCTAATATTGATGATATTTAACCATAATTCCATCCTACAGTCAATATTTAATTATTATCTTATACTACAAGCAATATTTGATTGCTGTAGCAAAATAGTCAATATTTTCATTATAATCTCATACAGCAGATGATACTTAATATCATATAATAGGCTAGTAGAGAAAATATTTTATTGCTGTCGTATAATATAGGTAATCATATTTAACTATAATCCTATACGACAGACAATATTTAATAATTATTGCGTACTACAGGCAATATTTAATTACTATCGTATATTACAGGTAGTAATTGATAATTCTGGAAATAATGGTGAACAGGAGAAGGGTTCAGGGCAGAAGAAGATATCAGAAGATAGACAACATTAAGATATGTGGATCGAATGAGGAGACTTAGAGAAAGGCAGAAAATAGGAAAGATTGAAGAAATCTGGGTTTGCAGTGAAAGAACTGCCCTTGGGCAGAATACTAAATGAATGAATTGATGATTATGGTACTACGACCTATAGGCAATATTTCATTATCATTTATGTTATAGACAGTATTTGATGATTATCACATTTTGTAGGCAATATTTCATGATTGGATTTGTAACTGTTATTATTGACAAAATTTCCGGATTATATTATAGAAATAATCCTAGAATTCTCTATCCGAAAATTGAAGGAGGTTCGTAAATGTGGAATATAACTGGAATTATCGACAATATTGCCGAATTATCTTGTTGCCTAAATGCTGAACTCTATCCAAAATTTAACAAGAATCGTAAATATAAATTAGTGACTGGAATTATCGACAATATTTCCGAAATATATTTTCACCTACATGCTCCAAATCTCTATCCAAAATTTAAAGACATTTGAACTATGAATTAGTAACTGGAATGATTTATAAAATCACCGAACTATATAGTAGCATATATATTACATTCTCCAAATCTCTATCCAAAATTTAACGACATTTGAACTATGAATTAGTAACTGGAATTATCTATAAAATTACCGAACTATATAGTTGCATATATCTTACATGCTCCAAATTTCTATCCAAAATTTAACGACATTTGAACTATGAATTAGTAACTGGAATTATCTATAAAATTACCGAACTATATAGTTGCATATATATATTACATTCTCCAAATCTCTATCCAAAATTTAACGACATTTGAACTATGAATTAGTAACTGGAATTATCTATAAAATTACCGAACTATATAGTTGCATATATACTGCACCTCTCTATTCAAAATATAACGAGATTCGTAATTGGAAATATCGACAATATTACTGAACTATATTGTTGCCTAAATGCTTCACTTCCCTACCCAGAATTGTACGAGATTCGTAACTATGGATTAGTAACTGGAAATATCGACAATATTACCGAACTAAATTGTTGCCTAAATGCTTCACTTCCCTACCCAAAATTGTACGAGATTCGTAACTATGGATTAGTAACTGGAATTATCGACAATATTACCGAACTATATTGATGCCTAAATGCTTCACTTCCCTACCCAGAATTGTACGAGATTCGTAACAATGAATTAGTAACTGGAAATATCGACAATATTACCGAACTATATTATTGCCTAAATGCTTCACTTCCCTACACAGAATTGTACGAGATTCGTAACTATGGATTAGTAACTGGAAATATCGACAATATTACAGAACTATATTGTTGCCTAAATGCTTCACTTCCCTTCCCTGAATTGTACGAGATTCGTAACTATGGATTAGTAACTGGAAATATCGACAATATTACAGAACTATATTGTTGCCTAAATGCTTCACTTCCCTACCCTGAATTGTACGAGATTCGTAACTATGGATTAGTAACTGGAATTATCGACAATATTACCGAACTATATTGTTGCCTAAATGCTTCACTTCCCTACCCAGAATTGTACGAGATTCGTAACTATGGATCAGTAACTGGAATTATCGACAATATTACCGAACTATATTGTTGCCTAAATGGCTCACTTCCCTACCCAAAATTGAACGAGATTCGTAACTATGGATTAGTAACTGGAATTATCGACAATATTACCGAACTATATTATTGCCTAAATGCTGCACTTCTCTATCCAGAATTGAACGAGATTCGAAACTATGGATTAGTAACTGGAATTATCAACAATATTACCGAACTATATTGTTGCCTAAATGCTGCACCTCTCTATCCAAAATTGAAGGAGATTCGAGACTATGGATTTGTAACTGGAAATATCGACAATATTACCGAACTATATTGTTGCCTAAATGCCTCACTTCCCTACCCTGAATTGAAAGAGATTCGTAACTATGGATTAGTAACTGGAATTATCGACAATATTACCGAACTATATTGTTGCCTAAATGCTTCACTTCCCTACCCAGAAATGTACGAGATTCGTAACTATGGATTAGTAACTGGAAATATCGACAATATTACCGAACTATATTGTTGCCTAAATGCTTCACTTCCCTACCCAGAATTGTACGAGATTCGTAACTATGGATTAGTAACTGGAATTATCGACAATATTACCGAACTATATTGTTGCCTAAAATGCTTCACTTCCCTACACAGAATTGTAAGAGATATGCAACTATGGATTAGTAACTGGAAATATCGACAATATTACTGAACTATATTGTTGCCTAAATGCTTCACTTCCCTACCCTGAATTGTACGAGATTCGTAACTATGGATTAGTAACTGGAATTATCGACAATATTACCGAACTATATTGTTGCCTAAATGCTGCACCTCTCTATCCAAAATTGAAGGAGATTCGAGACTATGGATTTGTAACTGGAAATATCGACAATATTACCGAACTATATTGTTGCCTAAATGCCTCACTTCCCTACCCTGAATTGAAAGAGATTCGTAACTATGGATTAGTAACTGGAATTATCGACAATATTACCGAACTATATTGTTGCCTAAATGCTTCACTTCCCTACCCAGAAATGTACGAGATTCGTAACTATGGATTAGTAACTGGAAATATCGACAATATTACCGAACTATATTGTTGCCTAAATGCTTCACTTCCCTACCCAGAATTGTACGAGATTCGTAACTATGGATTAGTAACTGGAATTATCGACAATATTACCAAACTATATTGTTGCCTAAATGCTTCACTTCCCTACACAGAATTGTACGAGATTCGTAACTATGTATCTGTAACTGGAATTATCGACAATATTATCGAACTATATTGTTGTCCAAATGCTGCACCTCTCTATCCAAAATTTAACTAGATTCTTAATTATGTAACTGTAACAGGGATTATCGACAATATTACCGAACTATATTGTTGCCTAAATGCTGCACTTCTCTATCCAGAATTTAACGAAATTCGTAACTATGGATTTGTAACTGGAATTATTGACAATATTACCGAACTATATTGTTGCCTAAATGCTGCACCTCTCTATCCAGAATTGAAGGAGATTCGTGACTATGGATTTGTAACTGGAAATATCGACAATATTACCGAACTATATTGTTGCCTACATGCTGCACTTCTCTATCCAGAATTGAATGAGATTCGTAACTATGTATCTGTAACTGGAATTATCGACAATATTATCGAACTATATTGTTGTCCAAATGCTGCACCTCTCTATCAAAAATTGAACTAAATTCTTAATTATGTAACTGTAACAGGGATTATCGACAATATTACCGAACTATATTGTTGCCTAAATGCTGCACTTCTCTATCCAGAATTGAACGAAATTCGTAACTATGGATTTTTAACTGGAATTATAGACAATATTACCGAATTATATTGTTGCCTAAATGCTGCACTTTTCTATCCACAATTGAACGAGATTCGTAAATATGGATTTGTAACGACAATATTACCGAACTATATTGTTGCCTACATACTGCACTCCTCTATCCAGAATTGAACGAGATTCGTAACTATTGATTTGTAACTGGAATTATTGACAATATTACCGAACTATATTGTTGCCTAAATGCTGCACTTCTCTATCCAGAATTGAACGAGATTAGTAACTATGTATCTGTAACTGGAATTATCGACAATATTACCGAACTATATTGTTGCCTAAATGCTTCACTTCTCTATCCAGAATTGAACGAGTTTCGCAACTATGTATCTGTAAGTGGAATTATCGACATTATTACCGAACTATATTTTTGCCTAAATGCTGCACTTCTCTATCCAGAATTGAACGAGATTCTTAACTATGGATTTGTAACTGGAATTATAGACAATATTACCGAACTATATTGTTGCCTAAATGCTGCACTTCTCTATCCAGAATTCAACAAGATTCGTAACTATGGATTTTTAACTGGAATTATAGACAATATTACCCAACTATATTGTTGCCTAAATGCTTCACTTTCCTACCCAGAATTGAACGGGATTCGTTACTATGGATTAGTAACTGGAAATATCGACAATATTACCGAACTATATTGTTGCCTAAATGCTTCACTTCCTTACACAGAAATTTACGAGATTCATAACTATGGATTAGTAACTGGAATTATCGACAATATTACCGAACTATATTGTTGCCTAAATGCTTCACTTCCCTACCCAGAATTGAACGATATTCGTAACTATGGATTAGTAACTGGAATTATCGACAATATTACCCAACTATATTGTTGCCTAAATGCTGCACTTCTCTAACCAGAATTGAACGAAATTCGTAACTATGGATTTTGAACTGGAATTATAGACAATATTACCGAATTATATTGTTGCCTAAATGCTGCACTTTTCCATCCACAATTGAACGAGATTCGTAAATATGGATTTGTAACGACAATATTACCGAATTATATTTTTGCCTACATACTGCACTCCTCTATCCATAATTGAACGAGATTCATAACTATTGATTTGTAACTGGAATTATCGACAATATTACCGAACTTTATTGTTGCCTAAATGATGCACTTCTCTATCCAGAATTGAACGAGATTCGTAACTTTCGATTTGTAACTGGAATTATCGACAATATTGCCGAACTATATTGTTGCCTAAATGCTGCACTTCTCTATCCGGAATTGAACGAGATTCGTAACTATGGATTTTTAACTGGAATTATAGACAATATTACCGAACTATATTGTTGCCTAAATGCTGCACTTCTCTATCCAGAATTGAACGAGATTCGAAACTATGGATTAGTAACTGGAATTATCAACAATATTACCGAACTATATCGTTGCCTAAATGCTCACTTCTCTATTCAGAATTGAACGAGATTCTTAACCATGGATTTGTAACTGGAATTATTGACAATATTACCGAACTATATTGTTGCCTAAATGCTGCACCTCTCTATCCAGAATTGAATGAGATTCGTAACTATGTATCTGTAACTGGAATTATCGACAATATTACCGAACTATATTGTTGCGTAAATGCTGCACCTCTCTCTCCAGAATTGAACGAGATTCGTAACTATAGATTTGTAACTGGAATTATAGACTATATTATCGAATTATATCGTTGCCTAAATGCTGCACTTCTCTATCCAGAATTGAACGAGATTCGTAACTATGGATTAAGAACTGGAATTATCGACAATATTACCGAACTATATTGTTGCTTAAATGCTGTACCTCTCTATCCAGAATTGAACGAGATTCGTAACTATGGATTAGTAACTTTAATTATCGACAATATTACTGAACTATATTGTTGCTTAAATGATGCACCTCTCTATCCAGAATTGAACGAGATTCGTAACTATAGATTAGTAACTGGAATTATCGACAATATTGATTGTGTTGAAACACACTAATTCCATTTTATACTCGTCGAATTAGATCCAGAAGAAATTCCTTATTCAATATCCCAAGATCGAGAAACGTATTTCATATGAACTCGTCATTAATTGGAGTGTTAAGCAAGTTATATTTATATGGTGAGGAGACCTCTCTTTTTTATGGTGGGGAAAAATTGTTCAGAAACAAATTCATATAAAAATACATGTCGATCATGTCATATCACATTCAGCTTTATTTGTTCCTGAAAAAGTCAATTGCTTTATTCTTTTGCTTCTGCTAGAAATAAGGTCTCCTTACTTACTTACAAATGGCTTTTAGGGAACTCGGAAGTTCATTGCCGCCCTCACATAAGCCCCCCCTCAGTCCCTATTCATACTAAGATTAATCAAGTCTCTACAATCATATCCAATCTCCCTCAAATCCATTTTAGTATTATCCTCCAATCTACGTCTCGGCCTCTCCAAAGGTCCTTTTTCCCCTCAGGTCTTCCAACTAACACTCTATGCATTTCTGGATTTATCTATACATGCTACATGCCCTACCTATTTCAAACGTCTGGATTTTATGTTCCTAATTATGTCAAGTAAAGAATACATTGCGTGCAGTTCCATGTTGTGTAACTTTTTCAATTCTCCTGTAACTTCATCCCTCTTAAACCCAAAATGTTTTCCTAAGCACTTTATTCTCGAACACCTTCGCCTGTGTTCTTCTCTCAAAGCAAGAGTCCAGATTTCACAATTAAACAGAAAAACCGATAATATAGACTGTTTTATAAACTCTAACTTGCAGTTTTTATCAGAGCAGACTAGATTTATTTATTTTAATCCACTAAATTTATCACACACACACACATACACTGTGGCGCTACAGTTATTACAGAGAAGAATAATTGAAATATGTCTAAAATAACCTATTGATTGTCCTTGTTGCCCACCAAATTCCCGAATCCATTTTCCCGAACAAAAATCTCGAAGGCTATTTTGCGGAATGGACATTTTCCCGAATCGGTTAACCCGAACCTACATTCTCGAATATAATTTCCCAATGGACATTTTCCCGAATCGGTTATCCAGAATCTACTTTGTATTACTTATTAAAAATGGGTACCGGTATGTAAGACTCTGTAACGGAATAATAAACGAATAGTGTCCTAATGTTGATACAAAATCAACATTCCGAAATTTTCAAGTAAACGTGACACATTATTAGAAGTTGAAAAGACATCGGACCTAGTATAAAAACCTACGGAAAAAGAAGCCGGATGGTCTATGGCGAGTCCTTGGCATCAACACCTTTGATTTGATTACCCCCTTTGATTTGATTACCTGGTTGGGTTTTTCCGAGGTTTCCCCCACCGAAAAGGCAAATGCAGGGTAATATTTTGGCGAATCCTCGGACCTCATTTCATCTCACTACATCTCGCCAAAATGTAAAAAAAAAATTGTACAACATTGTAAAAATTGTAGAAAATTACTAAATTGTAAAACTATAAAAATTTGTAAAAATTGTAATTGTAATAATGTAAAATGTTGACATGTTCCACATCTTAAAGCTTCATTGCTCATGTAAGATTTATGGAATAAAATAAATGAATGAATGAATGAATGAATGAAGCACTAAGTTATTATTAAATGGTTACATTTATTGTAAATAGAAATGTCATAGAAGGAAATACTTCCTGGAATTGCAAGAAACTGAGACAGAAGGAATGTATTGCAAGAGCCATTACGTTAAGCGAAGGTGTAAGAATAAGAGTTATTAAAGGCGACGTAGATTCTCCACATTCCAATGTACCCAATAGAGATGACACGTACTGAAAATGTAAAAGCAAACTTGAAACGTATGGCGGACTATGCTCCAGAACTAAATACTACACACATTTTGAAAAATGAATGACAAGAAGTTCCTTCGCTTGTTTTAACACTGCTACCGGAACGGGAACATTTGAAGAAAGCTATGAGGAGGCAAAGACGAAAAGATCTATCAGTTCATCCAATATCGCAAACACAATTCTAGGAGATTGCAGGGATATTAAAAAAAAACTTTCAAGGCGATAACTAGGCTACCTTCTATTTGATAGTTATGATTAGAGTCCAGATTTTATGTAATATGAAAATGAGAAATATACACTTAAATATGTAGCTAAAAATGGCAAAATATGTAGATAAATATCTAACAAATAAAAATATGTAATTTAAAATCTAATCTTTATTAGATGTATTTTTGGACACTAAAAAAAACTACAGGTGCACATGTGATTCAACCTCATTTAATTATTGTCTGGGGGCGCAATTAATGATCAAATGTTTTTCCATATTTACTGCTGTCATTGAACGTCTCGTGATTGGCAACCCGTATGTAGGAATCGCCTAGTTAAGCTCTAATCGTTTCCATTGGTCAGTGTAGCAGGAGTTCAAATAATTTTTCCGGAGTGTTGATTCATCCGAAATATTGAAGTTGCAGTATTTGCGTAGGAATGTTTGAAACTTTGGAACTCCTAGTTTATACCATGGTATGTTTGCAGCAAACCCTGCCATGCACAAATTTTTATTAAATTCACCGGTAGAAGACGAAGAATGTTTCAGCACCACTTGTATAAAACTTGTTTCTTTTCGACGGAGCACGTTTTTTATTTCTCACATGAAGTTCAGTTTTTAAAAGCTGTTCTAATTGTGACTTCATGGAGTACCCAATGCGTTTGTCACACACTTTGCACAGCATGATTTTACCATCGTAGTAATCTTCTCAAAAGATGAGTTAATCTTCTCAAAAGAATATTGGACAAAGTTTTGTACGATGTCAACACAAGTGATATTCCTCGAAAGTTAGTGAAACTGATAATATAATGATTAAAATTCATATAATTTCTAGTGTACAGTTGAAGTCTGTAATGCTGACATAGAGAGAGACGTAGCTGCGATGGGAAGTGATTTATAAATACAGAGAGCCCATTTATAATTTGAGAGCGGCTATAGCGCACGTCGTTGTAGTAAGTAATCGGCGTTTACGTCAACCGTTCCCGCATAAGCTCATTCACATTTACGGCGAAACAGCTCGTGGTCGCGTAGTACTGCCCGAAATTATAACACAATGGTTTGGTACAGCAATAGGTAGATAATATTTCTATTGAAAAATTAATGCTCCCCCTCCCCCAAAAAAATTCTTAAAAAGTACTTATATTTTGCAGCAATCATCCGAAATTTTGCTTTCTAAAATCTATACGTAAACGCATTTTAACGTATTTAATTTTAATCGAGGATTGTGATATCCCCACAAGATGTGCAGGCATTTGATATCTTTCTGATCTGTCACGGTTGTCATGCTTCTCCCCCCCCTTCATATGGCAGCTATTAAATTAGGTCAATTTTCGGCTTTCTCCTTGTAAATTCCATAAAGTTCTTTTTAGTGGAACAGCGAAACTCGGAATGAGATAAGTGGCCAACAAGCTTGGAGCTCACATATTCAGTTTTTCTCAGCCCCAAATTCCCTTTAAAGGAGGCGTTTTCGTGTACTTTTTTAATGTTACTTCTCCCATTTCCACATCGAAAATGACAATATTATTATTTTATAATAATGAAGAAAGAGAAACAGAAATGGATTTACCGAAATGACATAAAATGTTGAGAATGATCACCATATGGCTCAATATATGCTTCACATTTATTCGAAACACGCTGAAGTTCTTGTGTACTGGTGGACTGCATGACTCTTGTGCACGATTAGCTACAGTATTTAGCGACAAGATTATGGTCTCAACTTCGAATATTCATTGGGACATACATTCTTTGCTGTTGTTAAAATTCTGTCCTTAATAAATTGTCCGTCTGAATAAGTTCCATGTCTTGCGACAATCATGCGAGCTAGTTCATAACTTGCTCTCACAGCATCAAAACTATACACCTCCATGTTCTACGAATATATATATATACACATACACACACTTAGGTTATTATCTCAGTTTTCACAGAATTGTTGCATGAAGCTTTCACCCATACCCATACCTGTTGTGACCTGTTAAATAATCTCAAAACATGGTTTGATAGCAATCTGCTTCACTTAAATGTTAATAAGACCGGATATATTCACTTTCACAATTCTCAAAAGAGAAATTTGAAGGACGTTAATATTTCTATTCAAGATCAATACTTATGTAAATGGGAAACTACTAAATTCTTGGGCGTTACATTTGATGATTGTTTGTCTTGGAGACCCCATTGCACAAGTTTAATTTCCAAGCTCAATAGCATTTGTTATCAAATCAGAATTTTGAGGACGATAATAAATCACGATGTATTAATGTCTTATTATTTCGCACACGTCGAGTCTAGGCTTTCATACGGTATTTGTTTTTGGGGATCTGGAACCATGCTGAATGATATATTTATTGCTCAAAAGCGTATTGTCAGATGCATAGCGGGCGTTGACAGTAGGACCTCTTGTAGGGAACATTTTTTTGCAATATAATATTCTTATTGTTTATGGTTTATACATTTTTAATGTTTTACTACTAATTTACAAAAATTCTGTCTGATTTTCACCAAAATTGTTATTTCCATACCTAAGATACTCGTAACAAAAATAGTTTAACTATTCCAGCTCACCATCTTATAAACACTAGTAGAACATATATGGTCTTTGGTATTAAAATATACAACAGTCTGCCTGATGACATCAAATATACAAAAAATTCTCTCAAATTTAGGAATTATATAAAAACGAAATTAATAAAATTGTGTCCATACAGTCTTGAGGTTGCACGCATGGGCCCTCGTAATGAATAATGTTTTTTATATTTGACTTATTTTAAATTAAATTGTAATTGTATATATTCGACCATGTCTATGCATACATTATGCCATCGACAATAAATTAAAAAAAAAAAACATTCACAAAGTTAGTATCGACGCATAAGATGCACCATGCTTTTCAAACCTACTAGTGGCATGTGCAGCAAATGCTGCTGCAAACTAAGTTCGTTAGACGTTCAAATAAAAATTTTTCAGATTTATTTTCAATGAAGAATACTTGTCTTTTTAATAGTTATTTGCTTCCATAATAATGAAACATACTCCCTCTGAATGGATTTTTTTAGGCCAAATACTTTCTCTTGAACCTATCCAACTTCAGTTTTTGAGTTTCAACGCGAAAACGCAAGTATCAATGTCAGGACGATAGCAGTAGATATTTCAGGTCATTGTGGATTGTAGGCAAAAGTTAAAAAAATGTCAGGTTTGCTAAACTTTCGAACAATAGCATTTTCGTATAGCTGCTGCATGTAGAACTTGAAATGTAGAGCGTAAAATCATTTTATCCTACTAAGAGATCTTGCTGAAATGATGTGTAGACTACAACATTTTCTAGGCCTCTTATTTTATCAGTAAGTAATACCTTTTTATATATTTTCCTTAGGAACTGTAATTTTTTGCGCTCTCTCGAGCCAATACTGAAGATAATGACACATCAATATCTACACTACACCGCCATTAAGCATATGAAAAAGACCCAACCCGACTGGGTTAATAAGTATAAAAATATTTGATTTTTAATAACAATATTATTATCTTAAGTTTTGTAGTTATATATAGCAGCCACTCAGTAAATTATAGAAATGAAGTTCTAAATTAAAATATTCTCTACATTTACTTACATAACCTCAAAACTTTTCACTTTCATGTCATCAATATAGCATCAATATTATGTACAATTAATGAAAAATAGATGCATCATGATATTAACTATAATAATATTTAATTTCTAATGATAATAATGTCATCAAACCACCTCAAGTTTCGTAGATTTGAATATCCAATACACAGCTGTACTCAGAAAATTATTATACATTGCAGAATCAGTTTTTAATAACAAATTGAATTGAGCTCTAAATATGTCGGCAATCCTGCAGGTCATGGGCCTTCGTGTAATAGCCTATTGTTTATTGTAGTGTGTGTTTTGTTCTGAAATTCAATCAAGTCGGCCGTGATTCGATAAAATTAGTTCTCAAAACTGACAACGGATGGATTTTGGAAAATAGGAAAATCATGTAGGAAAATTGACATTTCACTGAAAACTACTACTTTTCCGAAAAACTTTGGGTTCCAAGCTTCAAAATGAGGGGCCATTTATTAAAATCCGTTCAGCCGTTTTCCCGTAATTTCCATTACCAGTTCAAATTATATATATATAGATTTGTAAAGAAAAACTGCTTCTTATACCCCGAAAAATAGGCGTACGGTACGTAGCGGGGAATGTATAACAAACATTAGTAAAGTAGGCCTACATAAGTAATTATAACAAAAAATTTGTACCTTGCGGAATAATTAATGTCGTATTTATATCACTCTCTTACAATTTGTGGTAATTTCCTTTCAAACTCTAGTATCAATTTAACGATTAGTTTTATATTTTCTTGGGTCATCGAAATACAGGTCCCGGCCATTAATATTAACTTTTACTGGTATGACTTTTTTTTACATATAAACTCTGATTCTATGAAATAGACTTTTAGTTTCCTCTTAGGATTGTACAACAGTAAATAAGCCTGAATGTACTATCAGCAAATTCCATGAGATTTAAAACTATGCAACTATGGTAAATGCCATTTATTGTGTACACTTAATTCAATCGTCTTTTTAATGTTATTATGTAAATAGTATTTTCTCCTAATTTAATGCTCATAATTATGTTTACCGCAGCGTTCATTTTTGTGTATTCTTTATTTAAATCTCTGTTTATGCCTTTATTAAGTAAATCCTGTTCATTTAACACCTAATACCAATATGTATTCCATTATAGATACTCAATTATTATTATTATTATTATTATTATTATTACTATTACTATTATTATTATTATTGTGTACACTTTATTCAATTGTCAGTTTCTCGTTTAATTACGTGAATTCTACTTGCTTGTAATTTAATACCAATATGTATTCCAATGTGTTTATTATTGTTTTGAGTACATTTTATTGAATTATCGGCTTCTGATTTCATGTATTTGATTCTAACAAGATTAATATGTATTCCACTGTGTTTATTTTTATTTTATTAGGTAAATTTTACTTAACTGCTTCTTTTGATATCATTATGAAAATTATATCTGTATGTAATTACTCAAAACCGATTCAGTGTATGTTGAAATATGTAAGCAAGTTTTAATCCAGGTTGAGTGTGAGAGAAGGCCCTACGGCCTTAACTCTGCCAGGTTAAATAAGGCCATTATTATTATTATTATTATTATTATTATTATTATTATAAAACTATAGCAATCTCTCTATTACAGAAGGATGAAAATTAGTTCTAATAGTAGGCCTAGGTAATAGATATATCGTTGAAATAAAGTCAAACATAAAATATTTAGACAGTATTTAAAGTTACTTGAGTTTAACACAGGATTATTTCACCAAAAAAAAAAGTCCATTAGAATTGCAGATTATTTAAAGGACATTGCGACTGAGTTATGAAACTTTTAATATCTTTGATTAACTTCCTTCAAATTCGGCGGGTGTGTTGTGTCTGCACGTTTAAATAAAAGTACCAAATTTCATCACGTTTCATTCACTAGTTCCTTAGATATTAATTTTCACGTATTTTAATGATATACCTATTAACTTATGCGTTAATTCAAACATCCCTGGTGGCTTCAAAATTGTTTTTGATTAAAAAAAAACTTCTGTGAAGGACTTATATTTCATGATAAAGAAACCTGCGCATGGATTTTTAAATTTGAGAATTGGTTCACGAGATACATATTTTCTTAAAAATTATAATTATTGCTTGATAATTGTCTTTAGTTTTTAGAAGTTAAAAATTATTATCATGAAAATTTTTCAGTCAAGTGCAGATGTGGGCTGGGGCTAAATCTAGGGCAGAATGATAAAAGAAAGTGTATCTGGTATTCATTTAGTATGTAAAAAATATATATTTCTACCATTTTGGCCAAAAATTCAGTCCTGTTGTCCCTTAAGGGGAAAAATTGGAAAAATAAAGATTTGAGTGTCGATACAAAAGTAAGAATATTCAATCAGTAATTCATGCCAGAGACAAAAGTGAAAAAATGATGTTCATAGAATCATGCGAGATGAAAGTTTTAAAAGCAATAGAAAAGGGGACATTAAAGTATCAATTGATAAGTTAAATAATAGAGAAAGTATCTTATTAGATTCAAAATAAAAAGAGAGGGAGGTAATCATTTACTATGTCGTTATGGGAAAGAGAATGCTCGTAAAGGTAACAAGAGATAATTCTTCAACTGATAAAAGAAGCATAATTCTGCAAAACTAGCTGGGAAGATCACATGGAAACGTGGAAGAGGAACAGGAAAAATTAATGCATTAAATATTTGCAACGCATTAGGTCTGGCAACTCATCATAAGCTATTCTTCTAATTTATATTTAAAAAAAAAATCAAAGTTCGGCAGCTCTTGAATTCGGGCGGAAGAGAATTCCAGTGACGAGAAGTAGCAACAGTGAAAGATGAGGAATACAGAGATGATGTGTGAAGTGGAATTTCTGGCGTGTTATCGTGTTGTGACCGAGTATTTAGGCTAAGCTATGATAGCGAGATAGTGTTTTGGTGAAATATACAATTATAATGAAACATTCTCCGGTTATGTTAAACTGACTATTACACTTTTACTACGTCACACTACTTTTGACCAATAAAACTGTACGAAAGGACGTCTTTCAACCAATCATGGCTGCTTATCGCACAATTTTATCGCGTCCCTTGCATTTGTTTAATTTTATCAGGTCCCTAGCATTTGTTTATTTTTATCACTACCCTAGCATTTGTTTCTTTGTTTGCCAACATTTCAAACTGCACTGGTCTGGACGTCAAAAAGCAGAAAATTACAAACCACTCCAGTCGATACACAGCACTTTCAAATATGACTCGCATTGGCATTCAAGAACAAGAATTAATAAAGATCACTGGTCATATATGAGGAGCACCATTCGGAAATCCTGAATAAGTGAGGGATACACCATATACATCAACGAGTTCACTTCTTTTACGCACACGTCCAATATAACATCAACTGAACCACCAACCACTAAAACATTCAAATTTGAAAATTGTACTTTCAATAATGATTGTTTCTTTTAAAATTATTTATGTTCATTTTTTAATTCATCATCGTTAATTAAAACGTTTCTTGTTTATTTCATCATCTCTAATTAAAACTTTTCTAATACTTGTTTATATTATTTAGGTTATGTTTGTTATAGCTTCTGGTATATGATATTATGGACAGTCACGTATCACAGATTCTTTAATATTTTATTGAAAATCATCTGTCAAGTGACGTTGATTACTGGGATCCGGATGATTGAAGTGGAATGCAAGTGTTTTAATAAAAATGAAACTGAATCAACTTCTTGACTAGTAACCGTCCACAGATTTCAATGAAGATTCCATATTCGGCACAATTGATAACAAGAAGAGATAATCATAAAACACTACTGCCATCTAGCGTAATGTTGAGATGGTACAATAATACATTTGAAGACAGTTGTATTTTCGTAAGCCAACCAATATTTAATTGTATTGGAGTACTTTGTTACTTCTAATCTTTATATACTTTCGTCTAATCGTGTAATGGTCAATTAAATCCCACTCGAGTTTTGATTTTCTCTAGATAAATCAAAACCTCTAGTGAGATTACTGTTGATAAAATGATCGTTGTAGGCCATAAATAAAATTCACTTCGTCTTAATTCAGTGCTAGGCTACTTAAAATGTACTGTATTTATTTATTTATTTATTTTTGTATTTATTTATTTATTTATTTATTTATTTATATCTTCTCATCAAATGACATTTTTTTTTATTTCAGAGGAGTAACTTGCAATATTAAAATTATTAAGGCCAACGGTGAATTATTAAGCTTAATGACTACCTCTTGGAGACTGTCTTCAAGTTCATTAAAACCTAGTTTTACCGTCAGGGATTATACATTTTTCTTTCCGCAGAATTAGATTTTTAACGACTCCCGGGATCTCGAGATATATGAGAGATGACTATTAATTTCGAATCTAGCCTAGCTCACTCCCCTCGGCATAGTTATTCGTCAACGCAGGGTATCAGCGGGAAAGTACAGACCTGAATGTTCGCTTCTGTATCTCACGGAAGCGATTTACTCTTTGTTTTGTTTACGAATGCCTACACTTCTTCCGCAAAACACAGCTGACGTTGTCCGTATGCTATGGAAATACAGATTGTGCTTGCTTTAGCGGTATAGTATGGGTAGTGTAATGTGTGTGTTGGAACAACAAATATTTATGTACGATACATACACAAAAATGTCATAATTTTTTTAATTGTGCAATGTATTAATAAAAAAGCTGTTTTAAGTTACTGTAAAAACAAACAGAAGAATTATTATAATAAATTAATGTTTTACAGTTATTTATGGAACTTGTGTGTAAAGTAGAATTTTTTGCGCTAGTAGAAATTTAATATTCTCAGCACGACACTCTGAAATGACATGACTGCAAAAAGAGTCCACTATACACGAGTTTCTACACATAATTTTACCTGAAGGCCTAACCATAACAAGATAATCACAACAGAAAAAGAACGTTTTTCTATACATCTCGATTACACAACTTTTAACATTGTATCACTTCGGAATACATTATATATTTTTCTCGTGTTAAATTCTATCATACCTGGTTGTCATTAGATTGTCATTCTTGTGTGTAGCTGACTGGTGGCAACAAGTTATGTGTGATTACTTCTGCTTTCATTATAAAATTTTGCAAAAATGAAGTTGATATTTAATCGTTTTACTGTGTGTTATTAATATAATATTAAATGCACGTTATTGTGTAAACATTAAGGAGTTCTGAAGAAGGCTCATAATAGGCCGAAACATTTTGCCCAGGTACGATAGAATTAAACACGAGAAAGGCGAGTTGGTATAGCGCTGGCCTTTTATGCCCAAGGTTGCGAGTTCGATTCCGGGCCAGGTCGATGGCATTTGTGTGCTTAAATGCGACAGGCTCATGTCAGTAGATTTACTGGCATTTAAAAGAACTCCTGCGGGACAAAATTCCGGCACATCCGGCGACGCTGATATAACCTCTGCAGTTGACAGCGTCGTTAAATAAAACATAACATTTAACATTAATGTTATATAATACTGTGCGATGACAGTATATTGCGATACAAGGTTGGGAAATACTTTTTTACAAAATCGAGGGAAAGTCTGAAAAACGAACAGACGGAGTTTTTTTAATTTCCGAAATTTTGCAATGTACTTCACAAACGTTTATTGTACAACATTTCTTCACTATCATATTTTTTAAATTGCAAATATAATATATTTTGCAATGAAAATTTAGAGCAATATTATTCCAAAGCCTTCGCAAAACTATACTGTAATGGTAACTAAGTAACAGTAAGTGTACTCTAATGGGTCTATTTCAGTATAGTTTTATGTTATGAAGAATAGTTTCCCGAGCAACATGTTTCTGTTTGGGAATTCTATCTTTGAAGGCTTAACAACAATAACAATAAATACAAAAAAAACACGATCGTGCAAAAAGTAACTTTCTGCAATACGTACAATAGTAGTAATTATTATTATTATTATTATTATTATTATTATTATTATTATTATTATTATTAACAAATTTCATTTACTATTTGCCATGGCAACCGGATCGTAGTATTTATTTTCAGTGCAAGGTAAACTGTAAGTAAATAATACATATTTTAAAATTACGTACCATGAACTGTGACACTTTCCAGATCGAGAATTAATTAATTAATTATACTAATCCTTCGAAACATAAGTCGTAGGTCGGTTAATCTTTGATGGCTGTAAAAAGAGAGAGAAGAATCCCCCCCCCAAAAAAAGCTGTCCTTGACATAGGGGTTCCCAGCGGTAACAACACCTAAATTAAATGTAGATCAGCAATATTTTATTTTTAATTTTATTTTACCTTTATTTTGTTTTATTTATTTTATTTCTTGAGAGAGGCAGCTATACTTCACAGGAATAATTTATTTTTCATATAGCTTATAGAACTGTATAGATGGTTATTTACAATTAACAAGGAATGTCTTAAAACATTAATGGCTATATCTTGAAGTTTCAAAAGATCAATATGGAAGGTACGAAGAAATTGATAGAAAGTCTGGAGATAGTGCCCCTTGGACCAAAGAAGTTCCAAAAGATCAATATGGAAGGTACGAAGAAATTGATAGAAAGTCTGGAGATAGTGCCCCTTGGACCAAAGAGCAAGCTAATTACTTCCCAGCGACAAACGGGTATGCGGTATTTCTCTTCCATATAAGTTAAGTAAAGCAAGGTTCATAATGTCTTCTCTTTTCCAAATCTACTACTTGTGGTTGTAATTCAGTTCCCTTAAATCTGATAGTCGGATCGATTATGAAGCCAATCTTTAGATTGTTATCAATTGCTATGATGCCGGCACGTTTGATGGAGCCAGTGGAGGAGATACAATGTAGTTCCTCATGAACGTCAAACTTTCCAGACTTCTTGAGACATTCAGAATTTCGGCTTCTAACCCTGTGATATCGATTGTTCCGCAACAGTTTTCCTTTTCTGCAGAAACCAAGAACATGAGAGAGGGTTTCGTACTCGTTGCAATGACGGCAACGGCATTCTTGGCTCCTACCAGGGATACTACGTACTGCGATGACATTGCAATTTATTTTTATAGCGTTAGTCCATTGAGAGATGGAAAGGCCTTTCTTGACTGAAATCCAAGAATTTGATTTTGACCATACTATGTACTGCGATGACATTGCAATTCATTTTTATAGCGTTAGTCCAATGAGAGATGGAAAGGCCTTTCTTGGTTGAAATCCAGGAATTTGATTTTGATCATTCTGAAAAATCCGAAATATCTTTACCATCTTTTCTAACTACAAATCAAGACCATTGTCACGTCTGCTTTACCCTAACACTGAAACAAGCGTTGACGGTCATAAACTTTCTGAGAACTTCGTTGATCTAATCTAAATTATCACAACATTTTTGCTCCGCTTAGAGCTGATGTTTGTATATTATTTTAAAAGACTTCATTATTATTATTATTATTATTATTATTATTATTATTATTAGCTAAGAAAGTAATTAATATTGTCCGTTGTTAGTTATTTCTGGGGTAGGAATACCAAAGTATATTTCTGAATGCGTCATATTGATGACACCGTTTATTTTTCAAAATAAAACTGATGTAAAATGCGCGGTAAGGAAAGATAAAACGGAGAGAAAGGGGATGTTAAATTTTTATGTTCGGAAAATTGTAAAACTAGTGGAAAATCATCCATTATCCGATGTTTTGGAACACGATTAGGCCTACTAACACTTTAGAGTCGACGCTGGCGGAATAATAATAATAATAATAATAATAATAATAATAATAATAATAATAATAATAATAAACAAAAAACATTAAAGCCGCAAGATGTAAAATCCACGTCCTTGCACTGAACTATGACTTAAGTGTATTAGTAAACAGCAGTTTGCCCTGGAGGATTTACACCCAAATTACTATGCTTAGGAACGTTCGAGCTGCAGCTGTAATTTTATACATATAATATATTACAAATTACAGAAGGGAAGCCATAATCTTCAGTCACCTGATTAACTCTGAAATCGGATAATAACTGTAATGTGACAGCTTGAAGTAAAACGTTTAGCGTTTATAAACTGCTTCCGCGAACGTGTTGAAAAGTAGACATATCAGTGGACTACGCCTGAAATCGTTTTTATTAAATCAGAAAATACTGCTGATATTTACATCCATCATGCATTCAGCTGTGCGAGGAGCAAGGGTCGCGTTCCCAGACATGCATCACTCAATGATATCATTAAAAGATCTCTGACTTCTTGTGAAATCCCGTCTCTTTTGGAACCACCAGGTATTAGTCGCGTAGATGGTAAACGGCCCGATGGTCTCACCTTAATTCCATGGTCTAGAGGAAAATCTTTAATTTGGGACTCCACTTGCATTGACACTCTAGCTCCATCTCACTTGCCGAATACCTCCAGACACGCAGCATCTGCTGCTGAATTAGCCGTGAAGAAGAAAGTCAATAAATATGCTCAACTTTTAGACAATTATATCTTTGTCCCATTTGCTGTGGAGACCTTCGGTCCTTGGAGTCATGACGCTAAAGTTTTGGTATCTCAAATCGGCCAAATTTTGATCTCCATTATCGGTGATCATCGTTGCACTACTTATTTGCGTCAACGCTTAAGTATTGCTATTCAACGCGGAAATGCAATGAGCGCTTTAGGTACTCTTTCCGAGTCCAGCCCTTTGGACGAACTCTTTCTCCTGTGAAATTTATTAAGTATTCCTTGAGTAAATATTTGTATTTAGTTTTATATACCGTATGTGTAATACAATGTATATTAATTTATATAACTCCATACTGTATTATACTGTAAATATTATTAGAAATATTTGGTTCAGTTAGGAGATATTATTACATTAAAGAGTATAGTAAGGGTTGCCTAATTCTTGGTGATTCTTACTTACAAATGGCTTTTAGAGAACCCAGAGATTCATTGCCGCCCTCACATAAGCCCGTCATCTGTCTCTATCTTGAGCAAGATTAATCCAGTCCCTACCATCACATTCCATCTCCCTCAAATCTATTTTAATATTATTCTCCCATCTACGTCTCGGCCTCCACAAAGTCTTTTTCCCCTCAGATCTCCTAAGTGACAGTCTATATGCATTTCTCGATTCGCCCATACGTGTTACGTGCTATGCTCATATCAAAAGTCTGGATTTAATGTTCGTAATTATTTTAGATGAAAAATACAATCCGTGCAGTTTTGCATTGTGTAACTTTCTCCATTCTCTTCTAATTTCATCCCTCTTAGCCCCAGATATTTTCCTAGGCACCTTGTCCTCAAATAACCTTTACCTCCGTTCCTCTCTCAAAATCAGAGTCCAAGTTTCACAACCATACATAACAACCGGTTATATAACTGTTTTATAAATTCTAACTTTCAGATTTTTTGAAAGCAGGCTAGATGATAAAAATTTCTCAACCGAATAATAGCATGCATTTCCCATATTTATTCTGAATTTAATTTGCTCCCAAGTATCATTTTTATATTTTTTGCTGATGCTCGAAAATATTTGAATTTTCCAATTTTTTCGAAGAATAAATTTTAAATTTTATATTTCTAATTCATATTGTGTTCTGGTCACGGCACATAATAATATACGTCGTCTTTTCGGTATTACTTCCAGATCTATCCCCTCTTTTTTTTTTCTTCCTCTCTTGTACGGAGGGAGAAGGAACCCGAAGGTTTACACTGTAGCTGAGGCTTATTGTGCTTACTACTCCTATTCTTGTGAATGATTGGATAGCCGAACGGCGGCGCTCTTGTACAAGTACAACAGACCGCACCGTGAACTTAACCCGCTGTTGTATGGATGATGATGATGATGAGGGTGATGATGATAGCGATATGTGAATTAATGATAGTGAAATGAGTCTGTAACTTCGATAAAAATTAGAAGACTTGAATGGGTAGGTCACTTAATTAGAATGGAGGACGAAAGAATGACGAAAATGATCTTCACTTGAACATTGGAGGGAAAGGGAGATAGGGATCGTCCCAGATTGAGATGGTTAGACTGTATTGAGGAAGATTTGAAGAAAGTGGGAATAAGGAGATGGAGGAAGAAGGCAGAGGACAGAAGTGATTGGGCTATTGTTTTGAAGGAAGCTTTAGCTAAACTATAAGAGCTGTATGCCAAAAAAGAAGAAGAAGAAGAAAGTACGAATGAGTCTGAGGTCTAATGCCGAAATTTTTTAAGCGATTCTGCTTCAATTCGATAAGGAAAAACCCCGGAAAAAATTCCAACCAGGTAATTTGTTCTAGCCAGGATTTGAACCCAGGCCCGCTCATTTCATAGCCAGACGTGCTGACTATTACTCAAAAGCCTATCCCCTTAAAAAAAATCCGTGGCCCTACAGCCAATGAAGGGCCAAGACCGACCAGCCTGCTGCTGGCCTCACGTCCACATGCCGAAGCAGAGGTGGACGATTATCCAACCAGAATGGAGGTATCGTGTGGTTAGCACGATGATCCCCCCTATTTCCTTACTTGCATCAATTAAAATTCCCGTGTTTACCCTAATAGTTTGTGGATTTTTCTCCTAACATATTCAGGTCATTCGCATAAACAAGAAGCTGATGTAACCCGTTCAATTCCAAACTTTCTCTGATTTCCTGCACTTTCCTAATGGCGTTAGTGTCAAAATGTCATCATAACAAAATTCAATATTATTTTAAAATATAGTAATTTCAGAGGTACAGTGGCTTTCACGTTCCTGTACCGTTAAATCATGAAGGGTTAGCTAATAAAGTTGAAGTAGAAAAGTTTGAGAAGCTTATGTAACCTGCCACGGGTTCAAACCAATGTCCTCGGCTTTGCATGGCTCACTGTGTCATAAGGGGATGAAATAAGTGGTCGTAACTTCTACGGGTAAGGGTAGTGGTATATATTCTGCAGTATACACAGGCCACCGGTCGTTTGACTCGCCGAAAAATATTCGTCTATATTGTATTTAATTTTTGGACGAGGGGGACCCAACAACCCTACGAAGTATATAAAAAACTGATGTCCATGCTTGGTCTCTCTCTACCTGTAAATAAATACGAACCATTCTGTACACAGCGACCCTCGATTCCCTTTCGTCTTCCTTAATTGTTTGGACCCTCAGACTTCTTTGTTAATACACATCTACGTATGACCACTGTGCTCTGTAACCGCATGGAAGAGTGGAGTATGTGCAACCTTCTGAAATTTTGAACTATTATTCTAGTAAAATGAAAATGGAAGTAGGTGAAAATAACAAGGAAGGCTCACCAAGTGATAATGAATTTTCACAACAACTTTTCCCTCATACGTTGCATTCGAAATAAGAAATTTCCCTATAAATCTCTATATCCGGAGAATGATTTATTTAATAATTTATTTATTTAATTTGGCAGAGCTAAGTCCAGTAGGCCTTCTCTTCCGCCCAACCAGACTCTAATTCTAATTGAATACAATTGGTTACATAGTTATTACATTAATATCTAGACCGTAAAACAACATGAAAGTAAATAATGAAAGTTGGATAAGTAATGTTAGTGTGACAACAATAAACATTGGTAAGAAATAGTTATAATAATAATAATAATAATAATAATAATCATCATCATCATCATAATAACAATTAAAATAATTTATTTATTTAATCTGGCATAGCTAAGGCCAATAGGCCTTCTCTTCCGCCCAGCCAGACTCTAATTCTAATAGAATACAATTGGTTACATAGTTATTACTATTACATTAATATCTAGACCGTAAAACAACATGAAAGTAAATAATGAAAGTTGGATAAGTAATGTTAGTGTGGCAATAATAAACTTTGGTAAGAAGTAGTTATAATAGTAATAATAATAATAATAATAATAATAATAATAATAATAATAATAACAACAATAATAGTAATAATAATAATAGTAATAATAATAATAACAATAATAAAATAATTATGATATATATATATATAACCATTAAACATTTAGAGACATGAAACAGCTATTATTATTAACAAGAATTGTTAAAAAATTTTTTCGTTAGTCTATTGTTAAATTGGTTTGATGTCTGACAGTCCCTGACATTACTTGGTAGGAAATTCCGAAGCCGAGGAACAGCCACAGTGAAAGAAGATGAATATGAGGCCTAACCATTGAGATATGATTTTTCAAAATAATCGCTTAACAGTCATATAGTTACTCATATCTCCATTGCATTGTGAAGAAGAAAATGTTTAAGGCCCAAATGTTTATGTATTGCCCTCAAAATCAGAGAAGCTTATGAAAACTCACCTCTTCAAGTTGTTTCAAGAAGTATACTTTCCATATGTCGATGATCATAGCATTTATTTATTTATTTTTTTTTTTTTTTTAGATTCGTGGACCAGTTACCGAGGTAGGCAGGCTATAGAAAGAGTATTATCGCCGCGCTCTCATGGTTAACATTCGGCAGGTCTTTGAGCGGCCTCGTGCATAACATTCGGCAGGTCTTCGAAATTTAATTGCATTATTGTTTTCAATTTCTTATGTCGCCGCTCCAATCACTCGCCTCAATTTCAATATTGCAACCAATAAGCTGCTTCCATTATTAAATGACACCTCCTTTTCTAATCCACGTGGACTATAACCGAGGTTGCAAAGTCTTGTGCTGAGGACGAACATTAAGGTATGTGATTAAAAATTATTATTAAAGAGTTATTATTATGAGTTAAGAATGTCAACGTACTCGTTTATGAAATAATAATAATAATTATAATAATAATAATAGTAATAATATTAATAATAATAATAGCCATTTAACAATATAATAAACTAGTGTTTATTCTTATCGAGGAAGTAGACGTGACAACGTGACGCTTAGAGTCAAACCTACAGAGTAACAATCGGTCGGCAAAATTATGTTTTAAAACCACACCGCACGTTATTGTATGATGCCGACATGTTAACCACGAGAGCGCGGCGATAATAACTCCAGAAGATAAAACGCTGCAAGTGTTAACAATTTCGAAACACAGAAATCCGATTGTTCAGCCTCTTGACGTTCTTGGCTTTGGGCCTTGGAAAAATTTCATTCCAAAGTTCCCTGATAGCGTATTGTTACTTGGCACGAATATTATATTTCATCAGAGAGATAATGTGATAAAATTGCAGTTTTTAACACCTAATCAGTTTTCATCTCCTAGATATGTTAATATCTTTAAATATGGGTGGCATAAAGCCGAGTACCTTGACAACAAACCTGATAAATTCTGTTCTGTTAATTTCAATATTCTAATAGCTGAGTTCATTTCCTGTGTTTTAATATGTGTTGTTTTGAGGTTAAAATCTCCAAACCAAAGCCCTGCAAAAAATCAATAAATATTGCATAAATGCCTGCCATCTGGTGCACTAGTAGGGAACACGCTGAAAAGACACTCATGGTCCGTGCCTGCTATCTATTGCAATAGTCGAGAACACGCTGAAAATACACTCATGGTCACCGTTTTATTATCAGTAAAGTAAGTTCGTTTCATAAACATATCCGCGTCTTAATTACAACCATTATAGACTAACGGTGTTTGAGAATAAGGTTCTTAGGAAAATATTTGGGGCTAAGAGGAATGGGGTTACAGGAGAATGGAGAAAGTTACACAACGCAGAGCTGCACGCATTGTATTCTTCACTTGACATAATTAGGAACATTAAATCCAGACGTTTGAGATGGGCAGGGCATGTAGCACGTATGGATGAATCCAGAAATGCATATAGTTGGGAGGCCGGAGGGAAAAAGACCTTTGCGGAGGCCGAATCGTAGATGGTATGTTAATATTAAAATGGGTTTAAGGGAGGTGGGATATGATGGTAGAGACTGGATTAATCTTCCTCAGGATAGAGACCAATGGCGCGCTTATGTGAGGGCGGCAATGAATCTCCGGGTTCCTTAAAAGCAAGTCAGCATAGGCTCGTAGTATTAATTCACTCCTGTGAATAAAGCCATTGTTTAGATTGCTAAAAACGGAGAAAGAAAAGCCAGTTTAAATACCAGTTAGGGATAAATTTTGTAAACATTGCAGGTAACAAAAGAATTCCTTTCTATATGCCATCTATTTTGTCTACCTAAGGTGACTTTTTTCAAATGAAGGAATACATTTTGTTAGTATTATATATCTATAGCTCAGTTCATAAAGAAATGATACATATGAAATACAATATTCTTCATTCAACTCTAAATGGTTTTTCAGTCCACAGGTGTAATGGTTAACATATCTGACTGTGAAACGAGCGGGCTCGGGTTCAAATCCTGGTTGGAACAAATTACCTGGTTTGGGTCTTCTCGGGGTTTTCCCTAAACCGATTGAAGCAGAATTGTTAGAAAATTTCGGCGTTGATCTCGGACTCATTTCGCCATCATTAATTCACATATCATCATCCATACAATAGTTCGGTTAAGTTCACGCTGCAGAGTGCTGTACTTGTACAACAGCTTAGCCGTTCGGCTACTCAGCTATTCACAGAATAGGAGTGGTAAGCACAATAACCCTGAGGCTGCAGTGTAAGCCTTCGGGTTTCTCCTCCGTCCAAGAATAAAAAAAAAATCCATATCTCTAACAGGTCATGAGGAAATGTTTCTTATATTCTGTAAAATCTGGTTAGGTTAGGTTGATTAATAGTTGGATTTCCTGTAGTACTAAGATATTGTAATTAAGATCAAAAATACATAAATTCACTTTAAATGTCCATACCAAATTTTAAACCAATCTGTGGGACCTGTGATCAATTAATTGTATATAATTGTACATTTGAACAAACTTCTCTCATTAAAAATTCAAATTACAAGGTAAAAAATGCTGAGGAAAAATTATCCGAATACTATGCAACAACCAAAAAACTGAAACAAGACTGATTCCTGTCACCTATTTTATTTCAGGAGATTCCCCTGCGCCATAAAGAGATGATGATGATGATGATGATGATGATGATGATAAGTTGTTCAACATTTTGTTTTTCTTCACAAGTTCATATTTTTGTGTCCGACGACATTCACCCTTAGGAATCAACACCGTTGCTACTACTCTTGCTGAAATCCACACGTCTCTGTACCGGTACTTATTCCATTCACCCCCTGAACCACCCCAGAACCCTCTTTTATTAAAAGTTTAAGCTCATTCACGCACTGGCCGGTGCGTCTGGCACGCACCGCTATTTCTTACTTGTTTTTATTCATTAACATACGCAAATTCCTGTACCCTCCATCGCACATGACCACAATGTCCTTCCAAAAAATACTCCCTCCTCTCTATTGACACATCAGGCAGGACCCCCGGTAAACAAAGAGGGTGATTTTTTGGGAAGGGTCAGGACAGTCTTTGTGTGACCGCTCAAGAGATGCAGTGGAGATCCTGAAGGCTTCACAGCTGCTTTGTTAGTAGGACCAATGCCCCCAATTTTTTGCCGGTGGTCGAGAATGGTTTTATCAGGGCCACGTGCGTGTAGAGAAGGAAAGGTGTTTGTATGAGAGGGTAGCTACTCGGAGGTCAGGTCAAGGGGTCAGTAGGCGCGAGTATGGCATACACACAAAGGGCGAATTTTGGCAAGGGGCACACGCGGATATGACACAAGCTGGCGAGAAGTTGTTTGCAACTGGATCTGTAGTTAGGTATCTAATGAAAAGCACGAGTCGAAAATTACGTTTCTCATATCGGAAAATTACGTGTATACACACATTATTTTGTATTAAGACCAACACTATTGAAATCACCATTATTATTATTATTATTATTATTATTATTATTATTATTATTATTATTATTATTATATGATTATGTCTCGTGAAGAGAATATTGTACGAAATGGAAATATAAAAATTGGAAATTTATCTTTTGAAGAGTTGGAGAAGTTCAAATATCTTGGAGCAACAGTAACAAATATAAATGATACTCGGGAAGAAATTAAACACAGAATAAATATGGGAAATGCGTGTTATTATTCGGTTGAAAAGCGTTTATCATCCAGTCTGCTGTTAAAAAATCTGAAAGTTAGAATTTATAAAACAGTTATATTACCGGTTGTTCTTTATGGTTGTGAAACTTGGACTCTCACTTTGAGAGAGGAACATAGGTTAAGAGTGTTTGAGAATAAGGTGCTTAGGAAAATATTTGTGGCTAAGCGGGATGAAGTTACAGGAGAATGGAGAAAGTTACACAACTCAGAACTGCACGCATTGTATTCTTAACCTGACATAATTTGGAACATTAAATCCAGACGTTTGAGATGGACAGGGAATGTAGCACGTATGGGCGAATCCAGAAATGCATATAGAGCGTTAGTTGGGAGACCGGAGGGGAAAAATACCTTTAGGGAGGCCGAGACGTAGATGGGAAGATAATATTAAAATGAATTTGAGGTGGGATATGATGATAGAGACTAGACTAATCTTGCTCAGGATAGGGACCAATGGGGTGCTTATGTGAGGGTGGCAATGAACCTCCGGGGTCCTTAAAATGCATTAAGTAAGTATTATTATTAATTCCAAATTTTCCAAAAGTAAAAACGAAAAAATGTGTATGATGAATCAAATAATTGTTCAGTTGACTAATGAAATACCTTCCAGTAAGTTGTAAGTAAAATACGTCGAACATATAAAAAAAAATTCTAGAGTACAAAGGGAGGTACTAACACTTAACATATCACAGCTGGCAATGAGGTGCACAACCAATGTAACTTCCGGATGTCTTTCAGTTGTTTTTTTTTTTTTTTTTGCCATTGGCAGAAAATGTCAACAATTTGTAGCGTTCTAATTCTAGGATAGATCGGTTCATAAACCGTTAAAATACTTTCGACATCTTCCTGTTTTTCAGAGAGACGAAACTTAATTCCTGGAGAGTAATACTGCTACGGTTAGAACAGAACCTATAGGCTATGAAATCACTTCGAACATAACGTATAGAATTTAAAACAGTGAAAACATTTTCATTTCCTATCCCAAAAATATTTCGAGCACAAAAAGGAGCGGGAAAAACTACAGCTCGAAATTTTTATAGATTAGAAAGAAATTATCACAGTTAATTTCCTGAACCATTATGTTACCTTCAAAGGTGAATGTTATTCTAGACTTTAAAAAAATACTGCGGGAAGAGTAGGACGAGTCATCCTTCAACAGATCGTTTACAACTTCAATGGCTTTACATTACTGTGGGTGTGAAGTATTGTCAAATTAAACAAATTCGCTAAATTCGGCTCCATTAGGCTATCTTCTGTTTAAAAACCTAAAATAAAACTCGCTATGGAGAAAATTCGAGAATTATGATGATGAAAGCCTTAAATACCTGTCTTCAATCAAACGCCGGAATTTTATTTGAAGAAATAAAATTATTCTGGATTATTTTCTTACTCATACATTGATTTAAAAGAAGTTTGTATTGAAAAAGAAATAGGTGTAAATAACATCTTTAATGGATTGAAACTTATCAACGTTCTCGTAAAATCATACATTATATCGGAACTCCTCAGTCTTCTGTAAGTGAATTTTTAACTGTTAAACAGAAACGACAGAAACAGGTTGAAGTCTATTGATATCAACTTAAAATTAAACATAAGATACACACTTCTAGACTTTTTGTCAGAAGGTTTCTTACATTCGAATTAGAATAGAAAACCAAACTAGAGCCAGGTACAGTATTCAACACAAGACGCACACTACACACTTCTGGACCAAAAGGGAAATCTAAAGGACAATCGCTTTCTCATCAGCAGGATGCACAATTTTAGAAAATAACGAAAACAAAAACATAGATCAGTTTCTCAATAGCAGGACGCATAGGACTAATGTTGAATTCGAAGAAAAATTCAAAGTATAGCCAGTGATTTACCAGCAGAATGCACACTTCTGAAACAGGAAGGAAAGCTATAGCACAATCTGCTTCTCAGCAACAAGATGAATAATTCTGAATCAAAAAATAAATTTAAAAATGCAGCCAGTCTCTCACCAGCAGAATGCACACTTTTGGACTTGAAGGGAAATCTATAACACAATCAGCTTCTCAGCTACAAGATGCAAAATTGTGTATCAAGAGATGTATTCAAAGTACAACCAGTAATTCACCAGCAGAATCCATACCTCTGAACCAGGAAGGAAATCTATAGCATAATCAGCTTCTCAGCATCAAAATGCATAGTTATGTATCAAAAAGTATATTCAAAATACAACCAGCAATTCACCAGCAGAATACATACTTTTGGACCAAGAAGAAAATCTATAGCATAATCAGCTTCTCAGCATCAAGATGCATAATTGTGTATCAAAAGGTATATTCAAAATACAACCAGTAATTCACCAGCAGAATGCATACTTTTGGACCAAGAAGAACATCTATAGCATAATCAGCTTTTAAGCATCAAGATGCATAATTGTATATCAAAAGGTATATTCAAAGTACAACCAGTACCTTACCAGTAGAATGCATACTTATGGTCCAGGAAGAGAATCTATAGCATAATCAGCTTCTCAGCATCAAGATGCATAATTGTGTATCAAAAGGTATATTCAGAGTACAACCAGCAATTCACCAGTAGAATGCATACTTATGGACAAGGAAGGAAATCTATAGCACAATCAGCTTCTCAGCATCAAGATGCATAATTGTGTATCAGAAAGTATATTCAAAATACAACCAGCAATTCACCAGCAGAATGCATACTTCTGGACCAAGAAGAAAATCTATAGCATAATCAGCTTCTCAACAGCAAGATGCATAATTGTATATCAAAAGGTATATTCAAAGTACAACCAGGAATTCACCAGCAGAATGCATACTTATGGACCAGGACGGAAATCTATAGCATTATCAGCTTCTCAGCATCAAAATGCATAATTGTGTATCAAAAGGTATATTCAAAGTACAACCAGCAATACACCAGCAGAATGCATACTTTTGAACCAAGAAGAAAATCTATAGCATAATCAGCTTCTCAACAGCAAGATGCATAATTGTATATCAAAAAGTATATTCAAAGTACAACCAGCAATTCACCAGCAGAATGCATACTCATGGACCAGGAAGGAAATCTATAGCATTATCAGCTTCTCAGCATCAAAATGCATAATTATGTATCAAAAGGTATATTCAAAGTACAACCAGCAATACACCAGTAGAATGCATACTTTTGGACCAAGAAGAAAATCTATAGCATAATCAGCTTCTCAACAGCAAGATGCATAATTGTATACAAAAAGTATATTCAAAGTACAACCAGCAATTCACCAGCAGAATGCATACTTATGAACCAGGAAGGAAATCTATAGCATTATCAGCTTCTCAGCATCAAAATGCATAATTGTGTATCAAAAGGTATATTCAAAGTACAACCAGCAATACACCAGCACAATGCATACTTTTGGACCAAGAAGAAAATCTATAGCATAATCAGCTTCTCAACAGCAAGATGCATAATTGTATATCAAAAGGTATATTCAAATTACAACCAGCAATACACCAGCAGAATGCATACTTTTGGACTAGGAAGGAAATCTATAGCATAATCAGCTTCTCAACAGCAAGATGCATAATTGTATATCAAAAGGTATATTCATAGTACAACCAGCAATACACCAGCACAATGCATACTTTTGGACCAAGAAGAAAATCTATAGCATAATCAGCTTCTCAACAGCAAGATGCATAATTGTATATCAAAAGGTATATTCAAATTACAACCAGCAATACACCAGCAGAATGCATACTTTTGGACTAGGAAGGAAATCTATAGCATAATCAGCTTCTCAACAGCAAGATGCATAATTGTATATCAAAAGGTATATTCATAGTACAACCAGCAATACACCAGCAGAATGCATACTTTTGGACCAAGAAGAAAATCTATAGCATAATCAGCTTCTCAACAGCAAGATGCATAATTGTATATCAAAAGGTATATTCAAATTACAACCAGCAATACACCAGCAGAATGCATACTTTTGGACTAGGAAGGAAATCTATAGCATAATCAGCTTCTCAACGGCAAGATGCATAATTGTATATAAAAAGGTATATTCAAATTACAACCAGCAATTCACCAGCAGAATGCATACTTTTGGACCAGGAAGGAAATCTGTAACAGAGTCAGCTCCTCAACAGCAAGATGCATAATTGTATATCAAAAGGTATATTCAAATTACAACCAGCAATTCACCAGCAGAATGCATACTTTTGGACCAGGAAGGAAATCTATAGCATAATCAGCTTGTCAACGGCAAGATGCATAATTGTATATAAAAAGGTATATTCAAATTACAACCAGCAATTCACCAGCAGAATGCATACTTTTGGACTAGGAAGGAAATCTATAGCATAATCAGCTTCTCAACAGCAAGATGCATAATTGTATATCAAAAGGTATATTCATAGTACAACCAGCAATACACCAGCAGAATGCATACTTTTGGACCAAGAAGAAAATCTATAGCATAATCAGCTTCTCAACAGCAAGATGCATAATTGCATATCAAAAGGTATATTCAAATTACAACCAGCAATTCACCAGCAGAATGCATACTTTTGGACCAGGAAGGAAATCTATAGCATAATCAGCTTCTCAACGGCAAGATGCATAATTGTATATAAAAAGGTATATTCAAATTACAACCAGCAATTCACCAGCAGAATGCATACTTTTGGACCAAGAAGAAAATCTATAGCATAATCAGCTTCTCAACAGCAAGATGCATAATTGTATATCAAAAAGTATATTCAAAGTACAACCAGCAATTCACCAGCAGAATGCATACTCATGGACCAGGAAGGAAATCTATAGCATTATCAGCTTCTCAACGGCAAGATGCATAATTGTATATAAAAAGGTATATTCAAATTACAACCAGCAATTCACCAGCAGAATGCATACTTTTGGACCAAGAAGAAAATCTATAGCATAATCAGCTTCTCAACAGCAAGATGCATAATTGTATATCAAAAGGTATATTCAAATTACAACCAGCAATTCACCAGCAGAATGCATACTTTTGGACCAAGAAGAAAATCTATAGCATAATCAGCTTCTCAACAGCAAGATGCATAATTGTATATCAAAAGGTATATTCAAATTACAACCAGCAATTCACCAGCAGAATGCATACTTTTGGACCAGGAAGGAAATCTGTAACAGAGTCAGCTCCTCAACAGGAAGATGCAAAATTATGTATCAAAAGATACATTAAAAAATATAGAAAGTCACTCACCAGCAGGATGTATACTTTTGGGCCAAAAAGGAATATAAAGTATACTTAGTTTATCAGCAAGATGTACAATCTAAAGTTAGAAGATAAACCCAAAATGCAGTCACACTTTAAGATACTGTACACTTGCGAACTAGAGGGAAATCTGAAGGGCAGTTTCTCTCCAGCAGGATATATAATTCTACACGAAAGATAAATCCAAAGTACAGCCAATTCTCCTAAATTTATTATATTTTTTGGCAATACTGCACAATTCATACATAAACTTTCCAAATTATCTTCTGTATATGATAAAACAACCTGTATATCAGCTAAAAACAGTGTGCGAAAAGATACTTCTTTAAAATATTTATCTCTTCTCAGTTCATTTAGACATTGATTAATCACTTCATCCAAACATAAATTATTAAATAATATAGTGACAGAGCTGTTTTCTAAGTCCTCGTATGATTTATTTATAATCCTCATATATGCCATTACGAATATTTACTTTTATTATTTTAATTTCAGTATTACTGTAAATTGATGTCTGTGTCAGAACAGATAAATAGAGTTTAAACAGTCTTCACAATGTGGCTTGAAATCCTTTTATTAATCACCATGTTCTATACGTTTTCTTAATTGACCATTTCAAAACATTTTTATTCTTCTCCTTATTATTGCTATGGTTATCGTTTTCATTGCTTTGTATTATATATTATTATAACCCTTGCAGACGAACTACTGAATACCTCCCAATATTCATACAACAGTAAAACAACTGTCAATTTTTCCTACACATTTGGCAGTCAAACCATAAGCACACACTTTTGATCTCCAACCAGCGTTTCCAATAAATATAAAGTCTTTTGCTTCAGACTTCAAGTGGCCTTCTATGCGAACGCATGGACATATTTATTATGCATTTCCTAATATTTAAGCTGCTAAGGCACACAAATTTGCAGCTATAATTTGATGTAATTTTTACAGCGCAAAACAGATGTTTGAGATTATTTTAAGTTTTAAGATATACGCAACTTTTAGGCGGATACTGTCTATTTATTCATTATTGCGTACTATACGGAAAAATAGTTTCCATATACTGCACAAATCTCACAATTTAATTATATTAGAGACATGAAATTTTGTTTAGACTTTCAAAACTCAAGCAAGTTAAAAGTACAGGATTATTATGATATTGGGCGTAAGAATTTCAGGATTTTTACAAGAATTAATTTTAATTAGAGGGATATTTGGTAATAAAATAATAATTTTTTTCAACATAACTAGTTACAGACTGACTATTATAATGTCTACTTTGAAGATTGTCTTATTAGTAATTATGAGTAAAAATTAAGCTTCTCACAAAATTTGATTTTGAGATATGCGCACTGTATATAAATTTAAACTTTTTTTCACATAGATCTAGTATAGTCTATACTAGTGAATAAACTAATTACAATATACATCTAAAACTTGTCTCATCTGTTAAAATATTCCCAATTGGTTCATTACAATGCTGTAAAATTACATCGAATTATGACAACAATTTTTTTGCGCATTTACGGTTTTACATTATTGCAGATTTATAACGATTTTTGCAGCCTTTGACTTAAAAGTTCCCTCAAATGAAGCGCTTTTCTTTCAACTGTTTGTATTACTGTTAAGAAGCTGGAAAATTGAGCTATACGATTAATTGCTGGTATTTCATGAGATTACTAGAATATTAATTCGACGGCATAGAAGATGCTTATTCCTGTTAAACGTGGTGGAAACACTAAAATTTCGAAAATATTCGTTAAATCTTGTTCAGTTACATATTCCGTGTGCTTTTATGGATACAGGACTTGAAAATTTAGCACTTCCAGAACAAAACTATGTATAAAACCAATGAAAACATAATTTAGCCAGTGGACTATGATCAGTATTTAGCAGACTTTGACAATTTTATATGTAAAACAAGAGAACATCAGGATTTGACTTCAACCATAAACATGTTATCATGTTTTACAAATTGCCAAATAATCCTCATAATTTCTAAATATGTTCCAGTCATTAAGTTCCTTCATTTTTTATACATAGTTTTCTTATGGAAATGTTAAATTACTATTCTATGCCTAGAAAAACATATAATAAAGATATATTTTCTGTTTTGTGGTTATTTTCATTTAAGGCTAGTTTTGACCGAATTTTTAAACTTTTACAGTTTTAAGATAGCCTACCAATAAGAAATTTTTGTCACATATTTCGTCACCTCTAAATGCGTACTGACTATGCACGTTTATTCATTTTGATACATTTTAATTAGTCTGAATGAGTTGAAATTTTCCGCAAATACATCTTACAAGTGTATAAACAGAACCTACTCTTAAGTCCAATATCTTCCGTGTATTTTATAAGCCACAAATTCTTAAAATTTATTTTTATTATTTGAAAAATATAGCATTATAATTGTACCTGAATCTGTCCAAATTTATACTACAGCTTAATGTACACAAAAAGATCGAATATTTTAATCCTTGTACTTATTACAATACATCAGAAATTTCCTATTAATTCGGATAAGAACTCTAAAAAACATTTCATGCAGAGCAAAATGTTGTGTGAAAAGATATGAGCCAAGGGGGATTGAGGTTATACTGTGTTCCAACCACGACAAAGTCTCTGCGGAATGAAATGGAGCGGGGTAATGCTGTGAATGAATGTTGATGTCATAAGGTCACACACGTGGGTACTCGTATCTCTATTGGCTCGCTCTCACAGCACAAATCAAAACATTGTTACACACATATTTATACTACCCTAGTTACAAAATTAGATCACAGTTAATCTCCTGGTCTTTTAATTCCTCCATACAGGAAATAACATATGGAGGAGAGCGCATGGTTTTTAAACTGACGTTATAACGATAATATTATCTATCTACGTCGCTCCAATATATGACGCAATAGTAAGCACATTCCTTTCACGGTTGATCTCCTGGTTGGAGAACAGTATAGGCTTAATAAATACAATGTACACGCCTTTTAAAATCATCTGCTGGAAACTTATAAAGAATGAGGCAGGTAAATTGAAATCATATTCTGACAGATAAAAAATTGCATTTTTTTAATAAGAAAATAAAACCTTTTGTCAAAATTCCTCAATGTACTCACCGAACCTTAATTTTAAATTTTCCTTAAATTTATTTTTACTTTTATATCATTTAAAAGCTTGAACTATCTAGTTTAAAAAAATATATCAGTTTTGTCTCTATGATGCTTGGTTAATTAATTAGATGAGTTTTTATTGACCCGAAGTACGCTTTCTTTAAACCGGAAATGCAGTTCTTCAAATGCCAATCTGTCACATTTTGTCAATGTTATACATTTTTCTTGTAATAACAATTAGAATTTGGCGGTTGAGTTTGACTGTATATTATTTTTCATACAGTCAGGAAGCTATGTGTTTGAGTTTTACAATTTTTCATACCCTCAGGATGTATGATTTTTCTCCGTATTCAGTCTTACAGCATTTTACAACACTAATGTTAACACCAAGTGCAATTAGAATTGAGATTTTTCATCACCCTGCATCATAATGAAACTGATTAATGCAGCTAATTAAGTGCCAAACTACAAACAGTGTCCTACTGCTTAAGAAAGTTAATTTAAAACTTCAAGATCTTGAATTTTTATTTTTATGTTTTAAATTTAACACAAATTAAATTACAATTTTTCTTAATGGGATAAGTTACGGAAAAACTGTTTTCAAAACATTTGAAGAGTTCGAGGGAAAAACGATGAATGTCACATTTCTGTTAAGAATTAGATAATGATCTAATCGAGTCTATAACTGCAAGATGTAGTGTTGTTTCTATAGAAAATAAAGGAAAGGATTACTGTATTCGTGATGATAATTCTCCTTTTTACCATTTTTCATAGGAACAACATTACATTTCGCAGTGATCCATTGAATCAGATAATGACATCAACCTTAACAAAACTGTGACATTCATCGTTTTTCCCGCGAACTCTTCATTTTCTTTGTTCTTTTAGGAATATTATAGTGAAAAAAATTGTTCTAACATAAAAACTGTGAGCCAAAGTCTAAAAGAAACAAATTTCAGTTTTTGCTTTAATAAATTGTCCCTCTGTCCTCCAAAAAATATTTGAAGGGTTTATTTCGTGTGAAAATTCTTGTCAAGTAATCAGACAAAACAGTTTTTAAAATTTGGATAAAAACTGCAAATTTTTATCCCAAGGATAGGTAAGTACCTTAAAAACATATTCCAACTTAAATTTTTACTTTTCGTCCACATTTCTGTAGCATGAAAGAAACTAAGAACATTTTTCTTATTTTTAATTTTCTGTTTAAATTTTAACAGAGATTAATCTGTACGATCCCCTGATAAATACATGGTGGTACTAACTGGCGGAGGTGTACCAACACATCAGTGGAGTGAGGACTCTAAGCATTCTTAAACTCTACAATAGATTAAGCTGAATGGCCAGCTTCGAGACCCGTCCGTTGTACGGCATGGGAAAGGAGGGGTGGGGTGCTTACCGTTATCCATTAGATAGGGTTGAATCAAGAATTGTCCTGTAAGTGAAAAATTACATCCCCTGCCAGTAATCGAACCCCAGACCCGTCCAGTCCGCTCTAAGAAGACTAGTTCCCTCAATTTAAAATTGCGCCGTGCCGCAGAATCTATTAAGAACCCGCCGGTGATTTGTAAAGCTCCAACGATGCATCTGCTGCTTCCTCTTTGATGTGGGATTTAAAAGTAAGATTTTTAGATTAAACACAAATTTAAGTCGCAACGTTGGGAGGAGAAGAAAAATTTATTTTCTGGTTCTGATTCATTTTATAGATTTTTACGTCTTCTCGATGCCAGCTGTTAATACAAGAGCAGACAGAGAGATGTTTTCTCTTCACGGTTGAATCAGGAATGTATTTATACGACAATGTGTGTCACCAGAAACAAATTTAACAGCAAGAAAATTTAAACACGCCAGTGTATATTTTTCCAAGGGCGTGAAACCAATTCCATGAGGTTCTGTTATTTCAGACCACACTTTTTAGCCAGACAGACGTGGTCGTCTCTGGTCAGCTCACACCGTTAGAAACTCAGGTTTTTCTGCTGTCTTCGTTTCTTACATATTTTTATTTTCAATCTTTCACTCTTCATTTGTCCCTCTTGTTCCTAAAATCTATATATATAATTTGAACTGGTAATGGAAATTACGGGAAAACGGCTGAAAGGATTTTAATTAATGACCCGTCATTTTGAAGCTTGGTATCCAAGGATTTTCATAAAAATAGTAACTTTCAGCGAAGCGTTAGTTTTCCTACATAATTTTCCTGTTTTCCAAAGTCCATCTTACGTCAGTTTTAAAAATTAATTATATTTAAGAATAAAATAAAACACACACTACAGTAAACAATAGGCTATTACATGAAGGCCATGACTTGCAGGATTGCTGACATATTTGGAGTTCGAATTCAATTGGTTATTAAAAACTTCAAGACTTACTAAAAATAATTTACAAGTCTGATTCCGCGGTGAGTAATTTTCTGAGTACAGCTGTGTATTGCATATTACAATCTACAAAAAGTGAGGTGGTTTGATGACATTATTACCATTAGAAATGAAATATTATTATAGTTAATGCCATGATGTGACTATTTTTAATTAGTTATACATATTAATGTTATATTGATGATATGAAAGTGAAACGTTTTGGGGTTATATAAGTAGGTGTAGAGAATATCTTAAATTACATCTTCATTTCTATAATTTACTGCGTGGCGGCCATATATAAGATACTAATATTGTTATTAAAAATCAAATATTTTTATAGTTATTAATCAAGTGGGGTTGGATCTTTTTCATACACTTAATGGCGGTGTGGTGTAGATATTTATATGCGTCATTCTCTTCAGTATTGGCTTCATAGAGCGCAAGAATTACAGTTCCTAAGGAAAGACCAAAAGGTATTACTTACTGATAAAATAAGAGGCCTACAAAATTTTGTAGTCTCCCGATCATTTCAGTAAGATCTCCTAGCAAGATAAAATGATTTTACCCTCTGCATTTCAAGGTCTACATTGCAGCAGCTATACCAAGATGCTATGTCTATTGTTCGAAAGCATAGCAAGCCTGACTTTTTTTTTAACTTTCACCTACAATCCACAATGACCTGAAATAGCTATTGCTTTACTCCCACAGGAAAAACCCACTGATCGTCCTGACATTGTTACTTGCGTTTTCGCGTTGAAACTCAAAAATTGAAAGTGGGTAGTTTCAAAAAAAAAGTATTTGCATTTAAAAAAACCATTCAGAGGAAGTATGTTTTCATTATTATGGAAGCAAGTAACTTTCAAAATATCTGGCATTCTTCATTGAAAATAAATCTGAAAATTTTTATTTGAACGTCTAATGAACTTAGTTTGTAGCATTTGCTGCACAAGCCACTAGTGCAATTATATAGCTATCTTCATTCTGTCCCTTTATTTATTAGCTTCCTCTTCTTTTACCTTTCTTCAACTATTCCTTTCTCTATTATTCCTTTCTTTTAACATATTTCAGACTTCCTTCATCCCTTTATGTAATTTATCCATTTTCACTCTTCTTTGAATCATTAATCCAGTTAATAATTCATTCAGTCATACGTTTATTCAACACATATCTACTGTAACTAGTTACACTGTCATTCATCAATTCACACAGTAATTCAGTAGTATATGTAATAATTATTAATTCACTTAATTATCTTCCGAATTATTATTACTTTTTGGCTTGCTCCGAAATAAAAATAGTTGAATATTACTAATATGTGTGCCCTAAATCTGAATTTAAAATCCACATTTCCCCACCATGTACCATTTTTCGGGGGAAAATGAATTGATTTTTTATGATTAAAACTTATTTTTTAATTTTTCGCTGCTACTGGTAAAATTACAACACACTAGGGATTCAAAATGACTCATAATACTTGGAAAATGTGTACTGATTACGAAAATGATGTTACATAGTTTGAAACGCAACAATAAAAATGTTTAAACATTTCAAAGTTTTCTATATTAAACAAATGTATTATTTTATTTTATTAAAACATTTTCATAGAAATTTTAATAACTTTGAAAGGTATATACATAAATATAGAACTAAAAATATGAATTCTCTGCGTTTGCGTGAAACAAAATGTAAAACCAATGCAGCTTTTTATCATAGTATGAGTATAGGTCCCAGATTATTAAACAAATTTTATTCCAATATTATTTTAACCACGATCCCTCTCCAAATTAATAAAAAAATATAAAAAAAATTGTAATGGATTTATAGTTTGGGCTATAACATATTAAACACTATATAATCTGTATTCACTCTCAATTTTAATTTTATTTTTGTCTGTATTGGAATCCCCTCCTGAGCACGAGTCTTACTCATTCAGGAGTGGGCTAGTTTATCTTTCATTGTATTTATTAACTTGTATTCATTTCAAACTTAATAGCAATAAAATAAACAAATGAATAAATAAATAGGTAAATAAATAAATAAATTTCATGCACATAATGAGAAAAATCTAGGAATTTGAACTTACCATTTAAAAGAAATTTCTGGATGACTTCTCTTTCTAACTAGTCCTGGACTGTCTTTTACAAGAAACCGGCTTAATCAATTTTGTCTGAAACCTGTTTATATAATTTTTCATTTTAAATTTTATTGTGAGCTATTCTGTGTCGCAGGGCAAACCCAAAATATTGGGTCAGACCAATAAATTAAAATTTATCTATCGGTTTCAGATATTTCTTACATTTAAAATAATTTTCTGGATGACTTTTGTTTGTAATTAGATCCGGAAATGTATTTCACAAGGAATTAACAATAGTCTGCAAGCATGCTGGATGATGATCTTCCTTTACATCGCCTTTCCATTTCAGATACTTATTGATGAAATCACTTCCCATGCTCGTCGCTTACCGCTCCAAGATTAGGAGGGAAGAAATCTAAATGAGAATGTAAAAAGTGTATTTTGAGAGACATATTACACCTCATTTTTTCATACGCACTTAACATGGTTTTTGCAACACGTTCTATGTAGTTGTCTGCCCTAGAATTTCCAAGGAAATTTGAGCAAACATATTCGAAAGCGCGCCATGCCATTTTTTTGTAACGGAAAATTTTCCTCAAACAAAGAGTCAGCCATAACTTTGTAAATTTGTGGACAGATGAAAATGTCCTCTTTTAATTTGCTTTTACTCAAACTGGTAAACTTTTCTTTTAAATGCTGAAAACCACACCCTTGTCTATTCATTGCGTAGACTTCACTTTGAACTGTTACGAAATTTACTGAATAAAAGGGGCCAATATTTATTAGAAGTACAAAAGAACATGCCAACAACCATGAGAAACCGAAAATAAGTCAAACTCATAAAATGCATTAGCTTTTGTTTTGTTTACAATTATTCCCAACCCGCGCCAGATGTTTTCAGGGTGCGCGCTTATCGAAAAGTGAAACCATGGTATATCTTAAAAACCTTAAGTGATACGAAGAAAAGAGATACATTTTCGGATTCAGCGCACACCAAACTATAAGGGACACATTGTTTTAAGTCGGAGCAAAATTCTTGTTGCTCAATGTTATTAGTCAATAATTCACTACGCCAGAGAGTTCACCATGCAATTAATTTGTATCATTCGTTTGTTCACCGAGTTATTCTTCATTTACTCAAAGTCATTCATTAATAATAGTGAGCCATTTTTTCGTTCGAATAGTTATTCATCTGTTCTGAGTCATCCGTCATTTCAGTGAATTATTCGTTCTCCACTGAGTTATTCTTTTGTTGAAAGTCATTAATTAGATACATGAATCATCCTTTCGTTCATTAAAAAATTTATTCAGAGCCATTTCATTAGTTCAGTGAGTTATTCATTTGTACACTGGATCATTAATTTGTGCAGTGACAAATTCATATTTATTTAGTAATTCATCTACCATGAATGCATGACAAAGAAGAAAAACTGCAAATAAAATAAAGGTCAGACGGCTTGGGAATATATCAATTATACCCAAAGGCTGGATAATTATATAATTCCTATAGCCGTTATAAAAATATAAAATAAGCCCAAAGACTGGATAATTGTACAGAGTAAACTTTAAGAAATGTAATTAACTTCAGGGAGTTATTCTCTGAGATATTTCAGACAAAAAAAATTTCATAGAACGTTTGCTCGTTTTTTATTCCTTTTCGAGATAGAAATTGTTTTCTATGAAACATTACATAGCGTGTTTTGGGAGAGCCATCGATTCAATTCCCAATATGCTCAGTCGGCTTAAGACAGCATTATATTATGACAATAAATGATTGAAGAAATTTTAATTTTGTCCTTTAAATGTGCAGAAATTTGATCCGAACAATTGTAATATTCTTAAATTCCTTTACAGAAAGAAAAGTTACATTAGCTGGGATGAAATTTCTGCACATTTAAAGAACAAAACTAAAATTCTTTCAATCATTTATTATCATAATACACCGGGTTCAAATCCTGGTTGGACAAGTTATTTGGTTTAGATTTCTCTCGGGGTTTTCCTTCAACCTATTAAAAGAAAATGCTGGGTAGCTTTCGGCTCTGAACACTGGACTCATTTCGCTGGCACTAATACCTTCATCTCTCTCAGACGCTAGATAACCAGCTCAGTTGATAAAGCGTCGTAAAAAAAGCAAAACAGAAAACATTTCTAAAATCGCTTGTTTATAAGAACTCGGTAAACACTGACATGAAATTAGCCGCTACGTTTGTAGCCGTCTGTGATGCGATTAAAATATGCCAGGGATATTTGAACGACAGAGTTATTTTGAGCAACTATTTTAAGGTACAAAGGGATTATATTAACTCATGTTTGTAAATGGTATGAAATTAATTAAACATAAATAATATGGAAATATTAAGCGGTAGCCATATATATGTTTAAGTCCGTATATCCTTAATCTGGATTCGTAGACCCCAAGTTCCTTATCTCAAAACGTTCATGTGTAATTCTTGCAAACTTTTACTAAATCACCCTGTATACATATTATTAAATTAAGAAGCATTAAGTGAGAAAGTACACCACTGGCCTGAAAAAAATTTAGTGAAATTCATTTTCTTTACATCTCAGCTACTATAAAAGCTAAAAGAACAAAACATTTCATGATTAATATACATACATTATACTTTATAAAATACTATTCAGAACATTAAAATAGCTGATAATTACCTGTAAAAATAATATAAAATGTGTATAATTTATTTACAACTGTAAAGTATTTACATTATAAAATATACAATTAATTAAATTTTTATTAGCACGATTCTTTAGTAGAATGTTGCAAAAACCTATATCAATAACATAGTGTAGGATCTTTCACCGATTCCTTCAGGAAATATTTTTCTTCTTAATCAACATTCTTAGAAAATTCAACATTGAAGGTAACGATTAAAAATAATTATTGAACGAATACTGTAAGTAAAAGATTCCTAGGCTATGTTGTTGATGTAAGTTTTTAAAACATTTCAGTAACATAATCATGCAGATATTTATTTAATTTTATATTTATTCTGTAAATACAGTCTGATCCGTTTTGTATGGATAATATTAATTTATTATTATAAAGCTATTATGATAGTAGCAAAAATTTCTTGCCGGTTATATTATGATTAAAGGATGAGAGTTTCCATACAAGACAATCAAGAATGCATAATCTGAAAGGACAAATGAAAATCGTAGATGATTAAAATGCTACTACAATCAACAGCGGACACAATGTGTTCTTTGGTATGCTAAATTTAAAAGTGTTGAAAGAATTCAAAGGGAATTTCGACGTGAGTATAGTGTGCATAATGTACCTAAATACGATTTCATAATGTTGTCGTATCGAACATTTGTAGAAACAGGTTCTGTGTTAAAAAAAAAAAACATGCAGGAGGTCGCAGGTGAAACCTAGTACAAGAAGCAGCTATCTCTTGGCTTGGCTCCCAAACTCCCCAGCTCTAACCTCTCCTGAATTCTTCGTGTGGGGTTTTGCTAAAGACATTGTGTATTCACAGAAATCCAGGAACATTGATGATCTGAGAGTAAAAATTACTCAAGATTTTCAACAAATCGCCCCTCTTATGTTACAACGGACATGGGCTGAATTCATCACCGTTAAGGGAGAGTCGGGTAGTATCGGACATCGGGTAATGTCGGACATTGAGTTTCTTTCATCTACCACACGATGATAGTACCTGATTGACATGGTTACGTTTCTGTGATGTCGCATAGAGAAACGTAACCATGTCATTCAGGTAGTACCATATGGTGGTAGATGAAAGAAACGCACTGTCCGATACTACCCGACTCTCCCCTATGCGTTGTGCAGGGTGAGCAATGGGGGTCGTGTTGAGCTCTGAGGAATCTTCCATCTTTCAGTGTTATGTACACAAAGTTTCAATAAATGAAGTTCAGTAGTAACTGATTACGGTGTTTTTATTTTAGTCATACCCAAACGGATCACCTTGTATAATGATACTTTACGGTTGTAGAAAAAATCTTATGCACTGTTGATATTATTTTTACAGGTAATTATTAGCTCTTTTAATATTCTGAATAGTGTTTTATAAAGTGTAATGTATGTATATTAAGCATGAAAAAATTTGTTCATTTAGCTTTTGCTGTAGCTGAGATATAAAAAAATGAATTTCACTATTTTTTTTTGGCCAATGGTGTACGTTCCCCTTAAGAAAAGACAAATTCATAAGGTAATATTAAAGCAACTTTGCGCTTCGAATCGAAGAAGAATCCGAATTATTCAAGAGAAAAAAAATCTGTTCAAAACCACTTCTTTGGTCGACGAGAAAAGACACATAAGTCATAAAAAATAATTTTTCAGGAGATAATTTTTTTTAAATTTACTCATAACTGAATAGAAGTATAATAATGAAATTCATGTATATTGTTCAAAGTAAGACCTCCTTCAATTTAACATACAAGAAATTTTATTATTTCAAAAATTAGAAAAAAATCCTTGACTTAATGTGATTAGGTACAACAAAAAAATCGACTTTGACTCATGTGCCTTTTTCCGCCGACCAAATTTTCTTACTAAGAAAATCTAAGATTTTACCACGGAATGAGCATCAGATGAAACTGGAAAATTAAAAAATAGGCTGTTCAAGGAAACGAACCTCAAAACTCCAGTTCGCGAATTCCAGACGTTATCACTAAGAAAAAAGAATCCATTCTGTAGTAAAGGTCATTCCTTCAAGACGAGGAATACATTTCCCTTCGGCCAGAGATCTAATACGTACTTCAAGTCATGCAACTTTCTATTCTTGTTTTTAATATCTTTCTTTACGAGTGAATAGTTCCATTTTTCTCTACTTATTGAAACAAAAGAGAGTATACCGTGAAAACCAACGAGTAACCTATCAAGGAAGGAGAGAATACGGGGTCCCTTATACATTAATGCTTTACTGCACACTGGAAATAAAAACGGCATTGATGACTTGCAAAGAGGAATTGAAAGGAGCAACACAAGAAAAACGAAAAAGAGATGCTGATGAAGAAATGGTCTTCAATCTCTTCCATGCCTCCTCAACCGTTCACCAATGTCAATTTACCATCGTGGAAATTTACAATTCATAGTCAGGGCAAGAGTTTTAACCCTTTTTAATATCAACCCTTCATACAAAAGAATTATTCTTTCTCTCAGAACTTAATCTAAATAGAAATGTTTCCCCTCATACGTTCTATTTTGTTATTTACAATGTAATATACTAGGTTATGCGAAAATTTATGTCAGACATATAGATGCCTTACCTTTCATAAAATTACAAATCATACAAAAGTATTCGATTATTACAAATTTATCCACATATCACTCCTCGCAGAAGCCAGATACCATTCACTGCAGTATATTCAATTTCAATTAAGTAATAGTATTCATGATATTATTTACTTACTTAAAAATTGCTTTTAAGGAACCCGTAGGTTCACTGCCGTCCTAACATAAGCTCGCCATCTGTCCCTATCCTGAGCAAGATTAATTCAATCTCTACCATCATATCCCATCTCTCTCATATCCATTTTAATATTATCCTTCCATCTACGTCTCGCCTTCTCCTAAGATATTTTTCCCCTCACGTCTCCCAACTAACACTTTATATGAATTTTTGGATTCACCCATACGTGCTACGTGCCCTGCCCATCTCAAACGTCTAGATTTAATGTTGCTAATTATGTCAGGTGAAGAATACAATGCGTGCAGTTCTGTGTTGTGTAACTTTCTCCATTCTCCTGTAACTTCATCCCTCTTAGCCCCAAATATTTTCCTAAGAACCTTATTCTCAAACACCCTTAAGCTTTGTCCCTCTCTCAAAGTGTTTAATAATATGTATACCTAAATTTGCATTTTCATATGATTCTTGCCATGTTGCACCATTATGTAACATAAGTTTCGTCGGCGTATGAAAACAGAGATCCTTTTAGACTTTCAAGGTTAATGTTTATTAAATAATTAATATTATATTAAAAATAAAATTGGACCTAATAAGGTTCCTTGTTATATTCCTACATCTAAAACTTTAGTGTAGTTCATTTGATCATTTATTTTGGCTCTTTGATGAAATCTGCTAGTAAATTAGCACAGAAACAAATTCAGGGCATTGCCTCTGATACCAAAATAATATAATTTATTCAAAAATATTTCATGGTTAGCAGTGTCAAATGCTTTTGTTTTATCTAGGAACAAACGAAGATACTTAAGCCTATTTTCACTCTCTAATTCTTTCATAATTTCTTGTGCGGCTTCGAAAATTACATCACTAATACTTTGTTTAGAAAACCAAATTTATTATTACGTAATACATTACGTTTATATAATTTATTAATTTTTATTAATGCATTTCTAAAAATTTGAGCAAGAATCGACAGGAGAAGTATTTGTATATAATTATTCACAGATATCGAATTTTTCGCCAGATTTATAAGTAGACACTACTACGCGTTTTTTAAATTCATCTGTAAAGGTGCCTTGGAGGGAACAAATTTAGAATGAAAGCTATGCTACATGCATAGAAAGGAGTTTTAAAGTTTTGTACTGATAGTTAGGTTACAATCTACTTCAGAAGGCACATTATTTTTAAAGATTTTATTAAATTAATAATTTCATGTTGACATGTTAGAAGTAGGAACATGTTCGAAAACAATAGTTGAAGCGGTTATTCGAAAAATGGCCCAACTCACAATAAATTTTAATCTGAATATCCCAGTATCAAATACAGACACAAATTTATTTCTTTAGTATCAAATATTTAAAGCTCTTTCAAAAAGATATGATATAATTTAATTATTTCTGTGACTGATTCAAAAGGGTTTAAATATAATTTGAAAATAACAGAATTGAGCTCTTTTTCTGCAATACTACTATTTTAGAAATAAAATTTCCTTAAATGCAAATTATTAATATAATTTCATAAAAAATCAAATTCTAAGCTATTACATTAAGTCAACTGAAGGAGATGAGACGTCATACTATGAAAACTGGAACCTCAAATTATAAAATTTACCATATTATGAACTTCTCCCCTTTATTAAGTTAAATTAATAAAATATTAGAGGAATAAATATATGTTTTAAGACTCCAAACAGGCAGAAGAAAGGCCAACTGTAAATGTCTGGGCCGTTCTTCTACAAATTGAAATACAGTGTTACTAAAATTAGTTCACAAAAGCAATAAATTTTAATCTGAATATCCCAGTATCAAATACGGACACAAATTTATTTCTTTAGTATAAAATATTTAAAGCTCTTCCAAAAAGATAGGATATAATTTTATTATCTCTGTGACTGATTCAAAAGGGTTTAAATATAATTTGAAAATAACAGAATTGAGCCCTTTTTCTGCAATACTACTATTTTAGAAATAAAATTTCCTTAAATGCAAATCTATACTAATAATACATCTGTAGCCAACATTTTTCTGGTAATTTTCGGTTTTCCAAAAATAATTGGTCCCAAGATATATAATTAATCACTCTGAAACCGAAAATCGCTTTTTTGAAATTTTTGTTTGTATGTCTGTCTGTCTGTCTTTGTTTGTTACCTTTTCACGCGATAATGGCTGAACGGATTTCGATGAAAATTGGAATATAAATTAAGTTTGTTGTAACTTACATTTTAGGCTATTATGGCATTCAAAATACATTATTTAAAAGGGGGGTTATATGGTAGCCTGAATTAAATAAATCGAAATATCTCGCTTATTATTGATTTTTGTGAAAAATGTTACATAACAAACGTTTCTTTAAACATAATTTCCGATAAGTTTTATTCCGTGCAACATTTTGATAGGACTGATATTTAATGAGATAAATGAGTTTTAATATTAAAATAACTGCCATCTAAGGCCGTGTAATGAATTAAAAAACAAATGACTTCGTCTATAAGGGGCCTTGGACATCAACAATCGTAAGCTATTAAAGATAGCCTACAGAGAATGTTTCTGTGTTTGTATGAAGTAATATCGGAAGCTAAATTAACCGATTTGTATAATTAATTATTAATTCACCATTGGAAAGTGTAGTTTCTCTAGATGGACATAATGCTATAATGTTATTACAGTAACTTCTGAGTGAATCGAGGACAGGTAAGATTAAAATAGATTCTTATGCACAGAAAACTTGATAGGCATTCGTTTCCTGTATTTCCTAAAATAATTTTTATGACCAAATGAGTGGTCTCTGGATCAAAATGATCGCATTTTAATTATTCAAATACAATTTAAATTAAGTAACATAATAAACGATTTATCCTTATATCAAATACGAATGTTCCCTGAATCAAATGTCCTATTTTAATTATGTAATTACTTTATATTTATTTCTAACGGGTGCAGCGGAGCGCACGGGTACGGCTAGTTATTAATATAATTTCATAAAAAATCAAATTCTAAGCTATTACATTAAGTCAACTGAAGCAGATGAGACGTCATACTATGAAAACTGGAACTTCAAATTATAACATTTACCATATTATGAACTTCTCCCCTGTACTAAGTTTATTTAATAAAATATTAGAAGAAGAAAATATATGTTTTAAGACTCCAAACAGGCAGAAGAAAGGCCAACTGTAAATGACTGGACCGTTCTTCTTCAAACTGAAATACGGTGTTACTAAAATTAGTTCACAAAAGCAATAATATTGGAGCCCCTATTCTACCAACAGAAATATTCATTACATGTTTTCTGCAGGAATTAAACCTATAATTATGACTTCACAAATAAAAACCGTGCTCCGTAGAAAAAAACAAATTCTTCTTACACAAGTGGAGCTGGAACCTTCTTCGTCTTGTACCAGTGAATTTAATAAAGATTTGTGCATGACAATGGTTATTGGAGTGCCGAACTTGGAGTGTCAAAGTTTCAAGCATTCCTACGCAAATACTGCAACTTCAATATTCTGGATGAAACAACACTCCGGAAAAATTATTTGAACTCCTGCTACACTGACACAATGGAAACGATTAGAGCTTAACTTGGAGATTTCTACATATGGGTTGCCGTTGACGAGACAGCCAATGACCGCAGAAAATATGTAAAAATATTTCATTATTAATTGCGCCTACAAAAAATAATTAAATGAGGTTGAATCACATGTGAACCTGTAATTTTTATCAGTGTGCAAAAATACATCTAATAAAGCTTAGATTTTAAATTAATTATTTTATTTATTTACAGGGTTTGGAATTGAACGGGTTACATCAGCTTCTTGTCTATGCGGATGACGTGAATATGTTAGGAGAAAATCCACAAACGGAAATTTTACTTGAAGCAAGTATTTACTTTTATTTTATTGGGTTATTTTACGACGCTGTATCAACATCTAGGTTATTTAGGGTCTGAATGAAATGAAGGTGATAATGCTAGTGAAATGAGTCCGGGGTCCAGCACCGAAAGTTACCCAGCATTTGCTCGTATTGGGTTGAGGGAAAACCCAGGAAAAAACCTCAACCAGGTAACTTGCCCCGACCGGGATTCGAACCCGGGGCACCTGGTTTCGCGGCCAGATGCTCTGACCGTTACTCCATAGGTGTGGACTTGAAGCAAGTAAAGCGATAGGTTTAGAAGTAAATCCCGAAAAGACAAAGTATATGATTATGTCTCGTGACGAGAATATTGTACGAAATGGAAATAGAAAAATTGGAGATTTATCCTTCGAAGAGGTGGAAAAAATTCAAATATCTTGGAGCAACAGTAACAAATATAAATGACACTCGGGAAGAAATTTATCGCAGAATAAATATGGGAAATGCCTGTTATTATTCGGTTGGGAAGTTTTTGTCATCTAGTCTGCTGTCAAAAAATCTGAAAGTTACAATTTATAAAACAATTATATTACCAGCTGTTCTGCATGGTTGTGAAACTTGGACTCTCACTTTGAGAGAGAGGAACAGATATTAAGGGTGTTTGAGAATAAGGTTCTTAGGAAAATATTTGGGACTACAGGATAATGGAGAAAGTTACACAACGCAGAACTTCACTCATTTTATTCTTCACCTGACATAATTAGGAACATTAAATCCAGACGTTTGAGGTGGGCAAGGCATGTAGCACGTATGGACGAATCCAGAAATGCATATAGAGTGTTAGTTGGGAGACCGGAGGGAAAAAGACCTATGTGGAGGCAGAGACGTAGATGGGAAGATAATATTAAAATGGATTTGAGGGAGATGGGATATGATGATAGAGACTGGATTAATCTTGCACAGGATAGGGACCTATGGCGGGCTTATGTGAGGGCGGCAATGAACCTTCGGGTTCCTTAAAAGCCATTTGTAGGTAAGTAAGTATTTTTAATTTATTACATATTTATCTACATGTTTTGCCATTTTAGCGACATATTTCTTATTTTCATATTACATAAAATCCGGGCTCTAGTGATAAGGATATAAAAGAAAAGAAAATTATTTTAAACCCTATAAAATTTTAACATCTACATAAGTAATATGTCCTATTTAAGACATTCATATAAAATATTTACGGCTTTAAATTAACACGAATTTTTTGAAAACCGAAGCAAATTCGTCTATTACGGAAATAGACGATAACAACTAATTTAGAACACTTCAAAATACCAGTAGCGGCATACCTAGTTGCAGACCTACCCGGAATAAGTATGTAACCAACAAAACTATATTTCATATTTCAGGAGAAAGGAAAATAATTTAAGGGGCATAATATTTCATTAGGCCTATATTTACTATCACAACCATTTGAAAGAATGATACAATAGTTTATTCAGGCATTGAACGCAATAATTTATTGTTATAAATGAATATTTTAAAATTATTTTTTCCCACTTGCAACACACATTTAAAGAATCTGATGTTACATACTTCAATTATGCGCTTTATCAAAATTAAATATTTAGAACTTTAACGTATCAACACGAATGCATTTGAAGTATAATGCAACTCTATCTGCTACGTACGTAAGTACAAGAAAATAACATGTTTAAGATCCCCTTAAAATATCAACGATATGTTCTATTGAAGACTTATTTCATCATCATCATCATCATCATCATCATCCAATTCAAGCACTAGACCTAGTGGTCTGTAGCGATCCCAATGGTCTCATGCCATCTTTTTAATGGTCTTCACACAGATCGTTGTCCAGAAGGGCGGTAATGTAGCACTGTCTTTGGACATCTTTCTGTTGGCATTCTCTCGATATACTGTTTTGAATTAACTCCATAGATTTGAAGAAAATTTAACATAGGTTGGACGTTCAATTCTTTCAAAATTTCTGTGTTTCGTTTCCTATCCCAAAGTTTGTATCGCGCCGTTTTCCTCATGAATTTAATTTCGTTGGTAGTTACACGTTGAACATCTTTTTTGTCGAAGTCCAGGCTTCTGATCCATAGACTAAAGTAGGTCATGCTAAAATGTTGTACATCTTTAATCTTGTATATTTCTGTACTAAGGTTTGAAAACTGACTTGATAATGCCGGTAATTTTACAAAATTAGTTATTTTAGAATCGATATCCTTTTCTTTTTCATATAAAAGATGGCAACCTAAACAGTTAAATGTGTTCAGTTGTCCAATACTCCTGTTTTCAACACATATTTTACTTCTTATTGGATATTGAATGAAGACTTATTTAAACAAAATATTTAAGCTTCAAAATATCAAAACGAGCTTATTTTAAAACTAATGAAACTCTATCAGCTACGGATATTTAGGGCATTTAGAGAGCTCAAAAATATTAATATCTACACAGTTATAAACCTTACTGAAGACTTGTTCACAGAAAATATTGTGGGCTTAAAAATACCAACACGAATTAATGCAACTTTATCCGTTACAGAAATACAGTAAAGGAAAATAACATATTCCAGATGCTTAAGAAATATCTAATTATGTACTTCTGAAAACATGAATACGTTATAATATCATTACGATTGAATTTGGAAAATAATGTTAAATCTATCGGCTATAAAAGTAGAGGAAAACATAGCCTATACTTTAGATCCCTGTAAATATAAATATCGGCACAATTATATATTTTATTGGGACATTATTCTTGCAAAATATTTAGGGCTTTAAAATGTAAACACGATTTAAATTGGAGACTAATGGAACTCTATCCCTTGTGAAAAGACAAAAACATATATTTTATATTACTTTAAAGTATTAATATCTTCATAATTATACGTCCTATTGAATACTGGTTTATACGAAGTACTTACGGCTTAAAATATGTCCAAGAATTTATTCAAAATATCATGTAATCTTATTCGTTACAAAAAGAAGCAAGAAAGACGTTTCAGTGTGCTCTAAAATGTTGAGATTTAAATAGGCCTAAGTGTGCGTCAAGTTGCTATCTTATGTAGTCGAGATATTTGGACTTCAAAATATGTAGGGGAGACTGTTGTACCTTTAAACACTTTTCACATTTTATTTTTTTTTTAATTTTGGGAAATTAAATTTTTAAATGAAAAAACGCTTCATATAATTATTGAAGATTCCTTTACGACTTCCTATATGTATTTTCCTGTTTCATAGATCTATTACGGATGGAAAAAATAAAATGAAGGGATATGTAATGTGATCAAAGGTACAACAGGTTCATGTACCTTGGAACATATCCTCTTTCAAGTTGGAACACGTGGAATATAGGTTGGAATATAAGCTGTAAAAACTGACAATCATATTTAAAATGTATTTTCCATCATAAACCAGAGCAGGCTTCCCTGATTGAGATTTTATTTCCTGGAGGAGCCATAACTGCTTCAACAGCTTTATTCAAGGCATCCGGATCAATTGGGGGCCTCTTAATTCCAGACTTACTTCGTGACATGATCTTAAAATAAAATAAAAACAAAAATCGATAGTATCGTGTACTTTGGAACATGTTCCGTGGTACAAGATGTTTTGTGTTCAAAGGTACAAGAGGGTGCACGTTTAAACAAATATGGCTCCCAAAACTAGAGATTCGAATAAATCATGGAAATTAAAATATGTTATTACTGATCAGATGACAGGGAACACACTGTACTTGAAAGATAGTAACAAATACAATCTGGTTTTGTGTTACAAAACATATATCAATGAACGAAATATTTACTTTTGGTACTAAAAAAACTTATTTTGTCCACGGAACTCACACTTTGCAGTAAATCAAACTGAAACTACGACCAGAGCTACTTAGCGGCTTTCTCTACAATCTACTTCAGTCTGAGTCCTCTAGGTAGCAGCAAAAAATAAACAACAAGAATGTTCAAAGCTACACTATGCTAAAGGTACAACAGTCTCCCCTACATGAATAATTAATTCTCAAACAAATGTAAATCTATCCGTTTGGAATTATAAGCCGAAATCAAAAACTTTTTCATATAAATTTCTTAGGATTTCTAAATATCTACAGACATTAATTTATAATTGGCAACAGGCCATGACTGTTTAGCCAAACACCTGCATAGAATTGGAATATATCAGTCCCCTAACTGCCCATTGTGCAACTCAAACCAAGAAATGGATTCGGAACACCTCAAAATCTGTGCTTCAATGGCTGGTCATGATAATATCTTTGAAAAATATTTGAATGCAAGAGGTCAAATGACTTTATTGTCAAACGCCTGGCGTTAGAAAACAACAACAACAACAACATTAATTTATAAACTAATCCATTGCGAAAATAGAAGAATGGATTTATTTCACATCTGTATAAAATATTAATATCCAAGTAATTATACGTCAAATTTAAATCTTATTCAAATAATATCTATGTAGGACTCTTAATCTACACGAATATAAGAACTAATGTAACTCTATCAATTATGAAGCAGAGAACTAGATTTAATTTACATCCCAATTAATATTAATATCGACATTCTTTTACCTATAATTTAATTATTATTCATATATAATGTATTTAGGATTCTAAAATATCTACAAGAATTAACATACAATATAATATAACCCTATCAGTTCTGAAAATAAAGAATGTATTTATTTTCCATCTCACTAAAATATTAGTCAAACCTTATTCACACTGTATGTATTTGTATGTAGAATATCTAAAAGTATTAATATAAAACCTAATGTAACCATAACCTTTACAAAAATAGTTGAATCAATTTATTTTACATCCTCCTAAAATGTTAATGCGTACATAATCATACGTCAAATTTAAATCTTATTCAAACAATGCATTTAAAACTCTGAAATATACCGCATACAAGAATATAAAATCTAAAGCAATCCTATCCGTTGCGAAAATAGAGGAATTTATTTATTTATTTCGCATTTCACTAAAATATGAATAACTACATGACTGTGCGTTCAACTTAAATCTTATTTTAAAGAATATGTATTTATGACTGTAAATTATCCATAGTCATTTTAAAAAAGCAATTTAACTCCATACGTTATAAAAACATAAGAATATATTTATTTTATGTGCTTTTAAAATATTAATATCTATACATAGTGTTTCAAAAATACGGGGCATAATTTCAGGTATGTATTTCCCACATGTAGACAATCAAAATAGTTCATTACAACATGTGTCCGGAAATGCTTCATTTCCGAGTTATGGCCTTCACAACATTGAAATTCACCGGAACGTTTTTCTTTCCGCAGGTCGTTGTCATTACAGAAGATGTTCAAAATGTCCACCTCCTGCTTGAATACAGACCTCGCATCGATGTCTCATTGACCTGCGAACACGATCCCAAACTCCAGGAGTATTGCGTATGTCCTCAGAACATGCCACAATTCGATTCCGAAGGGATTCCAAATCAGGCACCGGAGACGAATAAACCAATGATTTTAAATGACCCCACAAGTAGAAATCGAGAGGGTTCAGATCAGGTGAGCGTGGAGGCCAAGCAATTGGACCATCTTTACCTATCCATCGATCAGGAAACCTTCGATCCAAGTACCGGCGAGCCGTACGATTGAAGTGTGCAGGAGCGCCATCATGCAAGAAGTGAATGTGTTGACGATTGATCAGTGGAGTGTCTTCTAAAACATGAGGTATGGTTCCGGTGAATTTCAATGTTGTGAAGGCCATAACTCGGAAATAAAGCATTTCCGGACACATGTTGTAATGAACTATTTTGATTGTCTACATGTGGGAAATACATACCTGAAATTATGCCCCGTATTTGTGAAACACCCTGTATAATCAAGCGTCAAATTTAAATCCAGTTCAAGCAATATATTTAGGACTCCAAAATATCCACAATAAATAATAAAATAACTAATGTAATCCTATCCGTTCCTACAGTAGAGTAAAAGCCTTATTGGATTGGTGCACAAGGTCATAGCGTTTTTATATACTTTTATTCATCTGTTGTCCATGTGTCCATAGCAACCAAGTATTTATTTACGTTACGAACTTAAGCACCAATTCATATTTACACACCTCTAAATATCACAATCTACATACAGATAAAGCTTAAATTTTTCTCAAACAACGTATTTAATTACCTGAAATATCTACATGAATTAATATACATAGAAACTAACATATCTATTTTTTCCAAAAATAAAAGTAAAACAATATTATTTTACATCCTTTTAAAATAATAGAATCAACATAAATATTCGTCCAACTGAAATCTCATTGGAGCAAAATATTTAATAGTTATCGGGAGAATAGGGCGATAAATGCGCTTTGAAGCACGTTGTATAAAAGTGGAATACGTCACTGAATAACTGGGGCTAACTGTGAAATCATCTACTGAAGCCAAGAGACAATAGGGAAATGGTCTTCACTCTTAAATTGCCAAAACGGAACAACTGGATAATACCCACGGCAGAGCAATGTCGATAGTCGACGTTACTCGCTGGCCACTAGACACCAGGCCGTACCGAGCCGTGCCAAACAAAACACAATCGAAATGGTGGTAGTAAAATTCGCGACTATATTCTTAAATAATTCATTGCATTAGTCAAGTGCAAGACTTCTGGCTTCTGTTGCATTCAAACAATTATAAAATACGATAATTTGGTCCAGGGAGCATCCGTTTTTGATGCAAAGATAATTTGTTTGGATTGTTTCTTAAATAAAATTACGAAATGGCGTTCCTGTGCTTAACATTTAATAAAAAATAGAAATATAGCAAAACTGTTTTGTCTCGAGACTCTCATCTAAGTCACGTAATCTACTTCAAAATATTTGCGCAAATATATCTTGTAGCTAACAGTGGTGCTATCTCTCAGTAATGTTCAAAACGAAGGAAGTAGAGAGAGGAAATGAACAAATTTCTCCCTACAACGACGCCACACACCAACGTCGTGTTCTTATGTTGGCGAGATTGTGTATTTACTTAAATTTGATGCTAAACGTAACGGCACGGTTCAAAGATACCGTGGGAATTCTCCAGTTTAGCGTCTTTTCTTTTCATTTCTCACACTAGTTTATTAAACCGTGTCGGACTGTAAAGAAAACAACTATCGCAATGTCCATATTTTATATGTCGTACAATATTATAGTATTGTGAACTTTAATTCTCCTACCAATTTTTTTCTATTGTTCTATTAAAATTATAGCATATATCCTACTAACCTGTTGTATCCTATAGGATACTTTAGGAATTTAAGGGTTATATTCGAGGCTGGAAGAATGTATAAGAAACAGAGACATCAGTAGAAGAACTGGTATGTAGTTTGCAAATCGCACAAGAACTAAAATATGAATGAGACGGACAAGTGAGCAGGATCGATCGCAGCAGAGAACCTAGACCTACACCTCGACAGTTTGGGACCAGCGCTTCGGGAAGAGGAGCAAAGGATGTCCAAGGTGTTGATGGTCTGATGTCTTCCAGAGTGCGACGGGCGCGCAGTGGATGAGGACAGCTAAGGATAGGCAGGCATGGAGGGTCCTGGAAAGAGATATTATATTCAAGGAGTTAGTAAATATTTTAATAAAATTATGCTTTAGAGTCTAGTACCTAAATTATCTTGGCTTCGCATGTAGAGTAAATTTCCGAGTCCACTCTACAATTTTAAGATGCTTTTGGCCTTAAAGAATTTTAAGTCACTCACTCACTCACTCACTCACTCACTCACTCCTACAAAATGTTTAAGGTAGCAATGAAGTGTGAATCTACCTAAAAATACAGCAACTCACATTCTCCTTTGTAAGTCATGAAGTTTTAAAGGTCGCTTGTTAACATTTTTTTCAGTTAAGGTAACATGTAATTTTTACAGACTTTATACTCATATATCTTGTTTAAATGCGAGTCCTTTGCATGCGGTGAACATGTTAGTTCTTCAGTTAGTTCTGTAACTATAGATGTAATCCAGAATATATTTCAAGCTCTTGAAGAGTATCTTCGTTCCTCTTGCGGTCTAATCTAATATAGCCAACTGTTCTTCGCAGGAATTTCATCTCGTTGGCTACTATTCGGGTTTTATCTCTTTCCCACAAAGTCCAAGTCTCACAACCATAAGTCAGTACTGGCCTTTCCAATGTTTTATAAGCTTTAATTCTAGTATATTTCTGTAACTAAGGAAAATAAATCAAATAGGATAATAATAAACGAAGTAACGGGAGATATGTTGAAAAAAGAAGACAGGAAGAAAGAAAGAAATAAAGAAAAAAAGGAAGAAAGAAAGAAAGTATAAAAAGAAAGCTGTTAGAGCTGTTACTAAAGATAGACTTACGCACATGCACTACTTTTAGAATTTTCTTTTTTTTCGGTGCGGTGGTGGATTGAAAAATCGCAAGCGTCTCTTAAGGAGGCCATTAATGTATCTCTTTGTATTATTATTTATACAACAAACATTTCTCAACATAACGGCCATTGAGTGACATGCATGTAGAAATGGAACATTCGGCATAAGAGAGCCCACATGGTTAGTTATTATATTAATCTTCAAGCCTCGCTGACCCTTTATTCTTCCTGGAACTTGTTCCACACCACTCTGCCTTGACGTGATTCGCCGACTCGTTCCCTGTGGGATGGAACAAAGTGGAATTCCTCGCGATTGACAAAGGCGAGCGTTAAAGAAGTCCTGACATCTTAACCAACAGATACTGGACTTGATTGCTATCTGCCAGGACCGGCTCCGCACCCCTGCCCTGGCGCAGATAATGTTTTCACTGTGCCCTTTATACTTTAGGTTATATCACTGTCAGCTAGCGACATCTCTCAACAATAAAGGAAGCTGCTTGTGATGATAAATATCTTTCGAGATGCTAGTATCTAGTTAAGAGGTCAGCACATGTTCTGCTTGTCAGTGGAATAACGTTTGAATGCAAGTTACGCAAAGCAGAACTCGGGCCTTAAGGGGAGAGGATGGTATTTTTTTTAACTTTTTTCCTATTTGGTGTAAATAATTAATTTTTTGTATGTAGAGAGCTCATAGCTGTGGCAACTCAACCAAATAAAAATATTTTGAAAAAAGAATTATTTGGGGGGCCCAAATTTGAAAAAAAAAACCCAATGCAGGATTGTACTAAAACCGATATATCTAAACCGTTTTTAAAGATAGATTTAAACAGTTTTTGCAATGTATTTGCAAAAGTATCTTCTACAAACTGTCTGCAACAGAATTTCGATATTAGTCCCTACGTTTGTAAAATAAACAATTAAAATTTAGTAACAATTTTCTAATTTCCTTTCTTGCAAACAAACGGACGTATTTTTAAAATGAAATCAATTAACAAAATTCTGTTACAGAGAAAAGTTTCCTAATAGTCTAAAGAATGTGTGTTCTAAATTTCTTGCATGTATCTTTAATAGTTCAGAAATTATATCCATTTTGCCTGGCAGTGTAGCAGAAAAAAAAAAATGAAGTTACTGGAAACCGATAAAAGCGGGCGTGTGATTTAAAAATTCATAGTGCAGGAAGTTTAAAAATGACGTCTCAACATCCGATAAGGGCACAAATACCCACAAAATGTTATGCAATGCATTGCACACATATCAAAGAGTATTTTAAAGATTTTTTTTAAATTTAATTTACCGGAAACAACAATAAAAGTGGGCGAGTGATTTAAAAATCCATAATGCAGGAAGTTTAAAAATGGCGATCCACATATATCACAGACTATTTTAAAGACTTTTTTTTAAATTCAGTCATTTTTCATCAAAAATACCATCCTCTCCCCTTAAAATGGTTTTGTTTTGGATAGGGTTGCCAGATTTTGAGATGGGAAATAAGTAACATCTTTCATCCATATTCACTTTCTTAGAAAAAAAACATTCATGTATAAGAAGATAATTCATTCATAGTTTTCTGCCCAAATGTAGGTCTTTCACTGTAAACCCAGCATTCTCCAGTCTTCCCTATTTTCTGCCTTCCTCTTGGTCTCCGCATATGATCCATATATCTTAATGTCGTCTATCATATGGCATTTTCTTCTCCTCGAACTTTTCTCCGTTTCATTATTCCTTCCAGTGCATCTTCAGTAGGCAGTTTCTTCTCAGCCAGTGACCCAACCATGTAATACATATTAATTAATACAAGTAGTCTTACTATGATTTATGCATTATATATTGTAATTATTTATTACGTCATACAATTATATTGTGAATTTACTCTGTAATTTGACATATTCCAGTATTCGACCTTTATTTTCAATGTGAATATGCCGTATTTAAATATTTATTTATATAACAAAATCTTCTTTTAAAATGCACTACACTTTTCATCGTTGTTGAATAAGATTATACAAAAAGTTCATTTTTTATGACATTTGCAATAATTTTTTTTCATCCTTCCATTTTGTAGCCATTACTGAAAATAATCGCCATAAATGGGGAAACGCTTAGTAAGAAATTTATTAAAGATATAATATTTTTCGGTTTTTATGCACCAGTTCAATCTATAAAATACACCAATTTTTCTGGTACTGCCATAAATAGGCCTACTATTACGCCACCACCAACCACACTACAAATGTGACGTAGATACTGCGAGCGGGATTAGGAATTTGAAAACGGAACATTTGGCGTACAGTTCAAGACTCGCACTGTACGCGGAATTAAACGAGTTAAAACAGCATTGTTCAGCGTAAAACCGTACATATGGCAACCCTAGTTCTGGAGGTCCTGTTAGGTTTACTGTTTCCCTTGCCATAATTTTGTCGTCACTGGCTGACATGGCCTACTATATTCTGAAAGAATGTATGAAAATGTTTATTTACAAAGATGGCCATAGTCTTACTAGGTACCCCAAATAAATTATTGTCTTGATCGACAAAATCTATTTTTCTTCTTTTTTGCATTATTAATTCTCATACTAAAAAGTTTAATAAAAACTGGTGATTATAAAAACGTATGCTCAACTTTTGTGAAAAAAAAAAAATTGTGAGTTCCTTTAATATTTGTTTTGTGATACAAATAATATTTTTCTTATAATAATGCCGCTTTAACATTTAAAACGTCTATAATTCTTAACTAATTCATATAGTTTCAGGTCAGTATTCAATTTTCATTTCTCGTAGCTCTTTCTGAAGCACGACTTTCTTAGTGGAAATTAAAAATACAAGTGACAGTCCATGGGAAATAGGACGTTAGCTTCTACTTTGGCCAAATTGAGTTATTGGTACCATCTTACTGAGAATTAGATACTGAACAAACTAATTTTTATTAGGTTTCAAGGTTGAAAATAGAGTAGATATTCTAGAATTATTAATTTTAAGTTTGTTCAATTCAGAAAAAGAAGTTTAAAATTTAAAAAAAAGTTAAAGCTAAGTATCCAGACATTACTGATCTCTTGTGTGCATTTTTAGTGTACCATCCCACAGAGCATTTTTTTTTCTGAATCAAGATCTGACATTAGAATTGTACTGAGCTAATTTTCACATGAACTTTGTTTGTCTATCCTGCAAAATGAAGTTGCGAAATTAAAGTCCGTTTTGTCATGGTCTGTGATATATAAAGTCCTAAGTCGCACTAAGTTTACAGCAAAAAGAAAAACCTTTGAAAAATCTACCGAATCATGTCGTAAGAAAAAATGTCTTATGGCCTTAATATAGTCTTCCTAAATTCATATCATGCTGATGGCTCTGCCTGGTATTTCTATATTATACTCTTCGAGATATAAACTTAGGAGCGATGTAAAAATTATCTGATACTGATCTTCACTGATAATCATATCATTAGAGATAACGAATTTCACCTTAAAGACGTGTCTACCAGAGAAGTAGAATTTTGCAGCACAAGAAGACAATTCCAGAGAAGTCTTGCTTGTCGACATCTCCAACCATTTAAAATCAACCAAGCGAATATTGTTTTATTGCTGTAAGGATGCTAAATATAATTTTAAACTCACCAGGTAGGAAGTAGGCGTCGAACAGATGTCCACAGAAGGGAATGGAGAAGGCAACTTGGCTTCAGATGTCCTGTAGTGATGACGGAGATAGCAATCAGGAAATTCAGGCCATAGATATCCACAGAAAAATCGCGGTGTTAGATATCAAATAATATCCAAGTCTGAAAAGAAATAAGAAAACATAATTGATATAAGGTTTTATATCAGGAGAACCAAGACTAAAACTCAAGTAGGGTAAAGGTTGGTAATCTAGTGATACGAGTAATATTGTGATAGTTTTTTTGAGAATTTATTACAATTTTACTGAGCGAGAGAAAGATCGGTTTTTGAGTCAACGTATTAAGGGAATATTCGTGGACAAGTTTCTGCACAAAACCGGTCCTTCTCTCAGTAAAATTGTAATAAATTCTCAAAAAAGAACTATAACAATATTACTCGTATCACAATATTACCAACCTTTACCCTATATGGGAGCATGGAACATGTCGTTGTACATAGTAAGCTGAATTATGAGACTGAATTAATTTTAAGCAAGTTAATTTATATTCAAAGTCACTTTAGCTTAGTTTAAATACATTTTTATGGTTTTCAAACAGAAGTGACAAGACTAACTGAGAATGGAAAGACTTTGGGGTTCCTCTTTGGAAGATCTCAAGCAGTGACTTTGGTGGATTCGATGTTATCGGAAAGTCTTCCTACCAGGGAAAACTTTAGTTTCAGGAATATAAAGTACTGATTAACTTTGTAACTTCTTTACTGTATTAATATGGTGAATTTTACCCCGCTGACTAATTTCGAAGTGGTATTCTTCATTGTATGAAGTCTAGTGAAGATCCCGCGCTCTCTTCTGATTTCCCGTTGTGGTGAGGTGTGTTTATGATTGTGTTGAAAAAGGTGTGTGTTTTGAAATTGAGTTGAGTGTTCAGGATATGCTGAGGGTGTGTGTTTGAGTGTTTGTACATTTCATATTGTTCTACAGTGTCAAGTTTCTGGTTTTTTGGCTGGATTTATAGTATTTACATTCAGCATTTCAGCAACATAGTCGCTGACATGAAAATATTACACATCCAGCCGAAAAAAAAAACAGAAACTTGACATTAAAGAACTATATGAAACTTACAAACATACAAAAACATACTCCCAGTACATCCTGAACACTCAACTAAATTTCAAAACACATACTCTTTTTGAAACAATCATGAACACACTCCACCACAACAGGAAACCAAAAAATAATAATTTATTTATTTAATCTGGCAGAGCTAAGGCCAGTAGGCCTTCTCTTCCGCCCAGCCAGACTCTAATTCTAATTAAATACATTTGCTTACATAGTTATTACATTAATATCTAGACCATAAAACAACATGAAAGTAAATAATGAAAATTGGATAACTAATGTTAGTGTGACAATAATAAACACTGGTAAGAAATAGTTATAATAATAATGATAATAATAATAACAATAATAATAATAATAATGGTAATTATAATAGTAATAATAATAATAATAATGAGATAATTTATATATTTATCTGTGATATATATAACCATTAAACACTGAGAAACCTGAAACAGCTATTATTGTTGACAATAATTGTTAGAAAAATATCTCGTTAACCTATTCTTAAATTGATTTGATGTCTGACAGTCCCTGACATTACTCGGTAGGGAATTCCAAAGTCGAGGAACAGCCACAGTGAAAGAAGATGAATATGAGGATGTTCGGTGGGAGGGAATGGATAATAGTCGAAATGCACCAAATATGGAGAATATAACAGGTAAACAAGTGCATTGTTACTCAACAGGCACTTCTATACAGTTAATGCCATGTGATCTGGAGCTTTGAGTGGAAGATGTTGAGATATTTGGTTAACGATACTCTGACCTTACAAGAACAATTCTATTTCATAGGGCACCACCACCACCACCACCACCACCATCGTCTTTCATACAGTTAGGCTCCATTGTCTGTTTCAACATCAAGAAAGAGAATCTTGCCATTTTGTCAATGAGTGGGTAACAATTTTTCGCTTCTGTAGGTTGTATAGAAATAGGCCTATCATCTGTAGGGTTGTTTTCCTCGTGCAACCTTTTCATGTTGTTATTTATTTTTTTTCATTTGTGTTATCCTACCTATGAAATTAAATATATTTAGCTCTGTCCCATATTTTCACAACGTTGTTCATCTAAGAGGATTATACCAACTACCGAACATAAGAATTCCATCTCCGCTGTCTCCGTTTTTCCCTGCCTGTCTTATTAATTGCCCAGTTTTCAGACATATACCGGGCTTTCAAAATCCCCAGTCTAAATAAATATTTATTTCAATTAAATTTAATTTAAACAAACAACACATCACTTTAGATATTGAGGGTGAAGTTTAAAATCAGTGTTAATTGCATTTTAGGTTTCACCTTTTAACACAGTCTCAAAAAATTTCAAATGACATTACTATATTATGAATCTTAAATATGAAGGAGTAATCAATTGTTTTAGGCCTATATCACATTCGTTTTCACACCTTCTGTTCTCTGTCGCCTGGCAATCTGGATTGTTATTACTGTTGACTAGAACTGATGAGAATAAAACTACAAAGACTATTATTTTTTCCCTTGGTTATTTAACGACACTGTATCAACTACTAGGTTATTTAGCGTCGATGAAATTGGTGATAGCGAGATGGAACCGAAGATTCGCCACATATTATCTGACATTCGCCTTACGAAAGACTATTGTTGATTACAAGTCATTTTAGATATTAATACAAACTAATACTAACGAATAATATGGTTGTGTATTATAAACCTAATTTTTATTATTTTAAACAGGATGGAGGATAATAAAAGCCGAAGTTTGGGTTTAAGTTATATGTGTATTGTTTTGATAGTATGGCAATGTTATGAATTGGAGTTCCGAAATAGGCAGCTATCTAGCCAACAACGGAGCATATATTGAAGATTTAATTTGCTAAATTTAATGAATTAAATTTAGGGAATTACCCAGAATATACAATGTGTTTTTATTCTCAACAATCTTATCTGTGTATACTATATTTTGTGTTACTAGTTTAGCAAAATAAAATAAATTTAAAATAAATTGACAATAACATCGATCCAGGTTCCCAAGCGACGATAGTAAAAAAAATGAGATATATGAATGAATGTGGTATATAAATAATTTTATACTCTTTCAAATTTAAGTAGGATCATATTTAGGGTTGCCATTTAAAATTTGAAAGAGTGTGAAATCTAAAATGCAATTAACACTGGTTTTAAACTTCCTCCTCGATACCTAAATTAAAGTGTTTCTTGTTGAAATTAAATTTAATTACAATATATTCCTATAATTACTTAAAATTGTAAGTGTAGATAATGACAGAAATTACAATAAAAGTACAAAGGAATAATTATTAAAATAAAGACAATTTGAAATGTGATAATTGAAAATGAAAGATGGAATCTTACAAATGAATATAATACAAATGATAAAAAATGTAACGGGAATAATAATACAATACATATATAAACAAAATACATACATTAATAACAACTGACATAAAACTCCAGAAAGTATATATGCACCACATTAAATGGATCCAAGTTCAATCCATGCAAATTGGCATATTTTATACCTCTGCAGATCGGAGAGAGAGAGATTTAGAATTTCTATTGTGAAATATTTTATGGAATCTTAAACCCTTAGCAGCAATACGAAGACTGATATTGCTTAAGAAGAATTCATAATCAATATCACACTTAATGACTTTACAACAAAATAAATAATCAAAATCTTGACGTCTGGTAAATAAACTACAGCAATTTAAATATTTGTAGTTAATCTCATATTTATAATCAGCGGAATTATGTAAAAATTTATAAGAACACAAGAAAATAAATCTTCTTTTAAAATTCTCGAATTTAGCCGTGTCAGTGGAAGTAATGGAGTTCCATACAACAGATGCAAACTGAAGCTTGAATCTAACCAACGTATAATATAAAATTAATACACACATGGGAGTAGAAAAAGAATAAATTATTAATCTAATTAGACCATACATTCTTAATGAATGAGTATAAATATATTGCACATTACCATGGAAATATAATTTAGAATCAAGTAAGACATCAAGATATCTAATCCGATCTTTGCTAGTAATTGTATTATTATTATTATTATTATTATTAAGAGAATAATTAAATTTTAGGGAAGTAGTTTTCCCTGAGAAGGAAATTACAAAAGTTTTGAATTTATTAATTATCATTCCATTTTCAGACCATAGTGCAATTGAATTAATATCATTTTAAAGAATTTGACAATCAGACAAACTATTAATTTTACGAAAGATTTTGAGGTCATCCGTAAATAAAAGGCAGCTAAAATTTATTCTTTTACTTATGTCATTTATAAATAATAAAAATAAGAGAGGCCCCAACGTAGACCCTTGAGCGACTCCACATGAAATGTTAAATGGAACGGAGAGAGAATTAGCTAGTCGAACACAAATAATAAATAATTTTCAAACCGACTCACGTAGTTAGTGGAGAGACCAAAATTACTTAATTTATTTAATACAGTTTTGTGAGGAACAACATCAGATGCTTTCCTAAAATCAAAATAAATTCAGTCAATTTGACCTTGAGCTTCAACTGCAGGCTAATGAGATTGAGATAGGAAACTAAATTAGTAGTAGTAGTAGATTTAACTTTGGTAAAATCGAATAATAATAATAATAATAATAATAATAATAATAATAATAATAATAATAATAATAAAAGTATAAGAAGAATAAATTATAAATCTAATTAGACCAAGCATTCTTATTGAATGGGTATAAATATATTGCACATGATCATGTAAATATAATTTAGAATCAAGTAAGACACCAAGATTTCTAATACAATCTTTCCTAGTAATGATAACATTATTAAGAGAATAATTAAATTTTAGGGAAGTAGTTTTCCATGTGAAGTAAATGACAAAAGTTTTGGATTGATTAATTATCATTCCATTTTCAACAGAACATAGTGCACTTGAATTAATATCATTTTAAAGAATTTGACAATCAGACAAACTATTAATTTTACGAAAGATTTTGAGGTCATCCGTAAATAAAAGGCAGCTAAAATTTATTCTTTTACTTATGTCATTTATAAATAATAAAAATAAGAGAGGCCCCAACGTAGACCCTTGAGCGACTCCACATGAAATGTTAAATGGAACGGAGAGAGAATTAGCTAGTCGAACACAAATAATAAATAATTTTCAAACCGACTCACGTAGTTAGTGGAGAGACCAAAATTACTTAATTTATTTAATACAGTTTTGTGAGGAACAACATCAGATGCTTTCCTAAAATCAAAATAAATTCAGTCAATTTGACCTTGAGCTTCAACTGCAGGCTAATGAGAATGAGATAGGAAACTAAATTAGTAGTAGTAGTAGATTTACCTTTGGTAACACCGAATAATAATAATAATAATAATAATAATAATAATAATAAATTATTATCATTATCATCAGCAACATCATCATCATCATCATCATCATCATCGTGAGTGTAATTTTATTACAATCATTAGTAATGTTTTAATTGCCACGCAAATCTTATCATAACAGTCATTATCAATTTAACTTTCTCCTTCACCGCTACGTGTCGAAGTGCCAATGTGTCATTACTACGATAAGAAAGCCTTCCACTAACAGTGCGCCAATGAATTATTGACGAAAACAGACAAAAAAAAAGATGTGTGACAATGTTTTTAATGTGACACTCGTATAAAAGCATTTGTATGACATTTTTACGTATCAAGTCAGATTACACAAAACCATACAAAGAATTGTATTTATTATAATATACAAGTGCACATAATTCATAGCATTTACTGTCAAAAATAAGCCTGCAATATATTCCTCCAATCCTTCCACTGCAATCCACTAGCTAAACTATATGAACGCAGTGAAGAATAAGTATATATGTATATAGGGCCATTATTAATGTCATCGCAATGGCGGTCGCCAGCTTATGCAGAGACTGGAGCGGAGAGAATGACAATTCAGATTTTTTTTTTTAACTATTCGCTATGCTCCACAGCACAGGCATTGATCGGTCGTAGAGAGCAGAGGCGAGGCTCGATTTTGGATACCCAAGTTGAAACGAAGCCTGCACCAAAACGTTTTCAAGCCTCAACACGCATGCGCAGATATAATACCCAACGGCTTAACAAATAAACAATGTACAAGGGCAGGAAAAAAGACGCACAACTTAAATTCTAACGACGAAGAAAGTGTTTCTTTTGTTCAAGTTTAAACCAACATAGAATCTTTTCAACTGATTACAGCTGTTTACGTAATTCAGTTGTTTTGTTTAGTAACCATTAGCGATTGATATGCATTCTGGCCAGGCTCCGTAATTTATTGCTAATATTTAATGACACTATTGATTGGCCGGGGTTCGCAATATTTAGCCTAGAGTAGAACAAGCAGAAACGCCCCCGTCCTGCCTTCTCCGACACCAAACTGGATTTATTTCTGTGACACATTCAATTCTACGTGTACCTTTTGCAGGACATGGCCGCAAACTAGGGATAGTCCCAAAGGGCCGGACCAGAGGGGTGGCAGGGGGTGCAACACTCATACATTAACATATTCGCTAGGACGACACCATTATATGCGGGCCTGTCCATTGTCTAAGTAAATACAATGTTCTCTTCATATGACGACATGCTATTTAACATTCGTGAGTTTTCCGATAACGTCCTTTTTCATGAAAACAGATTCTCATTATATTTTAAAAGAAAAAGAATTTGCGTTACGAAAAGAATAGCGGTTAGTTGCGTCCTAATTGAGCCCCTCTCCCACTATAAGACGGTTAGTTGCGTCCCTTCTACCTGACTTGTTATTGAAATATATGTGTGTTTATTTTTATTTTTGCTTTATAATACGAATATTTATTTTCAGTCAATGAATTTACTATTAATATATGTAAGGTGCAAGTCCTTACATTACATGATTTAATATTGTATGAACTTTTTCGTCGGTTTCATAAGAACATCATCAGATACAACACTCTATATAGCAATATCATCACTAACAGGTAGGGGAGACTGTTGTACCTTTAGCATAGTGTACCTTTGAACATTTTTTGTTTTTTAATTTTTGCTGCTATCTAGAGGACTCAAACTGAAGCAGATTGTAGAGAAAGCCGCTAAGTAGCTCTGGTCGTAGTTTTGGTCTGATTTATTGCAAAGTGTGAATTCCGTGAACAAAATAAGTTTTTTTAGTACCAAAAGTAAACATTTCGTTCATTGATATATGTTATCTAACACGAAACCAGATTGTATTTGTTAATATCTTTCAAGTACGGTGTGTTCCCTATCAACTGGTGAGTAATAACATATTTTAATTTCCATGATTTATACGAATCTCTAGTTTTCGGAGCCATATTTGTTTAAACGTGCACCCTCTTGTACCTTTGAACACAAAACATCTTGTACCACGGAACATGTTCCAAATTACACGATACTGTCGGTTTTTGTTTTTCTTTTATTTTAAGGTCATGTCACGAAGTAAGTCTGGAATTAAAGAAGTCCCCAATTGATTCGGATGCCTTGAAGAAAGCTGTTGAAGCAGTTATTGCTCCTCCAGGAAATAAAATCTAAATCAGAGAAGCCTGCTCTGGTTTATGATTGAAAATACATTGTAAATACGATTGTCAGTTTTTACAGCTATATTCCCACGTATATTCCATGTGTTCCAAGTTACAAGAGGGTATGTTCCAAGGTACATGATCCTGTTGTACCTTTGAAAACATTACATATCCCATCATCTTATTTTTTCCATCATTAATAGACCTGTGAAACAGGAAAATACATACAGGAAGTTGTAAAGGAATCTTCAATAATTATTTGAAGCATTTTTTCATTTTAAAAATTTCATTTCCTAAAATTAAAAAAAATAAAATGTGAAAAGTGTCTAAAGGTACAACAGTCTCCCCTACATATGTCTCTACAAACCAAAATACAATATATATTAATAAGTATACAATATGATAAAACATGATAAAAACCAGCATCATTAGGATATAAAATGTGTCTTTCTTGTGTGACTACACCCTAATGTCAAGTAATCAAAAACACACGTGTGATTACAATACTTATACCAATATGTTTGTGCGAGATCGTGCGTATTCGCTTGGTTTCCGCACAAAACCAATCCGTGGTAAGTCTAAAATTCCAAATTCACTATTCCCAACCTAACACACATAACAATTTCCCTCTTCTTACCGCTTAAGTGACATATTGATTTTACTGCTTTAGGCTTTTAACATATTATTTTGTGCGAGATCGTGCGTATTTGCTTGTTTTCCGCACAGAACCAATACGCGGTAAGTGTGAAATACCACATTCAGTATTCCCAACGTAACACACATAACAATTTCCCTCTTCTCACCGCTTAAGCGCGACATTCATTTTACTGCTTTAGGCTTTTAACATATTATTTTAGAGACCTTTAACATAGTAATAATTATAAATTGGAAACTTACCACTGCAATTTCACCTAAATTGCAATGTTAATTATTGTTTTTAAATATTTGCAAAAATTAAGTAATGTCTGCTACTCCACGAAACTTATTGCATTCCTGATACAAGTAACATTAAGGAAGCCGTGAAAAAATGAACAAGATTCCAGATGCCGATGTTATTACTGCAATATGTTATATAAATAATATTATTAAAATATTAAAATGAAAAATAAATCATTACATAACCTTACCGTTGTTTTAAGTTCGCATTTATAGACTGGAGGAAAAAAAAGACAGACGTATATCACGGCCTGCTGGAGTATAGTAAACACAGAAAACATTTTATAGCAACAATGTTGAAGAAAGATATTTTGGTTTTCCGAAGTTGCCGTCATTAAACAGAAACCAAGATGGAGATTTCATTGCAACTAATTAGAAATTCGTCTTTCAGGTATGTAATAAACGATCTTCGCACAAAATAATGTACGATACACGAGCGGTATGTTTGTTTTCATGTTCTCGGAAATTAAAAAAGCTCAACTACGTTTCGCTTTTTCAATCTTTTCCTCGACCATGAAAATGTCAACATACCGCTCTTGTAACGTATATTACTACTTAGAGACGTTCAATATAGTAACAATTGTAAATTGGAAACTTACCACTGCAATTTCACCTAAATTGCACTGTTAATTATTGTTTTTAAATATTTGCAAAAATTAAGTAAACTCTACAACTCCACTAAAGTTACTGCATTCGTGATGCAAGTAACATTAAGGAAGCCGTGAAAAAATCAACAAGATTCCAGACTCATCATAGACTGGGCGGAAAAAAAGACAGACGTATATCACGGCCTGCTGGAGTATAGTAAACACAGAAAACATTTTAAAGCAACAATGTTGAAGATAGATTTTTTTGTTTTGCAAATTTGCCGTCATTGAACAGAAACCAAGATGGAGATTTCATTGCAACTAATTAGAAATTCCTCTTTCAGGTATGTAATAAACGATCTTCGCACAAAATAATGTACGATACACGAGCGGTATGTTTGTTTTCATGTTCTCGGAAATTAAAAAAGCTCAACTACGTTTCGCTTTTTCAATCTTTTCCTCGACCATGAAAACGTCAACATACCGCTCTTGTAACGTATATTACTACTTAGAGACGTTCAATATAGTAATAATTGTAAATTGGAAACTTACCACTGCAATTTCACCTAAATTGCACTGTTAATTATTGTTTTTAAATATTTGCAAAAATTAAGTAAACTCTACAACTCCACTAAAGTTACTGCATTCGTGATGCAAGTAACATTAAGGAAGCCGTGAAAAAATCAACAAGATTCCAGGCTCATCATAGACTGGGGGGAAAAAAAGACAGACGTATATCACGGCCTGCTGGAGTATAATAAACACAGAAAACATTTTAAAGCAACAATGTTGAAGATAGATTTTTTGTTTTGCAAATTTGCCGTCATTGAACAGAAACCAAGATGGAGATTTCATTGCAACTAATTAGAAATTCTTCTTTCAGGTATGTAATAAACCATCTTCGCACGAAATAGCTACGTTTCGCTTTTTCAGACTTTTCCTCGAACATGAAAACTTCAACATACCGCTCTTGTAACGCATATTACTATTGCAGATCTTCACTGATAAAATAATAAAAAATAAAATGAAATCTGTATACTATATTGTGTGAAGAGATGCATTACAGTAATTGAACTATGCTAACTGATTTTTTCGTGTCCGTATTCTTGTTTTCTCATCACTGCACGTGTTTTCACCTTCCAAATATATGCACGTCATAATATGTAGACTGACGTTGTGCCTTGAGTCTAATTATTCAAAGTTGTTATGGATATCATCTGTATCCGACGATATATGCCAATATTTATTTTTGCTGCCAAATAAATCGAAAGCTATACAGAAATGTTTCAGTGTATTATAAGACAGTGTGAATCACGAGATGTCTTATTCGTCCCAACAGAAATGTATGTGGATTTTGAACTCGCTATACATTACGATGGAGTGAAAATATGAAGTTTATGGAATCAAAATGTAATACCAGGGAAATGTTGTGGGGTGATATCATAAAGAACAATGTAAAATATATTTTCTATAGATTAATATTTAGAGGTGTCCCAGGAGCATCATATTTTGAAATTTTCACAAAATTTTGAGGTTCAGATTTTTTAGCGAGAGAACGTTCTCCTGTCATTTAATCTGAACAGGATACCAGGAAAATGTTAAAAATGCATGTTAAAAGATTCGACATATTTTTGGTCCCCTGTTGTTTTATTTTGAAGTGTCACAGAAACCTCAACTTATAAGAAAGTTGAGAATAATCACAAAACTCTTAGGTATGATATAATTAATATAATATAATTAATGTAAATTCAATCTTATCATGTTACAGGGTATTTAAATCAGAATATCTCTAATTAATACAAGAAATCTGACTTTCTACCTTGTATTTGCATTGCCAGAGGGACTGAACCCATTACAATTACCTACCTATCATGACGTAATGAAATATTATATATGGGTCAAAAATGAATTAAAATCTGACTTCAAATCAAAAGAATCTACTGTTGGAGAGATTTCAGAAAGTGTTGCTATCAAAACTAAGGAAATCCAGGCAAAGGCATAAATTCCGAAAATCAGTCATACAAGAATATTATAACTGATTCGTGCTTACCGTCATCAATACACAAACTTAATGAAGCCTTGTAAGAAACGACATAGTGACGACAACTAATATGACAACATTGCAAAATTCAAAGAAGAAGCAAACAAACTATTTGATATATGCAGTTGGAAATGCAAAAAAAATTTAATACTTTAGGTCTAACAAGTAAGAATGTTTTACTAGAGCAAAGAACAGAAAGAAGGATGATAATTGGACCTGTTGATTTAGTCACCACTCAGAAAGAAATGAAAAAGAAAACAAGAATAAATTCTAACAGAAAAAATAAATGGACTGAATTGGAATTTTTGTCATATTTTATATAAAGTACTATATATTTTGTCCCTTTGGAACCCCTAAAAATACTGTATACTGCAAGCCCAATTTAGAGTCTTTCAAATAAAGTTTAAATATATTATTTTACAGCAATTCATTAGCTATGTAATGAAAAACAAAATAATAGAACAAATATACAAAGAGGCAAAAAAATTATAATTTTAAGAAACGTCCAAGCCCTTGGGCACCTCAAAAATTAAATATAGAAACTACATATTTTTCACATTCCTAAGTTAAGTGAAAATACAGATTTTTGAAACTATTACATTTAGAAAACAGATAAAAAACAAATTTATTTATTTATTTATTTTATTTAAATTTAAATATACAGAATAAAGAATATATTTACAAAACAAAACAAGAGAAATAGAAATAAAATAATACAAGCAATATAAAAAGAAGATACAGTGGTATTAACAAAATTTGAGACCGAATGAGCAGCGCTCGTGCTCGGTCGCAGTTTAGATATAATATTAAAATAAAAAATAATAATAATATAAATAGATAAGTAAAATAAAATAGGAACTAAAATATAATTACAGCGGCAATGGAATTATATAATATAATATTAACACTAGAGAAGAATAATATCGCACGTGAAAAGTAGGACTAATATATATTTCAAAATTATAGAATACAAATATAATATAGGTTGATTAATTCATACACATAGGCTATAAATTTATTTAATCAAATTGAAGATATTAACACGTTTCTAATTTTCTTGTTATATGTTAGTGGGTTACATGTTAGAAGTTCTGGGTGTAATTTAGTTAAAGCATTGTACAAACGAGGGCAAAATTTATGCTATGCTTTAGACCAGCAGATGTGAGACATTTAGGTTCTACTAATGTTGAATTACTATTTCATCTTGTGTCATAATTGTGTGTCTGTAATACAAACTTATTACGATTTTTATGATACAATTTTAACAGCGTATACTTATAAATTTGTTCAATATTAAATACATTAAATTGAGAATAAATTAATTTAGTTGGATAATCGAAACGTTTCTTCAAACAAATTTCAATTATTCGTTTTTGTAGTAAATTTAACGGACTAAGATTAATTTTTGTACTTCCACACCAAACAATTATACCATATTGAATGATAGACTGAATAATGGCCAAATAAACATTTCGTAGAACTCTAATAGGTAAGTAGCATCGAAGATTAACGAATTTATGAATTGTTTTACGAAGCCTCTTACAAAGATAAGTAATGTGATGAGGCCATTTTAAATTCTGATCAATAATGATACCCAGATATTTGACATACGTGGCTTCTTTCAAAGGTGGACATTTACAACTTTTGGGATCTAAACAATTTTCACTGTGTATTATTAGTCTATATTTATCGCTGAATTTTAAATTTTGAATTTTTGGCAGCTGTTAACGAAAAAGGAACTAAAGTTGATTTAGATATATTTAAAGAAAGGAAGTTGGAATTAAGCCATTTTTTAACAATGTTAGCACCTATATTAGCATTTTTATATGCTTCCTACCAAGAAAAAACACTGAAAATAACTACTGTATCATCCGCATATGAATATATAGATCCATTAAATTTTTCTAAATTTATATTTAGCAGATCATTAACATATATTAGAAATAAAATAGGTCCCAAAATTGTTCCTTGCGGTACACCTATATCGATATATTTGTATTCACTAAATTGATCTTCAATTTTTGTCATTTGCCTTCTGTTACTAAAATATGATTGGAATAATTTTAAGACTATACCTCTAACTCCAATAGTATGTAGTTTGTCCAAAAGTAAATTATCATTGATAGTGTCAAAAGCTTTCCGTAGATCCAAGAAAATACACAAACATTTGTTTCCGATATCTAGTTCATTGATAATTTGTCCAGTAACATTAATAAGAGCATTATCAGTAGAAATATTATTGCATGTATAGATTCACTCCATCCTACTATACATACCGCTATCAAACTTGTTTACCCTTCAGTGAAAATCATAGGCTGTCAGGTTTATCTAAGCCAGAATTGGTGGAAAAAATTCAAAATTTACGTTTTGCAGCATAGTTTAAAGCAAACTCAGAAAAAGGCACGTTTCTGAAGTAATTTTTTGGCTTACCCTTTTTAAACCCAGAATATATCAATGACTTTTACTGAAGATATCATGAGCGTTCAGCCCTGGAGACGAAAGAATTGCAATGTTTACTGATTACATTTTTGATAATTATATTTCGAACAAATCCCTGTTTCCACTGGTTATTTGGACAGCGTTCAGTACGACAAATCGCACAACAAAAAAATTGCGGATCTTTTCACGCTAAATTAAACGGGTCTTTCTACACATCGCATCCAACCATCTGCAATTCTGTTGACGTTCTGAAGGGAATACAGTGTGATGTATACATCAAAATAAGAAGCATTTAAGGAAGAAAGAAAGCAAAAAATGTAGTGAAGAAAGAAATATTTTTCAGAGAACAAATAGCAAAATAATAAACAGCTCCACATCTCGATATGATTTTGTAAAATCACTGTCATATAAGTTTTTACGAAATTGAAAGAAACTCCTGGGGCCTGTTTCTCAAAACTCACGGACTAGTAATACTAGTCTGTACAGTAGTAATATTAGTTTATTTTACAAGTCTATGTTTCTAGAAACTACAAGGGTAAAGTAGTAGTTACCAGTTCACAGACTAGTAATATTGGTCGATTTCACCAGTTCAAAAGTGATTCTGTTTCTCAAAATGCTAATCTAGTTGATTATACTAGTATTTAACAGGAATATTCCTACAAGACTCTAAAGACTGGTGATTTCTATATTTTCAGTTACTAGTGGCAGTCTTTCTCAGATAATCAAAACAAAATATTGTAGTTATTTTTTTAATAAATGTGGTTTAGTGATTTCGATTGAAGCAGTAAAGAAGTTGTTGTGAGAAGAGCTAAAACTATATCGAGAAAGAACAATTATTATTCCTTTACAGGAGCATTGTTTAAATATAATGAACGGTTTAAATAATGTGCTGAAAAGCTTGGAGAGTTGTTAAATATAGTGGGACCTGCCATAACAAGACAAACAGATAGAAGTCATGCATTATCAGCAAAGTTTCAAATACAAATTGCTCTACAAATCGGGATGTTGATTATTTTCCAATGCCATCTGGTTTTTCTGCCCTAGACCAGCAACACATGCAGATTTTTTTCCTAATAATCTGATACCAATTCATCAACTGCAGTAATTTTTGCTGGCTTTCCTCCTCCACTGCCAGTTCTTCTGACATTGTCAACTTTAGCCTACAAATTAAATACAAAACGACACTAATTTATGAATAGATCAAACGTAAAACTGAAAAAAAAAAATAGCGATTTTTTTCAAGTCATAAGTGGCATCCATGTCGCCAGTAGAATCACTAGCTACATAATGTGTTCATATTATGATACTGTGAACTTGAATTGGTACTCGCCAAAGTTGCTTTCTTAATGTTAGGCCAATAAGTGTCTCTAACGTATGCATAATCTTTGTTCTGAAGTATCAGTTCCATAGCCTCTCTTATTACAAATTTTTTTGTCTAGTCGTTTACTTTATCATTTTTTGTTATTATGCTTGAAAAAGCACCGAATGATATATCCTTTGATTCATTAATCATATTGAGTATAGTTAATTTGCTTTCAATTGATGGAATTTGAAGAGAAGAGAGAAGTAAGAACCAAAACACAAACAACTTAGCCTCCTAACCTCAAATAACAATACCTACCATTGACTATAAACAAATGAACTCAATCAGCTGACTAGTGAAAGAGATCATGTGACTAGTGAAAAATTGTCACAAGTTACTAGACTGGTGAAATAGTTTGAGAAACAGAATCTACTAGAGCTGGTGAAATATACTCTGGTAACTAGTAACTGGTGAACTACTAAACTAGTATTTTTGAGAAACAGGCCCCTGGAAACTAAACAGAACTAGGTATTTCTCGTGGCTCCATCTATTGAAAAAAAAGTCCATGCAGTCATCCTCCTCGTCGTGTCTCCTGGATAACGCTAACTGACTGTTTTACGAACGCTAAGGGACGCAACTGACCGGTAATTGAATCAGTAGGTGAACGCAATTAACCTGCTTCTTCCTTGTGGAGACACAACTAACCGAACTCGTACGAAAGTGGCATATACTTATTTCGTATTTGTTTTGCAATTTTAAACGAACTTCTTTATCACATTCCCAATGTCCACAGTTAATTTTCTTGAACTACTATTCAAAAGACATTGCATATTTGAACTCATTTCATATGCATCAAAATACATTTTATATAATGCCTGATACTAAAATTAAGACATCTGAATTAATTTACATTGTGTTAAGGAGTTAGGTAGGGGAAGGTGTTGTACCTTGGGTCAGTTGTACCTTGGGTCATTCATCATTTCTCTGCCGTCTGTGTTTTGAAAAATGAAGTATTACAATCAAGTTGCATATTTGTACACAAGAGTCCTCTCACAAAGCTTGGTGATCTTCAGAATACAGTGGTTTGCTTTCTTTGTGAAGAAATTTGTTTTTGATCTCAGAAAGTATTTTGTTTGTAGTGTGTTCTTTATTTTTTTTACGGGGCTGTGCTATAATTCAAGACATTTCCAATAGTAAGGTAAAATCTTTGTTTCTTTCTTGTTCGAATGTTATATTAGGTTATTGTTAGAATATAACCTAACTTTTGAAACATGATGTTGAGTTCACAATGAGCAGTAGTTGTACCTCGGTCCACTTGAAGCGTTGTACCTTGGGTCGACCCAAGGTACAGCATTGAAATAATGATGAGCAGAAGTGTACAAATCATTATAAATTATTAGTTCATTTAATATAGTTTATTGCTCAATATGTTGGAAATATTATATCGTTATACTTTTATTTTTATAGAACCATGCCAAGAAGCAAGAATGGAAAAAAAGCGGGAAAAAGTAGATGTAGAAGCACTTCGGATGGCTATAAAGGATGTGTTAACAAATGGAACTAAAGTGCGACTGCTGCCAAAAATGTTGATATTTCGAAAAATACGTTGTCTAGGCGCTTAAAAAATATGCAGGATTCTAATGAAAATGATTTTGTGTACAGAGCTAACAATGATGTGAAGAAAGTGTTTACTTTGCCACAAGAGATTGAATTAGTAGAGTATTTGAAACAGGCAGCAAGGCTACATTACGGTCTAAATAGAAATGAAGTTCTGAAACTTGCATATCAGTATGGATATGAAAAGAATTTGGCTATTCCAGAGAACTGGAAACTCGAGAAAAAAAACTGGCGACATGTGGCTTAGTCATGAGGCTACCACCTCCCTACCAACAAGGTTAATCTAAGAGACAAACTTCCCAACTACAATTCGCAGTTGATTTCAGTACTTATGATGTTAAGTAGATCGATTTTGTGTTTGTTATCTGCTTCAAATGCATTATTGCTTGAACATGTTGCAAAGGAATTGTATCTTTAATTTGTTTCCTATTATATTCCAGAAGTTTCGTGATTTTTAGATAATACGTACACTTTGCATTCATATTTATGTTTATCCACAATTTGTATTCTTGTTTCTTTTCTTGTAGGCTAAATTTATAATGTGACCCAAGGTACAACATCGGGTGACCCAAGGTACAACCTCATGTTGTACCTTGGTCCATTATACTTGTATACATTTAATTGAATATAAAAATTATCAGAGTAATTAAATCCGTAAATAAAGATTACCAATGATATCTCAAAGAGTAGCTTCATCTTATTTTATAATTTGGACAACCTAATAATCATAATATGGTAAAAATAGAAATTAAATGTAAAAATGACCCAAGGTACAACACCTTCCCCTACAGCTTACAGCAATAAAACGTTTGGAAATATTGAACACTTTTTTTCCTCCATTACTGTATCTTTTACAATAATAAAAATTGGTATGTGTGAAACACTGTCCTTCTGCTATATGAAGAAAATATTTTTACAATTAAAAAAAAAATATATATATATATATATTTTTTTTTTTTTTCAAAATTCAAAATGATGGCAGTTCACTGTGCAGTGATAAAGCAGTTCTTGAAATTTATATTTTCCCCACCATTCATAAAATATTTTTGATACGATACCTCTTGCACAAAAGGGGAGATCTATAACTGAAACTAGATTAATATATTTCAGTATTATTTGTATTCATCCTGGTAATAATGAACAGTTTGACTCGTAGACATTTTGTTTTTGCAGCATTAACTTCCCATGATTGTATGAGAAGATTCGAAGAGAACGGCAGTTACGTAGACTTTCAGCTCCCCACTACTACCAATTAAAGCATAACACAATGTCAATACGGCGGTTGCTGTCGTCTGCGATACAACGAACTTTTCTGTTGATTTTCGAGTTCATTTTTTTCCGGTTATTATATGCTTATTTAAGTTGTGTTAACTCTCGCTAGTGGTTTTATATTTTATTTTATCCGTCTTAGTATTTATTTTATTATTGTAAATATTTTTGTTTTATCACTATTATTATTATTATTATTATTATTATTATTATTATTATTATTATTATTAATGAATTATTTTCTATTACAATCTTTGTATCATTTCTGTCACGATTATTTTATTATTATTATTATTATTATTATTATTATTATTATTATTATTATTATTATTGTTGTTACTATTATTTCTATCTTCAGCATTATTATTTGATCCCTGTAAAATTTTATGTAGACTACTGGACTGTACCCGAGCACGAGCATATGCTCATTTCGGGTATCTATTCACATGTATTCATTTCAAATGTAAATTGTAAATAAATTTGAATTTGAATTTGAAAATTTTGAATCTAATGATAAGAGTAAAAATCCGAACGTACGCTTAGTACTTACCGAGTAGAACAGTGTTAACATTTAGGAGAAAGTAATTTTTTCTGAGAAAATTATTCATTTGAGACTGATATGATATTATATACTTTGTTGTGTATTTGTGGTAAAAATATCTAGGCCTATATTTCGACGTACAGAATGTAACAAAACACTTTTTTTTAAACGGCACACACTATTAATTTTTATGGTAGGCCTACTTTTGAATTCTGCAATAAAGTTTATGTAAAGTTTATGTGTGAAAAATTTCCCACATAACTCATAAACTTCTTAACTTTTCCATGCTCTCTCTCTTTTATTTTATTCTTGAAACTCATGTTTACAATATCATGCTCTTTCAACTACATTCCTTAATAAATAATATCTTTTTTATTTTGTGTTAGAATAAAATATTGATATTTGACCATTTTTAAAAATGAATTTATCAAAGGTTGAGAAGTGATCTTGCATCATAAGTATTGGAGATACGACATGCATAAATAAACAAAAAAAAATTCATCACAGAATGTTAGATAGCTTTTGAGATATGTAGGAAACGCTTCATCACTGCAGAGTGAACTGAATTTTGAAAAAGAAATATAAGTACGGTAATTTTTTTAAATCGTAAAAATATTTTTTCTTCATATAGCAGAAGGACAGTGTTTTACACATACTAATATTCATTATTGTACAAGATACAGTAAAAATGTTAAATATTTTCAAAATTTTACCGCTGTAAGCTGTACCTAACCGCTTAAGTAAATATAACCATGTATTATGGATTATGGGCTATATGTTAGGAGAAAATCCACAAACTATTAGGGAAAACATGGGAATTTTACTTGAAGCAAGCAAAGAGATAGGTTTGGAAGTAAATCCCGAAAAGACAAAGTATATGATTATATCTCGTGACCAGAATATTGTATGAATTGGAAATATAAAAATTGGAAATTTATCCTTTGAGCAGGTGGAAAAATTTAAATATCTTGGAGCAACAGTAACAAATACAAATGACACTCGGGAGGAAATTTAATGTGGAATAAATATTGGAAGTGCCTGTTACTACTCTGTTGAGAAACTTTTGTCATCCAGTCTGCTGTCAAAAAATCTGAAAGTTAGAATTTATAAAACAGTTACATTACCGGTTGTTCTTTATGGTTGTGAAGCTTGAACTCTCACTCTGAGAGAGGAACATAGGTTAAGGGTGTTTGAGAATAAGGTGTTTAGGAAAATATTTGGGGCTAAGAGGGTTACACCAGCTGCTTGTCTATGCGGATGACGTGAATATGTTAGGAGAAATTCCACAAACGATTAGGGAAAACACGGGAATTTTACTGGAAGTAAGTAAAGAGACAGGTTTGGAAGTAAATCCCGAAAAGACAAAGTATATGATTATGTCTCGTGACCAGAATATTGTATAAAATGGAAATATAAAAATTGGAAATTTATCTTTTGAAGAGGTGGAGAAATTCAAATATCTTGGAGCAATATAAATGATACTCAGGAGGAAATTAAACATAGCATAAATATGAGAAATGCCTGTTATTATTCGGTTGAGAAGCTTTTATTATCCAGTCTGCTGTCAAAAAATCTGAAAGTTAAAATTTATAAAACAGTTATATTACCGGTTGCTCTTTATGGTTGTGAAACTTGGACTCTCACTTTGAGAGAGGGACACAGGTAAGGGTGTTTGAGAATAAGGTGCTCAGGAAAATATTTGGGGCTAAGAGGGATAAAGTTACAGGAGAATGGAGGAAGTTACACAACACAGAACTGCACGAATTGTATTCTTCACCTGACATAATTAGGAACATTAAATCCAGACGTTTGAGATGGGCAGGGTATGTAGCACGTATGGGCGAATCCAGAAATGCATATAGTGTGTTAATTGGGAGGCCGGAGAGAAAAAGACCTTTGGGAAGGCCGAGACGTAGATGGGAAGATAATATTAAAATGGATTTGAGAGGTGGGATATGATGATAGAGACTGCATTAATCTTGCTCAGGATTGGAAGCAATGGCGGGCTTGTGTGAGGGCGACAATGAACCTCCGAGTTCCTTAAAAGCCAGTAAGTAAGTAAGTAGTAATTTATAAAAGTCGGCTTTGAAAACTGATGTTAGTGTTAAATATATTATATTGCTTTTGCTTTCTTTCACTCTACTGCAATAAAAGTTTTATGACCAGGGATGATGATTTCGTAACAAAAAGTATACAATTATTCGTCGTGCTGATGAGAACCAAACAGTTCGAACCGGAGATTCGCAAACTGGGTAAAAGTTATCGTCCCGTTTTGTGTATCATTGGTCTAAGCCTTTGAAAAATTCAAAGACTGCAAACATAATAATAGCAAATGTAGACAAGTATTAAGCCTTGGCAATAATCCAGTGATAAACACAAACTTGTATTTAAAAAGTGTAAACTCTATTGTAATTTTGCGGTTTCTCTGTTTCGGCTTCAGTTCGCCTCTTCAGCTAGGGAAAGTGTGATGACAAAAATCTGTCGATCACTACCCTAGGACAGAGTGGAAAAGAAAGATCTCAAAATGAGGCTTTGTATTTTGACATTGCGTTGCAAATGAGAAATTCCGAACTGCAGAAAGAAAAATCGACAATGTAAAAACTGAATCGGGAAAAGGATGAAGCTCACAAAAGAGAAAACAATTCGATTACCCATTAACGGCCGGTGTCCTCATATCAGGACAGCAAATTAAAATAATTATATACATAATATTTTGGTTTGTTGCATCAAAATGAGGTATAAGACAAATTTGTGGATGTGTATGCAACGATATACAAATGTTTACTCCGCACGTTTTAATCATATACTCAAGAATAACTAACAAAAGAAATGCTGATAACCATATTCTTTTACAGTGTTATTCTAAAAATTATATTTTTACCAACTGTAGGTTGTGGCAATAGTTACACCGAAATTAAGCCAAAATATATATCCTAAAACTATAATTTCCCTTTCAAGTTATTATTTTCAATGGTTCATTCATTCATTCATAGTGATCTGCCCAAGGGCAGGTCATTCACAGCAAACTCAGCTTTCTCTAATCTTTTATATTTTCTGCCTTCCTCTTCGTTTCTTCATATGATCCATATATCTTAATATCGTCTATGATCTGATAACTTCTTCTACACCGAACTCTTCTTCCGATCACCATTCCTTCCGGTGCAACCTTCAGTAGACAGTTTCTTCTCAGCCAGTGACCCAACTAATTCCTTTTCCTCTTCCTGATCAGTTTCAGCATCATTCTTTCTTCACCCCACTCCTTCCAACACATAAGCGAAAAATACTGGTAAAAATACCTGTCCTCAAATGAGGATACTGCCTGTTTATATATATAATTTGAACATGATTTATATTTACTAAGTTTCCTGTAGTATCTATATATATAATTTGAACTGGTAATGGAAATTACGGGAAAACGGCTGAACGGATTTTAATAAATGGCCCCTCATTTTGAAGCTTGGAACCCAAAGTTTTTCGAAAAATAGTAGTTTTCAGTGAAATGTCAATTTTCCTACATAATTTCCCTATTTTCCAAAATCCATCTGTTGTCAGTTTAGAGAACTAATTTTATCGAATCACGGCCGACTTGATTGAATTTCAGAACAAAACACACACTACAATAAACAACAGGCTATTACACGAAGGCCATGACCTGCAGGATTGCCTACATATTTAGAGCTCAATTCAATTTGTTATTAAAAACCGATTCTGCAGTGTATAATTTTCTGAGTACAGCTGTGTATTGGATATTCAAATCTACGAAACTTGAGGTGGTTTGATGACATTATTATCATTAGAAATTAAATATTATTGTAGTTAATATCATGATGCATCTATTTTTCATTAATTGTGCATAATATTGATGCTATATTGATGACATGAAAGTGAAACGTTTTGAGGTTATGTAAGTAAATGTAGAGAATATCTTAATTTAGATCTTCATTTCTATAATTTACTGAGTGGCTGCTATATATAACTACAAAACTTAAGTAAGATAATAATATTGTTATTAAAAATAAAATATTTTTATACTTATTAGCCCAGTGGTGTTGGGTCTTTTTCATATACTTAATAACGGTGTAGTGTAGATATTGATATGTGTCATTGTCTTCAGTATTGGCTCGACAGAGCGCAAAAATTACAGTTCCTATGGAAAGATCAAAAGGTATTACTTACTAATAAAATAAGAGGCCTAGAAAATTTTGTAGTCTCCAGATCATTTCAGCAAGATCTCTTAGTAGGATAAAATGATTTTACGCTCTACATTTCAAGTTCTACATGCAGCAGCTATACGAAAATGCTATTGTTCCAAAGCTTAGCAAACCTGATTGTTTTTAACTTTCGCCTACATTCCACAATGACCTGAAATAGCTACTGCTATCGTCCCGACATTGATACTTACGTTTTCGCGTTGAAACTCAAAAACTGAAGTTGGATAGGTTCAAGAGAAAATATTTGGCCTAAAAAAATCCATTCAGAGGGAGTATGTTTCATTATTATGGAAGCAAATAACTATTAAAAAGACAAGTATTCTTCATTGAAAATAAATCTGAAAAATTTTTATTTGAACGTCTAACGAACTTAATTTGCAGCAGCATTTGCTGCACAAGCCACTAGTAACTTATATTGCCAACGATATTTTATTATCTCCCATTGTTGATCACGTGAGTACATATTACTGTGAAGAAAAGACATGCTTAGTAAATAACACTTCAATTTTGGAGGTAAAAGCTGTAAATTTACATTTTGTTATCATGAATTTTATCATCTACTACAAAAAATTAAAATTATAAGACTTTACAATGCATAAATTAATTATAAATTTTAATTATTATCTCCATAATTTCAGTGTCTTCATGTAGAGAAAAAATAATCCTTTCAAATTTCAATGTTTTACAGTACAAGAGGATGTCAACCAATCAGATCAGATAGTAAACTGACAAGATGAATATGTGGAAAAGGGAGATCTAATTGTTCTTTCCCTTGATAATGTAGTTGAGCTAACTAATGAAGACAATTTTGATGAAAATATAACAGGGAACTCCAAGAGTGTGATGTTCCAGGGATATTAAAACTACAGTGTAATATAAGAAGTGAGAGTCACGTTGCACCAAATTTTCCTACACTAATAACATCACGAGGAGAGACAAGCTATGAGATTCAGTATGTTCTACATAAAAAATGGAGATTATACACACCACTCCAAAAAGGTTTTCGATTTTTGAGGATAAGACCAAGTTAGTAGATAATTTTAGAAACTGTAGTGCTGCTGATACTTTTGAAAAATAGTTTACTAATGACTTTCTAACCTATTGTAAACGAAAGTTTTAACGATATATTTTCACTGGATAATGAAATATATTTTGTCTTGAGTGTTGAGGAATTGAAGGTTTTCCTATAGGCCTATCTCTAAATAAGGTACATAATATTAGCGCTGAGATCGGAAAAACAATATAGAAAATAGAAAGAGGAATTTACGATTTTCGTTTTGACAAATATGAAGAAATTTTTATTTTGAAATGGCATGATAATATTGCTGTGACTCTGGTAAGTAGGCCTAATCATAATTATGCTGAACCAGTGAGTAGTGAAGCTGTTTGAGTAGAAACGAGAGAAAAGGAAACCTTGTTCCATAGTCGAAAGTGATTGAGAATTACAACTGAAATATGGGTGGAGTCTATAAACATGATTGGTTGGTTTCTAAGTATAATGTCACCATAAGAGGCAAAAAATGGTATTGGGCACTTTTACTGAAATGTTGGATATGTGCACTGTAAATGAGTGGCTAATTTACAAACTGGCAAATCCGCAGGAAAAAGTTCCAAAACCCCTTTTTGATTGTAAGGGAAAATCACGTACCTATTCCATGAAATGAAATGTAAAATTATGTGTCAGCTGTTTTCGAACATAATGCAAAATAAGAACAACAATGTAGTCTGTGTATAATTGAAAATTATTTATATCAATATTTATGTTTATTGTAAGTTCGTGTATCATATAAGGTCAGTGTCCTCATTCGAGGACAGGGGTTTTCACCCCGTTCCTAGCAAAATAAAATTATATAGAGAATAATAATGTGTTTTTAGTCTAATATTATATAACAACTTCCCATAATTTCAATTTATGTATACGAAAAAAAAGTAATAATTTGGTCGTTAATGGGTTAAGAAGACAGAAAATACGACAAGGAATAATATGATGAATCTGACAAAGAAGATCATAAAGCTCACAAAGAAGAAAATTAATATCCCCATAAAGAAGAGAATGATAAATTTCACAAATAAGAGAGTGATAAAGCTCACAAAGAATAAAAAATTGACAAAGAAGGAAATTGAGCGAGCAATAAGTAGAATGAAGCCACCAATAAAAATAATGAAGCCACCAATAAGCAGAATGAAATATTAATAAAGAGAATGAAGCCAGGAATGAAGAAAATTGTCAGAAATATAGAGAATGAAATTGCCAATAAAGAGAATGAAGCCACCAATAAAGAGAATGAACTATCAATAAAAAGAATGAAGCTACCAATAAAGAGAATGAACTATCAATAAAAAGAATAAAGCCATCAGTGAAGAAAATTAAGCCAGCAATAAAGAGAATGAAGCTCCCAATAAAGAGAAAGAAACCATCAATAAAGAGATTGAACTGTCAATAAATAGATTAAAGTCAGCAATGAAGAAAATTAAGTCAGAAATATAGAGAATGAATCTGCCAATAAAGGGAATGAAGCCACCAACAAAGAGAATGAATTATCAATAAAAAGAATAAAGCCATCAGTGAAGAAAATTAAGCCAGCAATAAAGAGAATGAAGCTACCAATAAAGAGAAGCAATGAAGGAATTACTCCAGCAATAAAGAGAATGAAGCTACCAATAAAGAGAAAGAAACCACCAATAAAGAGATTGAACTGTCAATAAATAGAATAAAGTCAGCAATGAAGAAAATTAAGTCAGAAATATAGAGAATGAAGCTGCCAATAAAGGGAATGAAGCCACCAACAAAGAGAATGAATTATCAATAAAAAGAATAAAGCCATCAGTGAAGAAAATTAAGCCAGCAATAAAGAGAATGAAGCTACCAATAAAGAGAAGCAATGAAGGAATTACTCCAGCAATAAAGAGAATGAAGCTACCAATAAAGAGAAAGAAACCACCAATAAAGAGATTGAACTGTCAATAAATAGAACAAAGTCAGCAATGAAGAAAATTAAGTCAGAAATATAGAGAATGAAGCCACCAACAAAGAGAATGAACTATCAATAAAAAGAATAAAGCCATCAGTGAAGAAAATTAAGCCAGCAATAAAGAGAATGAAGCTACCAATAAAGAGAAGCAATGAAGGAAATTACTCCAGCAATAAAGAGAATGAAGCTACCAATAAAGAAAAAAAACAACCAATAAAGAGATTGAACTGTCAATAAATAGAATAAAGTCAGCAATGAAGAAAATTAAGTCAGAAATATAGAGAATGAAGCTGCCAATAAAGGGAATGAAGCCACCAACAAAGAGAATGAACTATCAATAAAAAGAATAAAGCCGGCAACGCAGAAAATTAAGCCAGCAATAAAGAGAATGAAGTTAGCAATAAAGAGAATGAAGCCACCAATAAAGAGAATGAACTACCAAAAAATAAAATAAAAATTAAGCTAACAATAAAGAGAATGAAGATTATTCGGTTAAGAAGCTTTTATCATCCAGTCGGCTGTGAAAAAATCTGAAAGTTAGAATTTATAAAACAGTTATATTACCGGTAGTTCTTTACAGTTGTGAAACCTGGACTCTCACTTTGAGAGACGAACAAAGGTTAAGGATGTTTGAGAATAAGGTGCTTAGGAAAATATTTGGGGCTAAGAGGGATGAAGTTACAGGAGAATGGAGAAAGTTACACAACACAGAACTGCACGCATTGTTTTCTTCACCTGACATAATTAGGAGCATTAAATCTAAACGTTTGAGATGGGCAGGGATGTAGCACGTATAAAAATGACATAAAATTTCACGTTCCGTTTGAAGTTTGTGCACCACTGATTTCTTAATCCAACAGGTTGCTTATTCATATACACAACCCTTCCTCTTTCCATACTTAGCGCTTGCTGCCCGCCCACGACGTCAAGGTGAGAAAAATGCGCTTGCTTTGACATCACTGCCTTATAGGCTAGTCCTTCTCACTTAAGAATACGAAGCTGAAGGAAAAGTTTAGAATGATGTCCTATCATATTTCTAGCAAGGAAACGATTTTCGTAGGTAATACTTGACTCACGTAATAATTCAATTCTAATCCTCTCAAATAAGTACATTTCTATACACATTGGCAGCTGCAGTTTTAACAGCAATTACGCCTGCGTTACACAATAAAAATAGCGGAATTAGAATATTCGAAAAGCAAGAACTTCTTAATTCACAACAATATTCTGTTTTCACACTTGAAAACTTGTTTCAGGATCTTTGCAAAGGAATTTGGTGCAACTGTGTAATCTTTTACACGTCTCCCCCGCTTTGCAGATTCCGAATAGCTACCTGCGGTCGCTAAATAGGGGAAAAATCAGTGCGGGTGTTGTATAAACACACCCGAGGGTATCACATTTAAAAATTATCAGGAGCAGTCGGCATTCAACAGGTGTGGCTTCCACACCAGCCAAAAAAATCCCATAATTACTCTTTATTTGCATAATGCGGTTTTCAACTTGCGGGGTGAGGATGAAAGCAGACAAAACGATAAATTTCCTTCAGGGCGATCACATCTGGATCAGCTTAAAACATTTTGTTTAGTTACCTAATTGCAACAAAACGAATTGATATCAACCACTGATTAAATTTATTAATTGCAGTTATGACAACTTCCATATACCGCAGAAAACTCGCTCGTTATCGGACTTGCTAATGAATATTTCGTTCCGTTTATTAGTTTTTTTTAACCATTCCAGTACAAAGAGTTAAAAATATAGTCAGGCTGATAATGAAAAGTGATTCACTAAACCAGGAATATACGTTTTTGTGATCCTGATTTTAACCTGACATAACCGTTTGTCTGTTCGTGAAAAGCTTCACCTAAATCACAGAACTCTGCATCCACATGTCGACCACTATTGGCATTTTGTATTTCGGAATAGACCTGAGTCGGAAAGATAAATTCGCTTAACATTTTTAACTTTAACTTTATTTCAATCGGTAATTATGTTTGGAATTATAGGATGGGGTAGCTCATTTTTTTTATTTTCCACATAAAAACCATATTTTACATGAGTATATTAGGGTTAGAGTTTTCTATTTACTTGAGATAATATAATATAAATATATTTTTAACATTTTTTTTTCTGCGATGAAAGAGTAATGGAACGGAGAAAAATTCTCTCCGGCGCCGGGACTTGAACCCGGGTTTTCAGCTCTACGTGCTGATGCTTTATCCACTAAGCCACACCGGATACAACTCCGACGCCGGTTAGAATCGTCTCAGATTAAGCTCCAACTCTTGGGTTCCCTCTAGTGGCCGCCCTCTGCACTACGTCATAGATGTCTATGAATGCAGGACCGAAGTCCATACATGTGCTGAGGTGCACTCGATATGAGTGACTAGTTGGCAGGGATCCGACGGAATGAGCGCCGTCTTAAATCACGAAGTGATTTTACGCATATCATATATATTATATTTATATATAATATATAATATAATATATATATATTTTTTTTCTGTCGATGTTATGAATAAGAAAAATGTAAACTTAATTTTACGAAAGTTACAACTATCAGCACAAACACATGAGAAGTCTACATCAATCATAAGGAAAGCGCTTAATTATACGAAATAGTACATTGAAAAAAATGATATCTGTAAATACAAAACATAATTGAATAACAATAACATAGAATTTGGCATGAAATAATACATACAGCGTCCATAAGTCAACAAATATTATGCTACATACTAGAACAATGTGGAATATACAGACATAATCATACAAACAAATATTTCATACACAAGTAAATTTATAATTTACACACATCCTTTTATAGCCTAGCATTGATGGACAATTCATATTACTTAAGGTTAAAATTTTCAAATAATACAAGAACAATATTGACACTTACAATTTTCTATTGATGTAGTTAATAAAATTAATGAATATTTTGCGACAACAATTTCTACTGGCTTATTGTAGCTCATATTACATTTATTTAGGTGCATTTCAATGCTGTATCTTCTATATCCATTAAGTGGGCAATCAAATAACAAATGTTCTACTGTTTGTTCACTTCCACAAACGCATTCATTTCCGTTCTCTACATTAATATGAAATCTCCTGAAATATGAAAGAAATTTACCATGGCCGGATATAAATTGTGTGAGAATGAAATCAGGTATAAATAAAGTACACAAGTAGCTCATTTAAATCCAATTTTAATCCACTTTATTTATTACAGAAGACAATAACTAAAATATGTCTTCATAAACCTATTGATTTTCCATCTCAAAATTTGTTTTTAGACTTTAATGTACTTAACGTAAGACAAATTTATTTTGTATTAATAAAATTCATACATAAAAATCGAAATAATTTTGAATTGTATTCTCATAGTTATGAAACAAAAGTTATGAATTCTTTAAGATTGTTTGAACCAAAATGCAACACTGTTACAGTATTTAATCATTGTAGTAATTCAGGCCCAAGAATATAGGCCTACGTATAACAAATTTATATTTAAATATCCTAATCTTGTCAATTCTAATAGTTCTAGTATTAAATTAAAAAAGTTATGTATGGATTTTATAAAAATTTGAAAATTGTAAATTTAAATTTATATACTATAATTGCATAGTACACATAAGACAAATTGTATTGTATACTTATTAATTTCAATTCAGGAATCCGCCCCTGAGCACGAGTTCACCTCTTTCAGAGGCGAGCTAAAGTTTTCTCTAGAAATAATATATGTTATAATTATTAGCAAAATAATAAATAAATAAATCTCAGAAAATCATGAATGAATCGAATAAAATAAAGAAAGTTTTGGTACCACCACCACCACCACCACCACCGCCACCGCCACCACCACCACCACCACCACCACCACCACCACCACCACAGAGAGTTCACTAGGAAAGAGGCTTCGCTACGGTAAATATCGTCAGCCTTTTACTGTTACAGCTCGAACGCCACTGCCGAGGAAATAGTGTGTACATGTCCTTGAATCGAGCATGGGTACGTTCTGTTTTACGTAATATGAACAGATAACACAGGCTGAAGGGATGTCAAGGTTAGAACTTTAGTATACAGCTGACCTCCATTCAGTAGAGTACAGCTTAGTTCGTGGTAAAGCAGTACACATTAGAACAGCAGAATAATTCGCATATTACGAAGAAATTGTGCATATTGTCAAATACAGATTAGGTTAAAAGTCACTTTCTCCCATACAATGTCACACACCACATAAGGCACTTCACTAGTATCTTCCTTATTTCCTTTTCCAACTGTTCGCAGATGATGCTCATTTTCTATGCCAATTTCCTTTGCTATTGTTACCCTCTTCGTGACTTCCTGGATTCGCATGTTTATCTTCTTTATTTTTCTTGCGATAACTATGTTACTTGTCCTGCTGGCATTTATCTTCATCCCATACTGCTCACAGCTGTCATTTAGCTCGAGTAGCATCTACCTTAGTACCGTCTCTTTTTCTGCTAACAACGCCGTATCATGAGCAAATATTATGAATTTATTCTTCTTCCTCCTACTATCACCCCTCCCATGTTCTGAAAACATTTCTTTACTAAAGAAAGTATATGTTGAACAGAGTAGGTGGAAAAGAGCATCCTGATGTCCAGTATTCATTTTATTATTAATTTCGGGATATTCGCAATGAAACACTGTAGTTTAATATGGGCACCCAACACACAGTAAATTATCATGTAAATAATACGAAAAGTGACTTTTAAATAGAAGGAATGTGCAACAGGTTTTAGAGATAAGTTTCTGAACATTAAAATCTATAATAATACTTCCTTACAAATGGCTTTTAAGGAACCCGCAGGTTCATTGCCGCCCTCACATATGTCCACCGTCGATCCCTATCCTGTGAAAGATTAATCCAGTTTCTATCATCATATCCCACCTTCCTCAAATACATTTTAATATTATCCTCCCATTTACGTCTCGGCGTCCCCAAAGGTCTTTTTCCCTCCGGCCTCCCAACTAATACTCTATTTGCATTTCTGGATTCGCCCATACGTGCTGCATCCCCTGCCCATCTCAAACGTTTGGATTTAATATTCCTAATTATGTCAGGTGAAGAATACAATGCGTGCAGTTCTGCGTTGTGTAGCTTTCTCCATTCTTCTGTAATTACATCCCTTTTAGCCCCAAAAATATATTCCTAAGAACCGTATTCTCGAACACTCTTAATCTCTGTTCCTCTCTCAAAGTGAGAGTCCAAGTATCACAACCATACAGAACAACCGGTATTATAACTGTTTTATAAATTCTAACTTTCAGATTCTTTGAGAGTAGACTAGATGACAAAAGCTTCTCAACCGAATAATAACAGGCATTTCTCATATTTATTCTGCTTTTTATTTCCTCCCGAGTGTCATTTATATTTGTTACTGTTGCTCCAAGATATTTTAACTTCTCCACCTCTTCAAAAGATAAATTTCCGATTTTTATATTTCCATTACGTACAATATTCTGGTCACGAGATATAATCATATACTTCGTCTTTTCGGGTTTAGGCTACATTCAAACTTATCGCTTTATTTTCTTCAGTAAAATTTCCGTGTTTTCCCTAATCGTTTCTGGATTTTCTCCTAACATATTCACGTCATCCGCATAGACAAGAAGCTGATGTATCCCGTTCAATTCCAAACCCTCTCTGTTATCCTTAACTTTCCTAATGGCATATTCTACAGCGAAGTTAAAAAGTAAAGGTGATAGTGCATCTCCCTGCTTTAGCCCGCAGTGAATTGGAAAAACATCACACAGAAGCTGGCCTATACGGACTCTGCTGTAAGTTTCATTGAGACACATTTTAATAAATCGAACTAGTTTCTTGGGAATACCAAATTCAATAAGAATATTATATAAAAATTCTCATATGCCTTTTTTAAATCTATGAATAACTTATGCACTCTATAATAATAATAATAATAATAATAATAATAATAATAATAATAATAATAATAATGATAAATCTCACATGATAACAGGCTTTAAGTTTATGCGAACTCTAGTTCAAGAGACAAGGTTAGAGCTAACAGGACTTTACGGACTGAGAGTCCTTCCAGGAACAGTTGAAAGCCAACCAGTTCTTAACATCGCATGATTTTATAGCCAGACTAATGCCGTTAAGAGGCGTTCCATGTAGCGAGAGTGCCGAGCTCGCATATTATCATAAACCTACATGGTCATGTGTTCGAGCCTCCATATTAGCATCTTGTTTCATTTGTAGCCTCGCTCTCCGGGGCATTTGCTCCCTGTTATCACGAAATAAGAATCGTGATATGGGCAAATGGCTAGGGTGTGCTTCTATGGAAATCTGGAACTTCAGTCATTGAAATTGACCTTTACATCTAATTCTCATTATTAGAAAAATATATTTTACATCCCTACTACTCTATAACTAAAGCAAAATACTTTTAAAGTTAACTGTACTTACTTACTTGCTGGCTTTTAAGGAACCCGGAGGTTCATTGGCGCCCTATCCTGAGCAAGATTAATCCATTCTCTATCATCATATCCCACCTCCCTCAAATCCATTTTAATATTATCTTCTCATCTACGTCTCGACCTCCCTAAAGGTCTTTTTCCCTCCGGCCTCCCAACTAACACTCTGTATGCATTTCTGGATTCGCCCATACGTGCTACATGCCCTGTCCAACCCAAACGTCTGGATTTAATGTTCCTAATTATGTCAGGTGAAGAATACAATGCGTGCAGTTCTGTGTTGTGTAACTTTCTCCATTCTCCTGTAACGTCATCCTTCTTAGCCCCAAATATTTTCCTAAGCACCTTATTCTCAAACACCCTTAACCTATGTTCCTCTCTCAAAGTGAGAGTCCAAGTTTCACAACCATACAGAACAACCGGTAATATAACTGTTTTATACATTCTAACTTTCAGATTTTTGGACAGCAGACTGGATGATAAAAGCTTCTCAACCGAATAATAGCAGGCATTTCCCATATTTATTCTGTGTTTAATTTCCTCCCGAGTATCATTTATATTTGTTACTGTTGCTCCAAGATATTTGAACTTCTCCACCTCTTCAAAAGATAAATTTCCAATTCTTATATTTCCATTTCGCACAAAAGCAAACTGTGAACTAATAATAATAATAATAATAATAATAATAATAGTCATAATAATATTTCGGAAGATGATCTTTACCCCCTTTGCTGTGCAGACCTTCGGTCCTTGGAGTCATAAATCTAAAGTTTTGGTATCTGAAATCGGCCAAATTTTGATCTCCATTATTGGTGATCCCGTTGCACTACTTATTTGCGTCAACGCTTAAGTATTGCTACTCAACTCGAAAATGCAATGAACGTTTTAGGTACTCTCCCCGAATCCAGCCCTTTGGAAGATGATTGAACAAGACGAGCAGATATTGTTGTCATTGATAGAAAAAAGAATACAGGAACAATACCATACCCGTCTATCAAGTTTGAAAGAGATGCACAACAGCCAAAACTTACTCTGATTATAAAAAACAATCATGAACCTAGCATTCCTTATTTTAGCAAGCAGTATAACATCATGGCTAATCGTTTGTCAGTACACGGATTATTTTGTGGTACCATCTCCAAATATACCTATAACATTTTAAAATCAAAGGGATATATATTTTACAATGTTGAGAAAATCCTTACAGAAATTCTAAAGGACTCAATTCAAATTTTGCAGTTTCGTCTCTATTTCAAGTAATACTAGTGGCTTGTGGACCAAATGCTGCAAATTAAGTCATAAGAACTTGAAATAAAAATTTAATGAAGAATACCAGACATTTTGAAAGTTATTTGCCTCCATAATAATGAAACATACTCCCTCTTTTTTATGCCAAATACTTTTTCTTGAACCTATCCACCTACAGTTTTTGAGTTTCAACGCGAAAACGCAAGTAACAATGTCAGTGGGTTTTTCATGTGGGAGTAAAGTAATAGCTATTTCAGGTCATTGTGGATTGTAGGTGAAAGTTAAAAAAAGTCAGGTTTGCTATGCTTTCGAAGAATAGATATAGCATCTTGGTACAGCTGCTGCATGTAATGTAGAGGAAAAAATCATTTTATCTTGCTAAGAGATCTTGCTGAAATGATCGGGAGACTACATAATTTTGTAGGCTTCTTATTTTATCAGTAAGTAATACTTTTTTGTCTATTCTTAGGAACTGTAATTTTTGTCCTCTCTCGAGCCAATAACGCATATAAATATCTACACCACACCGCCATTAAATATATGAAAAAGTCCTAACTCCAATTGATTAATAAATATAAAAATATTTAATTTTTAATAACAATATTATTATCTTACTTAAGTTTTGTAGTTATATATACACTATATAGCCGTCACTCAGTAAATTATAGAAATGAAGATCTAATTTAAGATATTCTCTACATCTACTTACATAACACCAAAACGTTTTACTTTCATATCATCAATATAGCATTAAAATATATATATATATATATATATATATATATATATAATTAATGAAAAATAGTAGCATCATGGCATTAACTATAATAATACGTATTTCATTTCTAATGGTAATACTGTCATCAAACCACCTCAAGTTTTGTAGATTTTAATATCCAATACACAGCTGTACTCAGAAAATTACATACCGCAGAATCAGATCTGTAAATTATTTTTAGTGAGTCGAATCTTTTAATAACCAATTGAATTTGAACTCTAAATATGCCAGCAATCCTGCAGGTCATGGCCTTCGTGTAATATCCTATTGTTTATTGCAGTATATGTTTTGTTTTATACTGAAATGCAATTAGTTCTCAAAACTGACGAAAGATGGATTTTGTAAAATAGGAAAATTATGTAGGAAAACTAACGCTTCACTGAAAGTTACTATTTTTCTGAAAAGCTTTGGGTTCCAAGCTTCAAAATGAGGGGTCATTTATTAAAATCCGTTTAGCTGTTATCCCGTAATTTCCATTACCATTTCAAATTATATATATATATATATATATATATATATAATTCACTTTAATTTTATTCTGAAATTTATTATATATATATATATATATATATATATATATGTTCATAGTTTTATTGTAAACTTTTATATATGTAGACCTATTTGTTTTCTGGATCCTTGTGGTCACTCTTATTGAATATAATAATAATAATAATAATAATAATAATAATAATAATAATAATAATAATAATAATAATAATAATAATAACTAGATCTAACACAAGTCTTCAGTGGAAATGTTCATTCATTTGATTGCAGGAACTTCCACAAAACGAGACAGTATGTTTACAGGATTCTAACTCATAGAATTGGTATAATCAGTCCTTGTAGGAGTTAAAATTGTCCTAATCTATACTAAAAAGTAAGCGTACAGACGATTATTTTTTTTAATCACAATAATATTACTTCGATAATTCCAGCGCCTGATATTGTAGTAGGTATCTATACTCAGCGCATTTCGAATTGGCGATCATGTACATTTTCTATGTGTGCTTCCCACCGATCTTGGATCATTATTCTCAACTAAAGTCAGCTAGGACAGCCAGGATTACCAGTGTTTCAGTTCAGTGACTCGTTTGTATATGACCTTGATCCGCTAGTTTGAAATGCTCGGAGTATAGTAATACTATTTCTGGACGGTTCTAATCTTTGTCTAGCCACGTCTGTCGCTACAGTACTGGCCTTACATCCAGGCGGCTCGGGTTCGATCCCAGGTCAGGTTTGGGTGGAATTAGTGGTGGAGTGTACAAAACAGACGTTGCAGAGGGTTCTTCTCAGAGTACTCCCATTTCCCTTTGTTTTATTCCAGCAACATTCTCCACTTCCTACAATAGTAAAAATAGGCCGTAGTGAAGTCTGGGGGTATTACGGGTTTCCAATGCTAATGTAGGTTCTAAGGACTTGGAACTTCGGACCCTGGGCTCGGGCTTGTCAGTAGATGATGGGACCTTACCTGCAGGTCCCACCAGTGTCGGATTCACGAATTTCTTTCGGGCAATTCGTCGGACTAACACAATCATCCTATAGGCTATATGACATTCAATGGGCATAAATGGCCTAAGTGCAAGGATCCATCCCGGATTCAATCCTCATGAAATCAATCAATCAATCCATCAATCCACTGTCTAGTGAGTTATGATTGGAACGCAACACAAAAAATTTCGGGAGATTTGAAAAAAATTCCTATGATTGTGTGTCACATCTATAGGCCTACATGAAAATGAAACTGGATAAATAAATATAATTTGCTGTAAGATTAAAATGTGTCTAATGAAGAGTATGAAATAAGGTATGAACAATAGTCAATTCTTCAAAAAAATAATAATACTATAGGCCCTAATAATATTAATAATAATAATAATAATAATAATAATAATAATAATAATAATAATGATACGTATCGCTTAAGCTTTAAGTGTAAAACCACAATTCGCCAGTATAAATCTATATAAAGAGAAAATTGTTCGACACAACTCAATGTTACCAACATTAAAAATTGATATTTCCGTGTCTCCAATTCCCTTCCAGTCCAATTTTTTAATTAAGTTTCTCTCTCTTTCTATCTTCATTTACCCACTCCTCTTCCCGACTCGTCTTCACTGCGAAGACCACCACCACCACCACCACCACCACCAACACCACCACCACTACCACCACTAAGGAATGTTTTCTTACTCGCCTAGTAAAAAGATGGCGTCGGGCTTACTTACTCCACTTTTTACAAGTAACAAAATTAAATTGGTTATTTTCTTTTTAAATTGATTTCATTATCTTTCCTCCACCCCTCTGCTTCAGTCTCCCTGATTGACTACATGATAAGGTTTGGGTAAGGAACAGAGATGAGTTTCGGAAATGTCTGCAACAGCGACCTATGTGTACCAAGATTTTTCAAAACTCCCAGAATATTTTATAATTCAAGTTCCTCTGCGGTTTGGTTATTGATAGAAACAGCGTATCTTTGCGGAAATTGGCCGGTTTGGAAGCTTTTAGCAATGAAATTATATTTAGTTTAAATAGTAGTCTATTTATATAATGATAACAAGAAATATATATGCATATATTATAAATATATATTATATCTAAAGATCACAAACCGTCTATGACGCTAACTTTCTCGTTTTTAATACTTCACATTAATTCAGTTTATATGTCATGATACCATTGACGTTATTTCTAATAATTGATTTTGCTCCGCTGTTATTTTATTGTATTTACTTATATTTTATTACACTCAAAGATCCAAAGAGCACAACTGCTCAACTTAAAGGTCGGTACACAATAGTTAACATTGAAGCAATCACAACAACAACAACAACAACAAAAAATTCCACAATTTGGGACATCTGGCCGACATCTACGGCTGACCACTAGCATCCAGAATACAAATCAGAGGTTAAATTAAAAATAAAATACAATGGGATTATCGGAGAAAATAGGAATAATGATCAATTTAAAAATAATGCAATTAAAATAATCAAACTTACAAATTTCAGCTATTTACTTACTTACTTATGGCTTTTAAGGAACACAGAGATTCATTGCCGCCCTCATATAAGCCCGCCATCGGTCCCTATCCTGAGCAAGATTAATCCAGTCTCTACGATCATATCCCACCTCCCTCAGACCCATGTTTATATTATCCTCCCATCTACGTCTTGGCTTTCCCAAAGGTCTTTTTCAATCCGGTCTCCCAACTAACACTCTATATGCATTTCGGGATTCGTCTATACCTGCTACATGCCCCGTCCATCTCAAACGTCTGGAATTAATTTTCCTAATCATATGACAGGTGAAGAATACAATGCGTGCAGTTCTGCGTTGTGTAACCTTTCCCATTCTCCTGTAACTTCATCCCTCTTAGCCCCAAATATTTTCCTAAGCACCTTATTCTCAAACACCCTTAACCTCGTTCCTGTCTCAAAGTGAGAATCCAAGTTTCACAACCATAAAGAACAACCTGTAATATAACTGTTTTATAAATTCTAACTTTCAGTTTTTTTGACAGCAGACTGGATGACAAAAGCTTCTCAACCGAATAATAACAGGCATTTCCCATATTTATTCTGCGTTTAATTTCCTCCCGAGTGTCATTTATATTTGTAACTGTTGCACCAAGATATTTGAATTTTTCCACTTCTTCAGAAGATAAGTATCCAATTTTTACACTTCTATTTCGTAGAATATCCTGATCACGAAACATAATCATATAGGCCTACTTTGTCAATTATTATGAGAGAAATTATAAAAATTTGAAATAAAAACAAACAGAAATTATAAAAATTTGAAATAAATACAAACAGGAAAATTTTGTATAGAAAATAATAAAATGTATTCATTTGTTTACATTTACACTAAAACTTATTTATATAATGATCGTATCTTACTTTGAGAAGGAATAGAGATTAAGGGTGTTCTAGAATAAGATGCTTAGGAAAATATTTGGGGCTAAGAGGGATGAAGTTAAAGGAGAATGGAGAAAGTTACACAACACAGAATTGCACGCATTGTATTCTTCACCCGACATAATTAGGAACATTAAATTCAGACCTTTGAGATGGGCAGGATATGCAGCACGTATGAGTGTATCCAAAAATGCATATAGAGTGTTACTTGGGAGGCCGGAGGGAAAAAGACCTTTGAAGAAGCGGAGAGTAAAATTAAAATGGATTTGAGAGAGGTGGGATATGATGCTAGGTTTTGAATTAATCTTGCTCAGGATAGGAACCGATGGCGGGCTTATGTGAGGGCTGCAATGAACCTCTATTTGTAAGTAGGTATATAAGATATGGAATTTCAAATAAAAGAAAGGATATATTTGACAGAAATGAGAATTAAGTGTGTTTAACAGGTACTGATACTCATATATTAAAAATAAAACAAACTGAAACTATAAATTTGTTAAAGATAATAACGAGAGCACCAGTACAATAATTTTTTTTTTTACTTTTACACTTAAATCACAATTATTTAAATATTCTTGAGTAGTTAAGAAAGTTACATTAAAGAAAAGTGGGGAGAGTTGCTATAATAGAAGTGTGGAGGCAGAATTCGTTTTACAGATATTGAGAAATGCATTTTATTTTTAGAATAGACGGACTGTATAATTTTATAACATGTATTAGGAAAGAAAATAAGGAAATTTAACACAAAATTGAAATTCTGATGCGTTCCTAAAATTTCTATGTATTTTCATATTAGGCCTATATAATTTCCACATTCTAACATGACAAAATTCGGCTCTGCGCAAGCAATCGTTTGGGGGCAGTTGTATTGCTGTTCAGGTCACGAAAATCGGTTAATTCAACATATGATAAACATTTACTTTCTATGTTAGTATGATACCTTCCGCTGTTTTCAGGAGACTCGGCCTTGTCTAAACAGCGGCCCGTAAACAATTAGGCGTTTTGATTTAAGGGGACACTATGGTGAAAATAATGGTGAAAAATCAAGAAAATCCACTTAAAATTTATTGTGACTCTCTATTTAGACCGAGCTCAAAAAGTTAATTAATTCATGTTCCCATGACTTTTTTGAAGCTTTTGAGCTAATATAAACTAAAAATTGTGACGCAAGGAGCCTTTTTAGTGACGTCGATATAAAATACATTTAAAAATATCATTTCAAAACTATTAACCCTAATGGCACCAAATTTTGTACACATGATAATATTGTAGGCATGTTTATGTAGTTTAAAATTAATAAATTTTGGATGAAAATTGTAAAAGATTTAAACTCACATAAGTGTCTCCTTAAGCGACATTACGGCCAAGTTTTGAAATTTTAAAATTTGTTGACCAATTAATTTCAAATTAGGTGAGTTTGCTGTGCCTGTAATTTTAAATAATATTATCAAATTTCATAAAGTGTCATGCCTTATTTCTTTAGATATTAATTTTCTCTCTCTTATTGTAGTAACAATAAAATAGTCCCGTGCGTAGGCCTATTTTCAAAACATCTCTGTCGGTGTCAGAATCGTCGTGTTTTAGTTAGAATTGTTCGTGTTTTAAAATTCTGTGAAAGACTTACATCTCATGATTAAGAAAACTGAGCATGGAGTTTTAAATTTCACCAATGGTTAATGAGATAAAAGTTTTAATATAAAAATAATTTTCGCTTCGTAATTTTCTGATGCCATGCACTACTTCATGAATTGAAGTAAGCTGAGTATTTTATAAACATTCATGTAAATGAGAAATGAAAGTAGGGACCTCTTTATTGACTAAAAACGTAGTTTTGATGGAACACAATTTTAGTAGGTGTGGTACGTTTAAAAAGCTGCAGATAGCGTTTTAAAAATGGCCGCCAAGGGTTCAAAATTGGCGATAGAGCAAAATATCGAACAAAATGAATAAAAATTGTAAAATAAAAAAGTTTAGGGTAACTATTTAGGTTATATATATCGCTGGTCAAATACTACAACCACCCCAAATCTAATGTTTTGAGATAATTAGGAAAGAGCTTTTGCGCATCCAAGCTATTGTCTCCATGTGTAGTAACGATGTGTAGCAGAATTTTTAAACAAATTATTTGGCTTAAGAAACTAAGCTTACTATTTAAATAACCCACTAAAGTGAATTACTCAAAACCGTGAAAGTATCGAGTTACCTGGTTACAGTATTAGACCTGCGATTCTATATATTTCCGAGGTTTCGGTTCATTACGTCTAAGGACAGCAGGTCTAACGGGCAGTAGGTCTAATAAAACACGAAGTCTAATAACAAATGTCCAATAGCAACTCAGGTCTAAAAGAAAAATGTCTAATGTAATTTGTAAGTAAGTATATTGTACTAGAAATTACGGGAAAACGGCTGAACGGATTTTAATAAATGACCCCTCATTTTGAAGCTTGGAATCCAAAGTTTTCAGAAAAATAGTACTTTTCAGTGAAATGTTAATTTTCCTACATCATTTTCCCATTTTCCAAAATCCATCTGTCGTAATTTTTTGGAAATAATGGCTTTTCAGAATAAAAAACACAAACACACTACAATAAACAATAGGCTATTACACGAAGGCCATGACCTGCAGGATTGCTGACATATTTAGAGTTCAAATTCAATTCAGTTAAATAAATTAAATTAGGTTTATTACCGAATTAAATCGATACAGAAATAAATATAATAATTGGATTTTAAAAACTTCAAGACTTGCTAAAAATAATTTACAGCTGTGTATTGGATATTAAAATCTACAAAATTTGAGGTAGTTTGATGACATTATTACCATTAGAAATGAAATATTATTATAGTTAATGCCATGATGTGAATATTTTTCATTAATTATACATATTAATGCTATATTGAAGATATGAAAGTGAAACGTTTTGGTGTTATGTAAGTAGATGTAGAGAATATCTTAAATTGTATCTTCATTTCTATAATTTACTGAGTGGCGGCTATTATATATATAAAACAAAACTTACGTAAGATAATATTTTTATAGTTATTAATCAAGTGGGGTTGGGTCTTTTTCATATACTTAATGGCGGTGTGGTGTAGATATTTACATGCGTCACTCTCTTCAGTATTGGCTAGAGAAAGCGAAAAAATTAGAGTTTCTAAGGAAAGACCAAAAGGTATTACTTCCTGATAAAATAAGAGGCCTGTAAAATTTTGTAGTCTCCCGATCATTTCAACAGATCTCTTAGCAGGATAAAATGATTTTTCCTTCTACATTTCAAGCTCTACATGCAGCAGCTATACCAAGATGCTATGTCTATTGTTCGAAAGCAAAGCAAACCTTATACTTTTTTAACTTTCACCTATAATCCACAATAACCTGAAATAGCTATTGCTTTACTCCAACATGAAAAACCCACTGATAGTCCTAACATTGTTACTTGCGTTTTCGCGTTAAAACTCAAAAACTGAAGGTGGATAAGTTCAAGAAAAAGTATTTGGCATTAAAAAAAACCATTCAGAAGGAGTATGTTTCATTATTATGGAAGCAAATAACTTTCAAAATATCCGGTATTCTTCACTGAAAATAAATCTGAAAAATTTTTATTTGAATGTCTAATGAACTCAGTTTGCAGCATTTGCTGCACAAGCCACTAGTGTATGTATAAATCTCAAATAATTTTAACAATACAGTACTTACTAAAAAGTTGAAATTGTTACGACAATGAACATACGTTTCCTTAGTAATACGGTACCTTGTCAGTTTCAGAAAATTTTTAACAAAATGAATAACATATACATAATTCGCCTGAAGGTAAAAAAAAAAAAAAAATTATTCATAATATTTTCGACTACCACTTAAGATTGAGAAGTAGAACCAGCAATAGGATCTACTGGAGACGTTCACTCAGAGACGCTTGCAATGCTACTTGTGTTACCAATGAGGACTTTGATAACATTCAAGTCTACAAATGTGGAATGTGTTTAATCTTGTATTAAACGGACTCCAAAGAACTATAAATAGTGTTGAAGGATGGCAAACGAAATTTCAAAAAATACTCATAACACAGCTCCTGGCAGGACATGGAAGAGTTCAGCATCCTGTAAAGAAATCGTACCAAAGGTAGGCCTAAGTAGAGAGAATGGTAACATGTTACCAGCAGTATAAATATCATGGAGAAATTGATTTGTACTTAACTTCAAGCTACAGGCTGAAATCCATGCTGTACTGGAAGATGAAAATGAATATTAATCTATATTTTCATCGCTCAACTATTTCAACATTAGGCCTGAGTTATATGTAACAAACAATAATATACAGATAACAGATGTATTACTGTTATAATTTAGGCATAATAGTATTAGATGTCATTACAAGTTAGACTACGTAGTATTAGACATTTTTGTAAATAGGACTAGGTTGTATTAGACTTGGTTCCAAAGACAAAATGACATTAGACTTACAAAATTAAACATTCTTGCACTGAACTTAAAATCCTTATACCTACTGACCTCTAACCATTTCCCATTTTGACCAAAGCCTCAGTCTTCGTATTCCTTAAAAATTTCATTCAACAAAATGACTAGATAGTTCATTCCTCGTCAAACCTGGATAGAATTTATTTGAATAAAACCTACTTCAGCAATAGATATTGCTTCTGTTAATAATATAATTTGATATTCAAGCAATACCTATTAATAAAGAGTCATCTACCTCCATCAAGTAGTTCTGCAGTATGTCAGTTTAGTATATAGATCAAAACAAAAGTTCCGATTTTCATTTCAACAAAGATCCCTGCAGATATTTAAAGCGGAAAAGATTTAGAATTGCAAACAGGAAAAATGTTTTGTAAAATAGGATGAAATAAAAAAATTAAACATAACACTCTCGTGTTACTACAGAATATATAGGCCATTTAATGAGCAATTTTCGTTTCTTGTCAATATCTCGTGTAGACGTCATATCACATAATATAACACAAACCAATTATTTTATTTTACTAGCACTTAAAATAAAATCATGATCAATGTATTCCTAAATAACGCCGGAAATGAAAACCAATTTGCTTTATAAATGATTTGTCTGTCCGGCCTTGCACTCGGGTGAGACTGCGGAGAGGGAAGCCTCTCGCACGCAGAAACCAGTAGTTCGAACCCCGCTAAGAAGCGGTACAATTTCCTTGTTTGGTTCTGGCGTGCAGTAGAGAACCGTGAGGTTTGCGTGTTTCTGGTTGTGAAATGAATAGTGAATATTACAAGAACCAATCAATAACAAAGAGAACGAATATCCTTGTAAGTATAATAGAATATTACACAAGTTTTTTCAACATAACAACTTATGTTTATGCTGTGAAACGTGCATAATAAAATATAACACACAATTGTGAAGTTTGTAGCCTACACTTCAAATATTATAAACACATTTCAAAACCTGCAGAAATAGAGACAATGATATTTATATTAATAATAATAATAATAATAATAATAATAATAATAATAATAATAATAATAATAATAATAATAATAATAATAATAATAATAATAATGGTACAGAGAGTTGGCACACGGTATAAAATCATTCTGACACAAAAAATATTTTTATTTTATTGGGTTATTTTACAACGCTGTATCAACATCTAGGTTATTTAGCGTCTGAATGAAATGAAGGTGATAATGCCGGTGAAATGAGTCCGGGGTCCAGCACCGAAAGTTACTCAGCATTTGCTCGTAATGGGTTGAGGGAAAACCCCGGAAAAAACCTCAACCAGGTAACTTGCCCCGACAGGGATTCGAACCCGGGCCACCTGGTTTCGCGGCCAGACGCGCTGACCGTTACTCCACAGGTGAGGATAAAAAAGATGTAAATACACTTAATTACAAATGAGCTATCATTGATAGAAGGTATTAAAATATAACCAAAAACCCGAAGGAGATGGGACTTAGTTCAAATATCTATATCGATCTGCAAAATTCCGCTTTTATATCAACTTAAGTTTATATGGGGTGGAGTAGCATGATCTGTAGGCCTACTTAATCCATTAATTTTATTACACAGAAGATTAATAAAAATTTGTCTAACCAAAAATTTGGATTTCCCAACAAATATAATTTATACACGTTTTAAAGTATTAACTATTGAAGAAATGTATAAATATAGTTTGCTAACTTACTACCACAGAAATAGAATAAAACATAAATCTAATCGACATGAATATCGTCCTCTAAGATAAAAGTCTACTTTCCCATTAATTGAGCCTAAATGTCATACAAGTGCAGCTCTTAAACATGGTGCTAGTTTCGTCCCAAGACTTTATAATAAAATTACAAATAATTTTCCAAATTTAAAATATTTTACAATTGAACATTTTAAAAAAGAAATTTATAAAATTATTCGTGATATATAATACTAACAAAATGTGTGTATCTTTTTTTGCTTTTCATTTCTGTCGACTATATTCATGTTTTTATTGAATATCACTAGCTTTTCTCTGACTATCAATATATATTAAATGCGTCATTTTCTATTTTTTTTTGCTCTTGTGTGTTTTCTGGTTTGAATTAAGTTAATTACTGTATTTAGTAAACTGTCTTTGTAAATTTTATGCTATATTATTGGCTAAGACAACACCGTACACGAGCCTGGCTCTTACGGTAGTAGCTAAAAATATTTTTGTTTTACAAATTTAATTTGTACTGACTTTGCTAGCTAAATAAATAAATAAAATAAATAAATATGAGTTAGAAATATAAAGATAGAAACTTGTCAATGCGTCCATTCCTACCTTCAACAGACCGTCACAAATATGAAACGATGATGATGATGATGAATAAATTATTTTTGAATGAACAGCTTTCTACATCTAGAGACGTAGAGGACGAAACTTATATTTGAAGAAAACTAGAAGAATAATATAGAAAATAGAGGCTTGAATTAAATTACGAAAACATCAAAATATACTTACGAACTGATCATTGAGAAGAACATCAGATCAATGAGAATGCAATTCCAACAGTGAAATGTTTTAAATAGTTTTGTTCTATTACGTAAGAAAATAGTTAATCTGACTTTGAAATCGAAAAACGAATTTTTGAAACAGAGAATTTCGTTTAGTATGATGCAATCGGTGTTATAAGGCAAGAACATTTTACTGAGAACAAGTTATTAATATAAAATTAAATTGAAATATCACAAGTATAGTAAAATATGGTGTCGAAACATGGCACGTTCAAAGAGATACAAAAGAAGAAATTTTATTACTAGCCATAGAAATGGATTATTTGAGGAGCGAAGCAAGGTACAGTAGAACTCCAATTATCCGAACTCCAAATATCCGGATCGCCAATTATCCGGATCACGTTTCAGAATAGTTTGAAACTGTTTATTCAAAGAAAGTTGCGTATGTTTAGGTTTTTTTATTTCTTGTACTTTAATGCCAAACATCAGTAAAGTTCTATTCTATACGGAATATGAAGAGTTTTTATAATTTTAATACATTTAAAATTTTATTTTATTTGAAACGTGTAATTTTGTTCATTATAAAGTATAGGCCTATAGTCATTTGGTGCAGATGAAAATAAAACACTCAAAGTTTTCCGTCTGTAAGTTTGAAGCACCGAAATAAACAAAAGACGGTAACAATCGAAAAAATGCAATAATTTTCATTACTACAATTAATTATACAAGATAGATGCCAAAGTAAAGTTCAATATGATTTTCGCTGGCAAAATTTGAATCTCTGACTCTAAAATGTCCACAACAGACTCGTACATTTTGTGATAATCATCTGGATGAAGTGCATGTAACAACTGAACTTTATAAGGGATCACATGAAGACGTTTCTTTAAAGCTCTCTGAATTGTTGTTTTCGAGACTCCTAATTTTCGGGCACATTTACGAACTGATTTCTTTGGTCTCCTAACAAATGCTCTTAGGATGACTTCTACTGTTTCATTGTCGATGGTCTTTCAGTACACTTTTTCTCCAATAGGCTTCCAGTCTCTATCCCAACGACGAATGTTATTCTCGTGTGGTGATTCTTCGCGACAAAATTCAAACAACCGGTAATATAACTGTTTTATAAATTCTAACTTTTGACAGCAGACTAGATGACAAAAGCTTCTGAACCGAATAATAACACGCATTTCCCATATTTATTCTGGGTTTAATTTCCTCCCGAGTTTCATTTACATTTGTTACTGTTGCTCCAAGATATTTGAATTTTTCCACCTCTTCGAAGGATAAATCTCCAATTTTTATATTTAATGCTCGAAGTTCTCCATCATATACATATAGGGTGGAAGGTAAGGTAGTACATTAATTGTAGGATGTGATTCCTTAAAATATAATGAGCAAAAAAGTCTAATATCATTTTGCTCGTTTTTGCGAGGTTTTTGAAGAAATAATACTTTTATGCCGACTGTTTAAAATATGCTGTACATCCAATTGCACACTAATGCAATGCAAACATCACAACAGCTGATCAGTTGCGAGTACTACGCAAACCGTCTCCCGTTTCGACAGCGATGCCAGATTTTTAGACCTTCTGTACGTGACTCGACAATCAATGTTTCCAATGTTTCTTCAATCGATTAATTCGAAATCTGTGAATTTTCTAATTAAAATACTGCTGCAACGTGAACATAACAAACGTTCTCTTCGTTGTTATACAAGAAATTAAACCGCATTTTAAACAGTATTCGTAAAATTCGCGATCGAAATGTCGACATAAAAGTATTATTTCTTCAAAAACCTCGCAAAAACGAGCAAAATGATATTAGACTTTTTTGTTCGTTGTATTTTAAGGGATCACAACCTACAATTAATGTACTACCTTACCTTTCACCCTGTATAAGAAAACAGCGTTTATTAAAAGTCACAAGTAAATTATTGGAATAAAAGTCTGGTGGAACTTGCAAGCGACACTTACATGGGAATATCACCATGTAATTAAAGGCATGTGTCGATATTAATTCAGGAACGTTTCGCATGCAATTCAGTCATTTGATTAAGTAACAGCAATAATAATGATGGACATCTGTTGTCCACCATCATTTGTTCCCACTGGACACTTCAGATCAGCGGCGTTGCTACAGCCCCTTGCAGAGGTATTAGCAATTTGTTTCATTTTGGCCCATATGCGAATTTGACCCTACTGGTCCTCCGAGATTAGAAGGTTAACATGTTTCCTATTTTATCAGAGTGAGTTCGCACTCGGCTGAGAGCGGCAGTGCATATTTTAGCATGGATACTTTCCGAAAGGAAATATACATTATTATCGTATTGTTCGTATTCATAGCAAAGAACATCAGAAGTTTTAGCATGTCTTTCTTCAGAAAGGATATAAATTCAATGATTAAATGTGCTTTCTATATTCTGTTCAGAGCGATTAATTTTCAATAGCGATGCATATTAGGCGATTAGAATTTTCAACCCTTTTTCCTTGAAAAAGATGTTTGTGCAAACACTCGTGATGCTCCACTTCGATTACTGTGGTATTCTGTTTACTGACCTAAGGGTTACTTCGGCTCAGAGACTGTAACGTGTTAATAATATGTGCATCCATTTCGTCTACAATATTCGCCGGACTGATCACGTAACACCATCCCTCCAAATGTTGCCCTCGCTCCCTCTAGAAAATCGTAAGAAAATCCACTGCCTTTCCCTCCTCTTTCACATATTGCATTTCTCCACTCCTGTCTATCTTGCGTCTCGTTTTCAAAATTTATCCACCCACCACAATCTAGACACACGATCACAACACTCCTCTATATTGTTCATTCCTTCCCACCGAACATCCTCATATTCATCTTCTTTCACTGTGGCTGTTCCTCGACTTTGGAATTCCCTACCGAGTAATGTCAGGGACTGTCAGACATCAAACCAATTTAAGAGTAGACTAGGAAATATTTTTCTAACAATTCTTGTTAACAATAATAGCTGTTTCAAGTTTCTCAATGTTTAATGGTTTTATATATATATATATATATATCACATAATAAATATTTAAATTATCTCATTATTATTATTATTACTATTATTATTATTATTATTATTATTATTATTATTATTATTATTACAATTTCTTCCCAATGTTTATTATTGTCTCAGTAACATTACTTATTCAACTTTTATTATTTATTTCATGTTGTTTTATGGTCTAGATATTACTGTAATAACTATGTAGGCTAACCAATTGTATTCAATTACAATTAGAGTCTGGCTGGGCGGAAGAGAAAGCCTGCTGGCCTTAGCTCTGCCAGATTATTGAAATAAATAAATAAAAATAAATTATTAGCAGCATTGCTTCATCGAAACGCTGGTAAATATTGAGTCTATCTTATACTTTCTGTGTGCATTCTTGGCAAAATTGAACCCATTCTGAACTATTTCTTTTCAAAGGTAAGAAAGCTATGAGTCAAAGTTCCTGGTTTTTCGAGAGCAACGCATTGCTAAGGGTGATATATAGGGCTTTCAAAACTGGAGCAAAATTTCAATTGAAATTGAATGACAGGATTTTGGACATAAAGCAAAAAATATTCAGACAGTTCGATGTGTGTCAGTGAAACTTACAGCAGAGTCCGTATAGGTCAGTTTCTATCTGATGCTTTTCTAATTCACTGCGGGCTAAAGCAAGGAGATGCATTATCACCTTTCCTTTTTAACTTCGCTCTAGAATATTCCATTAGGAAAGTTTAGGATAACAGAGAGGGTTTGGAATTGAACGGGTTACATCAGCTTCTTGTCTATGCAGATGACGCGAATATGTTAGGAAAAAATCCTCAAACAATTAGGGATAAAAGGGGAATTATACTGGAAGCAAGTAAAGCAATAGGTTTAGAATTAAATCCCGAAAAGACAAATTATATGATTATGTCTCGTGGCCAGAATATTGTACGAAATGGAAATATAAAAATTGAAGATTTATTCTTCGATGAGGTAGAAAAATTCAAATATCTTGGAGCAACTGTAACAAATATAAATGACACTCGGGAGTAAATTAAACGCAGAATAAATATGGAAAATGCGTGTTATTATTCGGTTGAGAAGCTTTTGTCATCTAGTCTGCTGTCCAAAAATCTGAAAGTTAGAAGTTATAAAACAGTTATATTACCGGTTCTGCATGGTTGTGAAACTTGGACTCTCAATTTGAAAGAGGTACAGAGATTAAGGGTGTTTGAGAACAAGGTTTTTAGGAAAATATTTGGGGCTAAGATGGATGAAGTTACAGGAGAATGGAGAAAGTTACACAACGCAGAACTGCACGCATTGTATTCTTCACCTGACATATTTATTAACATTAAGTCGAGACGTTTGAGATGGGCAGGGCATGTAGAACGTATGGGCGAATCCAGAAATGCATATAGAGTGTTAGTTGGGAGGCCGGAGGGAAAAGACCTTTGGGGAGGCCGAGACGTAGGTGGGAGGATAATATTAAAATGGATTTGAGGGAGGTGGGATATGATGATACAGACTGGATTAATCTTGCACAGGGTAGGGACCGATGGCGGGCTTATGTGTGGACGGCAGTGAACCTCCGGGTTATCGGCACGATTTTTTTTATCTCTATTGTCATATTTTTAACAATCCGTTATTGAAAGAACAAACAATCTATGTTCCATCCTTTCTCTTCCCCCGGTCATTGGTAAAAGTATTTGAACTTCTTAATGACAATTTGCGTTGCTTCATGTGTTGTTAATTTATTTAATTTAATTAATTTATTTAAATATAAATATACAGAATTAAGAATATAATTACAAACAAACAAGAGAAATAGAAATAAAATAATGCAATCAATATAAAAAAGGAGATACAGTATTAACAAAATTTGAGACCGAATGAGCAGCGCTCATGTTCGGTCGCAGTTCAGACATAATATTAATAGGCCTATAAGATAATATAAAATAAAATAAAATAGGAAATGAAATTAAAATTACAGTTACAGAAATTATATAATACAATATTAATATAAGAGAAATATAGAAAATAAAAGAATAATAATAATAATAAAAATAAATAAGTAAAATAAAATAGGAACTAAAATTTAAATTACAGCGGAAATGGAATTATATAATATAATATTAACACTAGAGAAGAATAATATCGCACGTGAAAAGTAGGACTATATATATATATATATATATATATATATATATACAGGGACATCATTTTACTTTTACTTAAATTTTTATTGTACCTGAGTTTTTGAATGTACTTCACTTCCACCCCTTCTACTAATGAAGTTCAACCGTCTTCCACACAGATCCAAGACCGCATATACAGTCATAGTAGCCTTACCGTCACAGTACGTTCCAAAAATATGTTCGCGTTTTCCAATAACGAAAGAGCTTTTGAATATTGCATCATTTTCGCACAGGTACTGTCGTCCATTTGTCTACGTCGCATTCCGGTTTTCCCACCAGCTGCTATTCGCCTCTCGGTAAAGGCTAGTGGCTCGGCTGTCTTAGCTCTTTTCTGAGAACATTAATTTCTGTTAGGAATTGGACATATACGTAATATTATACCCATACAACAGTTTAAAATAACTTAAATAAAAGGGCCTCGCTAAGTAATTAACTGTCACGTGATTTCCCTCCTTTCTACGATCCTGCGATATAATCACTTGGACGGACAGTAGATAAAATGTCTGAGTAATTTTATCTTTTCGGATCGAGCAGAAGTGAAGATTGAATTTACAGTACGTAAGGTACTCTTTTAGAGAGTAGGTACACAATTATTTGAACATGAGTTACTAGTACGAAGGACGAAACTGGTAATTGGAATTACATACATTAATCGAATTGAACCGCCACCATTTTGAAAAATGTGTTTAAATATCCATATTATGATTATTTTTCAATTTAACTTCATTCTCTATATTGTACGCTAATGTGCTGTACACAGTATAATATACACTGCATAATGAATACGTTCGCATGGATAATTCAGTTGGTGAGTAAAAACACTCATTGTTAATACTAACTGTATTCTGATTAAACAAAAACCTAATGAAAATTATCAAACTCATAAGCGTGATATTTCATAGTTTACGTAAATGGATGAATTACTTTTCTTCTCTCCTATACCTAGTAAAGTGATTTGTTTGTATATTACGCCATCAAACTACAGTCATGGAAGGGGTTAGCAACCGTTGATTCAAAGGTATAGGCAGGTTAATATCAGAAATGTTAGTAAAAATAAAATGATGTCCCTGTATATATACATACAGTATATATTTCAAAATTATAGAATACAAATATAATATAGGTCGATTAATTCATACACATAGGCTATAAATTTACTTAATAAAATTGAAGATATTAACACGTTTCTAATTTTCTTGTTATATGTTAGTGGGTTACATGTTACAAGTTCTGGGTGTAATTTAGTTAAAGCATTGTACAACCGAGTTATGTAGATATCTTTGAGAGATTACTAACCTCTACACCAAATGTTGAAAATTCTTTATTTATTCGGCTGGAAATTCACTTAATGACCAGTTTTTAACGTCAAATTAGGCAGAAATTTTGACTCCCTGTCACGAGGTGCGCAGATGTTTATTCTTTATTCTGTACATTTGTCATCAAAATTATTATTCTTATAGAGATCCAGTTGTTACAAATTTATTTAATAGTCCCAGTATTGTGTTTCTTTGGGGGGGATTACGAACACCAAATTCTCTCTGGTATACCGTTTGAGTACTTGTAATTGAATTCGTAATCCAGTATTGCTTGGCAAGACGAAACCGTTGATTTAATATGTACTGCATTTTCAGTGACTAAAACAAATGACTGTATCAGCTGCCAATAATAAGCAATTTTTCCCTTGAAATTATTCAAATCAGCTTTACAGGGAAATGTACCTGAAAGCAAGATTTGTAGGCACAGTAAGTGTATGTTAAATAAGGAATTTTTGGTTTATTTTATCAATCATCTCGCGACCCCTTAGCTCCTTAATTCAATTCAATTTATTTGGCCATTAGACATACAGTTTTAGGCTTCGTCAGAATACATTGAAAAAAACATATAAATCCATTTTAAAAAACACTAATAACAGAAACAGTAAAATTTAAGTAATACAATGAAAACATGAAATAATCTGAAAATTTTAAATTGAAGAAAACTAACTGAATTGCAATTAAACTTATTTATTAAAAAGCAATGTCATACAAATTTGTGTTGAAAAACTCAGCAACAGAATAAAAATGATTATTTAATAACCAATTGTAAAATCTAGTTTTGAAACTATTGATTGGTAATTTATAATATTGACTTGGGAGCTTATTATATAATTTCATCCCATAATTAAAAAGTTTGTGTTGCTCTTGTGTAATCTACAATATGGAATATTAATTTGTTCACTATTTCTAATTTCATGATCATGTATGTTGGCCACTGATGAGTAATTGTCGATATTTTGTCGAGTGTAAAGTACTAGATCACACACACACACACACACACACACATATATATATATATATATATATATATATATACAAATTTATGATTTTTAAAATCCGTGATTGTCTGAAAAGTGGCCGACAATGTTCCTGATAGTTTGATTTAGGCCTACATAGAATTCTAATGCCCTTCTTTTGTAAAATCAAGACGCTTCCAATTTTGGTTCCATTTCCCCAGAAAATTAGGGCATATCGAATTATCGACTAAAAGAAAGAAAAGTAGGCACATCTCAAATAATTTTGAGAAACGCAAGTAGTTAATTTCTTTAGCAAATATAAAACTCTTGATAGCTTTGTGCATATGTATTCGATGTGCTTATCCCATGTTAAACTGGAGTCTATAAAAAGTCCCAGAAATGTCGTGTACTTGAGTCTGTTGTCCTTATTTATTAGATAATTTAGGCTGAAAGTTAAGTTGATAGTTTTTTCTTGATTAAGCAAGAAACCATTAGATTCAAACTATAAAGCCATCTGTGATAGAGTGTCGTTGTTGAGAGCATGTAATTGATTTAGAGCAGAGGAAGAACATAGGAAAGTAGTGTCATCTGCATACACAATTGTTATTGCTTTAATGAATTCTGGAAGGTCATTTATTGCTATTAAAATAATAGGGGACCAATTATTGAGCCTTGAGGAACCCCATAATGTGTAGTGGTGAGACTTGACCAATTTTCATCTATAGCAACTAACTGACTTCTGCCATGAAGATAGGTTCTAAAAACATTTAGTGTGTTCCCTCGAATACCATAAAATTCTAATTTTGATAAAATTAAATTATGATCAACACAATCGACCTTCCTGGGAGTCGCGACTCCCCAGTTTGGGATTATATTATTCACTGTTACACAAGTTTCTTTACACCACAGTTAAGTGCCGATGGAAGTCTGAAATCATTGTTAAGATCCTTAAGATTGCCTTGATGATACAGACGTCTAATCTTTGTAGGATTATTCAGTAATGTATATTGTACTACGAGACTAAAAACTTTAAATCTTTTAAATATGAAATAACACAGAAAGTATGATTTGTTGTACGAAATAACACAGACATTGAACAATATTTATACCTAAATTTTCTTAGGCCACATACTTTTTTTGAACCTATCCACCTTCAGTTTTTGAGTTTCAACGCGGAAACCCAAGTATCAATGTCAGGACGATAGCAATAGCTTTTTCATGTCATTGTGGATTGTAGGCGAAAGTTAAAAAAAAATGTCAGGTTTGCTAGGTTCTGGAATAATAGCATTTTGCTGCATGTAGAACTTGAAATGTAGAGCGTAAAATCATTTTACCCTACTAAGAGATCATGCTGAAATGATCTGGAGACTACAAAATTTTCTAGGCCTCTTATTTTATTAGTAAGTAATATATTTTTGTCTTTCCTTAGGAACTGTATTTTTTTCGCTCTCTCGAGCCAATACTGAAGACAATGACACATATCAATATCTACACTACACCGCCAATAAGTATATGAAAAAGACCCAACCCCACTTGATTGAGAACTATAAAAATATTTTATATTTAAAAACAATACTATTACCTTACGTAAGTTTTGTAGTTATATATAGCCGCCACTCAGTAAATGGAGATCTAAATTAAGATATTCTCTACATTTACTTACATAACCTCAAAACGTTTCACTTTCATGCCATCAATATAGCATTAATATTATGTATAATTAATGAAAAATAGACGCATCATGACATTAACCATAATAATATGTAATTTCTAAAATGGTAATAATGTCATCAAGCCACCTCAAGCTTTGTAGATTTGAATATCAAATAGACAGCTGTACTCACAAAATTATACACTGCAGAATGAGACCTGTAAATTATTTTTAATAACAAATTGAATTTGAGCTCTAAATATGTCGGCAATCCTGCTGGCCTTCGTGTAATAGACTATTGTTTATTGCAGTGTGTGTTTTGTTTGTCCTGAAATTCAATCAAGTCGGCCGTGATTCAATAAAATTAGTTCTCAAAACTGACAACAGATGGATTTTGGAAAATAGGAAAATTATGTAGGAAAATTGACATTTCACTGAAAACTACTACTTTTCCGAAAAACTTTGGATGCCAGGCATGAAAATGAGGGGTGACTCATTAAAATCCGTTCAGCCGTTTTCCCGTAATTTCCATTACCAGTTCAAATTATATATATTTAAAATTTTTATTCACCGGAAAATAGGATCCTAGTTGTCATTATAAAGCCAAATAGCAGTGTTTTTTTCTGAATAATTTATATTTGTGTGACTTGCATTTGCTATAAGGAATTGCAGTTGTCTTATAAATCAATTATTAAATAATATAGGTATTCTTGGTCTGTTATTTAGCAAGTATTAAAACCAAACATTAGCTAGGTTTGTGTGAAGAACACGGGGCAGCGCGTAACATTTTGAGTTGAGATATTTAGGACACACCCACACACCCCATTAGATAGGTTCTGAGTCTTCATTCCTTTATGGACATGCGACCGACCGAAGCTTCAGACTAATTCTCTCCCACCCCCTTGAAGCCGCTCTCTCTTTCTCTCCTCTATTCTCTCTTCAGTTCTGAGCCATTGTCTCCAGGCCTGTCTCATTTCCACCCTGCTAATTAAACAGCCAAATGCCAAAATCACATCCTCAATTCCAATTTGACTCATTTATTATTTTTTTATTCAGAGCTCCGCTCCGTCTGTTTTTGAGCAATCTGCAGTTGCTGGGAGAGTCTGGCCGCTTCTTTCCTATTTGAGAAGTCCTTATTTTATTATTCATAAATAACTCATCTTCTTCCTTCAATAACTGCAAGCAAAATGAAAGAGTGGCTTATGTGTTAATGAAAACTCCTACATCAGAAGCGAGTCTCCTGTGATTTACACAGAAATACATGTTATTTTTATTATTGTACAGGGACATCATTTTATTTTTACTAACATTTTTAATATTAACTTGGCTATACCTCTGGATCAACGCCGTTTGCTACCCCTTCCACGACTGGAGTTTGATGATACTGGCGTAATATATAAACAAATCACTTTACTAGGTATAGGAGGGATGAAAAGTAGTTCATCCATTTAAGTAAACTAGGAAATATTGCGCTTTTGAGTTTGATTATATTCATTAGGTTTTTGTTCAATAAAAATACAGTACAGTATTAACAATGAGTGTTTTTACTCACAAACTGAGCTGTCCATGTGGACGTATTCATTATGCAGTGTATATTATACTGTCTACAGCACATTAGCGTACAATATAGAGAATGAAGTTAAATTGAAAAATAATATAATCATGATATGGACATTTAAAAACATTTTTTAAAATGGTGGCCCTTCATTTCGATACAGGCTTCAGTTCTAATGTGCAAATTATCGCACTATAGATTATTGTACCTAATCCCAATTACCAGTTTCGTCCTTCGTACTAGTAACTCATGTTGAAATAATTCTGTACCTACTCTATAACAGAGTACCTTACGTACTGTAAATTCAATCTTCACTTCTGCCCGATCCGAAATGATAAAATTACTCAGACATACTATGTTCGTCCAAGTGGTTATGTCGTAGGGTCGTAGGGTCGTAGAAAGGGAGGAAATCACGTGATAGTTAATTACTTAACGAGGCCCTTCTATTTAAGTTATTTTGAATAGTTGTATAATATTACGTAGACGTTCAATTCCTAAGAGAAATTAATGTTCTCAGAAAAGAGCTAAGACAGCCCAGCCACTAGCTGGCGAATAAAAGCTGGTGGGGGGGAAACCGAGATACGACGTAGACAATGGATGACAGTACCTGTGCGAAAATGATTTAATATTGAAAGCTCTTTCGTCACTGGAAAAGGCGAACATATTTTTGGAACGTCCTGTTTACTATGATCGTAAGGCTACTATGACTCTATATGCGGTCTTGTATCTGTGTGGAGGACGATTGAACTTCATTACTAGAAGGGGTGGGAGTGAAGTACATTCAAAAACTCAGGTGCAATAAAAATTGAAGTAAAAATAAAATGATGTCCCTGTACATTCAACATGAAGAACCCTATTTCGCTGGAAGGTACATTAGGATTTTAGTTGTTCCACCCTGTTATAAAATATTCGCTGTCATCCACTTCCATTCCTTCACGTTTTAACCGCTTAATGATTTTAACATAGATATTGCAATTAGTTTTTCATATGAAGTAAGACGAAGTTTGTAATGTCTTGGTTGCCTCTCTCATGTTCGAACATTGGAGACATTAGTAAGCACAATAAGCCTCAGACTGAGGTCCCTGCGTCAAAATAACCATAATTGTAGTGCGCCTCTATAAAAGAAATGAAGTATTGCATAGAGATACAAAAAATGTTCTTTCAGATGATTTAACAACTATAGAGTGTCGGGAGGAAATTAAACGCAGAATAAATATGGAAAATGCCTGTTATTATTCGGTTAAGAAGCTTTTGTCATCTAGTCTGCTGTCAAAAAATCTGAAAGTTAGAATTTATAAAACAGTTATATTACCGGTTGTTCTGTATGGCTGTGAAACTTGGACTCTCACTTTGAGAGATGAACAGAGATTGAGGGTTTTTGAGAATGAGGTTCTTAGGAAAATATTTGGGGCTAAAAGGGATGAAGTTACAGGAGAATGGAGAAAGTTACACAATGCAGAGCTGCACGCATTGTATCCTTCACCTGACATAATTAGGAACATTAAATCCAGACGTTTGAGATGGGCAGATCATGTAGCACGTATGGGCGAATTCATGAATGCATATAGAGTGTTCGTTGGGAGGCCAGAGGGGAAAATACCTTTGGGGAGGCCGAGACGTACATGGGAAGATAATATTAAAATGGATTTGAGGGAGGTGGAATATGATGATAGAGACTGGATTAATCTTGCTCAGGATAGGGACCAATGGCGGGCTTATGTGAGGGCGGCAATGAACCTCCGGGTTCCTTAAAAGCCAGTAAGTAAGTAAGTAAGTAAGTAAGTAAGTAAGTAATTAAGTAAGAGTATCACTTTAAAATGTTCTCATAGACGTCAAAACTCACACAACAAGTCGCAAAAATACTTACTTACTTCCAAATGGCTTTTAAGGAACCCGAAAGTTCATTGCCGCCCTCACATAAGCCCGCTATCAGTCCCTATCCTCTGCAAGATTAACCCAGTCTCTATCAGACATATGTAACAATGGTAATAACTGAAAGAAAATTCCTCCAGTTTGACAAATCATTACTTTTTTCTGTTAATAAAACTACATGATGAAGATAAATCAATCCTTAAAAGTGTCACGTTTTTACGCATATATCAGCTGAAACTTTCTAGAGAAAACGTCTTCAAAGTTGCATGCCAACACTGATTTCGGTCTTTGAAATTATTATGAAGGTACGCAAATTAAATCCTATGAATGTCGTGTTTTTACTTATAAATAATGGAACATACAACAAAAATGTCAGAACTGTAAAAGAAATATGAACTCTTTTAGAAAAGACATTATAATTTTCGACTAGAAAATTAGTTATTTATTCTATATCTCTGATGTTGTACAGTTCATTGACAGAACTAACACTCTGATAATGTCTTCAATTATTATGGAAAATTAAGATTTTAAGGGAAGATGATGGTACTTTTTGGTGAAAAATGAGTAAATTAAAAAAAAGTCTTCAAAATGCCCTATGATATTTGTAGAATGCATAGCATAATATTTTGTGGGTATTTGTGCCCTTATCAGATGTTGAGACGCCATTGTTAAACTTCCTGCGTTATGGATTTTTAAATCACTCGCCCCCTTTTATTGTTGTTTCCGGTAAATTGAATTTTCAAAAAAAATTTATTTAAAATACTCCTTGATATGTGTGGAATGCATTGCATAACATTTCGTGAGTATTTGTGCCCTTATCGGATGTTGAGACGTCATTTTTAAACTTCCTGCGCTATGGATTTTTAAATCACTCGCCCCCTTTTATCGGTTTACGGTAACTTCATTTTTTTGCTACATTGCCAGACAAAAATGGATATAACTTCTGAACTATTAAAGATATATGCATGAAATTTAGAACACCCATTCTTCAGACTATTAGAAAACGTTTCTCTGTAACAGAATTTTATTAATTGATTTCATTTTAAAACTACGTCCGTTTGTTTGCAAGAAAGTAATTCGGAAAAGTGTTATTAAATTTTAATTGTTTATTTTACAAACCTAGGGACTAATATTAAAATACTGTTACTGACAGTTTGTAGAGTGTGCTTTTGCAAGTACATTGCAAAAAAACTGGATGAATCTACCTTTAAAATTGGTTTAGATATATCGGTTTTAGTAAAATCCTGCATTGGGTATATTTTTTTTCAAATCTGGGCCCCCATATATATTTTTTTTTTCTTTTAATATTTATTTTTGGTTGAGTTGCTACAGCTATGAGCTCTCTACATACAAAAAATTAATATTTTACACCAAATAGGAAAAAATAAAAAAAAAATACTATCCTCTCCCCTTAAGTAGGATATGATCTCCAAATCCGTTCTATACTGTAAGTGTTGAAATTTAAACGCTGCGGAAACATGACTTATAAAGAATAACAATGCAGATGCAAGATTTTTAGAAGGAAAACATGATAGGCCCTATATTTTATTAAATGACAAAATATTTTACCGCAGCTATATATTACATAGGTACTTTCTACACCACATTAATACATACATGCATTATTAGATATAACAGCCTACAATTATCACTACCAATTTTTTTCTAATAGCCAAGATGGAAAATCATATATTCAAGATTTCTATACTCCTGAAAGATAACGATGATGATGATGATGATGATGATGATGATGATTGCGACTTATGATGATGATGTCCCTAACTGTGATTATGGCAACCTTAAATATGAAAGTGTCCTAATTAGTTTCGAACTCCGAAATAAAATAAAATCTCCATTTATCCGTACATCCAAAAGAGAACACAGTAAGATTGTTCCCTAGTTAGAGTAGGCAATCGAGAAGCAATCCAATTACTAAAAGATTTCGATGAAATGAAATGAGTTACTGCAAATCAGCAAAGCATTAGAGTTTGTCTTCGTGGTCAGACCTCCTGCAGAGAATTTCTGATGATAATTCCATTTCTAGAGAAAAGAATTGTCTTAAGGAAGAGCGGATATTCAACTTTTTTCCTCCCTCCACGGAAGCAATTTATTTTATTGCTTGCAACTTTTCCCCTTCTGCCTCACGATTCTATCCTCGTATTTTTTTCATCTTTTTCTCTTGAATTTCCTCCCACCTTTATTCATCTCGCTCCCTATACGATCCTTCAACCCCTTTCCTTCTTTCTCATTTTTTTTTTATTATTTTTACGCGTTTCGTGCCATTACGTTCAAGATTTCTTCATCTTGAGTCTCCAACGCAAAATTATTTTTCATTCCCCTCGCTTCTCATCCATATTTCACCCTCCTTCGCGGACATTTCTCCACCCCTTTTCTCATTATAAACCCCCACCCTTGGTTTCTTTCTAAAATAACACCCTTTCCAATTTTTAACCGAGCCATTTTCACTACTTGTGTGCTATCAATTTTTAATTTATCGGGGCAGATGTCCAGTTCCCATGCTGCAAGATCGACCCCATGGTTGAATGAAAGTTCAGACTGTCTTTCTTTTTTAATGGTTTATGTATGTTGTTTCGAGTTACAGCTTTTTCCTCTTTTTAACAAACTGAAGCTGAAGTCATAAGCTAATTGCTGTATGTCTACACAGCGATTCTTGTTTGTAATAAAAAAATAACCTTCTAGGAGTTTATAGGCAATGAAAGATCAACATTTACATCACAAGAAAAGCAGTAGACATAGTGTCGGAGGTCACAGAAATAATCGTTCCTTACACAGACCAACATCGAGAAGCTTTTAAGAACGCTACAATCAAAATAAAATTAACCTCCTTATGTTTTATATTGTAGTAGCGATTCCATTTAACGTATATTTTCAACCGCAGACGCTGTTCACACATTATGCGATGAAAATATGGTGCCGAGTTTCTTGTTACTCCGCTTCCAATTAGCTTCACGCCATCCTATTTTCAACTATAGTAGATTTAATTTTTAATTATTATGTATTTATTTATTATATAATTATTCATTTATGTATTTATTCACTCACTCTCTATCTACTTATTTTCCATCCATTCATCAATTTTGTAAGCGTTTCTAAGAGCCGTATTCATAAACGAAACTTTGGATGAAGACTTCCCAAAGTCGACTTTCGTAGTAAAGTTTAACTTTGTTAAAAGTCCTAGTCATAGGCAATACTTCTGAGACTTTGACTTTGGTAAGTCGAGATTTGACGATCTTGTTCTAACGTTGGCAATCACAATCACTGCCTTCTAAACGAATTAAATTAATAGATAGTTGAAATAGAGTAGGCATTGCCACAATCAAAGCCATCTTTTGAGTCACAAATCAATGAAACAATTGAACATCGGTACATGTTAAGCAATTGGATGCACTTATGCAATATGGAACCAAGTCCAAAATACAGCTTTTGCGCTACAGCTGTTTTAGCAAATCGTTACAAATAAAATTCTACATCAATACTATTACGAAAGTAATGATTGCATTATTAACATTCTGAAATGCTCTTTCAGATCAATGGTGCAGCTCGCATCAGTATTTGACTCACACAGAGTAGAAGGGCAACATTGGAGTTGGTTCCATATTGCTTATTGCAAAAATGGATATTGGCACTTGGTTCCTACTTCTGTGATTCAAATGAGAGAGAGATGAGGCAAAAGTCTAGTTCAAATCCATGTTTAACACTTTATTATTGGAAAACTAAACATCCGAGACACTAATTGTGGGATTACAAATAAAATTTAAAATATATATATTCATTAGCATTTGTTCATACATTGACTTATCATTCCAAGGTGAAGTCAAGGGGAGCAGTGATTCCATAAACATCATCCTGTCCACACCTGTGGAGTAACGGCTAGCACGTCTGGCCGCGAAACCAGGTGACCCAGGTTCGATTACCGATCGGGGCAAGTTACCTGGTTGAGGTTTTTCCGGGATTTTCCCTCAACCCAATATGAGCTAATGCTGGATAACTTTCGGTGTTGCATCCTGGGCTCATTTCACCGGCATAATCACCTTCATCTCATTCAGACGTTAAATAACCTAAGCTGTTAATAAAGCGTCGTAAAATAACCTACTAAAATAAAAATTAATTGAATTTTCTTCTGCAGTTACATATTTGATACTTAAACATCTTCGGTTCTACAACTTTCTTTGATACATTAACATTACTCTTGTTCCTATAATATAATATAATATAATATAATATAATATAATATAATATAATATAATATAATATAATATAATATAATATAATATAATATAATATAATATAATATAATATAATATATCACTCCTATTAGCAAAAAATTGTATTCAAACTCCCATATTTACACAAAATAAACATGGGAACTGACAGCTTGGAGTTGGTTCTAAATTGCAAAACACTGCACTATGGATTCTGTTTTTGGTGGTTGGTTCAGATTTCTCTATAGGGCAGCATGTTACACATAGGAGTTGGTTCTATTTTGTATAAGAAACTATAGACATTAAGACACATTTTGCAATAGAAATCCAGATATTCATAAAATGGTGGTTGGTTCCATATTGCATAAGTGCATCCAATTGTTAATAGTTCTTGCAGTTTTACATAAGAATAATATTATTCGAGGGCTTATTGTGAAACTAACGTAAGTACAAAAATTGACATTTTCAGGTCTTTACACCAATCGATAATAATTTGTTCTTCTACCTGGTCACAAAAAGCGTAACTCAGTTCGAACAGTCTTATATATAACACAATTCATAACTACAAAACGTGATGGTATAGTTTATCTGAAATAGTATTGCCTGTTAAGAATTTTGTTGTGAATAAAACATCTATTGCAGTTATGTTAGTTTCACATTAAGCCCTGAAATTATTCCATTGTAAAATAGTTTTGTTGTAAAGATATGGAAGATAAGATTCCACCAATGACAGACTATGAAAGAGACATATTATTATCCAGCTGACAGTTGGCAGAGTTATTCCCTGCATGTCTGCAGAAACTACTTAAAAATTATCTGAACTCAATATGTAGAAAACATTATTATGACGACCGCAAGGATTATAAATTAACTGCATTTCCAACTGTATAACCTATCTTCTATAAAATTAAATAGTAAGAATCAATATTAAGCTATCAATTCTTACCTATAGCTTAAAATCGCGATGAAATAAGTTGTATTATTTATTGGAATAGATAATCCTCTTTGATTATTCATCAATGAAAGTTGAAACATGACGAGGATATTTAATACTGTCTGTTTATCAAATCTGTACCTTGATTTGAATTTATAATCTACAATAATACGCTAAGGAGCATGAGAAACATTAATAATCTCCTGGATGTCTTCAATATTCTCGGCAAATTCAACAGTTTCCCAAATATCAATCATTTTCCTTTTCTCCACAAACGAAAGTCAAAGTCTAGATTTTCGGTGACTTCGAAATAAAGTCACGATTGAAGTTTATTTTCCTCAAAGTGTCGACTGTGAATAGAAAAATGGTGACTTTGTACTTTCCAAAGTCAACTTTGGTCCAAAGTCTTTTCTATGAATACGACCCTAAGATAGGCATATGTAGAATCTCGAAGGCCATCAAAAGCTGCACTTCCTATAGCGTAATTAAATATAAAGAACTGAGGGTAAGGCTACAATATCTATGGTGCGCGGTAAAAAGGGTATAAGTCATATATTGCAAGTTTTCAGTAGCACAAAAGCAAAGTTTGAAATGAGGCCCTATATTACTGTTTTGGGTTGAAAATCTGACGCTCTACATCGCTATGAAAGAAGATATACATACTTACTTACTTATTGGGTTTTAAGGAACCCGGAGGTTCATTGCCGCCCCCACACAAGCCCGCCATTGGTCCCTATCCTGAGCAACATTAATCCATTCTCTATCATCATATCCCACATCCCTCAAATCCATTTTAATACTATCTTCCCATCTACGTCTCGGCCTCCCTAAAGGTCTTTTTTCCCTCCGGCCTCCCAACTAACACTCTATATGCATTTCTGGATTCGCCCATATGTGCCACATGCTCTGCCCATCTCAAACGTCTGGATTTAATGTTCCTAATTATGTCAGGTGAAAAATACAATGCTTGCAGTTCTCCGTTCTGTAACTTTCTCCATTCTCCTGTAACTTCATCCCTCTTAGCCCCAGATATTTTCCTAAGAACCTTATTCTCAAACACCCTTAATCTCTGTTCCTCTCTCAAAGTGAGAGTCCAAGTTTCACAGCCATACAGAACAACCGGTAATATAACTGTTTTATAAATTCTAACTTTCAGATTTTTTGACAGCAGACTAATTGACAAGAGCTTCTCAACCGAATAATAACAGGCATTTCCCATATTTATTCTGCGTTTAATTTCCTCCCGAGGTCATTTATATTTATTATTGCTCCAAGATATTTCAATTTTTCCACCTCTTCGAAGGATAAATCTTCAATGAAGATAAACATATGTCTTTTAGGGGAGAGTCGGGTAGTATCGGACGTCTGGTAATATCGGACGGTGTGTATCTTTCATCTACCACCATGTGGTAGTACCTGAATGACATGGTTTCGTTTCTCTATGCAACATCACAGAAACGTAACCATGTCAATTAGATACTATCATCGTGTGGTAGATGAAAGAAACTCACTGTCCGATATTACCCGACGTTCGATACTACCCGACTCTCCCCTATATCATATGTATTTGTATTCACATGGAGGTCGTAACTAAAAATAACCAATTTCCGACTTGCGCCCTTTTTCAGCGCACCATAGATACATTTAAAACAAAATTGCATATTATAAAGGATTTTCTGAACTAATACACTTTGCTAAATATAATTAATTTTTCTTCTATTTTTTAAGTAATAATATTGGTAGTGTTCAAGGCCTCTATTATATAGAGTAAACTATAAGTAAGATTTTTAATTTCAGGGGGTTATTCTTTGAGATACTTCAAACAAAAAAAAAGCTTAATACAATTTTGGTCGTTTTTGCTTCCTTTTCGAGACAAAACTTGTTTCATTGAAATATTTCATAGCGTGTTTTGGGAAAACCATTGATTTAATTCCCAATATGATCAGTCAATTTAAGGGAACAATGTATTTTGATAATAAATTATTGAAAGAATTTCAGTTTTGTCCTTTAAACGTGCAGAAATTTGATCCGAACAAATGATATCAGAATGAAAAGTTACATTTGTCCGGATCAAAGTTCAGCACATTTAGTGGAGAATACTGAAATTATTTCAATAATGTACTATCATAATGCACTGCTCTCTTAAACTGGTTGGGCATACTGGGGATTAAACCAATGGCTTTCCCAAAACAAGTTTTGAAATGTTTCATATGAAACAATTTTTTAACTTGAAAAGGAAGCAAAACCGACAAAAACTGTATTACTATATCTAAGAAGAGATACCTTTTAATCTACAAAAATTGGTCATTTAGTTTAGTTACATTATTATTTAGATTAACTACGTTATTATTTAGTTTACAAAGTTGAACATTTAACTAATATTTTCTCCTCGAGTAGAGGATCTTGCAAAACAGAAACGTAAGTAAAATGTTTGTCTATTTTGAGAAAAATTAATTTTTAAAACAGTTCTTTGGTTCACCTACAAATTTACAGATACGAGATATCACTTCTTAGCAATCGGTTTATCTTTTTTGTTTTAAATATTTCAAATAATAACCCTGTGAAATTGCTGACATTACGTACGGTTCATCCTATGTATACAGGGTGTTTCAGAAATATTTGGACAAACCTTGGGGGCATGTTCCTTATACAGTACCAAAACAAGAAAAAAAGTTCATATAAACATATGTCCGAAAATCCTTAGTTTTTTAGTTATTAATGAAAGAACATAATGAAACATCTGTTACATATTGTCAACTTGGTAGCAAGTGTTGCAACGTTAATCAATTCAGAAACTCATAACAAATGTCCAAAATGTTCTCCTCTTGCTTCCACAGACGCATGCACTCGTCGGACCATTGGACTCCTTGGCAACACATAGCCATCTAGGATACAATGGGTGCATCAACAGACAGGTATCGATAATATCATTCGATTATCTAAAAAATATTATTATCGGTTACAAACTTCAGTTAAGTTATTGGATTGTACCACAGTCTACTATATACAGTCACGAAGTTTGAGTTTTGAGGGTGCTAGAAACAATAGACTGTGACGGTACTATTTTGCATTGCCTGTAATGAGGCGATATTAGCGATCCTAGTGGTGAGTAACTATCTAATGTTTGCATATTTACTACGTATTGAGCTTCGCGACTGTATATACTAGACTGTGATTGTACCTCGAGACACGTTGAACGTAAACTTCCATTGCTTTAAGTTTCTGAATTGATTTAAGTTGTAACACTTGCTACCAAGCTGACAATATTTGACAGATGTTTCATTATGTTCTTTCGTTAATAAATTAAAAACTAAGGATTTTCGGACATACGTTTATAGTCCTAGTCTATGAACTTTTTTCTTATTTTGGTGTGAGGAACATGCCCCCAAGGTTTGTCAAAGTTTTTCTGAAACACCCTGTATAATACATTGATACATAAGTTCAGTTTAACCACTTCTGAAACAATCTAATGGACCACAATCCTAAATCATAGCGCAATATTAATAGCTCAAAGACTAAAAAACAGTAAAAATACTTTGCCTTTCTAGTCCACAATATTCTACAGTTTCACAGTGCCACTATAAAGAGTCTAAAAACCAATCTGTACGACAGTCTTTCATCGTTCTTTATCATTTTAATTCCAGAGCAAACAAAACTAAAAGACGAAATATTACAGAACGCCCAAGTTATTAATTCAAGAGGCCACGAATGTTGATTTTTCTAATGCGGTTAAATAGACGTCATCATTTCCATCACGGACCTCCTGTTATCTATGACACATCTCCATCTGTCCAACTCGAACGGCGGCTAGATAGTCATTAAATTTATGGATGGGAACATTTTTAGTCAATTGCTGCTTAGCAACCTTTCTTGTTACGACCGAATAAAAACAAAAACGAAACAGATTACCGAGTCCTTATTAAATTACAACACTAAAAACATTTTATGCCACAATAAATTATTGAAGTTAAAAGCATTTAGGGGCAATTTTACAAATTACTGCAAGTCTAGGACAGGTAAGAAGAACTATAAAGAACTTATTATTTGTTTGCACTGACCCCCTTAATGGATTGGACGAACGGTTCTGGGCGGACAGCAATTGAATGTAACATGTTCGATATTTATTGGAGTGATTTTTAGATGCACAAAATCCGAAGCTGAAAGTTTACTCCAGAATTCTTAAATTTGTCACTACTTTACAGATTTCATTCCACGAACAGTAAATCGTCCACGATGGTCTCTCTCTCTCTCTCTCTCTCTTACAATGGAAGCTGTTGTATTCGAGGTAGCAATACAGGCAGAGCAAGGATAAAAAATAAACGTGATTCTGACGTAAAAAAGTAAATGTTATGTTGGTCAAAATAGGCCCACAATATATTATCGTCTCTCACGTATACAAGCTTAACATTTTTTCTAAGAACTATGAACAGTAATACAAAGCAATACTAGTTAGAAAGTTACTTAACAATTTTTATAATAATAATAATAATAATAGTAATAATAATAATAACAGTAGTAACAATAACATAATACGAGTAAGTTCAAAGATAAATCTAAAATAACTGCAGCAGAAATTAGAAATATGAGAAAAACATTCGGCTATAACTGAGATGATTTAAAAAAAATACACGCATTTTAGAAGAATTAGGAGTATACCCAATTATAAATCACGATGGATACAACATGTGAACAGAATTCCAAGCAATAGATTGCCTAGATTACTTAAAAATTACACCCTATCAAGCACAAGAAACGAAGGAAAACCACTGAAGAATCTCTCCGACATATGATTTGAGATCGAAACAGGTCAATAGTGGCCTAATGCCCTGAAAGCTACATCATGATGATGATGATGATGATGATGATTATTATTATTATTATTATTATTATTATTATTATTATTATTATTATTATTATTAGAATATCAGAACTTATAACATTTGTAACAGTACATGAATTACAATACAAGGAGAAGAAGCGACTTAAATACAGCAATTATAAAGTATGTCACAGAAATAAACCTTGCTTAAGATAATATGGTTTTTATATAAAAGAAACAACATCTAGAAAACAATATGTTCTATCAAATAAAATCTAAAACCTCGAGTAAAACTCGTGCTCCGGAGAAAAGAGCTTACAGTAGCTTAATAAATTATTACAAAGAAAATTTAAAATAAAAATAATTCAGGTAATATATTAGTAAGACTTTCATATTAGTAATAACCTGAACTAGGAAGTTAGTACCAAAACTGTTAAGTTGTGTGAGCTTGGACTATATCTTTACCGAGTGGAAAGTAATAGCGCATCTCTCAATGCCAGTGAACCAGAACGACAAACATGTACATCTGGGTGGTAACCAAACTTGTGCTCAAATCGTCCATAGCCTTATAGCAAGAAAATAATAAACGAATAATATAAAAAAAATAATTTGTAATTATAAATTTCGTACCTCTCAATCTAAAATAATTTACCCATACATATAAAAATAACATACGCAGTATACAATAAAATAATGATTCTAGCCTCATTATAACAAATAAGAATGAACACTTTCATTTTATCAAAAGAAATACTTCTTTTATGTTCAGAAAAGAAAAAAAAACAATATTTGTACTCTGAAAATATTCGTTCTTTGTCAGAAGACGTTACGAGTAAATCTGAAAAATGATACAGTATTTCTTACTATCATCAGGTGAACAGCTACTTTGTGAATCTAATAGTGTATCTCGAATGTGGCACATAATATTAAACCCATAATTGTCTTCAAGAAAAGTTTTAATTTCTATTGTAATGACAGCTAGGAAGTTCGTATCGTAATTCCGATGTTGAACTTGGACTGTAACGCAACCGAATGCATAGCAGCACGAGACATCAACATTTAACTAAGAATAATCGGGGAAAAAATAAACGTGTTACACACTCCTGTTTGCATAATTATTTAATAACAGATGAATTTACTTTTTTTTGTAATCGTGCATAATATTAATATTACGTAAATAATACAATAATAAGAGAATAGCTCACTTTGTTCAGAACCTAAAATATTAATACCAATTTACAATATTCTTCAAACTATTCACGACTCTACACAGCTCCACAGAATGCCACTCTGCGTTGTTTATGTGAACATACTGTGTATCGTCTGAAGCGAGCGGGAGAAGAGCGAGGCGCGATTGACATCTATACTCTCGCTGTACTCAACTGAAATCTACTGTTTTGATACGAACTTCCTATCTATGCTAATAATAATAAGCCAGAATGTATGTTTTGTATGTTAAATTAATAATAGAATACTGGGTGTTCATTTCAAAGTGTGTCATGACGTCACTGTTGTTGGGTCACCGATTTGAAGCGAGTTTCAGCTTATATGTTAGAGAAGTTGCCTATTATTTAAGGCGTTCTTCAATCTGAACTTGAGAACGTGTACGGTATAACTTGAACGTCGTAGCAACAGATGGCGGTCTGTACGGTCTGTGTGCTACCATAACCTCTTTCGAACTGTGTTTTGCGCCGGCAAGTCGTACGCAGGGTATTTGTTATCATCGGTTGCGTACGGTAACATTCCACAACACAAATCAAATGCTCCGTGTCCATGTTGACCGTCGAAGTTAATGTCAACAAATACGTAAGTAATCGTCTTAACCCTCTCCCCATATCCCGACAGTACGTATTTCCAAACAGTTCACATTCCTGCCACTACCGGCGTTACCGTACGTATCGGTACGTAGTCTTCAGAATGAACGCCGTACTTGCTAGCCAACTTCTCTGCCTCTTAGGTTATACACCTGAGCTGCGGAGGTGTAGGAAGATGAATTCTCTAGGCTCATCAGCTAGCCACATGACGGCATACAGCGAGCCAAGACACATTTTGAACTGAACACCCAGTAGAGTGAAATAAGAATAGAATTAATGACCAAATCACAATATGCCTGTATAAAACATATAATATTAATTCTACTTTCAATTACATTTCTAAATATCTGATTTGTTTTTAATCTGAACTTATAAACGTTATATTTTTTTAATATACAGTAGAATTCCTCGTATTCGGCAACTGATTTTGCCGGATAACTTATGTTGCCAGATATTGTAAATACGTTTATAGGTTATGTAAAGACATACTTAATTAAAGTTTAAAGTTTAATCCGTGGCGCTGCGGCCCGTGAAGGGCCTAGACCGACCAGCCGGCTGCTGGCCTCACACCCACATGTCGAAGCAGAGGTGGACGATCATCCAACCCTGAATGGAGGTATTGTGTGGTTAGCACGATGATCCCCCCAGCCGTTATAGCTGGCATTCGCAACCGGATTTCTCTACCTATCGTAGCTCCCCAAGTGCATCACGAAGCTGGGTGGGCACCGGTCCCATACACTGGCCGAAATTTCATGAGAAAATTTCTTCCCCCATGAGGACTCGAACCAGCGCGCATTCCGTAACGCGAGTCCTAGGCAATATGCCACACAGCTCCACAAAATGCCAGTACGCCACGGCGCGGGACTGTAAAAACATACTGTATTACAGAAACATTTTTTTACATGATGAAATTTAGTAATTTTCGTACAGATATTAAAAAAAAATTAAAATATACGTAGGGCCTACAATGTTTAATTTTAGTACTGAATACGATAATGTACATCCATCAGTTAATAATTATTGTAATACATAATAGCGTACAAATATTAAACGTTTTCGTAACGTTATGACAATTTTAAATAGCGGCCATGTGACGTGAAGAGCAGTGTAACCAATGTCGCAACTATGAAGATGATGAAGCACTCGATGATTTGAACCTCTTTAACATATCTCCAATGTCTTCTTGTTTATATATACTATCACTCGAATGAAACTTTTATGCGCTGTAGGAAGAGAGAATTTCACACTTTCCTATTTAGACTCGTCCAACACCCCTTCTAAACGGGCCAGTTCAAGTGGTAAATTTAAAGATATCATCTCTGCACATTTTTTGCAAGGCCCAAGTGACAGACCGATCTACATAACGGGGTTTTCTGTCTATGTTTTTACGCGTGACCAATGTAAAGAGTAAAAAATATGCGACATATGCGATCCACGAAAACAATTCACATCTTCGTCCGACTCTTCCCTTTCGCATGAATGATTTTTTATTGACCCAGTAAAAAGTGTCGTTGTTTTGTATTGCCGGTTATTTGGGTGCCGGATACGAGGGATTTTACTGTAGATACTTCAAAATCATGTCGTCATAAAATGTTCAGTCCACAATTAAGGCTGTACTACTTTTTGCTAGTAGTTTTGAAGTATTTTGTCTCTTCAAACAAATAAAACATATATATATATATATATATATATATATATATATATATATATATAAGAAAATTATTCTTATACATTTAAAAATTTGCTTTAATTTAATTTCGTTTTCGGCATCGCAATGACTTCATGTCGTCGCAACTACACCGCTTCGGTGCTAGTACGTACGAAATCTCCAACCAGACCTAGACACACAGCGCAATAGATAGATCCAATAGACGGAGAAAAATAAAAAAAAAACCCCTAGCCTGTTCCCACCATGTCTACAACATACTCCGCTGTTAGTCAATCTGTATCTCCCCTGGCGGGACCTCAACTTCCAAATCTATCAATGACTATTAAAACTTTCGTAGAATGCAACGTTTTACCATGAAGGCTATATCAAACTTATTTATCGTATTTCACAATTTGTTGGAAGCTACATTCGATTAGTGTACACTTTCGAAATGTATTCGAATATATTTTACCAGACTATATTTCAACTCACCGGTGTTTGATCTCAGGTCTCCTGCGCTTAAACGGAGCAACTGATGAAAAATTAATAAAATAACTAGCCTTTCGAAGACGACAGTTTTTTTAGCCTACTCCTAATTTAACACTAACACTTCTAAAAAAATAATATATGCAAACCCGTTCCAGAACAGTGCCAATGAAATCTTATCAACACAGATAGTATTCACACAATGAGAAAAAGACGTAATTATGCAAGCTGTCATTGCTGTACGACCTTCGCCAATGCACGTCAACTTAAAAATGCATTCCAGGTAATGCTAAATTAAAATAAACTCACTCTATCGACCTTCAACCAAGTTTGTGCGTAGTGTCTAAACAAAGGAACGCATTTCCTTGAAAGGCTTCTAATTTATTAACAGTAATCTCACTAGACGTTTTGATTTATCTAGAGAAAATCAAAACTCGAGTGGGATTTAACTGACTATTACACGATTAGAAGAAAGTATATTAAGATTAGAAGTAACGAAGTACTCCAATACAATAAAATATTAATTGACTTAAAATACAACTGTCTTCAAATGTATTATTGTACCATCTCAACATTACAAATATTACGCTAGATGCATGCTAGATGGCAGTATTGAGCAATGCCTTCTCGTCGAGAAGTTCTCGATCTATTATACACGACGGCAATGTTACTAGTCAAGAAGGCTTTGTTGATTCAGTTCCATTTTTATTAAAATGCAACATTCCACTTCAATTATCCGAATCCCAGTAATCAACGTCACTTGACAGATGATTTTCAATAAATCTTAATATTAAACAATCTCTGATACGTGAATATCCATAATATCATATAGCAGAAGCTATAACATAACCTAACTAATATACACAAGTGTTAGAAAAGTTTTAATTAACGACGATGACATTAAATATAAACATGAACAATTTTAAAAGTAATAATTATTAAATGTACAATTTTCAAATTTGAATGTGGTTGGTGGTTCAATTGATGTTATATTGGACGTGTGCGTAATAGAAGTGGAACTCGTTGATTTAGGCCTACATGGTGTATTCAACCTATTCAGGATTTCCGAATGGTGGTGCTCTTCATTTATTTGTAAATCGGATTTCAGAAGATGCATAGGTATGATCAGTGATTTTTATTAATTCTTGTTCTTGAATGCCAATGCGAGTCATATTTGAAACTGCCGTGCATCGACTGGAGTGGTTTGTAATTATATATATATATATTTTTTTTTTTTGACGTCCAGACCAGCGCAGTTTCAAATGTTGGCAAACAAAGAAACAAATGCTAGGGACGCGATAAAATTAAACAAATGCCAGGGACGCGATAAAATTAAACAAATGCTAGGGACGCGATAAAATTGTGCTATAAGCAGCCATGATTGGTTGAAATACGTCCTTTCGTACCGTTTTATTGGTCAAAAGTAGTATGACGTAGTAAGAGTGTAATAGTCACCATAACATCATAAACAGAGTTCACAATTTCTTCACGGGTTCTCCCTCAACCCATTAAGAACAATGCTAGTTAATGTTCGACGCTGGACCCTGGACTCTTTTCACTTCCACCCCACTCAGACGTTAGATAACCAAAACAGTTAAAAAAAGCGTCGTAAAATAACCAATTACAAATATTGAAATAAGGCTTTCGGCTACACATGTGTGAACTCATATCGTCACCGCTGAATTCCTGTCACTATTACACTTTTACTACGTCATACTATTTTGACCAATAAAACTGTACGAAAGGACGTCTTTCATTCAACCAATCATGGCTGCTTATCGCACAATTTTATCGCTTCCCTAGTATTTGTTTAATTTTATCGCTTCCGTAGCATTTCTTTGTTTTTATCACAAGCCTAGCATTTGTTTCTCTGTTTGCCAACATTTCAAACTTCAAATTCTTTACGGTACCATAAAACATGCTTTGCGATCTAATTTGTTTCCTGCATAGATAGTCAACTGAAAATGGCGGCTCTGATCAAACATTTTGATGTAGGTAACATTAGTAAAACAGAATTTTAGTAAGTCAATTAATATCTATTTTATTGTATTAGAGTACTTTATTTCTTTTAATCTCTATATACTTTCTTCTTTTCTTATCACCTCCCTACCATTTGTTTCTTTGTTTGCCAACATTCAAATTGCAGATTCTTCACGGTACTATAAAACATGCTTTGCGATCGTCATTTCATTATAGCATAGACAGTCAACTGAAAATGGCGGCTCCGTTCAAACGTTTCGGTGAAATAGAATTTCAGTAAGTCAATTAATATTTTATTGTATTAGAGTATTTTATTTCTTCTAATCTTTATATACTTTCTTCTAATCGTGTAAAACTCAATTAAATTCCACTCGAGTTTTGATTTTCTCTAGACTATTACACTACGTCATACTACTTTTGACCAATAAAACGGTACGAAAGGATGTCTTTCAACCAATCATGGCTGCTTATCGCACAATTTTATCGCGTCCCTATCATTTGTTTAATTTTATCGCTTTCCTAGAATTTGTTTATTTTTATCACTACCCTAGAATTTGTTTCTTTGTTTGCCAACATTTCAAACTGCACTGGTCTGGACGTCAAAAAACAGAAAATTACAAACCACTCCAGTCGATGAAGAGCAGTTTCAAACATGACTCGCATTGGCATGTTTGTGTTATGACTGCAGAAACTAGACACTACGAACCACCTAATTACTAATAGCCAAGAAGTCGCCCTGGCTGGCCTTCTGTTCCCGAGATTGCGGGTTCGATGCCGGCCCAGGTCGATGGCATTTAAGTGTGCGACAGTCTCATGTCACTAGATTTATTGGCATGTAAAAGAGCTCCTTTGGGATAAAATTCCGGCACACCGACGACGCTGATATAACCTCGGCAGTTGCGAGCGTCGTTAAATAAAACGTAATTTAATTTACATAGACAAGAACAGTCGCTGGATGGTAAGAGTACCAATACATATTCTTCCAGAGCCACTGAGATCATTAAACTCAATTTTAAGTTTATGCTGGCTTCAAGAGAGAAATTAGAACTCATTAAATTTGTACAGGTTTATATGGATAGCTCTGTAGTTTTGCTATCGTAAAAAATTATAAGAGTTGATGAACGAAGAAGAAAGAGGCTCAACGTGACATACCAAGAGAAAGATTTATTATTGGAACTCGTACAAAAACGTATGTGATTGAAAACAAAAAGTAACTGATGGAGTTACAAATAAAATTTAAAATAATAAGCGGAAAGAAATAGGAGGCAGCTTTAATCGTAGTCATCCGTATGATATGTATCACGTTCTTTTATCCACGTTGGGCGTCTTCTTATGTATTTGTCGTCATATTCATCTTCACTGTTATTACCATTATCAGGTTTTCCAAAAGCCACTTTCCTTTATACCAGTTATCTTGGATAATCCTATTTACTAGTTTTTCCATAATGATTGTAGTTGGCCGATAAGTATGTATATTGTTTTGGGCAGTCTATTTGCTTATCAAATTACAATATAGTGTTAATTACTATAGTACATTTTATTCAATGATTAACGTTTTCGACATTAATATGCCTCTTCAGATCAATAGTTACAATGAAAGGAACATAGGGGAGAGTCGGGAAGTATCGGACATCGGGTAATATCGGACAGTGAGTTTCTTTCATTTACCACACGGTGATAGTACCTGATTGACATGGTTACGTTTCAGTAATGTCGCATAGAGAAACGTAACCATGTCATTCAGGTACTATCATATGGTGGTAGATGAAAAAAACGCACTGTCCGATACTACCCGATGTCCGATACTACCCGACTCTCCCCTACTGAATATATGGAACGACAAATAATATGCAGAAATGTACAATATGGATAAAATCAAGAAATAAATTGTTCAATAATATAAAGACATAGTTATTAGCGCTATGCTGTGTTAAAATTTATGAATGCATTCAATATTTATCAAGAAAATGCATAAGTAGGTTTGGATTAATAAATATCATATAATATTTTAGGATCACTTATTATTATTTTCAAAATTATGTGCCATTTTATCAAAATCTACAAAACCAATGAACTTGAGACTTTCCACATGCATTTCCTAAAGAGACATGTTACTTATATTTAATTTTAATTATGAATTATTTTATTTTAAAATATATATTAATTCTATATATATATAATTTGAACTGGTAATGGAAATTACGGCAAAACGGCTGAACGGATTTTAATAAATGGCTCCTCATTTTGAAGCTTGGAACCCAAAGTTTTTCGGAAAAGTAGTAGTTTTCAGTGAAATGTCAATTGTCCTACATAATTTTCCTATTTTCCAAAATCCATCTTTTGTCAGTTTTGAGAACTAATTTTATCGAATCACGGCCGACTTGATTGAATTTCGGAACAAAACACACACTACAATAAACAATAGGCTATTACACCTGCAGGATTGCCGACATATTTAGAGCTCAATTCAATTTTTTATTAAAAACTCATTCTGCAGTGTATAATAATTTTCTCAGTACAGCTGTGTATTGGATATTCAAATCTACGAAACTAGAGGTGGTTTGATGACATTATCATTAGAAATGAAATATTATTATAGTTAATATCATGATGCATCTATTTTTCATTAATTGTACATAATATTGATGCTATATTGATGACATGAAAGTGAAACGTTTTGAGGTTATGTAAGTAAATGTAGAGAATATCTTAATTTAGATCTTCATTTCTATAATTTACTGAGTGGCTGCTATATATAACTACAAAACTTAAGTAAGATAATAATATTGTTATTAAAAATCAAATATTTTTATACTTATTAACCCAGTGGGGTTGGGTCTTTTTCATATACTTAATGGCGGTGTAGTGTAGATATTGATATGTATCATCCATCCTCTTCAGTACTGGCTCGAGAGAGCGCAAAAATTACAGTTCCTAAGGAAAGATCAAAAGGTATTACTTATTGATAAAATAGGAGGCCTAGAAAATTTTGTAGTCTCCAGATTATTTCAGCAAGATCTCTTAGTAGAATAAAATGATTTTACGCCCTACATTTCAAGTTCTACATGCAGCAGCTATACGAAAATGCTATTGTTCCAAAGCTTAGCAAACCGGACATTTTTTTTAACTTTCGCCTACAATCCACAATGACCTAAAATAGCTACTGCTATCGTCCTGACATAGATACTTGCGTTTTCGCGTTGAAACTCAAAAAACTGAAGTTGGATAGGTTCAAGAAAAAGTATTTGGCCTAAAAAAATCCATTCAGAGGGAGTATGTTTCATTATTATGGAAGCAAATAACTATCAATAAGACAAGTATTCTTCATTGAAAATAAATCTGAAAAATTTTTATTTGAACATCTAACGAACTTAGTTTGCAGCAGCATTTGCTGCACAAGCCACTAGTATATTTATAAAAGTAAATCGAAAAAACATACATAACATATACTGATAATTAGAGACGAGAATTTCATGCACTATAAAATGACAAAATATGCATGCATTCATGTACTATCAAACTATGAAACATGTACGATCAAGAGAAAAATACATTAAAATATGCACTTTCATTTTTGTTCCAAATTTCTTACTTCACTTCCCTTTTTTGCACAGTTAACAACTAACAACATTTCTAAATTGGCTTCTATGAGGTTCCCGCGCTTGTCAGTCAATATGTTTTAGTAGGCAGAGAATGACCTCTCTACATCGCAAGAAGTTATAGGTGTGAACTTGAATAAACCTTTTTCTGTTATTTAGTATTTTTTTTTCTTTTCCTTCTTCTATCCTGATTCCTGAAGCTAAAATAAAGGACATGAAAATCGAGAAACTGCGGTGTCCAGTCAAAACCATTAAAACATGCGATTAAACCGAATATCGTCGCTTAGAGTCTAAACAGTTAACCACCAAAAACGAAAATTTTACAAGGGAATAAAAAAAACTGAGTTTAAATTAACTCTGAAACTTTAGGACAAAATTCAAAGCACAGTACAAATATAACCTGTACTTTGGATTTGGTCCTAAAGTTTCGGATTTAATTTAAACTCAGTTTTTTGCTTCCCTTGCAAAATCTCTTTTTTGGTGTTTAGCAGGTTTACACTGTAAGCTGACGATGTAATGCAGGGGAAGTAGCCTAAATTGTACCGGCGCCGAAATCGTACCACTATTAATATTGAGGGAATTATTGCATGCAGGGACCATCTGGGGAATTTTTCATGAAATACAAATAGAAACTGACACTCGTTCAGTTTCCCGCCTTTCACCCAAGACAACAGCTGTATTAAATCGTGTTTAATAGTAAGTTCTGATTTATCATGTAAGATTTTCTTACTCTTTCGTAAGCTTTTATTAAAACATTGAGTTAGTTTAATGAATGTGTTTTATTACACCTAGTATATTAGATTGTTTGCATTATTTAAACGGTAAAAATGTTCACTGTAACAGCTTCGTTTAGGTTATAATCTGAATAGTTTGTTTTGAGTGCAATTTTCCTAAATCGTACCTTTAAAAAGTTGCTCATATCGTACCAGTACGATTTTGGCAACGTGAACAAATAACGTTAGGTGCATAATATTTTCAAATTCCAGAATAGGTAATGACCAAACGAGAATACGGAAAATCGAAACCAAGTGCTTTACTTAAGGCAGTGGATGAATTTCGATCCCGAGCAGTGGGATTGAATGAATGTTGTCGTAAGTACAAACTCCCAAAATCGATTTTCAAGCGATATTTGATGGGCAAAATGAAGAGAGGTCTGGATCGTCCTGCAAATGGATCCGTCAACGGGAGGAATACAGCCAATTCACGGGAAATAGAAGAGGATTTAGTCTAACATATTGTGATGTTTGAAGAATATCTTTCTCAACTTACTACAAAAGACGTTAGGAAGATTGTCTTCGATGTGTTAGAAGCAAACCCACACCTTCCAAATCTGTTCAATAAATAAATACGACTGGCAAGAAAGAAGTGCTGTTAAAGGTTCATCAAGAGGCATTCAAATTTAATATTTTAGGAGAAAAATATTACAGATAAATTCTGTAGGACAAATTAATATATCTATAATATTCAAATTTAAGTTTGCGGCAACTGGAAACTGTATCTGAATCGTTCCAAAGGGTTTAATAAAGTTAATGTTAAAGGGTCTATTTATTGTTTGGAGAAGGTAGTCGACGAGTACTTCATAGACGCTTTGTACATATTTAACGTTGACGGAACGGGTTTCTCCCTAAACCAAATATTTCAGCTCAAACGAGAACGAGAAAAAGTAAGCAGTTGTGCTAACTTCAATCTCTCTAAGAATCAATTGCAGCAGAAGAAACCGAAAGGAATAACTTCAAGGAAACAAATAAAAAAAGCAAACCAGCTATCAAAAGGAACGAAAAAATCATCTAAAATGGTTGATTTTGATGTAAAAGAAGAGAACTGGTTTTATTTTATCTGTGAAGAAGCTGCCATTGAAGATATGATTCCTTGCTGTGTGCAATCAATGGGTGCATGAGACGTGCAGAAGTTTCTACGGCACTAGAACGTTCTCATTTTGCCTGTGACATGTGTAACGACAGAATCTGACAAGTAGGTATCGTTCATTTGTGTTAAATATAATTTAATATTGAGCGACCCTTTGCGTTTTCGTTTTATTGGATCTTGATAATAGCCTATTAAAGATTTATATATTACAAAAAATCTTTGTTTCTCATTTGTATTAATAAAATGTCATAGTAAATGACAATAATATAATGAAATAAATTTTTTTTTGCAGTTCTTAATTTGAAAATTGTGTATTTTACAAAGGGGTACGATTTAACCAACCTCTAGGTACGATTTAGGAAACTAGGCGCACAAATCGTACCACTTGCAGAGTTTTAAATAATGTCTTTAAAAACAATTGATAATTATTTAAAAATTCTGAAAAAAAAAAATATATTTTTTGTGTCCCAAGGTCCTGTCTCAATGTTTAACAGTATATGCAATTAAAATTCATTCCCATTTAGAAATAACTAAAGAAAAACTGAAAAGTGGTAAGATATAGGCAACCTTTCCCTATATTATATGCATGATTAAGCTAAAAATTGCTTAAATGTGCATTATGCACGTTTCTATCCCCAAAAAGGATAAAAACATGCAAATATGCACGGAAAAATTACACATATTTGGAACCGGAAAGTAATGAAATAGATAAATACTAAGTTTGAGCTATGTCCTATGTTCCTATAAAAACATGCATTTGCATGGAATTTTCGTCTAATAATAATAATAATAATAATAATAATAATAGTAATAGTAATAATAATAATAATAATAATAATAATAATAATAATAATAATAATAATAATGACTGCTTTAAGAAAAACTTAAATTTAGAATTTATAAAAAGAGTTAATTTGTGAACAAATCTGTATCATTATTTTACAGACTTAATTTTTAACAGAATTACAAGAATTTAAAAGACATGTTGGTCCAGAAAAGTGTGAATACAATTAATAATTATATATAATACATTTTCAGTCAAATACACTTTTCAGTTTGTGAGGTCAGATAATCTGTCTAAAACATGTAACCTCGGGTGAAACACGCCTCCTTGTCTGGACGTAAACAACTGAACAACTATACAAATATGGCATTCACAACGACGAATTGGACTGAGTGCTCTCCCACCAACAGCATTTGCATCACAGCTTTTTCCATCCCTTTTAAATTTATACATTATATATAACATTTTAACATAGTTAATATCAAATTGTACAAATTTAATTTTAATGATGTGACCTATTGAGAATATTTAGCCTTAATTGTATAAGGTTAATATCATGCTGTGCCTTTCCTTGTTTTATACACATACGAGAATCTAGCATCAGTGTTCAGCTTTACCATGTACAGTTTACTCAAGAGGCACGAAACTTACATACTTGTAAATGCCAGCATGTGCATTACTTACTATATTATTAATTGTTAGATCAACTATCACCTATTTTAAAATTGTTTGCATCTCATGCACCTGAAGATGACTTTTTAAAGTCGAAAATATTAGTGACTTTGTATTAAATACTAGTGCCTTGTGCAGCAAATACTGCTGCAAACTAAGTTCGTTAGACGTTCAAATAAAAATTTTTCAGATTTATTTTCAATGAAGAACACTTGTCTTTTTGATAGTTATTTGTTTCCATAATAATGAAACATACTTCCTCTGAATGGATTTTTTTAGGCCAAATACTTTTTTCTTGAACCTATCCAACATCAGTTTTTGAGTTTCAACGCGAAAACGCAAGTATCAATGTCAGGACGATAGCAGTAGCTATTTCAGGTCAATGTGGATTGTAGGCAAAAGTTAAAAAAAAAATGTCAGGTTTGCTAAGCTTTCGAACAATAGCATTTTCGTATAACTGCTGCATGTAGAACTTGAAATGTAGAGCGTAAAATTATTTTATCCTACTAAGAGATCCTGCTGAAATTATCTGGAGACTACAACATTTTCTAGGCCTCTTATTTTATCAGTAAGTAATACTTTTTGATCTTTCCTTAGGAACTGTAATTTTTGCGCTCTCTCGAGCCAATACTGAAGACAATGATACATATCAATATCTAAACTACACTGCCATTAAGTATATGAAAATGACCCAACCCCACTGGGTTAATAAGTATAAAAATATTTGATTTTTAATAACAATATTATTATCTTACTTAAGTTTTGTACTTATATATAGCAGCCACTCAGTAATAGAAATGAAGATCTAAATTAAGATATTCTCTACATTTACTTACATAACCACAAAACGTTTCACTTTGATGTCATCAATATGGCATCAATATTATGTACAATTAATGAAAAAATAGATGCATCATGATATTAACTATAATAATATTTAATTTCTAATGGTAATAATGTCATCAAACCACCTCAAGTTTCGTAAATTTGAATATCCAATACACAGCTGTACTCAGAAAATTATACACTGCAGAATCAGTTTTTAATAACAGATTGAATTGAGCTCTAAATATGTCGGCAATCCTGCAGGTCATGGCCTTCGTGTAATAGCCTATTGTTTATTGTAGTGTGTGTTTTGTTCTGAAATTCAATCAAGTCGGCCGTGATTGAATAAAATAATTCTCAAAACTGACAACAGATGGATTTTGGAAAATAGGAAAATTATGTAGGAAAATTGACATTTCACTGAAAACTACCACTTTTCCGAAAAACTTTGGATGCCAGGCATGAAAATGAGGGGTCACTCATTAAAATCCGTTCAGCCGTTTTCCCGTAATTTCCATTACCAGTTCAAATTATATATATAGATTGTGATGTAACAGATTATCTGACCTCACAAACTGAAAAGTGTATTTGACTGAAAATTTATTATATATAATTATTAATAGAATTACAAGACTTTAATATTTTTCGTTATTTTTTATTAACCCTATCGTTTCCTCTGATATCGAAACAGTTCAAGAGTCTTAAACCTTACAGAACAAGGAGAAGAAGATCAAAATTGATAACCAAACCACATGCGCTGTATTTTTAGAGATCCCAAGAAGCTTCCCCAGAACGCAGCCCTGTGACGCCATACCGCCCTGACATTCAATTCTTGTCCACTTTTATTTGCAGTCGCTGTCGTGCTAACAAGCGGACCGAGAAAATTCGAAACAAATCGGAAATGTCACTTGCGAAGAAACGAAGCGCAAAACTGTGGAAAATGTCGCCCTGAATGACGTTTCATTTTGTATTTTTTATACACTTCCAGTGAATTTCTGTCTAACGACCTTTATCAGCTTTTATCGCCAGTGTGTTGACGTCAATCACAGCACTTTGCTTCATATTGCTTCCCTCCATTTTTACAATCTGTTTTTATGTACAGTTTCCATGGTAACAATTCCCTACAAATGTAACCTGCTTTTTCATGCCACAAATAGTATTAAAAGTTTTAATTTATTATTATTATTATTATTATTATTATTATTATTATTATTATTATTATTATTATTATTATTATTATTATTATTATTATTATAAATTAATAGACTTTTTCCATAGGGAAATACACAAAATTTTAACGTTTTATAACATTTCACATTCGATTTCCACAGTAAAAATTCCTTACAAATATATATAATCTACTTTTCTTCATTTCATAAATATTATGATTGCTAACCTACAAAGGAACAATAGATGGTATCAATAAATAATCAATACGTTTTAGAAATATTCTTCGCTGATGATTAGCGTATAATGGAAAATTCTCAAAACGAATTAAACCATTGCTCATAAATTTAAGTACGCTACTCGAAGACCGACCATCGCTTGGTAAAGAGTGGCTGAGTTTATAGCTAATTTTGTATTTTGCTATGTTATAAAGTTACGTCGTACAAAATTTTGTCGAATATCCTTTTGAGAAGATTAACTCCATATGTAGATGAAATTATTGGAGATCATCAGTGTGGTTTCAGGCGTAATAGATCGACTATTGGTAAGATTTTCTGTATTCGACGGATATTGGAGAAAAAATGGGAGTATAAGGGTACAGTACATCAGATATTCATAGATTTCAAAAAGACGTATGACTCGGTTAAGAGAGAAGTTTTATATAATATTCTTATTGAATTTGGTATTCCCAAGAAACTAGTTCGATTAATTAAAATGTGTCTTAGTGAAACTTACAGCAGAGTCCGTATAGGCCAATTTCTATCTGATGCTTTTCCAATTTACTGCGGGCTAAAGCAAGGAGATGCACTATCACCTTTACTTTTTAACTTCGCTCTAGAATATGCCATTAGGAAAGTTCAGGATAACACAGAAGGGTTTGGAATTGAACGGGTTACATCAGCTTCTTGTCTAAGCGGATGACGTGAATATGTTGGGAGAAAATCCACAAACGATTAGTGAAAACGCGGAAATTCTACTTGAAGCAAGTAAAGAGATAGGGTTGGAATTACTGTAAATCCCGAAAAGACTAAGTATATGATTATGTCTCGTGATCAGAATATTGTACGAAATGGAACTCTAAAAGTTGGAGATTTATACTTCGTAGAGGTGGAAAAATTCAAATATCTTGGAGCAACAGTAACAAATATGAATGACACTCGGGGGGAAATTAAACGCAGAATAAATATGGGAAATGCCTGTTATTATTCGGTTGAGAAGCTTTTGTCACCTAGTCTGCTGCAAAAAAATCTGAAAGTTAGAATTTATAAAACACTTATATTACCGGTTGTTCTGTATGGCTGTGAAACTTGGACTCTCACTTTGAGAGAGGAACAGCGACTGAGGGTTTTTGAGAATAAGGTTCTTAGAAAATATTTGGGGCTAAGAGGGATGAAGTTACAGGAGAATGTAGAAAGTTACACAACACAGAACTGCACGCATTGTATTCTTCACCTGACATAATTAGGAACAATAAATCCAGACGTTTGAGATGGACAGGGCATGTAGCACGTATGGACGAATCCAGAAATGTATATAGAGTGTTAGTTGGGAGGCCAGAGGGGAAAAGACCTTTGGGGAGGCCGAGACGTAGATGGAAGGACAATATTAAAGTGGATTTGAGGGAGGTGGGATATGATGGTAGAGACTGGATTGGTCTTGCTCAGGATAGGGATCAATGGCGGGCTTGTGTGAGGGCGGCAATGAACCTCAGGGTTCCTTAAAAGCCAGTAAGTAAGTATAAAGTTATGGCAGTCCCGGCATTATTATATGGATCAGAGACATGGTCATTAACGAAAGGGCAACTTCGAAGAATAGAAGCTGCTGAAATGCGATTGCTAAGACCTCTTGCAGGATATACTCTTTACGACCATAAAAGGAACGCTGACATCCGAACAGAATTGTATATCACCGCCATTACGGATACTACAGAATCTTACCGCAACAACTGGTATGAACATGTGTTAAGAATGCCCAACAATAGGTTACCCAAGAGACTATTGAACTATACACCTCATGGGAAACGAGACATCGGAAGACCAAGGAAGAGATGGAAAGACCAACTTTCTTCTGGAAGCGGAACAAGCCAGGGGCCTAATCCAAGACTGTTATTGATGATGATGATGATGATGATGATGATGATGATGATGATGATGATGATGATGATGATGATGATGATGATTATGTTGCTATGTAATTTTCCAAGATTGTAATATTAAGTCAAAATCTTCAAGATTAGTAATGTAAGATGAATCAGAGTTAATTAATATTAAGAATCAACGTCTAAATAAATTTTATCACTTTTGTTTGCTTAATATTTTAAAGCAAACTGTTACTTTTTTGTGAACATACTCGGAATGCACAAGAGAGATAAATAATAATAATAATAATAATAATAATAATAATAATAATAATAATAATAATAATAATAATAATAATAATAATAATAATAAGTTATGCATGCACGGAGAACTCATCACGGATTGAAAAAGGGGAGCAGAGGGCTTAAAATGTTTATAGTTTGCTATATTATTTTTAAAGATTTCAACACTAATAAATTTTAAATAATCAAAATTAAGACGAATCAGAGAACCTTATGCTCTGAAACTGTTCGGCTGCGGTGTTGAATTGAAGTCATCCATGATGTCGGGGTAAGTGTTTCCTTTCTTCAAAGTCAAGATCCATGGGCAATTCAAAATCACTGCGGAACGTGCTAGATTGAGGGGGTTAGATTTCTTCCCGGTTACATAAAACTCGAGATATATATTCCATAGATAATGTATTCCATCCTGCCTAAGGTTTTTCCGTGGTTTTCCTAAGGCGCTAAGACAAATGTCGGGATGAGCCCTAAAAGAAATGGGCCACGGACCTGCACTCATATCCCCATTAATCTCCCTATTACTTAAAATAATTAACTAATTACATCTCTCTCCCCTCTTCGTAATTGAGCCATCATATAGCCAAATGGCTTGTCTCAAAATTGAGACGATTCAACAAGGCTCAGAACAACAATCACCTCCTACTTAATAGCCAAATTGGCTAGTCTCTTATATGAGACAACTCATCCTGCCTAAGGTATTCCGTGGTTCTCCTCAGGCGTAAGACAAATGTCGGGATGAGCCCTATAAGAAATGGGCCACGGATCTATATGCCCTTCCCCATATATATTCCACCTTTTTTTTTTTTTATAAATGATGTATGCCCTAGTTCAGATAATATTAATAGTCTATTAAATATACGAGGTCACTCAATAAGTCGCAAATTGAAAGGACAGGGACCTCTCAAATTGCAGATTAGATTTCACGGCGCTTCTTCCGACGGCCTTCACATGCTTTGTCATCGAACAACAGATGACGGCGTCTTGCCATCCTAACGGCAAACACCAGCCAACTCCTCCTCGCCCCGTTCCGTGATCAATTGATCAATCTCAGCCCCCCTCGCGTATGTGGTACCTAAGAGGTTACGTCCAATTTCGGCTTCCCCTTCAAAATTTTCTAGAGCTCCTTCAGGGGAGCAGCGTAACCCGGAGTGAGACTAGTGGCCAACAGGCTTGGAGCTCACATATTTAGTTTTGTACAGCCCCCAACCCCTTGCAAGGACGCGTTTTGCGTACCTTTTAAATTTTCCTCCCAATTCTCCTTCGATTTTTCGATTTTTTTTTTTCGATTCCATAACTTTAGCCTATGTAAAATATTTCATAGCTAATCTGTGCAATTCTGATGGTCGTGGCAGATAGAAATTTGTCTCTTTAGCATGAAATATAGTTACCTGGTTAAAATAACGCAAAATTTACTACTTCGTCCGAAATTACAGTTCAAAAAATGCCAAAAGAATTATAAATGACGTACGTGGAACAAACTTCTCACACAGTCTTTGCACACAGGTTCAACATTTTGTATTTTTGTAGTAGTGATTACCATAGCAATGGCTAATAATCATGCTCAATGTAACTTAATGTAATTTGGTGCTGATACATGAAATTAATTCACAACAAGCGCAGAAGAATTTTCATCTGTGTCACCTTCATACCTGACGGATATTATAGAATGTGAAATATATTTCATTTAATTTCAATAAGACGGTAATTAACTATTATGATAACAATGTAGGCTAACTTCTATTTAGATTCAACTTTATAGTATATTATTTAGTGCGAGATCGTGCGTATTTGCTTGGTTTCCGCACACAACCAATCCGCGGTAAGTCTAAAATTCCACATTCAGTATTCCCAACCTAACACACATAACAATTTCCCTCTTCTTACCGCTTAAGTGACATATAGATTTTACTGCTTTACGCTTTTAACATATTATTTTTAGAAACGTTCGATATAGTAATAATTATAAATTGGAAACTTACCACTGTAATTTCACCTAAATTGCACTGTTAATTATTGTTTTTAAATATTTACAAATATTAAGTAAACTCTAGAACTCCACTAAAGTTACTGCATTCGTGATGCAAGTAACATTAACGAAGCCGTGAAAAAATCAACAAGATTCCAGACTCATCATAGACGGGGGGGAAGACAGACGTATATCACGGCCTGCTGGAGTATAGAAAACATTTTAAAGCAACGATGTTGAAGATAGATATTTTTGTTTTGCAAATTTACCGTCATTGAACAGAAACCAAGATGGAGATTTCATTGCAACTAATTAGAAATTCCTCTTTCAGGTATGTAATAAACGATCTTCGCACAAATTAATGTACGATACACGAGCGGAATGTTTTCTTTCAATTCTCGGAAATTAAAAAATCTCAACTACGTTTCGCTTTTTCAAACTTTTCCTCGAACATGAAAACTTCAGCATATCGCTCTTGTAACGCATATTACTATTTCGGCTGTTACTTTCCAATTCTATAGTATACTGTCAACTTTTCGTAACGAAATCTTCAGAATTTCACAAAAGTATTCTCGCAGATGTTTCTATTCATATATTATAAAAATTTCTCTTTGATAAACCTTTTATTCAAAATCATTTACGTTTCCTATACAATGTTGTAATAGACGATTCAATTCCTAACAAAGATCTTTCCAGAAAGCAGTGTGGTGTTATTATACTCAATTGTCATGGAAACAGGTTTTTCATATTGACAATGGAAGGTCGGTCATTGACCCCTACAGAATTGTCATTTTTTTACATCGATCTGATTTTAATACAAGTACGCTTTTACCTATAGTTTAAAAATGTCATCTTTATTTCTAAAAAACAACAAAGAAGGTAGCATTTCTTGTCCTATCACACGGTCGCTATAAAACCAGCAGAGAAATAAGGCCATGTAAATATTGTTCAAATGTAATTATGTCCATGCTAGAATAACTTCATGGGAACAAATTAATTCATTCGTAGTGTTCTACCCAAGGGCAGGTCTTTCACTGTAAATCCAGTATTCTCCCATCTTCCCTATTCGACGTATGTCATTTATAATTCTCTTGAACTCTAATTTCGGACGAAGTCGAAAATGTTGCGTTATTTTATCCAGTTAACTATATTTCATAAGGTTCTTAAGAAAATATTTGGGGCTAAGAGGGATGAAGTTACAGAAGAATGGAGAAAGTTACACAACGCAGAACAGCACGCATTGTATTCTTAACCTGACATAATTAGGAACTTTAAATCCAGATATTTAAGATAGGCAGGACATGTAGAACGTATGGGCGAATCCAGAAATGAATATAGAGTGTTGGTTGGGAGACCGGAGGGAAATAGACCTTTGGGGGAGGCCGAGACGTAGATGGGAGGATAATATTAAAATGGATTTGAGGGAGGTGGGATATGATGGTAGAGACTGGATTAATCTTGCTCAGGATAGGGACCGATGGCGGGCTTATGTGAGGGCGGCAATGAACCTCCGGGTTCCTTAAAAGCGAGTAAGTAAGTAAGTAACTATATTTCATGCTAAAGAGACAAATTTATATCTGCCACGACCATCAGAATTGCACAGATTAGCTATGAAATATTTTACATAAAGTTATGGAATACATCTATCTAATATATATCTCGAGTTTTATGTAACCGGGAAGAAATCTAACCCCCATCAATCTAGCACGCCCGCCGTGATTTTGAGTTTCCCATGCATCTTGACTTTGAAGAAAGAAAACACTTACCCCGACATCATGGATGACTTCAATTCAACACTGCCACCGAATAGTTTCATAGCATAAGATTCTCTGATTCGTCCTAATTTTGATTATTTAGAATTTATTAGTGTTGAAATCTTTAAAAATAATGTAGCAAACTATAAACATTTTATGCCCTCTCCTCCCCTTTTTTAATCCGTGATCAGTTCTGCGGGCATGCATAATTTTTATTATTATTATTATTATTATTATTATTATTATTATTATTATTATTATTATGTTTTATCTCTCCTGTGCGTTTCGAGTATGTTCACAAAAAAGTAACAGTTTGCTTTAAAATATTAAGCAAACAAAAGTGATAAAATTTATTTCAGCTTTCCTCTTTGTCTCCGCATATGATCCATATATGTTAATGCCGTCTATATTCTGATATCTTCTTCTACACTAAACTTTTCTTTAGTTAATCACTTCTTATATTGCATCCTTTGGTAGGCAGTTTCTTAGCCAGTGGCCCAGCCAATTTCTTTTTCTCTTCATGGTCAGTTTCAGCATTATTCTTTCGTCACCCACTCTTCCCAGCACAGCTTCGTTTCTTATTCTGTCTGTGCATTTCACGCGCTCTATTCTTATACATATCCACACTTCAATTGCTTCTAGTTGTCCCTCTTCGTTTCGTCGTATGTCCATGTTTTTGCCCTATGCAATACAACACTTCAAACAAAGCACTTCATTAGTCTATCCCTTAGTTCTTTTTTTGCAGTGGTCCGAAGATGATGCTCCTTTTTCTATTAAAAGCTTTCTTTGCCATTGCTATCCTCCTTTTGACTTCCTGGCAGCAGCTCATGTTACTACTTACAGTGCATCCCAAGTATTTGAAGCTGTCCACTTGTTCCACTGCCTCATTTCGAATTCGCAAGTGTACCTTATTTCTTTTTCGATAACCATGATCTTCGTCTTGTTTACATATACAGAGTGATTTATATAGAACTGACACATTTCTTTCATTAATTGTTTCAAAACGAATTGTGCTAGCGACAACTTATTATACCTAAAATGTAGAGGAATTTTGGGAGATTATTTGCCTCTATGGCAAATGTTGAAAATGTCCTCCATCCTGCATAAGGCACAACTCAACACGTCGTTCCATGTTACTGGCCACTCGTTGGAGGACTCTGTTGTCAATAGCTTGAATCTCCTGTGTGATGTTGTGCTTCAGATCGTCCAATGTCTGGGGACGTGTGGCGTAAACCCTGTCTTTTAAGTAACCCCATAGAAAGAAGTCCGGCGTTGTCAAATCCGGAGATCTCGGTGGCCACAGGTTCCTGGAAATTATTCAGTCGTCAAAGAAACAACCGTAACCATATATGGCTTTAGGCCTGAACTTTTCGTAGCTCTCTGACACATTGAGTAGGTGTACCCTGTCTCCTGCGACAAACGTCTTAATGATTTTTTGGGTGACTGCTCCAGTCGTGCTCTTACGTCAACAACAGCGTGGGAAGCCTAGATGAACGATGCTTGCCCCTTTTCACTCACCAGAGATCCAGTTGTTTCCAATTTGCTTACCAGTCCCAGTATTGTGTTACTTTTGGGGGACTGCGAACACCAATTTCTCTCTGGTATGCCATTTGAGTAGCTGTAATTGAATTCGTAATCCAGTATTGCTTCACAAGGAAGAGTCGTTGATTTAATGTATACTGTATTTTCACGTTGACACAAAATGTCGAAAACAGCTGCCAACAATAGGAATAAAACATAAACATCTGCGCATCTAGTGCTGCCAACAATAGGAATAAAACATAAAAATCTGTGCATCTAGCGACAAGGAATCGAATCTCCAGAACATTCTGCTTAATTTGGTGCTAAAATTGGGTCAGTGCTGCCAACAATAGGAATAAAACATAAACATCTGCGCATCTAGTGACAAGGAATCGAAACTCTAGAACATTCTGCTTAATTTGGTGCTAAAATTGGGTCATTGAATGAATTTCCAATGGAATAATTAAAGAAAGAAATGTGTCAGTTCTATATAAAACACCCTGTATAGGCCTATTCATCCCACAGTATTGCTCACAGCTGTCATTTAGCTCAAGTAGCATGTCTCTCTTCTGCTAACAACGCCTTATCATCAGCGACTAGACGCATTTAAAATGGCGATATGGAGAAGGATGGAGCATGTGAATTGGACAGACAGAACAATAAATGAAACTGTATTGGAAAGAGTGGATGAAAAAAGAATAATGCTGAAACTGATCAGGAAGAGGAAAAGGAATTGGCTGGGTCACTGGGTGAGAAGAAACTGCCTACTGAAGGATTTAATGGAACGGGAGAAAAGTTCGAGGTAGAAGAAGATATCAGATGAATTACATGCGAGCGGAAAATAGGAAAGATGGAAAATGCTGGGTTCCGAGTCAAATACCTGACCTTGGGCAGAACACTATAAAAGAATAACTCTAATACATTAATCATAACCTGTCGTCTCGCTTCACTTACCTTTCTTCCCACCACAATCTGAACACACTCTCTCGTCATGAAACAATACTAACAACACCATGCCATCGCACCTCCTCATACTCATCCTCATTCACAATAGCCCTGCCAAGACTCTGGAATTCGCTACCTGCTAGAATCAAGGACTGTCGAAATAAAATTAAATTCAAACGCAAACTTACTAGGCACTTGGTCAGTAACTGATTTCCTGTAAATAGTTTCCTTAATCTATCACAAAATATTTCAATATCCAGTAATTTCATCACTAAACAATTTTGTTATTCTATGTTTAATTTGTAATTCAGTAAATATAAAATATTCTTTGTTTTTCTATGATAAATTATCTAGCTTTAATTAGTCAGGTAATCTTTTCGTACTTTGATTTTTATTGTAATTGTAATTGTAAATTTAATACTAATTGTAATTTTATTTGTAATTGTAATTGTAAATTTAATACTAATTGTAATTTTATTTGTAATTGTAATTGTAAATTTAATACTAATTGTAATTTTATTTGTAATTGTAATTGTAAATTTAATACTATTGTAATTTCATTCTTCATATTATACAGTGAAACCTGTTCAAATCGGAACCTGAATAATCCGGAATCCTGTCTATTTCGGAACAATTTATTGGTCCCGGCGAAATTCATATATATTATGTGTAATTTTTCCTGAATAAAACGGAAACTGTCCAACGTGGAAACGGAGACTGTCTGCTACTGTTCAAAACGGAAATAATATTTTGGAAACACTACTTTAATGTAAAATGTATTTTGAAACAGTATGTGCTTTCAAGGAATGTACGAAATACGTAAGTCACTAAGACAAAAACAAGTTTTCTTTGTAAAATTTTTGAGGGTGCAAGAGTGTGTTGGCCTGGTGATCATAAATTTTGTTACCCTATTGACTAGGCAGACGATCCCTTCAAAGATGTGCAATGCTTCACTCCTGTATAAGCTACTGTTGTAGCTGGGTAGAACGCAAGTGTATTAGTGATTTCGTGATAAAAAAAAGTTGCGTAATAATGTTGCACTATCATTAATTGATGAAGTAAAAGTTATCGAGGAAAATGAGAAACGAAGAGTATGGAAAATAATGTTGAAATTTATGAATGGAAAACTCAGGTGTAACTTAACACTTTAAAAAATAAAGGCCGTATCATGATTGAGTGGCTTGGGGTCAATAATGGTTACATAAAAGGAAACAGAAAACAACTGGTTACATAGAAATAAATGAGCTGTTGTAAGAGTGGATTGTTCTTGCCCTTTCAAAGATCATGCAAATTTCTGGACCTATTCTGCAAAGAAAACCCTTGAACTGGCAAAGAAATTAGATAATCCAGAATTCAAGACCTCTAGGCTCCCAGTTCAATTCAATAATGTGCCGTGACATACAGTACAGTATTATAATATAGTGTTAGATATTAAATTTGGTGTAATTAATAAACTTTATAGTGTTTAATGAGTGAGGTATGGTACAATTTATACAGGAAATAAAATTTTCATCAAGATCATTCACCAATTAAATAAGCGACAGGAAACTGAATTAATGCCAGTAGTGTTAAACGGAATATTTTGTAATTTCTACAATTTGCGGCATGCCATTTTGTTTTTAATTTATACAAATGATAAAATATTCCATTTTAACTTCACACCTGAATAATACGGAAACCTGTCCATAACGAAAAAAAAAAAATTAGGACCATGTCACTTCCGTCTTGAACAGGTTTCACTGTAGTTGGAATCTCCCGGTAGAGGGGCAGAGAAGGACTGACGGCCTTATCTCTACCAGGTTAAATAAATAAATACTAAAATGCTAAATAACGCTTACAAGAATGATTGTGGCTGTATAGGGACACAGGCGTGGTTGGTAGAGAATACAAATCGACAGATATAGGCGAGATCTTTCGTTTGGCACAAAATCAGAGGGGCGCAAACAGAGAGAAGTCGCGAGTTTACGTCTAATGCCCAAGTAATTAGTTACTTCTTTACGCACTATTGTTTTAAAGGCTCACTTTACGCTCTGATAACAGTGGGTAAAATGCAACTTTACGCATTGTCGTAGAAAAAAAAATTATATGCAGCTAGATCGCTGAAATTGGCCTCTGTGGCTGGAATATAACGTGTTCGTTTGTTTCGATTCTTTAGCATGTGTGTTTATTGATTGCACCAAGAGTATGTATCCAAGTGGGGATTAAAACACTAATTTCTGACAGACGCAAATTACTGCACACATCTACTCTTAACATTTGCTGTCAGAGACACTTGTATTAGTTATTAGATAACAATAATTTGAAGTGGCAGCAAGGGTATCACTAACACGGAATTCCAAATGAATGATAGATTATTCATACTTCTACATACGCTCTATCGTGTGAATAGATATGGAGAACTCCCACTCAACAACTCTCACCTTAGATCAACGTCATTATCTTTCACTTAACTATGTTAACTCAAAAGGTCATTAGTAGAGACCGGATTTTTAGGTTTTTGGAATAGGTGAAATATGTTTTTTTAGGTTTTATGTCCAACCTTTGAAAGGGGTCGCAAAAACTGCCAGATCGTTAAAAACGTACCCTTACAGTATTCTTAAAAATAAATATTTATGAAGGCAACATGGACCACGAAACTGACCTTTTCAAGAACCAAAATATTTATCAAAACTTATAAGATTCGAATTTTTGTTCCTTCCCCTTTAACATTGTATAGAGCACATCTAGGTCAGAAAGCATGGGTAGACATAACGGCTCGGTTAGAAAAGCCAACGTACTATGGTAGGAACGATCATGATTTTAAAATCAAATGTAGGAAACAGAAAACGGATGTACGTAAATTCTCATTTTTAAATAGAACTATAAATGATTGGAATGACCTGCCTGCAGCGGTCTTTGAGGGCTGTCCTTCCTTAAGGAGATTCAAGAATAATTTAAAGAGTTGTGTATAAAGTGAAAATTAAAATTAAGGTGCCATTCAACATTTAATTTTTTAAGGTGGCATGTATTTATCTAGCCTGACGAGTTTACTTCCTTGGTTTGAATTGTAAATTATTTAAGAATAGCGTGTAAGAGGGCCTTAGACTAGAAATGTTTAGTTTAAATGTAGTTCTGTTTATAAGTATGCATAAGAATGCAATTATTAGACTTTATTTGAACTGTTGTATCAGTGAAGCGAGGTGAGTCAGTGAAGTTATGGTTTTACAGTGCAGTGAACAGTTCCGATCAGTGATAATTTATAGCGTCAATGAAATGTGTTCTATAGTGTCAGTGAAATGTGTTAGAGTGTCAGTGAAGTGTGTGCTAAAGTGTCAGTGAAATGCGTCATAGTGCCACTACAGGGAATGAGATGAGAGTAAAGTGAAAGACTATTGAAAATTATGTAGGACCTATACATAATTATGTAGGTTGTGTTGTAAAATTAGGTGTTTTATTTTATGTTTTATTATTATTGTGTTAAATTGCATTGTGTATTCTTATTGTATTGTGTATAAAATTGTATATGTGTTGTAAATTTTATTATGTATTGTAAATTTTATTGTGTATTGCTTATCATTTTAACTGTGTATTGTTAATATTGTATATACCACTGCCACCGGGTGCTTGCCCACTTGCAGTGTAAATAAATACATACATACAACATTACTTGTAGTTTGAATAAATTATTGTAACAATTAACATTTTATCTAATATAATTTACCTTGATATAACTACATAAATTTCAATTCTCAATAGATAAAAGGTACAAAAGATAGAAGAATTAAAGCCAATCTAACCTCATAAGAAATTGTTTGAGCAACAACACGTAATCCCCCTAACAATGCATAATTAGAATTAGATGACCAATCCGCAATTATAAGAGTATATACGCCCAAACTAGTACAACAAAGAAAAAATAATAAACCCAACTCAAAAGAAATAAAACCAGTAAAGTAAGGAATTACAAATCATACCAACAAAGACAAAAATAATCTAAAAACAGGAGCAAAATAATAACATAAATAATTAGACAAAAAAGGAAATGTCTGCTCCCTAGTAAAAAGCTTAATTACATCTCTGAAAGGCTGCAAAATACCAATAAAACAAACCTTATTAGGACCTTTACGAATATGAATATATCCAAGAACTTTATGCTCTAATAAAGTCAAAAAAGCAACACCAACTATAACAAAAATAACTAACAAAATAAAAATAAAAAATAAACCAAAAATCTACCTAAACATAAATACTATTTATAGAATAAATCTATATTCAAAGATTCTAAATCCATTGCACTTATCTGCCAAAACAGTAATAATTAATAATAATCATAAATAAAAATTATTGTAAATATCTGGTCCTCTCGTACTAAGATATAAAATTTATTATAGATAGAAACAACTTTTGAATTAAATTTGTTCAAACTTGGTCAAGAATTATTTAAAAAGTAACAACAAACAAACAAAATAACATTATTTACTGCCACTGTTCCCGGTTGCAATATATGACCAAAATACTTTTCAATATTCTCGCGATTTGTAACAATTGTTATGATAAATGCGTAAGAAAATGTAATTTTGTAGTTAAAAATAGGAAAAAAAAAATTGTACGAAGCAACTATAGAATTCACAACACATATTTAGCTTCAGAATAGTAGTTAATTAAAGAAATGATACTCCTGAATAGTTCATTCTTTATCTGCAATATTCTTTTATCCTTAAAACTCAATAATAGTGGTATTTTACAAACAACTTCAAATTAGTGTAACTCTGAAAATATTGAGATTAGGACAAATGTTTATACGACATTTCTTGCTCAGAATGTCTTCGGAAATATGCTTCTTAAGTGACGGTAAAACCTCGTGTATCAACCTGTATTTTCTCATTAATAATCTTCCTCGCATGTACTCGTGAAAATTGTTAACTAATCCAACAGTTCATAGCATAAATACTCGTCGAAAATGACTTTCATACTCCATCGGCAAGTCTATCGTGCTATCAAAAAGAAGTGCGTTATATGGCAATAAAATTTTTAATAGCCACCCTATGGATATAAAAAATCAAATTCGAAATCTAAGATTATTATAGAAGTACCTAATTTCTTACGCCTTCTATTCTGTAGGTGAATTTATGACGTTCAACAGCGCTGCAAGCATATTTCTGCCTTGTATGAATATTTAGTATTTTAGTGGTGTTCAAATCAAGTCGTGAAGACTTAGAACCCAATCCATAGTGCAAACATCCCATGAAGAGCTAAGCCGATCAGCCGGCCACATGTCTCAGCAGAGGTGAACGATCATCCAAGCAAAACAAAGGTATTAAGTGGTCAGCACGATGATCTCTCGAGACATTATATTTAGTTTTCAAAAATGGATTTCGTTACCTATCGTAGCTTCTCAAATTCATAAACAACGGGTAGCAAAAGATAGAGTACGACACTTACCATAGCAACCAACACTTTATTTCCAGAAGTCCCAGAACAGCGAAGACGTACCGGGTTTTCTAGGTAAGTTCCCTGGAAAGAAGAGATTTGATTTTCATAGAGTATCTTCAGGGTACTCGGAGAGAAAATTTCAATTTTCTAAACTAATCAAACAAGAAGTCTAAAATTTTGCTCAGTTATTATGCTGTACCGTATATAGTGTATATACATATTTTATCAAATTTCGTTTAAAAATATATGAGTTATTAACATTTTTGTAAAATTAAGTAACTTAAAAAAATGGCTAACATTTTTGCCTGAAATTACATTTTTATAACTTTTAAAAACTTCCAAACAAAACTTATTACCCACATTTTTCATTAGTTTCACCCAAAAATAATAAAGAGATATTTTGTCTCGGTATATGTATGATAAGACTTTCTTGTGTTAAATTTTAACGTACCTTGTTTACATGTTTCGACCTATTTATGGGTCATCTTCAGAACTGGTCGTTGTTGGTCTTGGCGCCTCTTGTTGTTTCTTGTGAGGGTGTGTTCGTAGTGTAGAGTTGTACGTTAAAATTTAACACAAGAAAGTCTTATCATACATATTCCGAAGTGATACAGTGCTAAAAGTTGTGTAATCAAGATGTAAAATATTCTGTATTGTCAATTCTAAAAACAGTAAGAAAAATTAGCACCTGTTGCAAAAACAAATTAATATTTAAAAAAAACTGTCACTTAAAGAAAATCCTTACAGTACGTTCTGTTACATACATACTGAGAAACTCTCACAAAAATTCTTGCATGTAGTACAAAATTTGTATGAGAAAAAGCTTTTTAGTAAAGCAAAATATGCAAAACTTAAAAACTGGATAAATTAATTTTAGATTTTAAATACCTATTCAGAGCGCATAGCATTTTAAAATGTCCGCCAAAACACGTAATAGGAGGGGCATAACGGTATGAATATTGGCCAGAGCTTCCCTAAACATTAAACAATTTTTTAATGCTAAGAACAAAAAAATTTATTTTTTACCAAAAATGAAACATTTTTACCTCGGTGTAACCTTAACAGTAATTCACGCATAAACCTTGCGGCTATCTCTCCGATTCAGCCTATATTCTTTTCTCCTTCCAGTTTCCTTTCTATCATCATAAATTATGAGTCCAGCATGGACAATAAAATTAATTTCAGAATATACGCATAAATTATAGGCATGTTGAGGCATGGGACAGCCAAGAAACAAGTTGGGAGAATGTTATATGAGAGAGAAACAAGCCATAAACCCTACTTTTTACTTAATTACAAGTGGCTTTTGAAGAACCCGAAAGTTCATTCCCGCCCTCACATAAGCCCGCTATCGGTCCCTATCATAAGCAGGATTAATCCAGTCTCTACCATCATATCTAAACATTATCCTCCAACTACATCTCGTCCTTCCCAAAGGTCTTTTTTCCTCCGGCCTCCCAACTAACACCCTTTATGCATTTCTGGATCGCCCATACGTGCTACATGCCCTGCCCATCTCAAACGTCTGGATTTAATGTTCCTAATCATGTCAGGTGAAGAGTACAATGCGTGCAGTTCTGTGTTGTGTAACTTTCTCCATTCTAGTGTAACTTCATCCCTCTTAGCCCCAAATATTTTCCTGAGCACCTTATTCTCGAACACCTTTGACCTCTGTTCCTCTCTCAAAGTGAGAGTCCAAGTTTCACAACCATACAGAACAATCGGTAAAATAACTGTTTTATAGATACTTGAATTTTTCCACATCTTCGAAGGATAAATTTCCAATTTTTATATTTCCATTTCGTATAATATTCTGGTCACGAGACATAATCCTATACTACGTCTTTTCGGGATTTTCTTTCAAACCTATCGCTTTACTTGCCTAAAGTAAAATTTCCGTGTTTTCCCTAATCGTTTGTGAACTTCCTCCAAGCATATTCACGTCATCCGCAGAGACGAGAAGCTGATGTAACCCGTTCAATTCCAAACCCTGTCTGTTATCCTGGACTTCCTGAATGGCATATTCTGGGGCAAAGATAAAAAGTGTAGGTGATAGTGCTTCTCCAAAACTTCCCTCTTAACAGAGTCACATGCCTTTTTGAAATCTATGAATAACTTATGTACTGTACCCTTATACTCCCATTTTTTCTCCAATACCTGTCGAATAGACCTGTGGAATAGAAAACTTCCTTCTTAACAGAATCATATGCCTTTTTGAAATCTATAAATAACTTATGTACTGTACCCGTATAATCCCATTTTTTCTCCAATACCTGTCGAATAGAAAACTTCCCTCTTAACAGAGTCAATGCCTTTTTGAAATCTATGAATAACTTATGTACTGTACCCGTATACTCCCATATTTTCTCCAATACCTGTCGAATAGAAAACTTCCCTTTTAACAGAGTCATATGCCTTTTTGAAATCTATGAATAACTTATGTACTGTACCCGTATACTCCCATTTTTTCTCCAATACCTGTCGAATAGAAAACTTCCCTCTTAACAGAGTCATATGCCTTTTTGAAATCTATGAATAACTTATGTACTGTACCCGTATACTCCCATTTTTTCTCCAATACCTGTCGAATAGAAAACTTCCCTCTTAACAGAGTCATATGCCTTTTTGAAATCTATGAATAACTTATGTACTGTACCCTTATACTCCCATTTTTTCTCCAATACCTGTCGAATAGAAAACTTCCCTCTTAACAGAGTCATATGCCTTTTTGAAATCTATGAATAACTTATGTACTGTACCCTTATACTCCCATTTTTTCTCCAATACCTGTCGAATAGAAAACTTCCCTCTTAACAGAGTCATATGCCTTTTTGAAATCTATGAATAACTTATGTACTTTACACGTATACTCCCATTTTTTCTCCAATACCTGTCGAACAGACCTGTCTAATAGAAAACTTCCCTCTTAACAGAGCCATATGCCTTTTTGAAATCTATGAATAACTTATGTACTGTACCCGTATACTCCCATTTTTTCTCCAATACCTGTCGAATAGAAAACTTCCCTCTTAACAGAGTCATATGCCTTTTTTGAAATCTATGAATAACTTATGTACTGTACCCGTATACTCCCATTTTTTCTCCAATACCTGTCGAATAGACCTGTCGAATAGAAAACTTCCCTCTTAACAGAGTCATATGCCTTTTTGAAATCTATGAATAACTTATGTACTGTACCCATATACTCCCATTTCTTCTCCAATACCTGTCGAATAGAAAACTTCCCTCTTAACAGAGTCATATGCCTTATTGAAATCTACGAATAACTTATGTACTGTACCCGTATACTCGCATTTTTTCTCCAATACCTGTCGCATAGAAAACTTCCCTCTTAACAGAGTTATATGCCTTTTTGAAATCTATGAATAACTTATGTACTGTACCCGTATACTCCCATTTTTTCTCCAATACCTGTCGAATAGAAAACTTCCCTCTTAACAGAGTCATATGCCATTTTGAAATCTATGAATAACTTATGTACTGTACCCGTATACTCCCATTTTTTCTCCAATACTTGTCGAATAGACCTGTCGAATAGAAAACTTCCCTCTTAACAGAGTCATATGCCTTTTTGAAATCTATGAATAACTTGTGTACTGTACCCGTATACTCCCATTTTTTCTCCAATACCTGTCGAATAGACTTGTCGAATATAAAACTTCCCTCTTAACAGAGTCATATGCCTTTTTGAAATCTATGAATAACTTATGTACTGTACCTGTATACTCCCATTTTTTCTCCAATACCTGTCGAATAGACCTGTGGAATAGAAAACTTCCTTCTTAACAGAATCATATGCCTTTTTGAAATCTATAAATAACTTATGTACTGTGCCCGTATACTCCCATTTTTTCTCCAATACCTGTCGAATAGAAAACTTCCCTCTTAACAGAGTCATATGCCTTTTTGAAATCTATGAATAACTTATGTACTGTACCCGTATACTCCCATTTTTTCTCCAATACCTGTCGAATAGAAAAAATCTGATCAATAGTCGATCTATTACGTCTAAAACCACAATGATGATCATAACTGTTTTATAAATGAACACTTCCAGATTTTTTTAGTTAAAGGCTACCTTTTCAAACTTTTAGTAGAAGAAAATATTTTCATATTTCTTTTCAGAATCATTAGTAAGGGCGTGCACACTTTTAAATCTATTCTACTTCATGGGATTTGATTTTGTTAAAAGCGGTAACAGAGCTATTGCATATGTTCTGCGTACTGTAAATTATGGAAGTGTGATACAGCATGCGAAACTGTATTCCCTGTTTGATTCAGTGATTAAGAAGATGACCGGATATTGTTTCCAGGGCTGGATTAGCGCCGGGCAATTCATAGCTGATGCAGGGATTACATAGACGCTTTGAAGGTTGTGAGCTGGTGGATTGTACAGCAGCCTGTCGAACCAGATTAAGTGAAGATTCTACTCCATAAGGCAACAGATTTTAGTTAGCTAGTAAAGTCCGAAATTTTTTCATTAGTAACACCATGAGAGGATCTGAGATTACTAAAGAATTCTCGAACTACGCAGTATGGAATTTATATATAGAACTTCAAATCCTAGAGTCGCATGTATTAGAATTATTTCCCGAGCAGAATCCAAATAAAATTCACAAATTGAGCTTAATAGAAGTTACTTATATTTCAATATAATATAATTACAGGATAATATTAAAATGAATTTGAGGGAGGTGGGATATGATGGTAGAGACTGAATTAATCTTGCTTAGGATAGGAACCGATGGCGGACTTATGTGAGGGCGGCAATGAATCTCCGGGTTCCTTAAAAGCCATTTGTAAGTTCGTAAGTTCTAAGACAAAAGCATCTCAACCGAATAATAACACGAATTTCCCATATTTATTGTGTTAATTTCCTCTCGAATGTCATTTGTATTTTTTACTGTTGCTCCAAATATATTATCCTCCCATCTACGTCTCGGTCTCCGCAAAGGTCTTTTCCCTCGGGTCTCCCAACTTACAGTACATTCTATATGCATTTCTCAATTCACCCATGTTAGGTGAAGAATATAATGCTTGTATCTCCTGTAACTTCATCCCTCTTGGTCCCAAATATGTTTCTAAAGATCTTATTCTCGAATACCCTTAACATTTGTTTCTCTCTCAAAGTGAGAGTCCAAGTTTCACAACCATACAGAACAACCGGCAATATATAACTGTTTTATAAATTCTAACTTTCAGCTTTTTTGAAAGCAGACTGGATGATGTGAAACTTGGACTCTCACTTTGAGAGAGGAACAGAGGTTAAGGGTGTTCGAGAATAAGGTGTTTAGAAAAGTATTTGGGGCTAAGAGCGGTAAAGTTACAGGAGAATAGAGGAAGTTACGCAACAAAGAACTGCACGCAATGTATTCTTCATCTGACATGATTATAAATATTAAATCCAGACGTTTTAGATGGCCAGGACATGTAGCACTTATGGGCGAATCCAGAAATGCATACCGAGTGTTAGTTGGGCGGCGGGGGGGGGGAAAGAATTTTGGGGAGATCGAGACGTAGATGGGAGGATAATATTAAAATAGCTTTGAGGGAAGTGGGATATGACGGTAGAGATTGGATTAATCTTGCTTAGGACAGGGACCGATGGCGGGCTTATGTGATGGCGGCAATGAACCTCCGGTTTCCTTAAAAGCCATCAGTAAGTTGTAAGACTGGATGACAAAAGCTTCTCAACCGAATAATAATACGAATTTCCCATATTTATTCTGTGTTAATTTCCTCTCGAATGTAATTTATATTTGTTACCGTTGCTCCAACATATTTCAATTTTTCCACCTTTTCAAAGGATAAATTTCTAATTTTTATTTTTCAATTTCGTAGAATGTCCTGATCACGAGACATGATAATATAGTTCGGTTTTCCGAAATCAAAACTCCCGTGTTTTCCCTAATCGTATGTGGATTTTCTCGCAACATTCACGTCATCCACATAAACAAGCAGCTGATATAACTCGTTGAATTTCAAACCTTCCCTGTTATCCTGGACTTTCCTAACAGCATATTGCAGAGTAAAGTTAAAAAGTAAGAGTGATTAAATTTAAATTCTAATAACACGTCAACTGTCTCACTGCGTACTTGATAAGAACATAATAACACAAGCCTACGATGGAATATTTTTTTTTTTTTTTCAAAATTTTAGTTTTTCTTACGTATTTTGTGCTGAGATAGAAAAACACATTTAAAATGTCCCATCAAGTACAGAGTTTTTAAAATTTAAATTAATGTTTGTATGGAATTAACATACAAACTGGGGATATGACAGTTTACACCATTCATACAACAGTGCTCTTAGTAATGATTGTTTTTAACTTCTTACTGGTCATTACAAACAAATTCTAGAAAGCGTGTCGTTCTGTAACCTCGAACCTCTAACTTTGAAGTCCCGAAAATGCTTGTTTCAGAGTTACGCACTTGATTGTATTTGTATTTATTAACATTCCATGGTATTCATATATTGCTTACAGCTAGAATATGGAACAAGTTAAAAAACTTAATACTATTATAAAGTCTTAATTTATAGTCACAGTCTAGATGAAATATATACACACGAGATTTACAATATAGTTTACTAGTACAATACAAAGTTTTTGTATCAATTTCATGAAGTGTTATTGAATGTCATGAATTCACCTACAGAATAGAAGGAGTGAGAAATTAGGTACTTCTTCAATTTGGCCCTAAATAATCTTATGTTTTGAGTTTCATTTTTTATATCGATAGGGAGGCTATTAAAAATTTTTACTGCCATATAGCGCACTCCTTTTTGATAGCATGAGAGACTTGCCGATGAAGTATGAAAGTCATTTTTGACGTGTATTTATGCTATGAACTGTTGAATTAGTTACAAAGTTTTCACGATTACATAAAAGGAAGATTATTAATGAAAATATATATTGACAAGCCATGGGCATTATTTGTAGTTTTTTTTAAATAGTCCTGCAAGATTCCCTAGATTTGGTGCTTACTATTATTCTAATTACTCTTTTTTGTAATAGAAATATATTGCTACCATCTGTGGAATTTCCCCAGAATATTATTCCAAAACTCATTACCGAGTGATAGTATGCAAAGTATATTGTTTTTAAGGTATTGATATTTACTATCTTTTGCATAGATCTAATAGCAAAACAAGCTGAATTTAATTTGGGGGCAATTTTTTTAATATGATTTCTCCAGTTTAACACATTATCGATTTTAAGCCAAGAAATTTGGTGGTTGTTGTTTCTAATAGGGATCTATTGTTAATTATTGCGCTATAAATTTGCGAGGTTGAATTTGTACAGGATTTAAATTGAATTATGTTAGTTTTGTTACAATTTAATACTAATTTATTGACTGAGAACCAGTCACATATTTTGAAGAAAATTTCCTCTGTTGAAGATTGGAATGTGTTGGAGTTATTGGCTGTAATTACTATACTTGCGTCATCTGCAAATAATATGGGATGACCAACATCTTTCATTGGGGGGAGGGGGGCAAGATCATATATGAACACTAGAAAAAGTAGGGGATCTAATATTGTTTCTTGCTTATGGTATCCGACATATGCTATATTAATTATTTTGTCTAGTCAATAGTTTACTAGTTAGCCAAATCTATACAACGATTTAGCAGGAGTGCTTTTGATGGAGAAACAAACCTACATTTTTCGGCAAGGAATCGAACCACGTTCCGCTAGACACAGTCAAGCATAACTGCTTACGACAGAGCAAACTATCACAGATACCGAAAAATGATTGACGTGAGTTATTTATAATGCAAGGAGGAAAAATAATCAAGCTTACATTTAGCCTCACACGCTTTTGTAAGCTTGAAAAATGATTTCTTCGCGTGATAACTTTTCCTTCCTGCAAAGATTGTCAATCGTCAGAGAAAGAAACAAAATTTATGAGTAACAGTGACACATATGTAACACCAAAACTGTATTGAACTACCTACTTGTAAAGAACTTTATTATCAGTTAAGAAAATAACTTTTGAGCTGTAGAATGTGTTGACAGCTGAAATTCATGACTTCGCGAGACGTTGTGTTAAATCAGTCTTGTTTCCAAGGAGAACCGATAGCTTCCAAGCAACAAAACAAAACGCAATCTCTTAAAAAGGAAAAATCTTTGTTGTATATTACCTGTATTGAAGATATAGTGCTAAAAGCTTTTTTTTCCGATCGTGATTTTTTAACAACCTTACCAATGTTGTTGGTAGGCATTATAAGTTAAACTTAAACACACGTACGATAAGTAAATAAATCAAATCAACTTAAAAAGTTGTCTAACTTAAAAAGTTGTGTTTTAACTTAAAAAGTTCTGTATAAAGTGTAAATTAAAATTAAGGTGACATTTAACATTTAATTTTTTAAGGTGACATGTATTTATTTAGCCTGACGAGTTACTCCCTTGGTTTGAATTGTAAATTATTTTAAAATATTGTGTAAGAGGGTCTTAGACTAGAAATGTTTAGCTTAAATGCAGTTCTGTTTATAAGTATGCATAAGGGTGTATTTGCCTTATTTGAGCTGTTGTATCAGTGAAGCGAGGTGAGTCAGTGAAGTTATGGTTTTACAGTGCAGTGAATAGTTCCGATCAGTGATAATTTATAGCGTCAATGAAATGTGTTCTATAGTGTCAGTGAAATGTGTCATAAAGTGTCAGTGAAATGCGTCATAGTGCCACTACAGTGAGTGAGATGAGAGTAAAGTGAAAGACTATTATCAGTACCTACGTGAAACTTATGTAGGGCCTATAAATACGTAGGTTGTATTGTAAAATTAGGTTCACTTATTAAATAGGTTATTTTATGTATTATTATTAATTTTATTATTTTTTTGTGTTCAATTGTATTGTGTATTCTTATTGTATTATGTATATAATTGTACTATGTATTGTATAATTGTATTGTGTATTGTAATTTTATTGTGTATTGTTTATATTGTGTACTAGCCGTACCCTTGCGCTCCGCTGCACCTGTTAGAAATAGATATAAAGTAATTACATAATTAAAATAGGACGTTTGATCCAGGGAACATTCGTGTTTGATGGAAGGATAAATCGTTTAATATGTTACTTAATTTAAATTGTATTTAAATAATTAAAATGCGATCATTTTGGTCCAGAAATCACTCATATGATGCAATGACAATTCCTTTAACATGTTTCTTAATTTTTATTACATGCAACCATAGTTTAATGAAGATTGACATATCATTTAGATTTAATGTGTGTATTTTATTTTACTTGTTATATGTTTCCATTGAATTATGGTAATAACTTAATTTTAACTCCTGTTTTCTACGTATTCAGTAAATGGCGCTTAGCCCACTATGGTTCTGAACCCTTCAAATAACTTATATTATATTATATTATATTATATTATATTATATTATATTATATTATATTACATTATATTACATTACATTACATTATATTATATCATATCAGAAGTTACTGTAATAACATCATAGCATTATGTCCATCTAGAGAAACTACACTTTCCAATGGTGAAATAATAATTAATTGTACAAATCGGTTAATTTAACTTCCGATATTACTTCATATAAACACAGAAACATTCTCTGTAGGCTATCTTTCATAGCTTTCGATTGTTGCTGTCCAAGACCCCTTATAGACGAAGTCATTTGTTTTTTAATTCATTACACGGCCTTAGATGGCAGTTATTTTAATTTTAAAACTCATTTATCTCATTAAATATCAGTCCTATCAAAATTTTTCGAGGAATAAAACTTATCGCAAATTTGTTTAAAGAAACTTTTGTTATGTAACATTTTTCACAAAAATCAATAATAAGCGAGATATTTGGATTTATTTAATTCAGGCCCCCTTGTAACCCCCCTTTTAAATAACGTATTTTGAATGCCATATAGCCTAAAATCTAAGTTACAACGAACTTAATGTATATTCTAATTTTCATCGAAATCCGTTCAGCCATTATCGCGTGAAAAGGTAACAAACATACAGACAGACAGACAGACAGACATACAAACAAAAATTTCAAAAAAGCGATTTTCGGTTTCAGGGTGGTTAATTATATATGTTAAGACCAATTATTTTTGGAAAATCGAAAATTACCAGAAAAATTTCGGCTACAGATTTATTATTAGTATAGATACCACTGCCACCGGGTGCTTGCCCACTTGCAGTGTAAATAAATACATACATATAACTTTTATTTATTTACTTAAACGTAACGAACTATCAGTGTCGCGCACCACTATACGCTATGAGGAAATAACTAAATCTCTTATCATAGCCCACTGTACTTGTACTTTTTCTAAATTAATTTATTGGAGGGAAGATTTGTAAGAAAACAGGAATTAATGTAGATAAGGCGTAAGCGTGAAAACCATTTCTGACGACTTTCGGTTGTTGCTCTGAGTGCCACTGGTGGGGTCGTGACTGAACGCGTAAACTTCCATGGAGTGAAATACGTATACAAGCATTAACCTGTACCAAAATAAATCGATTAATATTTATATCCCTATCCATATAATCATCACTATACAAAATAACTAAAGAAGAAATAAAAAAAAAACTGCAAAGATTATTTCTAGATTTCCGAATGCTTCCTTTTTACCTCTTTCATCTATAACAATAATAAATCTGTAGCCGAAATTTTTCTGGTAATTTTCGGTTTTTCAAAAATAATTGGTCCTAACATATATAATTAACCACCCTGAAACCGAAAATCGCTTTTTTGAAATTTTTGTTTGTATGTCTGTCTGTCTGTCTGTCTGTCTGTCTGTATGTTTGTTACCTTTTGACGTGATAATGGCTGAACGGATTTCGATGAAAATTGGGATATAAATTAAGTTCGTTGTAACTTAGATTTTAGGCTATATGGCATTCAAAATACATTATTTAAAAGGGGGGTTATAAGGGGGCCTGGATTAAATAAATCAAAATATCTCGCTTATTATTAATTTTTGTGAAAAATGTTACATAACAAAAGTTTCTTTATAAATAATTTGCGATAAGGTTTATTCCTTGAAAAATTTTCATAGGACTGATATTTAATGAGATAAATTAGTTTTAAAATTAAAATAACTGCCATCTAAGGCCGTGTAATGAATTAAAAAACAAATGACTTCGTCTATAAAGGGCCTTGGACAGCAACAATCGAAAGCTATGAAAGATAGCCTACAGATAATGTTTCTGTGTTTGTATGAAGTAATATCGGAAGCTAAATTAATCGATTTGTATAATTAATTATTATTTCACCATTGGAAAGTGTAGTTTCTCTAGATGGACATAATGCTATGATGTTATTACAGCAACATCTGATGTAATATAATATAATATAATACAATATAATATAATATAATATAATATAATATAATATAATATAATATAATATAATATAATAATAAATCTGTAGCCAAAATTTTTCTGTTAATTTTCGCTTTTCCAAAAATAATTGGTAATAACAATTAATAATATGTTAAAGGTATTGTCATTGTACCAAATGAGTGGTCTCCGGATCAAAATGATCTCATTTTAATATTTTAAATACAATTTAAATTAAGTAACATATTAAACGATTTATCCCTCTATCAAACACGAATGTTCCCTCGATCAAACGTCCTACTTTAATTATGTAATTACTTTATATTTATTTCTAACGGGTGCAGCGGAGCGCACGGGTACGGCTAGTGACAGATAATACAATTTATTTACACTGATGTATAATTAATATATCACCTACAAACATTTCCTATATGCTGTTTATTTATATTGATGCATAATTAATGTGCCACCTACCTACTTCTTTGAAGACAAAACTAAACTTTGTATAATTTATTTCATTACAACATTTTCACAATCGCCGCCGAATAATAACAAATGAATAACACCTATCGAAAAATACGAATAATAACAAATGAATAACACCTATCGACAAATAACAAACGGCGATCACACATGAAAATATTAGCGTCCAAAAACAAAATATTTATTTCCATTAAAAATGATTAATAATAATTTATTTTTTATTAAGATCGGCCAAAAATAGTATGCAATACATGTCTTAAGTGCATAACAGAATCTTGGGAATACAGAAGACTCGACTTCGTCTTGACTTCTCAAAATTTTATCAATTGTCATAATGCACTTACCACGCTTGTATCGCAAAATACTATAACAGCATACAATATTACTCAAGGTTTTAAGGAAATCAAATCAAAGTCCATTTCTGGATATTTTCAATCTCAATATAAATTCATGTGGGGACTCCATAATATGAGATGGAAAAATATCACTTCGAAATATGAGTAAAATTCATGTCGTACACACAAAGTTTCAACTTTCTCGTAAGCTCTAGGTATATCATGTTCGCCAAAATTAGATATTAACCTTTCTTTTTTTTCCGTTTTTCTTCACTTTATTCATCCTATAGCTTCTACACACATGTCTTTGTTTTTCCTTTTCCACTATAAATTTTCACTTCTGTATGAAATTCTTTCTTCTTACTTTGAATTCGTCTTCTGCTTCCACTTTTTGCTTTTCCCCAATTCCACCTCCCTTTTTCTAGTACTTCGTCAATTTCTATGGTTACTTCCATTCATTTCTTTCTTACATTTTCCATTCTTTCTTTCCCTCTATTTCTCTCTCCGCGTCTTCCTTCCGTTATTTCCCCTATTCCTTTATGCGAGAATTTAGCCTTTACCTTTCCATGAGATTTCAAAATTACGAGTACTCCTAAGTTTTAAATATAATACTAATTACTGATAAACATTACTGTCACAAACTGTAAAACTGCTGTTTGTCTTTCACATTATTTTAACTTCAAACGTTTAAGCGGAACCCTAAACGTATAAAATTGGCCAATCTTCTTGTATTACGGTGACGTCTCTCGTGGTAACTATCATAGTATAAACAGAAGTGTAAATGGTTTTTTAAGCGGTTCGACAAGCTCATGTGATAGCTATTTGGTTACGTCCATTTTCGAATTTCCCTTTCAAAATTCTCAAAAATTTCTTCAGTGGAACGGCGAAACTCGGAGTGAGCCAAGTGGCCAACAGGCTAAGAGCCTACATATTCTGTTTTTCTCAGCACCAAACTCCCTTGCAAGGTATGAGAAAATTCATTACGCATATACATTAAAATCAAATAAAATACACTCCAATACAGTATTAAAGAAATCCACCTTGTATTTTATACTTATAATCACCTTTCCTTTTTATTTATTTCTTTTTTGCGAAAGCGGAATTTGTAAATTCCGGAATAAGATTAGATAGGTCGTTAATTCCTTATGTAAATTGCGGAGCAAACTAATGACACTTGCAGGTAAATTTCGGAGAAGAGAAAGAAACTCTCAAAATGGCGGGGAACCAATGAAATTAGGCTAACAAGTTCCTTTCCATTTTACCAAATTTAGGACTGGCAGATTTAATCGGAAATCAGGTATGGTTAAACTTGCTTTCCTATTATGTAGCTAGATTACTCACTTGGGTTAGGTTCGGTTACGTTACGTTTAGAAATTTCATGACTGTGATATCGATCACTTCGAGCTACGATAGTTATATTCCTTGTCTTTTTCTACTAGACGAGCGGTCACCAGTATAGTGCACCCTCGGGCTAGTGTCTCTTACCCGAGGATAAGAGACTGCACTATGGTCTTGCGTGGCTGCTGGCGGGTATGCTCTCTCCCTCTTCCTGCTGCACGACGGAGCATATTACGATGCACTCCTTACTTGTTACCCATTTCAGGTAGTGCTGATGACCACTGGACTAGACGGATGTATACGAAAGGAACCCAGGTAACACCAACTAGGAATTAACTGTTAAACTCTTATAAACAGCAGATAAGTGAAAATCACTGCGCACTTCAATTTGTACACCGACTCCTTATCAACAGCTGATTACTGAACGATTCTGCGCTCTTAATTTGTCCACTCCTATTCCTTTCCCCTCGTTACTTCACTGGGTATTCATTCCGGAATTTACGCGTACCATTCGTTAGTCCATGACGAGGCCAAAGATAAGGAACGTGTTTTTGTCCGGAATTTGCATACGTTCTGTGAAAGATAGTTCCAAAGTTTAGCACTGCAATCCTATGCTTATTGTGTTCTATCACCCGTTCAATGTGATAATGGTTGCTTGAATCCCAGTGGTCGCTACCGTAGAGATACCGTGACTCAGTTATGTGGTGTCACCTTTCGATTCAGCCACATACGTTCAAGGTCAGTTAAAGTCCCGGTAGAGTACATTTTTTAATACATTATGTATAGCAGAAGTAATATCAAAATCAGCAGGTTTTTGCCCAGGCCTAAGTTTGAATTTTATAAGTAAATAAGTAAGACTAGCACCTACTACATCTACTATCTTCCTGGAAACAATGTAATTGTATTATGATGCCGTAAAAGGCGGAAACGTTTATTAGTACATTATGCAACGAGCCTATAATGAAGGTAATTAAGAAACGAGTATGGATATTTATGAAACGAGCGCAAGCGAGTTTCATAATTTTCATACGAGCTTCTTAATTACCATTATAGGCGAGTTTCATACGACTTTTTATGCTCGACCATATTTCTAACTTGATATTATTAATTTTCTTTGTATCTGACCTTGGCCAATGTCCCGTATGTTGTGAGATGTGCGCAGACGCGAAAGTATTGATTTTTTCCGAGGAACAGATGTCCACATTGACCTTGCTAGGCCATAAGAACCTACAGAGATAACATTGAAATTAAATTAGACATTGAAAAACGAGATGGCAAATTGAATTTATTTGAATATTATTTACAATTAACGCTAATTATTATAGTAACAGAACATAACCTTCTGCGACAGTATTGGATTTCCAGCCTCCGTGACTTTTCGCTAATTCTCTTTCGATTGCATATCCGAGAATAATCGATACTTGCGGTTTTATAACGGTAGAAAGCTGACCTGTCATTGGCTGAACAGTTGTAACCTGAGTCGTCATTGGCTGAAAGACCTGACCTTTAATGAGTAGGTGTACTTTAATGACATGCATTAAAGGTCTGCTACCAGGTGTATAATTAGTACATTTCGGCATGGTCGAGCATAAACAGTATTAATTTATCTTTAACATGTATTAACAAATGTTAATATTAAATTAGTAAGTCATAAGACTGAACATTTTAACATTATTTATTGTATTTAATAACTGATTTATCTAAAAATCAAAACATCAATAGAAGACAGCATCGTTTCAAAACGTATTAAGTCCAACAGTGGACGAAATTAAAGTTGTTACTTTCTACTTCTTTATCTTTATTGCTGTGAAGTCTGATGGTTCCAAGCCGTCATATTTGTAAACTGTGAAACCAGTACTTAAAAATGGTTTTGTGTAGTGTTTTGAAAACTTGTCCAGTTTACGAGTAATTCAGTTTTTCATTCGTGTAAAAAAATTCTATACGAGTGAAACTATGCTCCTCTATAAGTTGTTGCCAATCAAATGAATAAAAAGCAAACAAACGACATAGTGTGTAGTGTCAGTGAAGTCTATTGTGTAAGTGAAGTGTGTTGGTGTCAGTGAAGTGGCTGTGCAATGTATTTCAACAGTGAAATGTTTAGAAGTGTTAGTGAAATCAGGTTTAATCAGTGCAGTGAGTGAGTTGGCAGCGAAATAAGTGTAGTGCCGAAAGGTACTTGTGCAGGTATGAACCTGTCACACTCATGGGTCTTAGTTCGAACTTAGGGTTAAGATACAAATTAGATTTACTTTAAATGTTATTTTAAGTGACCAATGTTTCATTTAATTTAGGATGCTCCTTATTATTAATATTATTATTATTAATTATTATTCCTTATTAGTTGTTTTTATTATTGTCATTATTGAGTGTATTGTACTGTATTGTATTGTATTTATTAACATTCCATGGTATTCATACATTGCTTTACAGCTAGAATATGGAACAAGTCAAACAACTTAATACTATTATAAAGTCTTAAGTTATAGTCACAGTCTAGATGAAAAAAAAAATATATATATATATATATATATACAGACGAGATTTACAATATAGTCTACTAGTACAACACATAGTTTTAGTATCAATTTCATGAAGTGTTACTGAATGTCATGAATAAACTTACAGAATGGAAGGCGTGAGAAATTAGGTATTTCTTTAATTTGGACATAAATAATCTTATGTCTTGAGTTTCATTTTTTATATCGATAGGGAAGCTATTAAAAATTTTTACTGCCATATAACGCACTCCGTTTTGATAGCACGATAGACTTGCCGATGGAGTAGGAAAGTCATTTCTTTGATGTGTATTTATGCTATGAACTGTTGAATTAGTTACAAAGTTTTCACGATTACATACGAGGAAGACTATTAATGAAAAGATATACTGACAAGCCATGGGCATTATTTGCAGTTTTTTGAAAATAGTCCTAAAAGATTCCCTAGATTTGGCACCTCCTATTATTCTAATTACTCTTTTTTGTAATAGAAATATACTGTTACTATCTGTGGAATTTCCCCAGAATATTATTCCAAAACTCATTACCGAGTGGAAGTATGCAAAGTATATTGTTTTTAAGGTATTGATATTTACTATCTTTTGCATAGTTCTAATAGCAAAAGAAGCTGAATTTAGTTTGGGGGTAATTTCTTTAATATGATTTTTCCAATTTAACACATTATCGATTTTTAAGCCAATAAATTTTGTTGTCGTTGTTTCTAATAGGGATCTGTTGTTAATTATTGCGCTAGAAGTTTGCGAGGTTGAATTTGCACAGGATTTAAATTGAATTATGTTAGTTTCGTTACAATTTAATACCAATTTATTGACTGAGAACCAGTAACATATTTTGAAGAGAATTTCCCCTGTTGATGATTGGAATGTGTTGGAGTTATTGGCTGTAATTACTATACTTGTGTCATCTGAAAATAATATGGGATGACCTACATCTTTTATTAGGGGGGGCAAGACCATTTATAAACACTAGAAAAAGTAGGGGACCTAATATTGATCCTTGAGGAATTCCAAAAATGAGGACTTGAGCTCAAGTTCGAACTTAGTTTCCCATACATCAAAGTCTTGCATCTTACCAAAACGCTACAGAGAGCGTTACCATTGCCACCGGGTATATACCCATTTGCAGTGTGAATGAATGAATACATACATACATACATACATACATACATACATACATACATACATACATACATACATACATACATACATACATACATACATACATACATACATACATACATACATACATACATACATACATACATGCATACATACTGGGTGTTCAGTTCAAAATGTGTCATGGCTCGCTGTATGTCGTCATGTGGCTAGCCGATGAGCCTATCTTCCTACACTTCCGCAGAGGCGTATTACCTAAATGCGAGAGAAGTTGCCTAGCAAGTACGGCTTTCATTTTGAAGATTACTTACCGATACGTACGGTAACGCCAGTAGTGGCAAGAATGTGAACTGTTTGGAAACACTTACTGAAGTGAGTTTTTTTTTCTTACTGTCGGGATATGGGGAGAGGGTTAAGACGATTACTTACGTATTTGTTGACATTAACTTGGACGGTCAACATGGACATGGAGCATTTGATTTGTGTTGTGGAATGTTGCCGTACGCAATCGATGATAACAAATACCGTGCGTACGACTTGCCCGCGCAAAACACAGTTCGAAAGAGGTTATGGTAGCACACAGACTTTACAGACCGCCATCTGTTGCTACGACATTCAAGTTATACCGTACACGTTCTCAAGTTCAGATTGAATGCCTTGATTAATAGGCAACTTCTCTGACATAAAAGCTGAAACTCGCTTCAAATCGCTGACTCACAACAGTGACGTCATGACACACTCTGAAATGAACACCCAGTACATACATATATACATACATACATATTTTTTTGGTCCTATTGCCTATAATTTTTTTAGATCAGCAAAAGTATAAAGGGCTTTACTACATATATGGTATCCATGGAGAAATTTAACACAATAGTGCGCCACAATACAATATACAGATCTAATACTACAATAAAAAAAGTTTTTATTATGCTGGCAAATTATTCAAACTGCCAGAGTTGATGGATTTAATTTCCGAGAAGTTACAAAGCGGCACCAAATGACTGACATCTTTCTTTTTTTTTTTCAAGTAACCTTCGTACATTGAAAACAAATTTATGTTCTTCCTGTTGAAACAATGGAAAATCTGTTACCTTGACTACCGCACAGACGTAGCAAATAGAATCCAGGTTTACGAGCACAGCGTTTAGCGGTATATAGGCCTAAGTTAGAAATTTAGCTTGAGAAGATCGCGCCACTCAGATCATAACTTTTAATACTTCGCCAACACTTAAAATTTTCTAAGGGTAATAAATATACTTTTTTCCTATATAAAAATTTACTGAAATGGAGGTCTTTAATGTCTGCGGACTATAATTATCGGAAGTTTAAATAGATTTTGAAAGTACAATATTCCTTTCACTTTTACTACATATCTTATAGCGCAAGATAAGTTCGTTCTGCATTAATAGACTAATCTAATTTATTCTAAGAATGAAAAAAAAAAACGCGCATCTAAATGCCACAGTAGCACAGATTTTGTAGTAGTACAAATTTAAAGGTTCGGAATTTCGTTAATTTATTTTGTGCGAGATCGTGCGTATTTGCTTGCTTTCCGCACAAAACCAATACGCGGTAAGTGTGAAATACCACATTCAGTATTCCCAACGTAACACACATAACAATTTCCCTCTTCTTACCGCTTAAGCGCGACATTCATTTTACTGCTTTAGGCTTTTAACATATTATTTTCAAAGACGTTCAATATAGTAATAATTATAAATTGGAAACTTACCACTGTAATTTCACCTAAATTGCACTGTTAATTATTGTTTTTAAATATTTGCAAAAATTAAGTAATCTCTACAACACCACAAAAGTTACTGCATTTGTAATGCAAGTAACATTAAGAAAGCCGTGAAAAAATCAACAAGATTCCAGAGTCGTCATAGACTGGGGGGAAAAAAAGACAGACGTATATCACGGCCTGTTGCAGTATAGTAAACACAGAAAACATTTTATAGGAACAATGTTGAAGATAGATATATTTGTTTTCCAAAGTTGCCGTCATTGAACAGAAACCAAGATGGAGATTTCAATGCAACTAATTAGAAATTCGTCTTTCAGGTATGTAATAAACGATCTTCGCACAAAATAATGTACGATACACGAGCGGAATGTTTTCTTTCAATTCTCGGAAATTAAAAAAGCTCAACTACGTTTCGCTTTTTCAATCTTTTCCTCGAACATGAAAACTTCAACATACCGCTCTTGTAACGCATAATACTATTGTGAGAACGCCTTGTTACACGGCATACGTCAACACGGCAGTCAAGTTCTTGCCCACTTTCTCTCCATTATATCTCTGTTTATGGGTATAACCGCAGCAATGATCCGGTATCTTATTTCTTCAAGATCTTGAGGGTAGAGGTTGCACATAAACGAAATTCTTCGCATACCCAAAAAAAAGAAGTCACAGTGTCAAGTCTGGTGACCTGGGAGGCCAAGGACAAAAGGCTAGATCAGCGGCGGTAGCACATCCAATTCAACAACGTGGTAGATCACAGGCGGGCGAAATGTGTAGCAACACAAAACAAATGCTGTGATCGCCGTGAAGTCAGGCTACCCCCCCCCCAAACCAACCGTAGATATCAGTAATATATTTGTTCTCCCCACCTTGTCATTTTGTTGTCATGCAGGCTGCATCAACATCTTTTTTTTCAGAGAAAAGGGTAGAAAATTCTTCAATCGCCTAAACGAGTGGACTAATGAGAATATTTTTTTGCAGGTTTCGTCAACTTGAATGTTCCAATTTAAACTTTTATCCATATAAATACCTAGATTCTTCACTGATTCACTGAACGGAATTTCGGTGTCGTATATTTTTATCGGGGACAAATTTGGTATGGTAATAGTGCTTAACAAACGTGAATGGCCCACAATTATTGACTGTGATTTTTCTGGATTTAGTTTAACTCGAAATTTCCGTGGCCATGTCGAAATTGAGTCGAGATCGTAATTAATTTTAGTTACTGCATCATGGCTACTAGAGACCGGATTTATAGGTTTCTAAAAAGACCATTTTCGGTTTTTGGAACAGGTGAAATAAGTTTTTTTTTTTTTTTAGGTTTATGTCAAATCTTTGAAAAGGGTCGCAAAAACTGCCAGATCATTAAACATGTATTCTACTACAAATTATTCCCAAAAAAATAAATAAATATTTATTAAGGCAATATGACCACGAAACTGACCTTTTCAAGAACCAAACTATTTATCAAAATTTATAAGATTCGAAATTATTGTTCCTTCCCCTTTAACATTATTTGTAGTTTAAATAAATTATTGTATTTGATCTAATATGATTGCTTTGACATAACTACATAAATTTCAATTCTCAATAGATAAAAAGTAGGCCTGCAGTACACGCACAACTTTTGAATTAAATTTGTTCAAACTTGATCAAGAATTATTTAAAAAAATAACAAGCAAACAAACAAAACAACATTATTTCTGGTATAGTTCCTGATTGCAATACATGACCAAATATTTTCAAGATTCTCGACTGAGAAGTTTTTTCTATTACCTCTCAAAATACATTTGAAGGACGAAATGGTTCTTTTGACAGCACATGACGTCATAGGTGCAAATTTCATCGCAGGTACCTACGGTAACTGACAATTGAAGCTTTCCTCCCTGGAGAATGGAGCACACATTTTTCATTTTTCCAAACCCTGGATTCCTCTGCAATACTTTCTTCAGTTTTAATGTGACGGCTTCACCCACGGGTCCTGGTACTTGTTTCTGTAGAAGGGAGTCAATGGCACCAATTACATCTTTCAGTTGTAGCGACGAAGATTCCAAGTACTCAATACATTTTGGAAGGTCACTGAAATGTGCCTTTAGGAAAGCAAGGGAGCCATAGATGTTGTTAGTGCTAAGTACAGATTTTGCTCAGGGATTGAGGGAGCTTCCTCTGTGTAGAGTGGGGCAAGTTACCTGGTTGAGGTTTTTTCCGGGGTTTTCCCTCAACCCAATACGAGCAAATGCTAGGTAACTTTCTGTGCTGGACCCCGGATTCATTTCACCGGCATTATCACCTTCATTTCATTCAGACGCTAAATAACCTAGATGTTGATACAGCGTCGTAAAATAACCCAACAAAATTTAAAAAAAATCTATGTAGAGAGTGTTCTTTCCTCTCTCTCTCTCTCTCTCTCTCTCTCTCTCTCTCTCTCAATGTATTTGATATTTCTCTCAAAATAGAAAAAATCAATAGGCCTATATAACGCAGTAAATATAGGACAACGCTTACCAACAATGATTTAGGTATTTTTAGCTACTAAGGTCCAATTTAGGTTTTTTAGGTTCAACAGAATTGAAGGGTTCAGAGCCATAGTGGGCCAAGCGCCATTTATTAAAAACAGAGAAAGCAAGGGTTAAAGTTAAGTGAATACCATAGTTTAATGAAGATTGACATAAAATTTAGTTCGAATGTGTATACTTCATATTACTTGTTATATGTTTCCATTGAATTATGGTAATAACTTCATTTTAACCCTTGTTTTCTACGGTTTTAGTAAATGGCGCTTGGCCCACTATGGTTCTGAACCCTTCAATTCACATATATGACTCCTACGATCATGATTCGGAAAAGTATTGAAGAAATTAGGAGTTCAGAAGCAAGGGAAAAAATTAGGTAAAAACCTACAAATCCGGTCCTTAGTCATAACATAGAAGACACAAAAGAACATTGCTGAAATCTTTGTCTCATAAAACAGCTACAAAACGGGCAGCAGTGCACTGCTATGCTAGGAACAATGCTGTCAATGCTAAGTACAGATTTTGCCTTAGGGATTGAGGTAGCTTCCTCTACGTAGAGTGTGTTCTTTTCCTCTCTCTCTCTCTCTCTCTCTCTCTCTCTCTCTCTCTCAATGTATTGATATTTCTCTCAAAATAGAAAAAAAAATCAAGAGTCCTATATAACGCAATAAATATAGGATAACGTTTACCAACAATGATTTAGGTATTTTCAGCTACTAAGGTCCAATTTAGGTTTTTTAAGTTCAACAGAATTCAGAGCCATAGTGGGCCAAGCGCCATTTATTAAAAACAGAGAAAGCAAGGGTTAAAGTTAAGTGAATACCATAGTTTAATGAAGATTGACATAAAATTTAGTTTGAATGTGTATACTTCATATTACTTGTTATACGTTTCCATTAAATTATGGTAATAACTTCATTTTAACCCCTGTTTTCTACAGTTTTAGTAAATGGCGCTTGGCCCACTATGGTTCTGAACCCTTCAATTCACATATACGACTCCTACGATCATGATTCGGAAAAGTATTGAAGAAATTAGGAGTTCAGAAGCAAGGGAAAAAATTACATAAAAACCTACAAATCCGGTCCTTAGTCATAACATAGAAGACACAAAAGAACATTGCTGAAATCTTTGTCTCATAAAACAGCTACAAAACGGCCTGCAGTGCACTGCTATGCTACGAACAATGCTGTCAATGCTTAGGGATTGAGATAGCTTCCTCTACTTAGAGAGTGTTCTTTCCTCCCCCCCCCTCTCTCTCTCTCTCTCTCAATGTATTGATATTTCTCTCAAAATAGAAAAAAAAATCAAGAGTCTTATATATAACGCAATAAATATAGGATAATGTTTACCAACAATGATTTAGGTATTTTCAGCTACTAAGGTCCAATTTAGGTTTTTTAAGTTCAACAGAATTCAGAGCCATAGTGGGCCAAGCGCCATTTATTAAAAACAGAGAAAGCAAGGGTTAAAGTTAAGTGAATACCATAGTTTAATGAAGATTGACATAAAATTTAGTTTGAATGTGTATACTTCATATTACTTGTTATACGTTTCCATTAAATTATGGTAATAACTTCATTTTAACCCCTGTTTTCTACAGTTTTAGTAAATGGCGCTTGGCCCACTATGGTTCTGAACTCTTCAATTCACATATATGACTCCTACGATCATGATTCGGAAAAGTATTGAAGAAATTAGGAGTTCAGAAGCAAGGGAAAAAATTACATAAAAACCTACAAATCCGGTCCTTAGTCATAACATAGAAGACACAAAAGAACATTGCTGAAATCTTTGTCTCATAAAACAGCTACAAAACGGCCTGCAGTGCACTGCTATGCTACGAACAATGCTGTCAATGCTTAGGGATTGAGATAGCTTCCTCTACTTAGAGAGTGTTCTTTCCTCCCCCCCCCCCTCTCTCTCTCTCAATGTATTGATATTTCTCTCAAAATAGAAAAAAAAATCAAGAGTCTTATATATAACGCAATAAATATAGGATAATGTTTACCAACAATGATTTAGGTATTTTCAGCTACTAAGGTCCAATTTAGGTTTTTTAAGTTCAACAGAATTCAGAGCCATAGTGAGCCAAGCGCCATTTATTAAAAACAGAGAAAGCAAGGGTTAAAGTTAAGTGAATACCATAGTTTAATGAAGATTGACATAAAATTTAGTTTGAATCTGTATACTTTATATTACTTGTTATACGTTTCCATTGAATTATGGTAATAACTTCATTTTAACCCTTCTTTTCTACGGTTTTAGTAAATGGCGCTTGGCCCACTATGATTCTGAACCATTCAATTCACATATATGACTCCTACGATCATGATTCGGAAAAGTATTGAAGAAATTAGGAGCTCAGAAACAAGGGAAAAAATTAGGTAAAAACCTACAAATCCGGTCCCTAGTCATAACATAGAAGACATAAAAGGACATTGCTGAAATCTTTGTCCCCTAAAACAGCTACAAAACGGCCTGCAGTGCACTGTTACGCTAGGAATATTGGCTTAAATCCTCGAAATATTCAGGATATCATGGCTAAAAGAAGTGTGTGAGAACTCTTCTCTTTTCAAGTAGGTAGCACAAGGCAGGCGGTGTTTTTTCTTTCTCTCGCCACAATGAAATCTCGTAACAAAGATAGTTGCAGCTTTACAAAGTTGCAAATATAAGACGACGGAGCTCGGTCTATAACCAGACAACTAAAAAATTCGTGCTCTTTTATTCTGCATGAAAAGCAAAATTAATGTCTGGTGGAAAAAGAGGGTGGAAATGAATAACAAGGGCGGTAGATAAAAGGTGTGGAAAAATTAATGCATGAAAGTATTCAAAAGAGTGAAGTTTGCTTCAAAGATAATGGCCTGAACTTTAATCTCTGGCTGGTCATTCCGCGCAAGCCTTCCTATTGTACTGGTTACACGCTCGTGTCTTCTTTAATAGGGAAGATGGATTAAATGTTAAGTCATTTGGTACCGGATTGGCTTCTAAGAAGAAAGAACGATGGAGTGAAGGAAGAAATAGCCTACATATCTTAGCATATGTGTTAAAACTTTGTAATGTGCGGGAGTTATTATCAAATAAAATAATGGAAGAAATAAAAATATAAGTCGAATACGTAATATTCGTTCTCAAAAGGAATTTAAACATGTTTTGTTAGGATGTAATTTCTGTACATTTAAAGGACAAACATAATTTTTTTAATACAAATACAAATAGCTTTTAAGGAACTCAGAGGTTCATTGCCGCCCTCAGATTTATTTTTTAAGGTGACATGTATTTCTTTAGCCTGACGAATCCCTTGGTTTCAATTGTGAATTATTTAGAAATAGCTTGTAAGAAAGTCATAGACATACTTAGCGCGGGCTTCCGGTGGATGATCAGCGAACTAACGTGTTTCGTATTCATAAACTAGTGTTAGCGATATGATATGATATGATATGATATGATATGATATGATATGATATGATATGATATGATATGATATGATATATGATATGATATGATATGATATGATATGATATGATATGATATGATATGATATGATATGATATGATATGATATGATATGATATGATATGATATGAGTCCTGTACAAGTAATCAGTCGACTGCCGGGGCTAGTTTAGCACGCTCATAGCGCGGGCTAGCGAAATATCTATGAATAGCACCCTAAATGTTTAATTTAAATGTAGTTCTGTTTATAAGTATGCATAAGGGTGTAATTATTTGTCTTATTGGAACTGTTGTATCAGTGAAGCGAGGTGAGTCAGTGAAGTTATGGTTTTACAGTGCAGTGAATAGTTCCGATCAATGATAATTTATAGCGTCAATGAAATGTGTTCTATAGTGTCAGTGGAATGTGATACAGTGCCAGTACGGTGAGTGAGATGAGAGTAAAGTGAAAGATTATTATCAGTACCAATGTGAAATTTATGTAGGGCCTATACATATGTAGGTTGTAATGTAAAATTACGTTCACTTATTAATTAGGTAATTTTATGTATTATTATTAATTATAATTATTATGTATAATTGTATTGTGTATACTTATTGTATTGTATTGTGTATTGTATAATTGTATTGTGTATTGTAATAAAATTTGATTGTGTATTGTAATTTAATGTGTATACCACTGCCACCGGGTGCCTGCCCACTTGCAGTGTACATACATACATACATACATGCATACATACATACATACATACATACATACATACATACATACATACATACATACATACATACATATATACATACATAAAGCCCGCCATCGGTCCCTATCCTGAGCAAGATTATTCCAGTCTCTATCATCATATCCCACCTCCCTCAAATCCATTTTAATATTATCTTCCCATCTACGTCTCGGCCTCCCTAAAGGTCTTTTTCCCTCCGGTTTCCCAACTAACACTCTATATGATTTCTTGATTCTCCCATACGTGCTACATGCCGTGCCCATCTCAAACGGTTGGATTTAATATTTCTAATTATGTCAGGTGAAGAATACAATCCGCCCAGTTCTGTGTTGTGTAACTTTCTCCATTCTCCTGTAACTTGATCCCTCTTAGACCCAAATATTTTCTTAACCATCTTATTCTCGAACACCTTTAGCCTCTGTTCCTCTCTCAAAGTGAGAGTCGAAGTTTCACAACCATACAGAACAACCGGTAATATAACTGTTTTATAAATTCTAACTCTCAGCTTTTTTGAGAGCAGGCTGGATGACAAAAGCTTTTCAGCCGAATAATAACGGGCACTTTCTTATTTATTCTGCGTTTAATTTCCTCCCAAGTGTCATTTTTATTCGTGGTCTTCGTCTTGTTGGCATTTATCTTCATCCCATACTGCTCAAAGCTGTCATTTAGCTCCAGTAGCTTATCCCTCAGTATCGTCTCCTCTTCTGTTAACAATGCCATATCTTCAACAAATATTATATACTTTATTCTTTTTCTTTCTACTATCATCCTTCCTATGTTCTGAAAACAGTTCTTCACTAAATCCTCCAAGTAGATGTTGAACAGGGTAGGTGATAAAAAGGCAACCTTGTCGTACTCCTCTCCTTATTTTACTTCTTTCTGTCACTTCTTCTCCTATCCTGACTTTGACTGTGGTGTCTAAATATTTAAAAGAGTGGACCTGTTTTATTTTTTTCCATCTTTGATGAGTATTTCATATTTGGCATCAGAATATTAAAACCAAATGCATTTCTCAATGATTTACAGTAATGGCAAAAAAACCGGACCAACCCTTGTAGCTGATTTCAGAGCCTTGTTCACTCCAGAGCACGATAGACTGGTAACTAAGACTTTCGTGGTTCGAATTCTGCCTGGGGAGAAAAATTGTTTTTGTTCCTTATTCAAATTTATTCCCAATACTTTTCGATTGCGGCGATATTTTACTACTTAATTAACTTATTATTCCCAGAACATGAATTTTACCAGCAATCGAAAAGTACTCGGAATAAATTTCAATAAGGAACTAAAAAAAATTTCCTTCCCAGCCAGGATTGGAACCACGAAAGTCTAAGGATGCTATTCATAGACATTTCGCAGCACGCGCTACGAGCGTGCTAAGCTAGCCCCGGCTATCCACTGGTTACTAGTACAGAATTCAAATCATATCCTATCGCTAACACTGGTTTATGAATACGAAAAACGCTGATCATCCACCTGAAGCCCGCGCTAAAAATGTCTATGAATACGGCCTTTAGTTACCAGTCTATCGTGCTCTGGAGTGAGCAAGGCTCTGAAATCGGCTACAAGGGTGGGTCCGGTTTTTTTTTTTTTGCCACTACTGTATAATATATCTGTAGGCCTGTTAGTTTTCTGACGACGAAAATGCAACTCTAGACTTCACGAAACTTTTATTTATAACTTGTCAATATTTCTATCGCTGAACAGGCTTCTAGCCGGCAGGGACTAAAGCCTTGCAGCCAGCGTTGTGCACGAGTACGGCCTGTAATGAATAAACCTATGAAGGGAATATTTGATGGTTTGATCAACAATTGAGAGAAATGCTGTAGCGCGGCGTCACAAGCCTACTTGTATATATTAAATGCTGAGCGGTCGGATGTTTGGCGACGCAATTTCAAGGCCTCTACCGCGCGACATAACACACAGGACAACACATTTAATTGCGGGCCCGGAGCGGGAATCAAACCCACGACCCCCAGTGTTTGCACGGGTAAACCCGACTGGGCAATCACCAAGGATTCATTTAGTGTATGCATCATATTAAATATCTCTTGCCAGGTAATGAAGCCTTATTTTACTTTATAAATTTCCAATACGTTCTTTAAAGAATTTATAATTATCTTCCATATTGGTTTGCATTATTGATAACGAGCTTTTTTTGACTTCACAAACATTTCATTCTTACAACATTTAATTTATACCTCTCTCCCCCTCCATTCGACTTTCATACGCATCTATAATCTGGAATTTTATTCCAACGACTGGCTCAGCAAAATTAGACAGATAGACAGACAGACAGAGGGACAGATAGACATAGACAGAGATAGACAGATAGATAGATAGATAGATAGGTAGGTAGGTAGGTAGGTAGGTAGGTAGGTAGGTAGATAGATAGGTAGGTAGATAGATAGATAGATAGATAGATAGATAGATAGATAGATAGATAGATAGATAGATAGATAGATAGATAGATAGATAGATAGATAGATAGATAGATAGATAGATAGATAGATAGATAGATAGATAGATAGATAGATAGATAGATAGATAGATAGATAGATAGATAGATAGATAGATAGATAGATAGATAGATAGATAGATAGATAGATAGATAGATAGATAGATAGATAGATAGATAGATAGATAGATAGATAGATAGATAGATAGATAGATAGATAGATAGATAGATAGATAGATAGATAGATAGATAGATAGATAGATAGATAGATAGATAGATAGATAGATAGATAGATAGATAGATAGATAGATAGATAGATAGATAGATAGATAGATAGATAGATAGATAGATAGATAGATAGATAGATAGATAGATAGATAGATAGATAGATAGATAGATAGATAGATAGATAGATAGATAGATAGATAGATAGATAGATAGATAGATAGATAGATAGATAGATAGATAGATAGATAGATAGATAGATAGATAGATAGATAGATAGATAGATAGATAGATAGATAGATAGATAGATAGATAGATAGATAGATAGATAGATAGATAGATAGATAGATAGATAGATAGATAGATAGATAGATAGATAGATAGATAGATAGATAGATAGATAGATAGATAGATAGATAGATAGATAGATAGATAGATAGATAGATAGATAGATAGATAGATAGATAGATAGATAGATAGATAGATAGATAGATAGATAGATAGATAGATAGATAGATAGATAGATAGATAGATAGATAGATAGATAGATAGATAGATAGATAGATAGATAGATAGATAGATAGATAGATAGATAGATAGATAGATAGATAGATAGATAGATAGATAGATAGATAGATAGATAGATAGATAGATAGATAGATAGATAGATAGATAGATAGATAGATAGATAGATATATAGATAGATAGATATATAGACAGATAGACAGACAGACAGATTAGATAGACAGACAGACAGACAGACAGACAGACAGACAGACAGACAGACAGACAGACAGACAGACAGACAGACAGACAGACAGACAGACAGACAGACAGATAGATAGATAGATAGATAGATAGATAGATAGATAGATAGATAGATAGATAGATAGATAGATAGATAGATAGATAGATTAGATAGATAGATTTATTGATTAATATTACACATACAAATTTTATATTATCATAATTTTGTCTAAAATTCAATGCACGGGTCTTCTGACTGTACGTGCTTTGTACCCGAAACAAGTCCTCCTTTGTAGGTTCCCCCCCCACCTATGATTACATCCAACTACTCTCCAAAAGAACACACATGTTGAAAATGTAAATGGCACAATAAAACACATTATATAATAATATACTAACCTAAAAGACCTAAAAGTGTACAGTTTGGTGGATACTATTATCCCTTTCTCAGTTCGCGTCGCAGACTTCGACAGCTTCAGCTCTACGTAATTATAACATACGAAACATAAATTGAAGTAATAGGCCTATATTACAATACAAGGTTGAGAAATGCTTTTTGCAAAATCAAGGAAAAGTTTGAAAAAAGAACAGAGTGAGTTTTTCAATTTAAGAGATTTTGTAATGCACTTCACAAACGAGTATTGTACAAAATTTTTTTGCCTATTTCAAAAATTACAAATGCAATATATTTTACATTGAAACTTTAGAGCAATATTTTTCCGAAGCCTTCGGAAAACTATAGTGTAATGGTAACTAAGTAACAATAAGTGTACTGTAATGGGTCTATTTCAGTTTAGTTTTAAGTTATGACGAATGGTTTCCCTAGCAGCAAATTTCTGTGTGGGAGTTCTAACTTTCAAGGCCTAACAACAATAGCTGTAAATACAACAAAAACACGATCGTGCAAAGAGTTATGTTTATATAGATTTGTGCCCAGTTATTCCCAGAATATTTTTTTGCGGGATAATTTGTTATAACAAACGGCAGCGAAGATTGAAAGCTGATTTTACTTAAATCAGAGTTGCCAACCTAGATAACTTTGTTTTATTTATTTATTTAACTAACTAGCTAGTTAAATTAAATTTAAAAAACAAAAATTTTTCTAGTCAGTACCGCAAGAGCTAGGCTCGTGTACGGTGTGATCTTAGCCAATAATATAACATAAAATTTACAAGGACAGTTTACTAAATACAGTAGGTAACTTAATTCAAACCAAAAAATAACACACATGAGCAAAACAAAAAAAAAAAAAAGAAAGAGAAAAATATTGTTGAAATATTACAAATAACTGCTCTAGAGTTGTAACGAAAACAACAATCCTACAATGCATGTAAAATTCACAAGCAACTTTAGACATCTTTTTCTTATGAAAATACGAGAACTCTCAAACTTTTCAACAACAGAAATTCTAACTCTCTTTCCCCTATCTCCACACGCATTTAAACTCCCAACTTACACAGCAATTAATTTGATCCGTTTTTAATATATGGGCTTCGAATTGGCATGATTCTAAAATGTTACCATTATTATTATTATTATTATTATTATTATTATTATTATTATTATTATTATTATTATTATTCGCTATGATAATTGATGTATGGACGCTGTCAGCGAGGAAATGAAAAAGGGACGGATTGAAAATCTTAAAATAACAGAAATTATGGCTATAAAACAAGAATTTTGGGAATTATTGAACAAAAAGTTGACTGGAATGGTATGGGCGTGTAAGACAATATCCGACAGCACATTGCCAAGGTGTGTCCTACAACTGGAGGTAGAAAGTAAAATAGAAAAGGGCAGACCATCAAAGGGATGGATGAACAAGATGCAAAAAATATGCTGAAACATGCACGAGGAAAGAAGATATAACGGACAGAGAATGAATGAAAATAAAAGAATCTTCACAGAAGATACTATCTAAATGCACAATGTATTTTCTAAAAAATTCTTGTGCATTACCTATATCTGGTTTTGGTTGATGAAATCATCAGCAGAGAGGAAAATCCTAAATAAATATATAAATAAATAAAAATTCATATTATTAAGCGTATTATTATTATTATTATTATTATTATTATTATTATTATTATTATTATTATTATTATTATTATATTAGTTTCATGTGTAAGACTGTTTAATATACACTCTTATTCTTATGATATAAATTGCGGAGTCCCGCAGGGATCTACTTTAGGACCTCTCCTATTTATTATATTCATAGATGATATATGTAAAAGAATAACTTCTGACTGTTTATTATTTGCAGACGATTTAAAAATTTTTCGTACAATCAAAAGTAGTACTGACTGTCAATCACTTCAATGTGGCATTAATTCAGTCGCTAAATGGTCGGAAGACAATGGAATGAAAATTAACGTATCCAAAACTAATGTAATAACCTTTTCTAGAAAAACCTCTTCATTGAAATTTAATTATTATCTAAATAATGTACTAATTAACAGAACGGATTGCGTAAAAGATTTGAGAATATTCTTTGACAGTAAATTGTATTTTCATAGTCACGTTGATTACATTTACAATCACGCAATCAGAATGCTAGGAATAATACGGTCAATAACTTATTCTTTTTCCACGCCCGATTCTCTTTTAATGCTATACTATACATTGGTGCGATCGAAACTCGAATATGCATCTGTAGTTTGGAACTCGATTACAACTACGGACTCGGCTAAATTATAAAATATACAAAGAAAATTTATATCCTTATGTTCATTCAGGTTTCTGCCCATTAATTCCGGGTATAGTTATGAGAGAAAATGTGAATATTTTAATTGTCAAAATCTATATGCTAGACGCCATGAGCTAGATTATCTGTTCTTTTGTAAAGTCCTCAAAGGTGATATATCCTGTGACTCCTTCTTAAACAATATTACCTTACGTATTCCAACAAAAGATATGAGAGCCCACAAACTTTTCTATATTAGAAATTCGAAATTTCTTTCACCAGTCTCCAGATGCATTAAAAATGCCAACATGCATAGCTGCGAATTCGATCCCTTCAATGTATAGACTTTGTTTGCTCTTGGCAACGATTTATCATTTATGTATTCTTTTAGGCATTATACTCAATTAACATTGTCTCATAGTATTCTTAGTTATCCATTCATCGTCATTATTGTAATTGTAATTATATTTATGTGTAATAATTATTTTTGTATTATGTTTTTGTTATATTTGTGCTGAACTGTAATTGGCCACTGACTGTTGTACAGCACATTAAATAAATAAATAAATAAAATAAATTATTATTATTATTATTATTATCATCATTATTACTATTATTATTAATTTTTGGTATTAATGGAATGTATGTTTTTTATTTATATTTTTATCTACCTACCTATTTATTTATATATATATATTTATTTATTTATTTATTTATTTATTTATTTATTTATTTATTTATTGCCTGATCACTGTTGACAAGCACATTGATCTTAATAATAATAATAATAATAATAATAATAATAATAATAATAATAATAATAATAATAAAAACAGTAGTGGGTTCTAGAGGAGGTCGAATCATACACGGTCCTTAATAAATAAGGCTGCCGTAGCACGGGATCTGGCTCCCGGGCGACAGGTCGTGTAGCAGTCGGTAAAATACTGCCTACAACGGCGGAAGCAGGAATGGAACATGATACCTTACAGTACACTATAAGTTGAAAATGTCATCTTTCCGATCGTATGCAAGCATGACATTGCGAGAATATATTATTCACTCACTCGTCTAACCTCATCAAATGAAATTATTCTTATTTCTCGCTTCATATTAGCCTGGAGTTCTTACAAAATCTGCAGATTCGTGCGAAACGCTGACTTTCAAACCACTCCTTAAAAAATAAAGACATTAAGACTTGAAGAAAAAGAATAACGAAAGAAAAATAAATCAAGAAATCTATGAAGAAAACAAAAAATCGAAGGAGAAATAGAGGAACCAGAGAAAGTGAAAATGAAAAGAGAAAAGAAATAGAACAATCGACATATTAAGAAAGAAATTAAACACAAAATAAAAAAATATAGCTACAGAAATCAAGAAATGGACAAAGAAGGGAAACACAAAAAATATAGAAAACAATAAATTTGGAAATAAATTAAAAATGAAATAAGAAGATAAATAGAGCAATCAAGAATGGGAAAGAAAGGAACCATCGAAAAAGAAAAGAAGAAATAGAGGAATCAAGAAATTTTGAGAGCAAGGAAACAAAAAAGGAAAGAAGAAATGCAGGCGTTGAGGAATGGAGAAAGAAAGGAGAAATGGAAAAAAGAAAATAAAAAGAAGAGAAATCAGGAAACTGAGGAAGAAAGGAAACATGAAAAAGAAAGAGGAAAGAGAGAAATGAAGAAATGGAGAAAGAGACGAAACACCAAAATAGAAAAAAGCTTAGAAAATTAAGCAATGGAGAAGGAATGGAAGAATGAAGAAAGAAGAAAAAGTGGATTGAACATAACTTATATCGAGGAAGAACCCAAGGAGGATAGAGTAAGGAAGAACACGTAACACGACTACGGACCAGTGCAGTGTTATTTCTTCAGGACGCATATATATATATATATATATATATATATATATATATATATATATATATATATATAATATGTGGCAGCTATATACAAAGCTTTCACTTCAAAACTTCCCAGTCTAAATAACTAATTATTTAAATTAAATTTAATTTAATTTAAACAAAGAACACACCAATTTAGATATTGAGGGGGAAGTCTGAAATCAGGCTTAATTGCATTTTTTATTTTACCCCCACCCCAGCCACCCCCACTTTGAAATTTCTAATGGCACCCCTATATTTTTATACTTAAATAGGAAAGAGCATTCAATTGTTTATACACCTCTTTCATTTGTTTTCACAACTTTTGTTTTCTATCAGCGAAGGGTCCCGGAATCGATATCCGGCCCCGGAACAATTTTTCCCTTAATCTTGCTCAGGATAGGCAGCGATGGCGGACTTATGTGAGGACGGCAATGAACCTCCGGCTTCTCTAAAAGCCATTTAAGGCGCACATGTGAATAAGGAGAGGTCGAGAAACGCACACTGATGTAAACACTATTTTAGTTTATTTCAAGAATTTTACGTTTTGGTGTTATGTATATTTTTGTGCAAATTCACGTAAAATAACCGTTAATTGTAATCATCTGTAATAAATAATTGATTAACTGGCGGGCTTACTCGTGTTAATTATGTAAGTTTGTGCGGCTTACAGCTGTTTTGGTGCTTCATCACACCATCCTCAGAGCCTACTAGATATCGGCGTCATCTCGAACTTCTCTGCGTGTTATGTGGGTTCGTTTGATTGTTGAAAGGTGTTGAAAAGTAGAGTCAAATAGTTTGTGTGTACTGAAATTGATCTGTGTACCGGTATTGAGAATTTGATCGGGGTGTGTTTTTAGTGTGTTTGTATATTTCGTATTGTTCTGTAATAGTTTTAGTCACAAAATTACGGTTTAAAAATTTATGGTAGTGGTGGTGGTGAATGTTGCCCAAATCATGCCAGTGAATTAACGTTATCTTAAAAAATTTTAGTACCGGTGTCATCGAAGCCAACGGTGATATTTCTGCTTTTTTTGCTGAAGAATGTTTCACAGTAGACTACATTGGAAACTTTCTTATGCGTCACCAGTGTCTAAAAAAGGGTTCAAGTCGTACGTAGTCTGTAAAAGTTCTAGTCTTTCACACTAATTGGTTTAGTTATTCTACCTACACACAGATTGTTGGCGTAGATTATAGATTTGTGTAACATTTGGAAGATATTTTCCTGAGCCACCTGGCAGAATAGAATAAAGCTAAGTTTAGTCAGTTGAAAAGAAGAATTAACTTTATTGGAACAACCATTTCTTGAAATGACACAAGAAAACTTCAAAATAAAGTTATGCCTGTCAATACTAATTCAACAAACAACTATAGCACTCTACTTTAAACCCCACTTGTCACAAAATTTGAAGATCAAGGATTCAATTTTTAAACGCGATCATAATTATTCTTAATGCAACTTTTTTCGAAGCAAAAATAATAAAACCTAAGAGGTTTGCCGTAGGTTATCGTGACATCCGACATCCACGGATATAATTCCTAAGGTCGATATATGTGCTTACCACACCTCCTCTGAAAGGAAAGCAAAGCCGGGCCGTTGTTTTCTTAGGTGGTACAGTGCTAACCTTACATTTATGATTCGAGAGACCTCTTGCGTAGTCTAGTCTGACTAAACCACACCGGATCCAGTTCCGATGCAGGATTGAATCCTCTCAGTTCAAGTTCCACCTCTTAGTTTCCCTTTAGTGGCCAACCCTCATGCACTGTGTCACAGATATGTGACAGTGGCACAATGTCCAACACACTATGCACAGAGGTGCACTCATTACGAGTGACTAAGTGGCCGGGATCCGAAGGAATGAGCGCCGTCTTAAATCGCTGATTACGCATATCATATATTGTGATGTACCGAAGTACATATCGTAGTGTGAATGCAAGAACTAGGTAACTCGAAATTTGCGTTTTTTAGTTACCTCTTTTATAGCATAGCAAAAATCGCACAAAATGTAATGCAAGAGGTTGGTAACTGATCGAACGATACCAGCGACATCTATTTTCCAATATAACAAATAGGTGAATGAAAACGAGACATATTCCTTAGTGAAATAAATAAGTAAATAGGCAATGTCACAAAATATGAAAAATCAAGTTAGGCCTACCTAGTTCTTGCATTCACACGACGATATGATATTTTCGTGCAGGAATTCTGCATTATCATATGATGAAGGTGGGTGAAGCGGAGAAAAATTCTCTTCGACACAGGGACTCGAACCCGGGTTTTCAGCTCTACGTGCTGACGCTTTATTCACTATGCCACACCAGATTCCAATTCCATGCCGGATTGAATCCTCTCAATTTAAGTTCCACTCTTAGTTGAGCTGAAAAACCCGGAAAATAACCCCAACCAGATAACTTGTCTCAACCAGGATTTGAATCCGAGCCCTCTCATTTCACGGTCAAACGCGCTGTTACTCCACAGCGGTAGACAAATTTGTATCTTAATAATAATAATAACAATAACAATACTTACTTACTCACTGGCTTTTAAGAAAAGAGGTTCATTGCCGCCCTCACATAAGCCCGCCACTGTTCCCTATCCTGAGCAAGATTAATCCATTCTCTATCATATTCCACCTCCCTCAAATCCATTTTAATATTATCTTCCCATCTACGTCTCTGCCTCCCTAAAGGTCTTTTTCCCTCCGACCTCCCAACTAACACTTTATATGCATTTCTGGATTCGCCCATACGTACTACATGCCCTGCCCATCTCAAAGGTCTGGATTGAATGTTCCTAACTATGTCAGGTGAAGAATACAATGCGTGCAATTCTGTGTTGTGTAACTTTCTCCATTCTCCTGTAACTTCATCCCTCTTAGCCCAAATATTTTCCTAAGCACCTCATTGTCAAATACCCTTAACTTATGTTCCTCTCTCAAAGTGAGAGTCCAAGTTTCACAACCATAAAGAACAACCGGTAATATAATTGTTTTATAAATTCTAACTTTCAGATTTTTTGACAGCAGACTGGATGATAAAAGCTTCTCAATCGAATAATAATAATAATAATAATAATAATAATAATAATAATAATACTTACTGGCTTTTAAGGAACCCGGAGGTTCATAGCCGCCCTCACATAAGCCCACCATTGGTCCCTATCCTGACCAAGATTAATCCAGTCTCTACCATCATATCCCAGCTCCCTCAAATCCATTTTAATATCTTCCCACCACGTCTCGGCCTCCCGAAAGTTCTTTTTCCCTCCGGCCTCCCAAATAACACTCTATATGCATTTCTGGATTCCCCATACGTGCTACATTTCCTGCCCATGTCAAACGTCTGGATTTTATATTCCTAATTATGTCAGGTGAAGAATACAATGCGTGCAGCTCTGCGTTGTGTAACTTTCTCCATTCTCCTGTAACTTCATCCGTCTTAGCCCCAAATAATTTCCTAAGAATCTTATTCTCAAACAGCCTTAATCTCGTTCCTCTCTCAAAGTGAGAGTCCAAGTTTCACAACCATAAAGAGCAACCGGTAATATAATTACTGTTTTATAAATTCTAACGTTCAGATCTTTTGACAGCAGACTAGATGATAAAAGCTTCTCAACCGAATAATAACAGGCATTTCCCATATTTATTCTGTGTTTAATTTCCTCCAGAGTAACATTTATATTTGTTACTGTTGCTCCAAGATATTTGAACTTCTCCACCTCTTCAAAAGATAAATTTCCAATTTTTATATTTCCACTTCGTACAATATTCTGGTCACGAGACATAATCATATACTTAGTCTTTTCGGGATTTACTTCCAAACCTATCTCTTTACTTGCTTCCAGTAAAATTCCCGTGTTTTCCCTATTCGTTTTTGGATTTTATCCTAACATATTCACGTCTTCCGCATAGACAAGCAGCTGATGTAACCCGTTCAATTCCAAACCCTCTCCGTTATCCTGGACTTTCCTAATGGCAGACTCTAGAGCAAAGTTAAAAAGTAAAGGTGACAGTGCATCTCCTTGCTTTAGCCTACAGTGTATTGGAAACGCAACTGACAGAAACTGACCCATACGAACTCTGCTGTACGTTTCACTGAGACACATTTTAATTAATCGAACTAGTTTCTTGGGAATACCAATCATATACAACTTCTTTCTTAATCGAGTGATATGGCTTTTTGAAATCTATGAATAACTGATGCACTGTACTCTTATACTCCCATTTTTTCTCCATTAGCCTATCTGTCGAATACAAAATATCTGGTCAATAGTCGATCTATTACGCCTAAAACCACACGGATGATCCCCAATAATTTCATCTATATGGAGTTAATCTTCTCAAAAGGATATTGGACAAAATTTTGTACGACGTCAACAAAAGTGATATTCCTCGAAAGTTACAACAACAACAACAACAACAACAATAATAATAATAATAATAATAATAATAATAATAATAATAATAATAATAATAATAATTTCCTGGATGTCCTCAGTATTCTTGGCAAATTCAGCAATTTCCTTTATGTCCATGAACGAAAGTCAAAATCAAAGTCAAAGTCTAGACTTTCGGCAACTTGGAAGTAAAGTCACGATTGAAGTTCACTTTCATCGAAGTGTCGACTGTGAATAGGAAAAAACGACTTTGTACTTTCCAAAGTCAACTTTAGTGCAAAGTATCGTTTATGAATACGACCCTTAGGGCCGGTATTATAAAAGCCATTTAAACCTTACGTTCAGTTTAAACTGAAGTTTTTCGTTCTGCTTCGTATTATAAACCTTAACTACCAGTTAATCTTGAGTTAACTTGAGTTTAACTTGATCGGCAGTTCTCTGCCGTTTAATCTGCAGTTCAAGGCTCAACACTGTAAGATGGCGGTACCCGCAATGCAAATGGATATTGCAGATGTTTTCCAAGAACTAATAAGTGACGATATCCGAGTGTTCAATATTACTGGACGACCACGGCGGCCAAGAATTTTTCGAAATAGAGCGCACCACTTTGAAATATACCTAAATGAACATAAGTTTTAAAACTGATTGAGACTTTCGAAACAAACAGTCCTAACCTTCAGAATTAGGCTTATAGTCCTAACCTTGTTTCGAAAAATTGAAAGTCGAATACAACATGTAACAGAAAAATGAGAAAGTGCAAAAATATGTTTTAGGGTTTGAATTTAAAGATTTACTTACTTACTTACAAATGGCTTTTAAGGAACCCGAAGGTTCATTGCCGCCCTCACATAAGCCCGCCAGCGGTCCCTATCCTGTGCAAGATTAATCCAGTCTCTATCATCATACCCAACCTCCCTCAAATCCATTTTAATATTATCCTCCCATCTACGTCTCGGCCTCCCTAAAGGTCTTTTTCCCTCCGGTCTCCCAACTAACATTCTATATGCATTTCTGGATTCGCCCATACGTGCTACATGCCCTGCCCATCTCAAACGTCTGGATTTAATGTTCCTAATTATGTCAGGTGAAGAATACAATGCGTGCAGTTCTGTGTTGTGTAACTTTCTCCATTCTTCTGTAACTTCATCCCGCTTAGCCCCAAATATTTTCCTAAGCACCTTATTCTCAAACACCCTGAACCTATGTTCCTCTCTCAGAGTAAGAGTCCAAGTTTCACAACCATACAGAAGAACCGGTAATATAACTGTTTTATAAATTCTAACTTTCAGATTTTTGGACAGCAGACTGGATGATAAGAGCTTCTCAACCGAATAATAACACGCATTTCCCATATTTATTCTGCGTTTAATTTCCTCCCGAGTGTCATTTATATTTGTTACTGTTGCTCCAAGATATTTGAATTTTTCCACCTCTTCGAAGGATAAATCTCCAATTTTTATATTTCCATTTCGTACAATATTCTGGTCACGAGACATAATCATATACTTTGTCTTTTCGGGATTTACTTCCAAACCGATCGCTCTACTTGCTTCAAATAAAATTTCCGTGTTTTCCCTAATCGTTTGTGTATTTTCTCCTAACATATTCACGTCATCCTCATAGACAAGAAGCTGATGTAACCCGTTCAATTCCAAACCCTGCCTGTTATCCTGAACTTTCCTAATGGCATATTCAAGCGCGAAGTTAAAAAGTAAAGGTGATAGTGCATCTCAATGCTTTAGCCCGCAGTGAATTGGAAGAGCATCAGATAGAAACTGACCTATACGGACTCTGCTGTATGTTTCACTGAGACACATTTTAATTAATCGAACTAATTTCTTGGGAATACCAAATTCAATAAGAATATCATATAATACTTCCCTCTTAACCGAGTCATATGCCTTTTTGAAATCTATGAATAACTGATGTACTGTACCCTTATACTCCCATTTTTTCTCCATTATCTGTCGAATACAAAAAATCTGATCAATAGTCGATCTATTACGCCGAAAACCGCACTGATGATCCCCAATAATTTCATCTACGTACGGAGTTAATCTTCTCAAAAGAATATTGGACAAAATTTTGTACGACGTCAACAAAAGTGATATTCCTCGAAAGTTACCACAGTTGGTTTTATCCCCCTTTTTAAAAATAGGTACAATTATGGACTCCTTCCATTGTTCTGGTACAATTTCCTTTTCCCAAATAGCAAGTACAAGTTTATAAATTTCGCTATATAATGCACTTCCACCCTCTTGTATTAATTCTGCTGGAATTTGATCGATACCTGGAGACTTGTACTTTTTCAGATTTTCTATCGCAATTTTGACTTCTGAAAGTGTGGGTTCGGGTATAAATGGCTCAGCAGTTTGTATTTCAATTTCGTCCCGATCATTTCTATTTGGCCTATGTACATTTAGTAGTTGCGCAAAATAGTTTTTCCATCTGTTTAGGATTGATGGAGAGTCTGCAAGCAAGTCACCATTCTCATCCTTGATCACGTTTACCCTTGGCTGATATCCGTTCTTAAATTCCTTTATACCCTTATATAAATCTCGAATGTTTTTATTCTTACTATTTGTTTCTACCTCATTCAGTTTTTCCTTCAAGTAACCTCTCTTTTTATTCCTAAGTGTACGACTTGCTTCCCGTCTTTCATTGAAATAATTATCTCTCTTCTCCTCAACTGGATCCTGTAAGAATTTCAATTTTGCCTGTTTCCTTCTTTCTACTACCATGCAACAATCTTCATCAAACCACGGTTTCTTTTTCTTAGTTTCATAATAACCTATGCTCTGCTCAGCTGCAATTTTGATACTATCTCTGATATTTTCCCACACGCTATTAACATCTAATTCTTTCTCAACTTCGTCGGAACTTTCTAAAGTGGCAAACCTATTCGAAATTTCGACCTGATAATTTTGCTTAGCTTCCTCGTCCTTTAATTTCAAAATATTGAATTTAGTAATATTAACTTGTTGCTCTACTCGCTTGGCTACTGATAATCTTTCTCTTAATTCTCCAATCACCAAATAATGGTCAGAATTACAGTCTGCACCCCTGAAAGTTCGAATATCTACTATACTAGTATGTCTCCGTTTATCTATCAAGATGTGATCTATTTGGTTGTGTGTCAATCCATCTGGAGAAGTCCAAGTATATTTATGTATATCCTTATGGGGGAATGTTGTACTTTTGACAATTAAATTTTTCGATGTGGCAAAGTTGACTAATCTAACTCCATTGTCAGTACTAATTGCGTGTAGGCTCTCTTTTCCAATAGTTGGTCTAAAAATATCCTCCCGTCCTACTTTAGCATTGAAATCCCCCAATAAAATTTTCATGTGATATCTAGGGAACTGATCAAAAGTATGTTCCAATTCCTCATAGAAGCTATTCTTTATATGGTCGTCTTTCTCTTCTGTAGGGGCGTGAGCATTTATAACTATGATGTCGCACCATCTGCCCTTAAGTACTAAATATGATAACCTGTCACTGATAAATTCGACCTTTTTTACTGCTGATTTTATTCTTTTATGAACAAAGAATCCTGTTCCTAATTGGTGATTATTGTTTCCTTCCCCATAATACAACAAGTAATCTCCTATTTGTGATATGCCATTCCCATCTAACCTAACCTCTTGTACTCCCACAAAGTCTATTCTATATCTAGCTAGTTCTTTTGCTACTAATGTTACCCCTCCTGTTCTATAAAGACTAGTTACGTTCCAAGTGCCAAATCTCAAAACCTTATTTTGAATTTAAAGATTATTTGAAAAAAATAAATGATTTCCTTTTTGTTTTTGAAAACATTCTGTTGAATCTCTGCATCAGTTACTACTGTTGTCACGCCAGGAGAAGGCGGCTGAAGTACTTCGACGGGGCGGAGGGGAAACAGTCGCGCATGCGCACCGCGCTGTTCACTGCAATATTCCTGTTTCACAAACATCTACTGCACGTGTCTATGAGTCTTTGCGACTTTGTGAAAATAATAGTGGGGTTTTTACTGTAGTGTTTTATTAGTTTCAACAAGACAATTGCTTGTATTGCATGTATTGCTTTAGTTATCCTTTGCTTTTCGTGTTAATAGTGTTGATAATAATACGGTTAATAGAATTTATGTTATTGTATACTGTTATTTAGGTTTATAACAGTTTTTTGTTTATTGTAAATATGTCGACAAAGAGGAAACAAGGATTGACAATCTATAGCGAAGAAAGGAATATTATTAGAAGTGCAAAATAATTCTGTGATGAAGAAAAAGAACAACAGTACCTTTGCATTCCTCTTACGAAACCTACAGCAAAGGTAGAAAAGTACTCTAATCTATCTACAAGAACAATACAGCGTATAAGGAATGAAATGAAAGACTGCACAGAAGAAAGTGCGTTGTCGACACCTGAGGGAGAAAAAAAATGTAAACGTCCAGAATACCGAAACGCAAATGTAGATGACTTCGACGGGAGATTGGCAAAAAAGATATAATTGAGAATTTTTATTTGAAAAAGAAAGAGGGCCACCGGTCCACGATTATCATGGACAGATCATACTCCAGAAATTTTGAAAAATGTGATAATGATAGTCATAGCGACAGCATCGAAGATGCGGAATCTTTTATGTCTGACTCCGTTCCCGTGTAGCCAAGTAAGTGGACGAAGTTTTCAGGTCAGAGTGTAGCGTAAAGTTCCCCCGTCCCGCCTATCTACTCCCCGCGCCAACTCGTAGCGCGAAGACAATAGTTGCGCTGCGCTATTTTTCCTCTGGCATACTGAAAAGTATAGAAGATTTCGATAGATCTACCATGAACCTATTGTGGATTTTACTGTGTGTGGCAGACAGTCTCTTAGTAAGATTTAGGTCCTACTATGGAGCCTGATTTACAAAAACTAATAATATTACCTAATCTTATTAGACTCATAAAAATAATTTCATTGTTTGACTGAATACTGTTTCATAAATATTCTATACAACACAAAAAATAAACACACTATTGATTCTGTATGGAGTTACATCCCGGATGATCATGCAAGGTTTAGTTAGGTTGCATTGTGTTTGGTACAGGGACATCATTTTATTTTTACTTCAATTTTTATTGTACCCGAGTTTTTGAATGTACTTCACTCCCACCCCTTCTACTAAGGAAGTTCCAACTCCACACAGAACCAAGACCGCAGATAGCAGTACTGAGTTACTGAGTGTAGTACTTTCCAGAAATATGTTCGCGTTTTCCAGTGAAGAAAGAGCTTTCAATATTGAATCATATTTTCGCACAGGTACTGTCCGTTTGCCTACGTCGCATCCCGATTTCCCCCACCTGCTTCTGCTCGCCCCTCTGTAAAAGCTGGGCTGTCTTAGCTCTTTTCTGAAAACATTAATTTCTCTTAGGAATTGGACGTTTACGTAATATTATACAGCTGTTTAATTTAACTTAAATCAAAGGGCCTCGTTAAGTAATTAACTGTCACGTGATTTCCTCCCTTTCTACAATCCTGCGGCATAACCACTTGGACGGACAGTAGATAGCATGTCTGAGTAATTTTATATTTTCGGGTGGGCAGAAGTGAAGATTGAATTCACAGTACGTAGAGTAGGTACAGAATTACTTCAAAATGAGTTACTAGTACGAAGGACGAAACTGGCAATTGGAATTAGATGCAATAGTCTATAGTGCGATAATATGCACAAAAGAACTGAAGCCTGTATCGAAATGAACGGCCACCATTTTCAAAATTGTGTTTAAATATTCATATTATGATTATTTTTCAATTTAACTTCTTTCTCTATATTGTACGCTAATGTGCTGTAGACAGTATACACTGCATAATGAATACGTTCGCATGGATAACTCACTTCGTGAGTAAAAACATTTATTCTTAATACAGTACTGTACTTTGATTAAAGAAAAACCTAATGAAAATTATCAAATTCAAAATCGCGATATTTCCTAGTTTACGTAAATGGATGAACTACTTTTCTTCCATCCTATAGCTAGTAGAGTGATATGTGTTTTACGCCAGTATCATGGGACTCCAGTCTTGGAGGGGGGAGCAAGCGGTGTTTCCGGTTCTCTAAAGGTATAGACAGGTTAATATTAAAAATGTTAGTAAAAATAAAATGATGTCCCTGTAGTATAACGTTGGTAGCCAGCGTTAAGAAACTATTTGAGGTTAAGTCTGACAAGCATACTGAAGTACGCGGTATTGATCCTCTTTAGACTTTATTATGATACTCTCTCTGATATCGAAGAACTAAGATGTTTCTTGAGAAGATTCTCTACGAGCGTCGGCTATTTTAAATCAATAATATAGTTAAAGAATTGCGATCGTCTTTTCTTTTCTAGCAGTAACACCAATCGAATTCCACTACGGTTTAACTTAACGAAGACTCTGTAATACGCCACGTTACCTTAAACTCACGGTTAGGTTTTAACTTACGTTTAACATAATCTTTAGATTAACCGTATTTATAAAACCGGGCCTTAGTGTTTATCCTAAGATTAGAGCTGTATTCTTCTTCAGATCTAAGATTTAGGCCTCCTAGCCTGTCCCGTCCCTAAAGGAAGCAATCTCCCCGTAGTCTAGGTGGTGTCGGGATTATTCTAGTTGCCAAACTCTCAGAACGGTGCCCACTTATCTCTCTATAAAAAAAATAACGAACGTTGCAGCAGTACATGCGGGTATACTGGTAGACTGCAGAAGACGTGTCTGGTAATGAAAGCGGATGTTGCGAACTCCGAGGTGCCGTGTGGAACGTGTTGCTGCGAATATTTTCATACTACTTTTCGTTTGTTATTACTTTTCTAAGGCGAAGTCTAACGTACGTAGCAACCAAAATAGAAAAAATAGCAAACTCTTCTACAGCATCCATTACCCTGTCTGCGATAGGTTATTTTTAATCCCTAATTTATTGTGATACATGGCCAGAAAGAAAAGATTCGGGAGCTCTAAACTTAAAAGAGAGAAGGAGACAAAGAGAAAAAGGTGACAAGTGCTTATTAAACAAGCAATCAAACAATGAAAAAACAAACCTTTCCGTCTCTCTAATTTTAAGTTCTTTTCACGAACCTATGATCTTACCTTAAAATTAGAAGAAACGAGACAACTTTCCGAAGAAGGGACTGGAGAAAAAGAAATTCTAACCCAACTATAACAGCTGGGAAGTGTTTTCAAAGGTTTGCTTTTTTAACTGGGTATCTCATCTCCTCCTCTTTGGTCTTCTTCACACGAAAAGACTCATCAACACGTTGCAAGAGCACATTATGTCTTTTATCAGGACGCATTCTGTCGGAGAGTCTGCTACTTACACGAAACATATGAAAATCATCGCTCTCCTATATCCGCAGACCTTCCTATTATTATTTCGTGGTAAAAATTAGTAGCCGAGCGAGAAGTGTTTATTCTTTAAGGTTGAACGACGAGAAAGCTTGGAAAATTCGCTGTTTCGAAGGACTTTTTTTGTCGATATGATGTGTTGTCTTGGGTATAAAATTAGCATCGTCTCTATGTCTTGATATATCATGGAAGATACGCCATTTGTCACTACAGCATCAGGTTGTTCACATCAACTTCCATGAACTGTAAGCACGCAGAGTAGTGGCAGCATGAGTAGTAACAAAAAATAATAATGAAAATAATTATAGCAATGCTGGTAGTTTCAGTAGGCTATAATATAACAGGAAGTGGTAGCAAAGTTAGCTATCTATTAACAATGGCAGTAAGTAGTGATAGCAATAGGCAGTAGTGAAAGTTGAAGTACTGACAATAGAAATAGTGGTAGTAACAGCACGCAAGGTCAATGACAGTAGGTAATGGCAGTAGCTGTTGGTAGCAACAGAAATAACAGACACTGCAAGCTGTGATATACAGGGACTTCATTTTACTTTTACTAGCATTTCTAATATTAACCTGGCTATACCTTTGGATTAATGATTGAGAACCAGAAACACCGTTTGCTACCCGCTTCTACGACTGGAGTTCGATGATACTGGGTAAAATAAAAGCATATCACTTTACTAGGTATAAGAGGGAAGAAAAGTAGTTCATCCATTTACGTAAACTAGGAAATATCGCGAGTTTGAGTTCGATAATTTTCATTAGGTTTTTGTTTAATCAAAAGACAGTACAGTAGTAACAGTAAGTTCTTTTACTCACGAACTGAGCTGTCCATTCGGACGTATTCATTATGCAGTGTATATTATACTGTCTACAGCACATTAGCGTACAATATAGATAATGAAGTTAAATTGAACAATAGACTAATCATAATATGGATATTTAAACATATTTTTGAAAATTGGCTGTTCATTTCGATACAGGCTTCAGTTCTTTTGTGCATATTATCGCACTATAGACTATTGTATAATAGTGGCAAAAAAAAAAAAACCCGGACCGACCCTTGTAGCTGATTTCAGAGCATGGTTCATTCCAGAATACGACAGACTGGTAACTAAGACTTTCGTGGTTCGAATCCTGCCGGGGAAGGAAACTTTTTTTTGTTCCTTATTCAAATTTATTCCCAATACTTTTCGATTGCAGCGATGTTTTACTACTTAATTAACTTATTATTCTCAGAACATGAATTTTACCAGCACTGGTCATAACTTAATGGTAGGTCAATTATTTTCACACACCTAACGTACACAGAACTCGTAAATTTGTTCATTTTCATAATGAATTGGCAGTTCATATGGTTTTTTTTATATTTTTAGTTGCTTATTTAAAGACACTGTATCAACTACTAAGTTATTTGGCGTCGATAAGATTGGTGATAGTCAAATGGTATTTGGCGAGATGAGACCGAGGATTCGCTATAGATTACCTGGCATTCACCTTACGGTTGTGGAAAACTTCGGAAAAAGCCCAAGCGTGGATCGAACCCGCGCCCGAGCGCAACTTCAGACTGGCAGGCAAGCGCCTTAACCGACTGAGCCACGCCGTTGGCTTGGTTCACATGGTACTAGTAAATTATTTTCCATTATTCTTTCTGTGCTTCGGTATGAAAAATTTAATGATCAAATACATTCTGAGAAGAAAACTTAGTTTCAGAAAACCAGGATAATGTATGGTGTGGTGGATACTGAATTGAGCGTTATCCAAGATAATAGCATTACCAGAGTTTATAAATCTAAGATAAGAGCAAATATTACTGGCGTTGGATAATTCATTATATTATTATAAATTCATAATACTTCGAAATCTTGTCACTAAGGAGGCATTGAGAATAATATTTTTAGCTTTGGTACAATCATTAATACAATATGGTATATTAAATTGAGGTGAAGTAGCATCATCTGCACTTAATTCATTAATTTTATTACACAGAAGATAAATATAAATTTGTCTGACCAAAAATATGGATTACCCAACAAATTTAATTTATACAGATTTTAATGTCTTGCCTATTGAAGAAATTTATAAACATAGTTTACTAACTTACTACCACAGAAATCAAATGAAACATAAATCTAATCGACATGAATATCGTACTCGAAGACAAAAGTCTACTTTCCCATTATTTTAGCCTAAATGTCATACAAGTGCAGCTCTTAAACATGGTGCTAGTTTCGGCCCAAGACTTTATAATAAAATTATAAACTATTTCCCACATTTGAAATATTTTAAAATTGAAGCTTTTAAAAAAGAAATTTGTAAAATTAACAATGATATATGATATTAATAAATGTATTTTTTTTATCTTTTATTTCTGTCGACTATATTCATGTTTTTATTGAATATCACTGGCTTCTGTCGGATTGACAATTTCTATTAAATGTGTATTTTTCTTTCTTTTTCTCTTTCTTCTTTATTCTTGCTTTATGTTGTATTTATTGGTTTAAATTAAGTTGCTTACTGTATTTAGTAGACTGTCCTTGTAAATTTTATGTTATATTATTGACTAAGACCACACCGTACGCGAACCTGGCTCTTACGGTAGTGGCTAGAAATATTTTTGTTTTATAAATGTAATTTGCACTCACTAGCTAGCTAGTTTAAATAAATAGATAGATAGATAGATAGATAGATAGATAGATAGATAGATAGATAGATAGATAGATAGATAGATAGATAGATAGATAGATAGATAGATAGATAGATAGATAGATAGATAGATAGATAGGTAGATAGGTAGATAGGTAGATAGGTAGATAGGTAGATAGGTAGGTAGGTAGGTAGGTAGGTAGGTAGGTAGGTAGGTAGGTAGGTAGATAGATAGATAGATAGATAGATAGATAGATAGATAGATAGATAGATAGATAGATAGATAGATAGATAGATAGATAGATAGATAGATAGATAGATAGATAGATAGATAGATAGATAGATAGATAGATAGATAGATAGATAGATAGATAGATAGATAGATAGATAGATAGATAGATAGATAGATAGATAGATAGATAGATAGAGAGATAGAGAGATAGATAGATAGATAGATAGACAGACAGACAGACAGACAGACAGACAGACAGACAGACAGACAGACAGACAGACAGACAGACAGACAGACAGACAGACACAGACAGACAGACAGACAGACAGACAGACAGACAGACAGACAGACAGACAGACAGATAGATAGATAGATAGATAGATAGATAGATAGATAGATAGATAGATAGATAGATAGATAGATAATTAGATAGATAGATAGATAGATAGATAGATAGATAGATAGATAGATAGATAGATAGATAGATAGATAGATAGATAGATAGATAGATAGATAGATAGATAGATAGATAGATAGATAGATAGATAGATAGATAGACAGACAGACAGACAGACAGACAGACAGACAGATAGATAGATAGATAGATAGATAGATAGATAGATAGATAGATCGATAGATAAAAAATAAATAAAAAATAAAATAATAAAATAAAATAAAAAACAAAATAATAAAATGAAATAATAAAATAAAATAAAATAAATAAATAAAATAAATAAAATAAATAAAATAAATAAAGTAAATAAAATAAATAAATAAATAAATAAATATAGGCCGTACTGTAGCTTATATTTTTAGGTAAAACCTTTTATTTGAATCTTTTTGTGCCATTATTATTTTAATGCATTTTATTGTATCTATTTCAATTTATTATAATATAATATTATATTTTATGGTATGTAGTAGTTCTGGTTGAGTGGACGGGAAGGCCTGAGGGTATTTCCTCTACCAGACGAATAAATAAATAAATCTGAATCTAAAAACTATATACCGGTATTCGTTCCTTAAAATCGCTGTCATTGAACACAGTTCACTCTGTATGCGTATGCTATGTATGTATGCAGTTATGTAACTTATGTAATGTAGGTAGGTATGTAAGTAGACAAATCATTGTCGTTTTTGAATTTGAAATTAGTCACTTTCTACATTAATAAATTCCATTTTTTTGTCAATAAAATGTTTTCCTTTTACGTAAACATTATTTCCTAATAGTTCCAGCGATTTCAAATTGTTCTGTCTTTCGAGAAGCATCATTTATCAGTGCTCTCATTCACGAAATAGCTGGTTAGAAACCTGCCGACCAACAATTAAAAAGGTCACATGCCTTCAATTCTACGCGTGGTTTTCCAGAAATAAACCAGCGATGTCTAGAAACAACTACATCTGTGCGAGGTAAATTTAGGGGAAAAGTGCCCGTGAACAAAGTATTATCGTTTTATTTTTAAACAAGCGTCTGGCCTGTCGAACGACGGGCTGCACTTGGCCACCTTCATCGAAAATAAATGTTTTTTTCTCTGGTAGTCACACGTAAACAAGAAGTAAACGGCCTCAAGGAGCCTTATTACACACTACAGTGGATGTCGGTCAGAGAGGCAGTTGCAATGACTGGTGTGCTCCACAAATGCCTGTCAGCTACCTATCCGATCATTTTTCTTTCCTCACTCTCTCCTGAAGTGACCGAAGACTTATCTGCATTCTCATTATGTGTCGGAATTAATAACACGTTTCAACACCCCGTAATTCTGTGCTTACACATTTAAAATCATATTTTCCAAGTCTGACTGTCAGTTATACAAAGTGAATTTATTAAATTATTACCTACAGAGTACAACGTCAATTTCTTGAGGAAGAAATGTAATATGAAGAGATCCGCATTATTGTCCAAGTATACGATTGTATACATACATACATACATACATACATACATACATACATACATACATACATACATACATACATACATACATACATACATACATACATACATACACTAATCTACAAGCACATATATACACAGTACACGTGTCCACACGCACACATAGCCTATACACACTACATGTGTTCAGAAGCACATATACAGGGTGTTTCCGAGGTGTTGTTACAAACTTTCAGACATGATGGAGAAGGGCACATGTATCAATTTGAGATAAAGAACCCTGGTCCGGAAACGACTGAGTCGGAAGTTACAAGCAAAAATAGTTGTGTGGAAATGAAATAATTTTATTCCCCTGTACACCTTATTTATGTGTATTTATCTGTACATCTTACACATACTGTATTCATCTGACGTTGTTTACACCGAAAGTTACCCAGCATTTGCTCATATTCGGTTGAGGGAAAACCCCGGAAAGAACCTCAACCAGGTAACTTGCCCCAACCGGGAATCGAACCCGGGCCACCTGGTTTCGCGGCTAGACTCGCTAATGGTCGGTCCTGATATGCAGGTCTGTAGACAGCAGTGTATGTGTACAAGTTGCAGTGTCCAGTCGATCAGTCCTAGTGAAATGGAGAAGTACACGAGAGCGGAATAAGCGACCTGATTTTCGAATACGGATGAGCCAATGGAAACAGTAGACAAGCTCACAGATTGTATCGGGCAAAGTGTCCGACATCCGACCCATACCATCTTTCCACGACTGTTCCAAAGGTTAAGAGAAGGAGGGCACGTGGTGCCGAATTACAATTCCATTTCCACACAACTATTTTTGCTTATAACTTTCGACTCACTCATTTCCGGACCATGGTTCCTTATCTCAAATTGATACATGTGCCCTTCGCCATCATCCCTGAATGTTTGTAACACCACGTCGAAAACACCCTGTATATACGCTACACGTATCAACACGCACATACACACTACACGTATCAATACACATATACACACTACAATATCCACACGCACAAATATACACACTACACGTATTCATATGCACACAAGCCTATACTGTATACACACTACACGTATTCATATGCACACAAGCCTATACTGTATACACACTACACGTATTCATATGCACACAAGCCTATACTGTATACACACTACACGTATTCATATGCACACAAGCCTATACTGTATACACACTACACGTATTCATATGCACACAAGCCTATACTGTATACACACCACACGTATTCATATGCACACAAGCCTATACTGTATACACACTACACGTATTCATGCAAATATCCACATTCACAAACACATTTTACAAGCATTGGTGTTGGCAGTTAGATTAAATTCCTTCATATTTGATAACTTTACTCCGTTTGAAATTGGCAGAAACTTTTGTATAAACGACCATATTTGGTGAACTTCAATATTTCTTTATTTGCTTGGAAATTGAACTTCTTTTTACCCCAGAGTGGCGATATTTGCACGAAAACTCCATGCAATATATTAGAATTTTGTCTTAGCAGGATGTACTGTACTTTCGGGGCAAATATAAATTATCCTGGCATGCAAATGTTCTGCGGTTTTTCAAAAGTAAGAGGTAACTTTAATTGCACACACACCTTTACTTTTCACACAAACTTAAAAATTCTATCACTGACTTGTTACACAATAAATGGGATTTTTTTGTATCACCAAGGCAACGAGTTTGTTTCTAATTGTTCTGGTGGTCGTGTTATCAGTAGGCTCTTTCCTGTAACTTGGCCTGCAAGATCGCCAGATAGTAATCCAGCAGATTATTCGCTGTGGGGCTATGTGAAGGAAATGGTATTCTTGAGCAAACTTACAATTGACGAGTTGAAGGACTCCATTGCTCACAATGTGACAGCTATTCCAGAACACGAACTCAGGGCTGCTGTATACAACATTGAAGGGAGGCTGTTGCATGTACAAGAGCAATATGGTGATATATACATCTACCATGAAGATATGGCAGTGGGTGGTGATGCAAAGAAAATCCTAATTTCTTGTACAGTATGCCAGTGCTAGAATTTTTAAGAATGTAGCTATAGGAAATGTGAGCAATTTAAAGTTACCTTTTACTTTCGAAAAACCATAATTAGGCCTACAAAATGTTCTCTTGAAATCACACTATATTACAGCAAGAATCTATATTAATTTCATCAGTATTAAGATTAATCCAGATTATAGCTAAATGTGTAAAGGACAAAACATCCTTAAGAAACCGAATCACGCCGAATGGTCTAATTCCTCAGCTGCAGATGTTTTTTTTTCTGAGTTTGTTATACATTATGGTAGCTCTTAACTTGAAACGCATTGTCTTTCATAGAATTGCTCTTATACGAGCGCTCTTACTATAATTGTGCATGTACTTAAGATGTTTCGTCTATTTTTATTTACTCTTCAAAGAATTCTATAATTACACCATTTGCCTTCTCTTGTGACTTTGATTGCTGGATTGGAAATAAAACTACTGTTGTAATGTGCCTCCGCCGAAGACAATATAAGAACTTTTACGTTTCATAAATACACTTTTATAGAAATGTCGGCTGACGGCTTCACGCCAAAAGCAATCGAGGTTCGTACCCTGGGAAATTGTCCATCGTATTTGCTTTGAATAAAGTGGCTCTAAGAAGAGATTTTTCCTACTACTTTGGAGCCATTATTTTTCAGTCCAATATTGCTTTATCCCTGTACACTGCTCCGTCGATACAGGAGAAAGCCAAGTTTACCTACTTAGATATAACACGCACAGCAAGTCCTTACAATCGGCAAGCATCACATTTAGGTAGAGCATGAAAGTGAAGGAGTATTGTGGACAGTAAAAACATCGATTATACCGGAATAGGCATTTATGAGTTGTTAATTCATTATAAAAAGTGAATGTGATACAACGTTAATACAAATTAATATTAATTCCTAGAATATATCTACCTATAAATTAAAATAATAAATATATCCATAAATAAAAGTAAATAAATATATCTATAAGTAAGTAAATAATTAACTTACTTACAAATGGCTTTTAAGGAACTCGCAGGTTCATTGCCGCCCTCACATAAGCCCGCCATCGGTCTCTATCCTGTGCAAGATTAATCCAGTCTCTATCATCATATCCCACCTCCCTCAAATCCATTTTAATATTATCCTCCTATCTACGTCTCGGCCTTACCAAACGTATTTTTCCTTCCGGTCTCCCAACTAACACTTATATGCATTTCTGGATTCGCCCATACGTGCTACATGCCCTGCGCATCTCAAACGTCTGGATTTAATGTTCCTAAATTAACAATTAACTACATATTATATAAATAGATAGATAAATAAATAAATAATAAATAGAGAGTAAGTGATTAAGTAATTAATTAAAATGTGAAATGGCATTTCTATCCATCACTCAAGTGCATCTATCACACCGTATGTTATATTTACGTACACTTATGTGACTATAGTTTTGAATTGTAACCACAACGCAACGCAATACATAAAATAACTATTATGTATTAATATTAACTTACTTTCAAATGGCTTTTAAGGAACCCGAAGGTTCATTGCCACCATCACATAAGCCCGCCATCGGTCCCTATCCTGAGCAAGATTAATCCAGTCTCTATCATCACACCCCACCTCCCTCAAATCCATTTTAATATTATCCTCCCATCTACGTCTCGGCCTCCCCAAAGGTCTTTTTCCCTCCGGTCTCCCAACTAACACTCTATATGCATTTCTGGATTCGCCCATACGTGTTAAATGCCCTGCCCATCTCAAACGTCTGGATTTAATGTTCCTAATTATGTTAGGTGAAGAATACAATGCGTGCAGTTCTGTGTTGTGTAACTTTCACCATTCTCCTGTAACTTCATCCCGCTTAGCCCCAAATATTTTCCTAAGAACCTTATTCTCAAACACCTTTAACCTATGTTCCTCTCTCAGAGTGACAGTCCAAGTTTCACAACCATACAGATGAACCGGTAATATATTAATATTAACACTAGTATTAATTAATTGTTAGTATGTTAAAATTTCAGTAGCTTCCAGTAATCGGCTCGGAAATCTAGAAAAGTTTGAATTTTCAGAATTTGCACTACCGACAACTGCTGTCACTGCTGCCAACGTAAGTTAGAAACTCAATACCAGTTGTAGTATTTCTCAGTACCGAAATTCGAAATGAAGTTGTCAAAAGAAAACTCAACCTTCAAACTAGAAAAATCACCGTAATCCACTAGCATTTGTAGTAATGGGGGAAAAATGGTTAGGTTTCACCCTTAGGGTATTAAGTAAGCTGATTCGGAGTATAAAAGCCTGGTACTTAATTTAACAGGGGGTTCAGCTGATTCTGGTACACATACTGGAAGTTTCGGCAATGAAAAAATTCCCAGCATCTATATATATAATTTGAACTGGTAATGGAAATTACGGGAAAACCGCTGAACGGATTTTAATGAATGACCCGTCATTTTGAAGCTTGGCATTCAAGGATTTTCAGAAAAATAGTAACTTTCAGTGAAGCGTTAGTTTTCCTACATAATTTACATATTTTCCAAAATCCATCTTTCGTCCGTTTTGAGAACTAATTGCATTTCAAAATAAAACAAAACACACACTACAATAAACAATAGGCTATTACACGAAGACCATAACCTGCAGGATTGCTGACATATTTAGAGCTCAAATTCAATTGGTTATTAAAAACTTCTAGACTTACTAGAAATAATTTACAGGTCTGATTCTGCGGTGTGTAATTTTCTGAGTACAGCTGAAGTGTATTGGTTATTAAAATCTACAAAACTTGAGGTGGTTTGATGACATTATTACCATTAAAAATGCAATATTATTATAGTTAATATCATGATGTGACTATTTTTCATTAATGATACGTGAAATGTTTTGGGGTTATATAAGTGGATGTAGAGAATATCTTAAATTAGATCTTCATTTCTATAATTTACTGAGTGGCGGCTATATAAAACTAGAAAACTTATGGAAGGTAATAATATTGTTATTAAAAATCAAATATTTTTATAGTTATTGATCAAGTGGGTTGGGTCTTTTTCATATACTTAATGGCGGTGTAGTGTAGATATTTATATGCGTCATTCTCTTCAGTATTGGTTCGAGAGAGTGCAAAAATTACAGTTCGTAAGGAAAGTCCTAAAGGAATTACTTACTGATAAAATAAGAGGCTTAGAAAATTTTGTAGTCTCCCGATCATTTCAGCAAGATCTCTTAGCAGGAGAAAAAGATTTTACCCTCTACATTTCAAGCTCTCCATGCAGCAGCTATACCAAAACGCTATGTCTATTGTTCGAAAGCATAGCAAAACTGACTTTTTTCAACTTTCACCTACAATCCACAATGACCTGAAATAGCTATTGCTTTACTCCCACATGAAAAAAACCACTGTTCGTCCTGACATTGTTACTTCCGTTGATGCGCTGAAACTCAAAAACTGAAGATGGATAGGTTCAGAAAAAGTATTTGGCATAAAGAAACATTCAGAGAGAGTATGTTTCATTATTATGGAAGCAAATAACTTTCAAAATGTCTGGTATTCTTCATTGAAAATAAATCTGAAAAATTTTTATTTGAACGTCTAAAGAACTTAGTTTGCAGCATTTTCTGCACAAGCCACTAGTCACCTGGGATTTAACTCGAGACCTTTCCTGTCTATACGACTTTTTCCTATACAATATCATTGTTTTATACTATTTATATACATATTAGATAGAGATACCAGGGACGCATTGGAGTGGTATCGCCACTAAGATAAGATGTTAAGCAACAGCCATGAAACAATAAATAAACCGCAAATTAATGAGAGAAGTGATGTAGAATAGGAATTTCCTTTGCCCCATATAAAGCGGAGCTAAAATAACGAACGCAGTAGTATTTTGAAAGAAAGTAGGCTATGAGTTCTAAGAAGTTGGCTTGGTTTTTTACGAGCAGAGGTATATGAACCACCTTAAGAACAGAGTTCAACTGAAGTAGGCCAAGAGACGCAGTTAAAGTTGTTGTATTTTTAGTAATTGAAATTATTAGCCAATATATCAATCTATTTACCCGAAGAAGAGTCGTGGCTCTAAATGCGGGCCGTGGAGCAAAAGCGGCCTAACCCATAATTTTTTAAGAAGAAGAATTAAAATAGAAGCTTTTCGATTTGCTGTAACGCACAGAATTTATTTAAATTCATTTCATTGTTATGTTGGCAGCAGTGACAGCAGTTGTCGGTAGTGCAAATTCTGAAAATACAGAATATAATTACAACTACAGAAATAGAAATAAAATAATACAATCGATATAAAAAAGGAGATACAGTAATATGAACAAAATGTGAGGACCGAATGAGCAGCGCTCGTGTTCAGTCGCAGTTCAGATATATTATTAATAGGCATATAAGAGAATATGCAAAATAAAATAAAATAGGAACTAAAATTAAAATTACAGCTACAGTGAAATTATATAATATAATAGGCCTATATTAATACAGGGACATCATTTTATTTTTACTAACATTTTTAATATTAACCTGGCTATACCTTTAGAGAACCGGAAACACCGTTCGCTACCCCTTTCCAAGACTGGAGTTCGATGATACTGGCATAAAACACAAACAAATCACTTTACTTGGTATAGGAGGGAAGAAAAGTAGTTCATCCATTTACGTAAACTTGGAAATATCGCAATTTTGAGTTCGATAATTTTCATTAGGTTTTTGTTTAATCAAAATGCAGTACTGCATTAAGGATAAGTGTTTTTACTCACCAACTGAATTATCCATGCGAACGTATTCATTATGCAGTGTATATTATACTGTCTATAGCACATTAGCGTACATTATAGAGAAAGAAGTTAAATTGAAAAATAATCATAATATGGATATTTAAAAACATTTTTGAAAATGGTGGCCGTTCATTTCGATACAAGCTTCAGTTCTTTTGTGCATATTATCGCACTATAGACTATTGCATTTAATTCAAATTGCCAATTTCGTCCTTCGTACTAGTAACTCATGTTGAAATAATTCTGTACCTACTCTACAACCGAGTACCTTACGTACTGTAAATTCAATCTTCACTTCTGCTCGACCCGCACAGATAAAATTACTCAGACATGCTATCTACTGTCCGTCCAAGTGGTTATGTCGCAGGATTGTAGAAAGGGGGAAAATCACGAGACAGTCAATTACTTAATGAGGCCCTTTTATTTAAGTTATTTTAAACAGTTGTATAATATTACGTAAATGTCCAATTCCTAACAGAAATTAATGTTTTCAGAAAAGAGCTAAGACAGCACAGCTTTTACACAGGGACGAACAGAAGCAGGTGGGGGAAATCGTGATGCGACGTAGGCAAACGGACAGTAACTGTGCGAAAATGTGATTCAATATTGAAAGCACTTTCGTCACTAAAAAACTCGAACATATTTCTGGAATGAACTATACTCACTAACTCAGTGCCGTTTACTATATGCGGCCTTAATTCTGTGTGGACGACAGTTGGAACTTCATTAGTAGAAGGGGTGGGACTGAAGTACATTCAAAAACTCAGGTACAATAAAAATTGAAGTAAAAATAAAATGATGCCCCTGTATAAGAGGAATATGGAAAATGAAATAAAATAAAACAGAAAATTAAAATTAAAATAACAGCGGCAATGAATTTATATAATATAATATAGCATAGAGAAGAATAATATCGTACGTGAATAAAGTACGACAATTTATAAAAAAAATACATATATATATATATATATATATATATATATATATATATAAATTCCAAAATTATAGAATACAAATGTAGGCTGATTAATTCATATACATTGATTATAAATTTATTTAATCAAATTGAAAACATTGACACGTTTCTAATTTTCTTATTATATTGTAGTGGGTTACATGTTAGATGTTCTGGGTGTAATTTAGCTAAAGAATTATACAACCGAGGGCCAAAAGTAATGCTATGCATTAGACCAGCAGATGTGAAACATTTAGGTTCTACTAATGCTGAATTATTATTTCGTCTTGTGTCATGATAAGCCTATGTGCCTGTTATATGAACTTATTACGATTTTATGGTAAAATTTTAACAGAGCATATTTATAAATTAGTTCAATATTAAATATATTAAATTCACAATAAATTTAGTTGGATAATCAAAACGTTTCTTCAAACAAATTTCAATTATTCGTTTTTGTAGTAAATTTAACGGACTAAGATTAATTTTCGTACTTCCACCCCAAACAATATTGCTGTATTGAATGATAGACTGAAAAATGGCCAAATAAACATTTCGTAGAACTGTAATGGGTAAGTAGCATCGAAGATTAACGAATTTATAAATTGTTTTGCGAAGCCTTTTACAAAGATAAGTAATGTGATGAGGCCATTTAAAATTTTTATCAATAATGATACCCAGATAGTTCAGATATGTGACTTCTTTCAATGGTGGACATTTCTATCTCCATTCCATTTTTAGAAAGCATTGCCTATAATGAATCTCTTAAAATGTATTTTATGTCAACATCATTACGATGATTCATTTATTTTACAAGAAATCTTTTAATGAGCTCGTGTCGAGACTTCCCCTCTAACTGTGCATGCAGGACTCTACAACGATTCCCGTACAAAATCCCGAATCCAATATCCTGAAATGGACATTTCCCCAAATGAAATTGTACAGCAAGCAATATGTCAAACTGTTCTGTTCTTTCTGAAAGAACTTAATCAGGTAGAAATTAAAATTAATTTAAATTGGCATTTAGATTATCCATCAACTCTCATATAGGCCTACAAGATGGCCTACTTAACTCTTCCACCTTAGATAGCGTGTGAAAAATTTCAGATATACACACCGACAATATTACACGGGGACATCTGATACACGAATGTATTTTTTTTATATATCAAATACTTTTCAAGACATTAGAGTCAACTTTCTTTTTTTTTATTATTATTTTCCCGAATACTGCTTTCCTCAATGTTAGTATTGTATTGTATTGTATTGTATTGTATTGTATTTATTAACATTCCATGGTATTCATACATGCTTACAGCTAGAATATGGAACAAGTCAAAAAACTTAATACTATTATAAAATCTTAATTTATAGTCACAGTCTAGATGAAATATATACACACGAGATTTACAATATAGTCTACTAGTACAACACATAGTTTTAGTATCAATTTCATGAAGTGTTATTGAATGTCATGAATTCACCTACAGAATAGAAGGCGTGAGAAATTAGGTACTTCTTTAATTTGGCCCTAAATAATTTTATGTTTTGTGTTTCATTTTTTATATCGATAGGGAGGCTATTAAAACTTTTTACTGCCATATAACGCACTCCTTTTTGATAGCACGATAGACTTGCCGATGGAGTATGAAAGTCATTTTTTGACGTGTATTTATGCTATGAACTGTTGAATTAGTTACAAAGTTTTCACGATTACATACGAGGAAGATTATTAATGAAAAGATATACTGACAAGCCATGGGCATTATTTGTAGTTTTTTGAAAATAGTCCTACACGATTCCCTAGATTTCGCACCTACTATTATTCTAATTACTCTTTTTTGTAATAGAAATATATTGTTACTATCTGTGGAATTTCCCCAGAATATTATTCCAAAACTCATTACCGAGTGGAAGTATGCAAAGTATATTGTTTTTAAGGTATTGATATTTACTATCTTTTGCATAGATCTAATAGCAAAACAAGCTCAATTTAGTTTGGGGGTAATTTCTTTACTATGATTTTTCCAATTTAACACATTATCGATTTTTAAGTCAAGAAATCTGGTTGTTGTTGTTTCTAATAGGGATCTACTGTTAATTATTGCGCTATAAATTTGCGACGTTGAATTTGGACAGGATTTAAATTGAATTATGTTAGTTTTGTTACAATTTAATACTAATTTATTGACTGAGAACCAGTCACATATTTTGAAGAGGATTTCCTCTGTTGAAGATTGGAATGTGTTGGAGTTATTGGCTGTAATTACTATACTTGTGTCATCTGCAAATAATATGGGATGACCTACATCTTTTATAAGGGGGGCAAGATCATTTATAAAGACTAGAAAAAGTAGGGGACCTAATATTGATTCTTGAGGAATTCCATTATTAATAGTTCCCCATGTCGATGTAGATTTCATAGTTGTATTGATTTCAACTTTCTGTTTCCTATCTATGAGATTTGAGTGAAACCATTGGTGTGGAACACCTTTAATTCCATAATAATCTAATTTATCTAGCAGCATTATATGATTTATACAGTCAAATGCTTTGGATAAATCACAGAAAATCCCTCCAACTTGTAATTTTTTATTTACTGCCTCCAGAATTTTGTCAGTTAAACTAAATGTTGCATTTTCTGTGCCGTTGCATTTTCTGTGTAATGTCGAATGAGGAATGTTAAATTTTAATATTTTAATATTTTGGCAAATCCTCGGACCTCACCTCATCTCACTACATCTCGCCAATATATTGTAAAAAATTGCACAAAATTGTAAAAATTGTAGAAAATTACTAAATTATAAAACTATAAAAATTTGTAAAAATTGCAATTGTAATATTGTAAAATTTTGACTTCTTCCACATCTTAAAGCTTCATTGCTCATGTAAGATCTATGGAATAAAATAAATCAATGAAATGAATGAACAATTAACGAGTTCGGGAGTAAAACATGGTAAGTGACGTTTTAGTGTTTTGAAGTTATAGGTCGGTAAACATTTATACATGCAACAGTTTGTATAGTAACCAGGAAAGTAAAATCTGTATAATTTTGCCAACTGTTGAGATGTTAGAAAACTAACTATGCATTAGACGCAGAATGTAAGATACGATATTATACACTACATATTTCATTTTTGACAAAAATGTTTTTATTTTCATTTTATTGGGTTATTTTACAACGCTGTATCAACATCTAGGTTATTTAGCGTCTGAATGATATGAAGGTGATAATGCCAGCACCGAAAGTTACCCAGCATTTGCTCGTATTGGGTTGAGGGAAAACCCCGGAAAAAACCTCAACCATGTAACTTTCCCCGACCGGGATTCGAACCCGGGCCATCTGGTTTCGCGGCCAGACGCGCTTGACCGTTACTCCACAGGTGTGGACACCAAAATGTTAGTTATCATGTTGTACACCCGAGCCTCTCAATTATTGAATATGTTCAATGTAGCGTCATCAGTAAACATTTCTTTTCGTCCTCTTCTCTAAGACATTTTTACGTTTTTCTCTCTGTTGCCTGGACCCAGGCTTACCTAACACAATTTATAAATTCAAGATGAATTGACAATAATTTTAACCCGAGTCCCCTGACTTATAAGCCGAGCGTGCCAATATAAAAATATACAAATTGCTAACTATATGTGTGTAAAAATTTACATGCAATATTGCATTAAAAATGATGGCGCAAGCTTAGCAATAGTTAACTTGCCATCCTACGTGAATGCCTGCAATGTCCACTAACAAGTGACACTGCCTTTTGTAACACTGGTCAACAATGAAAATGTTTCTTGCTCAAAAATAGCTAGTTCTTATGTATTTCCACCTGCTTAATTCAAAAATCACCATAAAAATGACAGATTAGCTCTTGCTTTGGAGATAAAGTGACATTTCAGTTTTTAGAGTCAACATTTTCAGTTTGGGGGAAATTTTGTTTTGCGAGTTGGCACACCTGTCAAATAACAAAACACAAATGTTCTTCAGCTGTTTGTAAGTTAAAAACATAGATTTGTTGCTGTGACTGTGAATTTCATATTATTTCTGCTGTAATTAGGGCAGAATTTCTGGTTTGGAAGTGTTTTTAAAGTGTAAAATTTGTAAAAATGCCACGAAAATTGTGTGTTTGAAGTAGAAAATGAAGACAGTGTGGAACAAGAAGAAGAACCCAACAAGGCTTCCACATCCCATGACCCTGATTTTGAGGAAAAAAGATGATAAACCGCACAGACTGTCAAGCGGAATTGAGTGATCTCATTAGAGACCTTGACCTGTCAAAGGAGAAGGCAGAAATTCTAGGGTCTAGACTACAGCAATGGAATCTTCTCGAACGTGATGTCAGGGTCTCACAGTACAGACAACGCCACAAGGATCTGCTTCCCTTTTCTTTTTTAGAAGAAAAACAATCTTGTTTGCTGCGACATTAATGGCTTGATGAAATGTTTGAATTTGAACCATGATCCAACTGAATGGAGGCTATTCATAGACTCCTCCAAGCTTAGTTTGAAAGCTGTATTACTTCACAATGGCAACCGTCTTCCTTCTATTCCTATTGATCATGGAATTCACATGAAGGAGACTTATACAAATATGACAGCCCTCTTGGACTCAATCAAATATCATGAACATAAGTGAAAAATCTGTGGTAATCTAAAAGTCATTGCTGTACTCTTAGGAATGCAACTGGAGTACACAAAATATTGCTCCTTTTTATGTATGTGGGACAGCAGGGATAGGAAATCACATTATATTCAAGCAGACTGGCCTGCAAGAAATCTTAACCCCAGTGAGAAAAATGTCGTTGCCGAGCCTCTCATGGACCCAAAAGATATTCTTCTTCCACCCCTGCATATTAAGCTGGGTTTGATAAAAAATTTTGTCACAGGTATAAACCAAGAATGACAGGCCTTTAAGTACATAAGAGAGAAATTTCCGAAATTAAGTGATGCCAAAGTTAAGGAAGGTATTTTTGTCAGGCAACAAATTCGAGAACTTGTAAAGGATCCTGCATTTCACCAAGTTTTGGAGGGGAAAGGAAAGGAAGTTTGGGAAGCCTTCAAGGGAGTTATTCATGGATTTTTAGGCAACAAAAGAGATGATAACTACACTCGGTTGGTGACAGTGCTCCTGCAAAAATACCATCAACTCGGATGCAACATGTCCCTTAAAATCCATTTTCTCCACTCCCACCTAGACGTTTTGCCTCCTAGTTGTGGAGCTTTCAGTGATGAACACGGAGGAAGGTTCCATCACGATATTTCTGTTATGGAACAAAGATATCAGGCCGTTGGAATGAAACAATGCTTGTGGATTACTGCTGGTCTTTGCGTAGGGATGCTCCGGAACTCACTTACAAGAGGCAAGCTAAAAGACGACGATCTCATGAAGCCACACATGATTCTCTTCAGACCCAACCATCTGCCAGGTATTCTTTCATAAATGTACAACTCATAGAATGTAACTGCCATTAAAAAAATGTAAATGTACTTTCAATGTTGTTGGCATATGCAATTAAAATGTATCATTTTCTCTTAATCCGTTAAACTGAAATACTTTCACCTATTGTGTGTCACAGAAACTAGAAAGAAAAATTTTTCATTTTCATATTCGTTTTTCTCAACCTAAAATTAGTAAGAATTGACTCATGAAGTGCAAGAAACATTCAATTTTTTTTTTTTTTGTTTCCCAGTGTAATCAATGGACTCAACCACTTGACTGAACGCGCTCTACTCACGGCCGAAGGCTACTCTTTTTTTTTTACCTGAATACATCTTTTTAAGTAGGTAATTTTACGACGCTTTATCAACATCTTAGGTTATTCAGCGTCTGAATGAGATGAAGGTGATAATGCCGGTGAAATGAGTCCGAGGTCCAGCACCGAAAGTTACACAGCATTTGCTCATATTGGGTTCAGGGAAAACCCCGGAAAAAAACCTCAACCAGGTAACTTGCCCTGATCGGGAATCGAACCCGGGCCATCTAGTTTCGCGGCCAAATCCGCTAACCGTTACTCCACAAGTGTGGACGAATACATCTTTGTACGAGGTAAAATTTATTAGAAAATCGAATATTTTAAGCTGTAATATGAAGTTGAGGAGTTCTCCGCTAGATGCTGCGTATGCTTGCTGCCATCTGTTGAATGTTGAGTAATGTATATATTCCTTCATATATGGCACCACAGAAAAGTTTCCTCCCACAGTGCGTCTGTCGTACGTGCCGAAGTTCAAGGTTTTTTTTTTTTTTTTCGGACACTGCATGCGTGCAGTTCACGTCAGTTTACTGTGAGCTCCTGAAAGCATTACTCGTTCGTTTTTCATGAAGTGTGGTCTTTTTTGTAATTGTTTGAGGACACTGAAGGAATTATTCATTTTCGTGCTTAGTTAAGTGCAAGCTACTATGCTGTGTCTAATTATTGTTTGAGAATTGTAATATGTTTCATATTGCAGCGAGTTCTTGTCGTTTTAAATTATAGGGTAAAGTTGCCTATTTCCGTGATACCCCTAATCCCGTGATACTTTTTTTAAAATTGAATGTCAGTCAAAGCTTTTCCGTTCGACCATAGCTCCAGACATCTTTCTCGAAAGGGTGCATCTTTCGTCTACTTTTGAGACATCTGTGAACTTCACAGCAAGATACCCAATCCCGTGACATTCAGTGAAAAAAAAAATATATATATATATATCACAGAATTAAGGATATCACGGCATTAGGCAATTTTACCCTACAAAAAGTATAAGAAAATTTCTGACAAGTCATTTCGAATATTTCACAAGAAAAGCTCAGTTGAGTATTTCAGAACAATTTTCGGAGATTTAATGAAGCAGGAGGGAGGAAATTTGAACATCTCTTGTAAAGCCTAGCTAAGACGCACTTATATTCGTTTATAATATCTCTATTTATTATATCTATTATAATAATATATAATATAATATAATAATATAATGCAGCCGATGAATTTATTATCATAGCCTTTTCATTGTGAATTTTATTTAATTTTCGTATTTTTTTCCTTTTTATTATTATTTTATTACATTCCATTTTGTTATATTCTTCCTTACGTTTTCCATATTAACTATTTGTACTAAATGAGTTGCTTTTACTATATTCCAATGTATTTTACTTTCTTTTATTTCTGTTATGGTATTATTTTCATGTTTTTAGTGTTGATTTTATTATATTATTATTATTATTATTACTACTATTATTATTATTATTATTTGTAATTTGTTAGTATTCTTCACCTGACATAAATAGGAACATTAAATCCAGACGTTTGAGATGGGCAGGGCATGTAGCACGTATGGACGAATCCAGAAATGCATATAGAGTGTTAGTTGGGAAAAAGACCTTTGGGGAGGCCGAGACGTAGGTGGGAGGATAATATTAAAATGGATTTTTGTGAGGTGGGATGTGATGGTAGAGACTGGATTAATCTTGCTCAGGATAGGAACCAGTGGCGGGCTTATGTGAGGGCGGCAATGAACCTCCGGGTTCCTTAAAGACCAGTAAGTAAGTAAGTATGTTAGTATTCTGTTCTTTAACTTTTTGTTAAATTTTAACTGCTTGTTTACTTTGTGACCTGGTTGAGTGTAAGAGAAGGCCCTATGGCCTTAACTCTGCCAGTATAAATAAAGAATTATTATTATTATTATTATTATTATTATTATTATTATTATTATTATTATTATTATTATTATAAACATTTGCCCCGATAAACGGGTTTTAAAAAGTAAAGTTACTACTGTACTGTAGATACGGCTATCAATTCCGCGGTAACTATGCGAGAGGTATTTACAGACAATCCCGCTGACCTTGCGGTGTGAAGGATGAAAAATAATAATAAAATAGAAAACAATAAAACTAGAATTATGTTTTCTATAGTTTATGGTTCAATGTTCATAATCACGGGGATTGTCTAAAGGTTACACACAAAGGAAATGACAATTTTTATTATTTAATGTGTCATAAAATCTTAAATTTGTTGAGAACGTCGGGTAGGTCACTGTTGCTCCCACATCCATAAATACCTCAGAAATGATATAGTACACAGACAAAATTCGAACCCATAACATGAACCATCATCAAGAAGAAGTGATGTTATCCCTGAAAGGTTCAAGAAACTTACCATACCCAATAAATCATGTCCATCATACCAAGAGGCCGCCTGCAATTTCTAAGTACTTTACCCATAATACACAGCACACGTACACAAATACGTAAGCACCAATTTCTTAAAAATAGCTTCCCCTTTTCCCTCTTAACCCGACGCCAGTATAAAAAAAAACCTGCTAGGTCGTCGACTTTGAAATGCATGCCAAATTTCGAAGCTTGGGAGTTTTTATTTAGAATGTTGAAACGAAAGCCTTTCCTTCTTAAAGACACGCCGTCGACCTCTTGTGCCATGCCCTACCCTAACTCTACATGCGTGAACCTATAACAGGATTTCCCCTTTCCCCGCTCCTCACGAGACGACAAAAACACAGCACCGAATACCTATGGTTGCACTCGCTCTCCAGACACTATTAAAATGTACAGCCTGACTACAAACATGCGTCACTTCTTAGGCACAGATGAAGTAAGTCAGTTTGCCTCACTTCTTTCACATTTGAACAATCTACTATAATGTATTTCATCATCATCATCATCATCATCATCATCATCATCATCATCATCATCATCATCATCTTCCTAACAGGTAATGGTACTAAAAAGAACTGATTCTGTCTACGAAATTTTCCTTCTATCTCTTCACAGGGCATTCTAATTATCTTTCTCCTGCTGGTCTGTAATTCAAGATTGCTCGAGGGATCTTTGTTCTAGGCCAGCGGTAACCAAAACTCGAGCTGCAGTGATTACTAAGAAGAGGATTTCTATGTAATTAAATATTATTTTTGCGTGTGATAAAACACAATTAACAAAATTAAAAATTCCGAACATGAAGTTTCAAGTTTAAAGTCCGAATTTTATTTCACATAAAAACACATATTTTCACAAAAAAATTATGTAAATACATATTTTCAGGAAATGTATTATAAACACACAAATCTTGGAGTTTTTTTACTTAAATAATTTTTTACAAGAACTTTTAAACATTTTAAAACTAAATCAATTATGTCACTCAGAAGTACGTTATCTGTTTAAGAATTCTTGGTTGCTTCGAGTTTTTAAGCGCTGTGTGGTGTATCCGTGAACCATTTTTGTAATAGTATCGCCTCAAGTTCTGAGAACTGCTAGGCAGCATATCAATGTTATTATTAGAGAATAAATTAACATGGACAAGGAGAAGAGATCTTGCAACACATAATTAGGAATGTTTATTGTTGCTGAAGATGATTTCATTCCACGCTTTGTTTGTGAAACACAACAGATATAAGCTGGGGTATGAACATTATTTAATTTAAACAAATCTCTCGCCTCTCGCTCATGTCCATCAAGTAAGGCAATACGTCTTGTTGTGATTCCCTGTTATCGGGTGTGACACCATAAAAAACTCGAAACATCGAAAAACCTGTTGTCTGAAACAGGGAGGTGCGTGCCGTGGAAATTAAACTAGACTCGCTACCAGGTTCAGAAGTACAAGTACTAAGGGACAAAATCCAGAATGTGTTTGGGAAAAACAGTGGATGTAAAAAAAAAAATGTGTAAAATTGCTCAAATATTGGAGGGTGTGCCTGTAGGTGAAATTTGTGTTTGTGACATTTCTGTCTTTAAACATGCACGTCTGACGTCCAGTGATGTGGAAAGATCGTTTTCACGGTATAAGTCGTTTTCAGAGATAATCGGCATGCATTTGTGATGGAGAATTTGGAGATGACCTTTGTTGTTCACTCTAATTCTCGGCCAACTACTAGCACTCAAGTGTGATTGGTGAGTACCTAGTAACTTTTTTTTTTCCAAGCTAAGTAAGGTATTTTTGTCATATTTAAAAAAAATATATATATTTTTTTTTTATTTTTAGCAAATATTTTCGTACTTTTTAGCACATAAAAATCCGCTCCCTAGTGATTACACGCGACAGACAGCCTATAAAGTATGGAAACGGAGAAAAGGTGCTTGATATGAAAACTACAACCAGTGGTGGTTCTTGTACTAACATCTTGATCAATCCCGCGGATAAAACTCTCAAGCTTTGCTGTATCAGTAATGTCACTGCTGTCATCAAGAGTCAGTGAATAATATACGATTTTTCTTGATTCTTTTTTCAGCCTTCCTCTTGAATATAATCGGGAATTTTCTATATTTTTCTCTCGATACTTGGTCGAGAAATTCGTAGTTTTTCAAAATTAAAAACTTCTTATGGATGTGTATATCTGACTTTCTTACCCAAGTACGTGCCAAAGGAACTTACCCCAATGCTGTATGTTTTTAGAAAGTTTCTGAATTGTTTAAGTGAAAAAGTTCTTAGAAATGTAATATTTTGGACTTTTCCATTGTCATTTATTATATATACTTACTTACTTAATGGCTTTTAAGGAACCCGCAGGTTCACTGCCGCCCTCACATAAGCCCGCCAGCGGTCCCTATCCTGAGCAAAATTAATCCATTCTCTATCATCATATCCCACCTCCCTCAAATCCATTTTAATATTATCTTCTCATCTACGTCTCGGCCTCCCTAAAGGACTTTTTCCCTCCGGCCTCCCAACTAACACTCTATATGCATTTCTGGATTCGCCCATACGTGCTACATGCCCTGCCCATCTCAAACGTCTGGATTTAATGTTCCTAATTATGTCAGGTGAAAAATACAATGCGTGCAGTTCTGTATTGTGTAACTTTCTCCATTCTCCTGTAACTTCATCCCTCTTAGCCCCAAATATTTTCCTAAGAATCTTATTCTCAAACACCTGTAGTCTCTGTTCCTCTCTCAAAGTGAGAGTCCAAGTTTCACAACCACATAGAACAACCGGTAATATAACTGTTTTATAAATTCTAACTTTCAGATTTTTCGACAGCAGACTGGATGATAAAAGTTTCTCAACCGAATAATAACAGGCATTTCCCATATTTATTCTGTGTTTAATTTCCTCCCGAGTGTCATTTATATTTCTTACTGTTTCTCCAAGATATTTGAACTTCTCCGCCTCTTCAAAAGATCAATCTCCAATTTTTATATTTCCATTTCGTACAATATTCTGGTCACGAGACATAATCATATACTTTGTCTTTTCGGGATTTACTTCCAAACCTATCTCTTTACTTGCTTCCAGTAAAATTCCCGTGTTTTCCCTAATCGTTTGTGGATTTTCTCCTAACATATTCATGTCATCCGCATAGACAAGCAGCTGATGTAACCCGTTCAATTCCAAACCCTCTCTTTTATCTTAGACTTTCCTAATGGCATACTCTAGAGCAAAGTTAAAAAGTAAAGGTGATAGTGCATCTCCTTGCTTTAGCCCGCAGTGAATTGGAAACGCATCTGACAGAAACTGACCTATACGAACTCTGCTGTATGTTTCACTGAGACACATTTTAATTAATCGAACAAGTTTCTTGGGAATACCAAATTCAATAAGAATATCACACATATAAAACTTCTCTATTTATTGTATATATATATATATATATATATATATATATATATATAGTTGGTTATTTTACGACTCTTTGTCAACAGCTTAAGTTATTTAGCGTCTGTATGTGATAATGCCAGTGAAATGAGTCCGGGGTCCAACACCGATATTTATCCAGCATTTGATCATATTGAACTGAGAGAAAACCCAGGAAAAATCCTCAACCATGTAACTCGTCCCGACCGGAAATATATTACATGTATACTGTATATATTTATTTATCTGGGGAAATTCGCCTAGTGCTAGCAAGATTTTATATTACAGAAAAAAAGCTTTACGTATCTTGGCAAGAATATCTCATTTTGAACATTGCAAAAGCTGTATTTATTAATTACAAATTTCTAACTTTTCGTGGAATTTGTATCTTTGCTTGTCTAATTTTTATAAAGTAAAATGTTGAAAATATTGTATTAGATCAAACATTCATGATTACGGCACTAGGTCATGTCATGATTTGAATTTTAAACATTGTCGCATTTTCAAAGCACAGAAAATTTGGAAAACTATGAGAACAAATTTTTTTAACTTCTTGCCTGTTAATGCTAAATGTGTTGCTCTTTCTCATTTTAGAAAAGTTACCTTAACGTGGTTACCTGATAAGACTTTTTATACTGTTGAGTTCTTTAATGTGGGGATGAAGGTTCTTGTCTTTTAATTTGTAATGTTTCCTTTCAACGAAGCCTACTGTAATTTATATTATTTAATAGCCAATAAAGTTATTATTATTATTGTTATTATTATTATTATTATTATTATTTTATTTTTATTATTACTTTGCGAAGGATCATCGTTACATGGACTGAGTCTCTGGCTTGGGTGAGGTTCGAACTCATGATAGTAACACCAAAATTTCGAGAATTGCGTCTTAAAAGTTATGTACTTCACAGCCAGCAATAATAGCATCCCAAAAAGCACAATATTAAGTACCTATACAAAAAAAAAATTCCTCAATATTAAGTACCTATATAAGCAAATTCAAACTGTCATTAGGATATAAAAATTCCTTCATTAAAATTGTCATTCCAAGCTCATTGTTGCCTGTATTAATTGCATCTATTCGGACTGCTGTTTCATTAATACCAGGTTGTTATTAAATAGTTCCGTTCCTGACATATCACGCAATGTTGCAGACCTACACAACAGTGGTTTCTTTTTCGAGCGTTCAATTGTAGATTCATCACAAAGGTCAACAGGCCGACCTTCATACACAGGTTCCAACCGACAGTAATTTCAAATTAATGCGTTCATCATGTGAATCAATACATACATAATTTTGGTATAAAATTCACTCTAAAGCCACGTAGTAGTAGTAGTAGTAGTAGTAGTAGTAGTAGTAGTAGTAGTAGTAGTAGTAGTAGTAGTTATAGTAGTAGTAGTAGTAGTAGTAGTAGTAGTTGTAGTAGTAGTAGTAGCAGCAGTAGTAGTAGTAGTAGTAGTAGTAGCAGCAGTAGTAGTTGTAGTAGTAGTAGTAGTAGTAGTAGCAGCAGCAGTAGTAGTAGCAGTAGTAGTAGTAGCATTGATAGTGTAGTAGCAGTAGTAGTAGTAATAGCAGCAGTAGTAGTAGTAGTAGTATTGACAGTGTAGTAGCAGTAGTAGTAGTAGTAGTATTGACAGTGTAGTAGCAGTAGCAGCAGTAGTAGTAGTAGTAGTAGTAGTAGTATTGACAGTGTAGTAGCACCTAGTAGTAATAGTAGTAGAAGTAGTAGTAGCAGTAGTAGTATTAGTAGTAGTAATATTTGTAGTGGTATTAGCAGTAGCACTAGTAGTATTAGTAGTAGTAGTAGTAATATTTGTAGTGGTAGTAGCAGTAGCACTAGTAATAGTAGTAGTAGTAGTAGATTATAATAATAATATTTATTAATACTATACACTTGAGCTACATTAGGCATTGCAGCCCGAAAGAGCAGAAGCTCGTGCTCGGGCGCAGTTCAGATCAGTTATACAAAATATATCACAAAATTACGAGAGTTCATTGAGCACAATCACATTAATAAATGGTAAAATACATACAGCATGTAATAACAGGGTCTATATACAAATAGAAAATACAGAAGTACATGAATATTAGAGTAACAATTTTAACTCAATTAGCTTAAACAATTAAATAATTAATCTGATTTGTTTCTTAAATCTATGTGTGTTAAGTGTACTTAGCTCAGGGTAAGCTCTAATTAATGTATTATATATTTTGGGTCCAAAATTTCTGCTGTGTTTTAATCCTGATGATAGTGGTATTACCAGTAGCACTACTAGTAGTAGTAGTAGTAGTAATATTTGTAGTGGTCGTGGCAGTAGCAGTAGCACTAGTAATAGTAGTAGTAGTAGTAGCAGCAGTAGTAGTATTGATAGTGGTATTAGCAGTAGCACTAGTAGTAGTAGTAGTAATATTGGTAGTGGCAGTAGTAGTAGTAGTAGTAGCAGTATTGGTAGTGATAGTGGCAGTAGCAGCAGCAGTAGTAGTAGCAGTAATAGTAGTAGTAGTAGTAGTAGTAGTAGTAATAGTAGTAGTAGTAGTAGTAGTAGTAGTAGTAAAAAGAGATTTTTGAGAATTTCTTGGCTCGCATATCAATCTCTTCTGCTTTTTGTGCTGCCCTCCAATCCATCATATATTATGAGTTCTAACTATTTTTGATAACTTACAAAACCTTCACTCCTAGCTTAGGATCATTCATACTTGTCAATAATAAGGTTCTAAAGAGTAGAAGTCTCTTCTATAAGACCTCACATTCTAGCAAATATATATAGGCCTACGTACCACATTTAAAGATGTTTAATTTGCAAGTCTTATTAACTTATGTAAGTTATATTTTTGTTTGCATTCAGACACGTGCAGTACGCGAGTATGTATGTATGTATGTATGTATGTATGTATGTATGTATGTATGTATGTATGTATGTATGTATGTATGTATGTATGTATGTATGTATGTACGTATGTATCCTTATATCCATACGCAGCCATGCATGCATATTCTCTGATAGACGGGCAAAAGGGCTTAATGCAAAATTTACAGGAAGAATTTTCAAAGATGATGATACTGCAAATCCGAAAAAGACATGTGTCCGCTATTTCATGATTTTCTTTATTGTTGACGTCACTAGATTTAGTATCTCTTTCAGGAAACGGGTTGAATGAAGGAAATCTCATATCAGAAAAAGTAATGACTTAAGCCCTTTTGCCCGCTCACCTAAGATATAATAACATTAATAATGTATATAGGCTATATAGGCATATGTGGATACAGACTACTCATGTATACGTACAGTATATAGAAATCTATATCATTGCTATTTCATCCAAAGGAAAAAGAAATCTCAAGAATACCAACGAGAATCGAAATACAGACTTTCTACCAAGAAATTTCTGGTAGAATGACACATTCCTTGCCAGAAATCTAGACAAGACCATGGTGCCTTGATATCATTACATTCTCTTTCTGGTGTAAAATTTACTGACCACCCTGTGGAAGGCGGAGCTAACATCAGTCTATTAGTTTATAACAGAATGACAGATAATGTAACTTTACATATTTTATTTCCGCAACTGAACTCAACTGCGAACAAATGCCGATATTTTGTCTCCGTGTACAAGTGGACTGAGTAGGTCATGCTAATTTGTCATTCGCGCATGTTGATTGAATGATTGACTTTTCATGTATACCTGTTTTTAGCTTCTAACTAACCCCTTGCATAATAGAATATTTTAACATTACGATTCAGGACATCAGATTCTAAAACATTGTACATGGCGTCACGGAATTAAATTATATTGTGATCAAGTGCTGTGGTTCAAGTCTTTGGTTATAAATAAACATTATTACATGTTATGAATACAGTATGTCTGATATTACGTGGCATGAATCAGATTCAGACTAATGAAGGGGCATTCGAAATTTTTATTATGGAAAAGGGAAAAAAAGGGGCTTTCCACTGCAATTCATTATATTATTATTATTATTATTATTATTATTATTATTATTATTATTATTATTATTATCATCATCATTATTATTGCTATTACCATCATTATTATTGTTATTACTACTATTATTATCCCCATTGCAATTCATTATATTATTATTATTATTATTATTATTATTATTATTATTATTATCCTAAGATGGTGTATGAATGGAAGTTTGAGGGAAGAAGAAGAAGAAGAAGAAGAAGAAGATAACGACTGCAGACTTCCTGGAAACAATATACAGCAATCTGTAAGGAATATTGGGATCGCAGAAAATGATGTTAATAATAATAATAATAATAATAATAATAATAATAATAATAATAATGGTTCATTTAACCTAGCAGAGTTAAGGCCACACGGCCTTCTCTAACACTCAACCAGGAGTAAAACTGCGATACAAAAAACACTACAAATTTACAAAGTACACTACAATTTTACACACAAAACTGAATAACATAATAATCTATACTAATAATAAATCTGTAGCCGAAATTTTTCTGGTAATTTTCGATTTTCCAAAAATAATTGGTCCTAACATATACAATTAACCACCCTGAAACCGAAAGTCGCTGTTTTGAAATTTTTGTTTGTATGTCTGTCTGTCTGTCTGTTTGTCTGTATGTTTGTTACCTTTTCACGCGATAATGGCTGAACCGATTTATATGAAAATTGGAATATAAATTACGTTCGTTGTAACTTAGATTATAGGCTTTATGGCATTCAAAATACATTATTTAAAAGGGGGGTTATAAGGGGGCCTGAATTAAATAAATCGAAATATCTCGCTTATTATTAATTTTATGAAAAATGTTACATAACGAAAGTTTCGTTAAAAATAATTTCCGATAAGTCTTATTCCTTGAAAAATTTTGATAGGACTGATATTTAATGAGATAAATGAGTTTTAAAATTAAAATAACTGCCATCTAAGGCCGTGTAATGAATTAAAAAACAAATGACTTCGTCTATAAGGGGCCTTGGACAGCAACAATCGAAAGCTATGAAACATAGCCTACAGATAATGTTTCTGTGTATGAAGTAATATCAGAAGTTAAATTAACCGATTTGTATAATTAATTATTAATTCACCATTGGAAAGTGTAGTTTCTCTAGATGGACATAATGCTATAATGTTATTACAGTAACTTCTGAGTGAATCGAGGACAGGTAAGATTAAAATAGCTTCTTATGCACAGAAAACTTGATAGGCTATTCTGTACATTCGTTTCCTGTATTTCCTAAAATAATTTTTATGATCAAATGAGTGGTCTCTGGATCAAAATGATCGCATTTTAATTATGCAAATACAATTTAAATTAAGTAACATAATAAACGATTTATCCTTCTATCAAACACGAATGTTCCCTGGATCAAATGTCCTATTTTAATTATGTAATTAGGTACTTTATATTTATTTCTAACGGGTGCAGCGGAGCGCACGGTTACGGCTAGTAATAGTAATAATAATATAATGCAAACTATATGTAAGTATAAATCAAACATAATATATAACATATAGAAGGAAAGGAAAAAGGATAATAAAATGCGAACACCAGGTCAAAATAAATGAGACATACGAAGTATAAAAATATAAGACAATTGAGCCGTTCAGAGCAGAAGTGGTGTAAGTCAAAAATGGGTAATGAGGGTTAAAGTAAACATTCTGTAAAATACAGCGCAAAGTAGCAATTGATTTTCAATTTTTTTTAAATTATCAGTAGTCAGTGGATAGCAAGGAGGACATATTAATTGCTACTTTGCGCTGTATTTTACAGAATTTTTACTTTAAACCACAATACCCAATTTTGGCTTACACCACTTTTGCTCTGAATGGCTCAATTATTGATGATGATGATGATAATAATAATAATAATAATAATAATAATATAATAATAATAATAATAATAATAATAATAATAATAATAATAATAATAATAATAATAATAATAGTAATAAAATAGTGACGTACAAAGCATACAATGAACACAATATTTTTAGGTACACACAGTAAAGAAAATTATGATTATCTATAGCTCAAGTTATCACATTATAGATATAGCCTACCATTATCGGGAAATATGAAAACAAAAAGGTAAAATAAATTAAATATCACTAGAACATAAAAAAATGTAGTGAATAAGTAGAAACATGCAATACAGCACTTGTCATCATAGAAAGTTTGGCAACTCGTCATAAGTGTAATTTTCTAACTTGGATTTGAAAGATTTCAATGTTCGGCAGCCCTTGACTTCAGGCGGCAGAGAGTTCCAGTGTCGAGAGGTAGCAACAGTGAAAGATGAGGAATACAGAGATGATGTGTGAAGTGGAATTTCTAGCGTGTTATCTCGTTGTGATCGAGTATTAATATTGTGACAGCGAGAGAGGGTATGAAAACGGGCGAATAAATAAGAGGGAGATGATGTGTGCATAATTCGATATAAGAGAGAAAGCGAGTGCAGATTTCTTCTCTCATGTAACCTTAGCCGTGATAACTTCTCGAAAGAAGGTGAGATATGATCATAGTATCGAAGAAGATAGAGATCGATGGAGGGAATTAATAAATGGAAGGAAAGAGTGAAGCGTGGCTGTAATGTTATCTTCTGGCAGAAGAACTTCTGTAGCGAGGAATATTATTTTATAATATATATATATATATATATATATATATATATATATATATATATATATAATTCTTTGCCTTATTATAGACCATTTTGCCGCGAAGCGTTGTCCAGGGTACACCACATGGAGGTAGGCCTATGTCGCACATCATCTTGCAAAATGTCCCGCTCTGAAATCCTCCACGGAAGTCGACCGCTACTGGGAAGCCAGAGCCCGAATGTTTTTAATTACTTAATCCGTAGTTTTGTTCACCACTTTCTTGTTTTTCCTTCAGTCAATGATAGTAGATATCATGCAATAGCCATTAGACAAATAAATAAATATTATTATTATTATTATTATTATTATTATTATTATTATTATTATCATTATAGGTATAAAAATGTCATTCCCCCTGGAGTAGTGGTTATCATTGGGTTCGAGTCTCGCGGATTGAAACATGGTCGAGGGCAATATAATTTTAAGGAATTGAACTCATGGACAAAGTCATTATACATTTTTTAGTCTTTAAACTGTTGATGCACAAAAAATGTTGCAGTAATGATTTGATGTATTTTTTACAGCGTTATAATGGATTGTTTACGAATATCTTATAGTACGAGACACAACTTTTAGATGCATACATTTTCATTTACAAACTATTCCATAGAATGTGAAAAAATATTACATTTATAAATATGCGTACTGTGCACACACCTCAAAAAGAAATTATGTTAGAATTATTCTGAAACTTCGTGCAGATTTTCACAACGTTAAAAGTATACAACTAGTTTTAAATCTTAGGTTTTATTTAATTGTAGTCGCTTTAAGTGGACACACTATTAAAAATGTCAGCTTTTTTCCTAATCATTTTTTCGACCAAATTTTGAGACCATAATATTTCACTAAGTAACGCTCTAGAATATGCCATTAGGAAAGTTCAGGATAACAAAGAGGGTTTGGAATTGAACAGGTTACATCAGCTGCTTGACTATGCGGATGACGTGAATATGTTAGGAGAAAATGCACAAACGATTAGGGAAAACACGGGAATTCTACTTGAAGCAAGTAAAGAGATAGGGTTGGAAGTAAATCCCGAAAAGACTAAGTATATGATTATGTCTCGTGATAAGAATATTGTACGAAATGGAACTGTAAACGTTGGAGATTTATCCTTCGAAGAGGTGGAAAAATTCAAATATCTTGGAGCAACAGTAACAAATATAAATGACACTCGGGAGGAAATTAAACGCAGAATAAATATGGGAAATGCCTGTTATTATTCGATTGAGAAGCTTTTGTCATCTAGTCTGCTGTCAAAAAATCTGAAAGTTAAAATTTATAAAACAGTTATATTACCGGTTGTTCTGTATGGCTGTGAAACTTGGACTCTCACTTTGAGAGAGGAACAGAGATTGAGGGTTTTTGAGAATAAGATTCTTAGGAAAATATTTGGGGCTAAAAGGGATGAAGTTGCAGGAGAATGGAGAAAGTTACACAACGCAGAGCTGCACGCATTGTATCCTTCACCTGACATAATTAGGAACATTAAATCCAGACGTTTGAGATGGGCAGGGTATGTAGCACGTATGGGCGAATCCAGAAATGCATCTAGAGTGTTAGTTGGGAGGCCAGAGGGGAAAAGACCTTTGGGGAGGCCGAGACGTAGATGGGAAGATAATATTAAAATGGATTTGAGGGAGGTGGGATATGATGATAGAGACTGGATTAATCTTGCTCAGGATAGGGACCAATGGCGGGCTTATGTGAGGGCGGCAATGAACCTCCGGGTTCCTTAAAAGCCAGTAAGTAAGTAAGTAAAGGACTAAAAAAAATCCAAATTTTGAACTACCAAGTATTTTTGGCTTTTCATTTTTTATAGAAATATTTTCAAACCCAAGTTTTAATAGAAGATCTCAATTTGTAAGCTTCCTTTATTTTTTTTTTGTTGCATTTACAAGACATAGAGAAACATTTCAATTCTCTCTTTTATGAAATATCTCATTTATTTACGTTCTTTTTTTTAAACTTTGAAGATATTTGTTTTCTATTATTCATGAAAAAATATTAATAAATTAAACTAGCAGCATTTCTCACAGAAAATGCAGCTACTTGCAATGAAAGTTTCATCCAAATTGATTAATATTAACCATAAAAAAGATTGGTGTTGAATCAAGAACAATAAACTTGCCAAAAATGGATTAGAAAATAAAATGAATATTTATGTAACATATACATATTACCCTCTGATTGAGGTTCTCGCGGATATGTACATCTATTATCAGACAGTGTATCTCACTTGACGATATGCGTCAGAGGAAGAACAATATTGTTTTTGTATCTGAAGTCTAACTAATGTAATATGTACTGTAGCTAGTGAACGATGTATGCAATGGAGGAGGAAAAGAACTGGCCACCCTACCCCATTATCTCCTGACCTAGTTGCCTCATAAGTGGTGCCTTCTTGGTATCACTTGTGAGGTTCAGACCTGTCTTCCGACAGTTGACTAAACAACAATAATAATAAGTTATACCTATTAAAAGTCTCCTCCGCTTCTTTCATCTAGTAACTTCAGGTAGCCGACGTTGGAACAGAAATTTACTAGATTTGTAATCAGAAATTTGTAAAGAATTCTCTGATGAAAAAAATAATTTTAACAACTCTTTAAATGCCACTCGATTTTACAACCTCACTTTAAAAAATAAACATATTTGTAATCAGAATTGAACTAAATCCATTTGGGGTATGAAAATATACATTCTAAAGAAATAAAATAGCTAATAAATTTTTTTTTTCTTTTGGAAAATTTTCATGATTTTCAGTGAATACTCCCCTTAACTATGAGGTCATTCCACGACTGTCAATTGTCTGACGCGGTACATTGTTGTTGTATGTAGTACATTGGATTGCTGCCATCTATCGGTCAGTCTGCTTATCCCCACGCCATCTAGCGACCAGTCCACAATGTACGATGAGTAGGGATTGAGATCTTGCGAAATACTTATCTGCTGTATCTTTTTTAGTAAAATATTAATATATTCACCCATACGTGCTATATGCCCTGTCCATTTCAAACGTCTGGATTTAATGTTCCTAATTATGTCAGGTGAAGAAAAAAATACATGCATTTCTGTGTTTTGTAACTTTCTCCATTCTCCTGTAACTTCATACCTCTTAGCAACAAATATTTTCCTAAGCAACTTATTCGCAAACACCCTTACCCTGTTTTCCTCTCTGAAAGTGAGAGTCCAAGTTTCGCAACCATACAGAAGGCCGGTAATATAATTGTTTTATATAGAAATAAATTTAATTAAACACAATAATGGAATATGGAACTAACTAAGGATGAGGAATGAAACTAGCATGATGAATATATTGAAGAAGGGTAGGAGGATTATACCTACGTCGATGTAGATTTTGTTACTCTGACATTGTAAATTTAAAGAAGGTAAAACGATTATGGAAAAGAAAAAAATACTCAAATTTAAAGGCCACTTTTTTTTTAAGTTCAAAGAGGGGGGGGGGGGTTAAACCCGGTAACCTCCCCGTTGCTAACGTCCCTGATTGCACACATTTAAAATCACGCTCTCATACTGCTTTAAAGGTAGTAATAAATTATTTATTTATTTGTTTATTTATTAATTTATTTATTATTTTGCTAATAATTGCAACATAAAATATAATATATACGGAAAAACTTTAGCTCGCCCCTGAAAGAGTAGAACTCGTGCTCAGGGGCGGATTCCTGAATTGAAATTAATAATTATACAATACAATTTGTCTTATGTCTACTATGCAATTATAGTATATAAATTTAAATTTACAATTTTTCAATTTTTATAAAATCCATACATAAATTTTTAAATTTAGTACTAGAACTATTAGAATTGACAAGATTAGGATATTTAAATATAAATTTGTTATATATTCTTGGGCCTAAATTACTACTATGAATAAATGCTGTAACAGTGTTGCATTTTGGTTCATACCTTTTGTTTCATGGCTCTGAGAATACAATTCAAAATTATTTCGATTTTTATGTATGAATTTTATTAATACAATATAATAAATTTGTCTTACGTTAAATACATTAAAGTGTAAAAACAAATTTTGAGATGGAAAATCAGTAGGTTTATGAAGACATATTTTAATTATTTTCTTCTGTAATAAATAAAGTGGATTAAAATTAGATTTAAATGAGCTACCCCAACCTATAATTCCATACATAATTATCGATTGAAATAAAGTTAAATATATTGTGCGCAATAAACTTATTGACAAGTAATTCCTCAAGAGAACAAAATAATATAAGTAAATGATTAACAAGCTGACTTCCTAGTGTTAATTATGTATGTTTGTGCGGCTTACAGCTGTTTCGGTGCTTCATCACACCATCCTCAGAGCCTACTAGATCTCGGCGTCATCTCGAACTTCTCTGACTGTTATGTGGGTGCGTTTGATTGTTGAAAGGTTTGAAAAGTGGAGTCAAATAATATACTATTTACGTAATTTATTACAAAGGTAATTAATGTGTTGGTTCCATTTTAAATGATTATCGAAAATTATGCCTAAATACTTAACTTCAGAGGACTCTTTAATAATCGGGCATTTACACTGTATAAGGCAACAATTATAATTATGTAATTTAATACTTAATATAGATGTAGGAAGTTTGTTACATTTCTCAGATAATGAGAATGGAATAATTAAGGTTTTATTTTCGTTGATAGAAAGATAATTTATGTCAAACCATATTTTTATTAATTTAAGTCCATTATTTGAATTATTATATGCATCATACCAGGTTTTTCCACCAAAAAGTAAAACTGTGTCATCTGCATAAGAATAGTGAACACCATTGTATTGTTTTGAGTCAATTTTTAATAAATCATTAATATATATCAAAAATAGAATAGGGCCTAGAACTGTGCCTTGGGGAACACCTATATTAATAATTGAAGGTTAGATCTTGTACAGGGTGCGTCAGAAAGAACGGATGGATTTCACATGGCAAGAAAATTGTAAAGATTCATCAAATCAAAAATTTATTGTTATCAACATATTCACCAATACATGCAGTTTATTTATGTAAAACAACATTATCCATATGATGTCCTTGGCTTTCAATACAGGCATCGAGGCGTTTTCTGATGTTCGCCATCACTTTCACAGTCATAGCTGGTGCAATTGCCACGATTTCTTCACGAATCGCTGTTTTCAGTTCGTCCAGTGTATGTGATCGATGTTTACAAACTTACGCCTTCAAATGGTCCCAAAGAAAGAAGTCGCAGGGCGCGAGATCTTACCGTAGCCTCGGACAATCTCAGTGCAATAGAATTTCGTCCAGGTGATTTCTTCTTTAATGTTGAACCTGTGATACGAAATGAAGCCACCCACCGCAAAATTGTATTCCGAGTTGGAATCCTAGCGTGACATCCGATGTCGAAATGAGTCCTGAGTGGCGATCACAGACTCTTCATTTTTCAAAAATGTCTCTACGATGAAAGCACGTTGTACACCAGACCAACACCATATTCTCAACTGAAACTGCATTCTATGGCTGACCCAACAGTCGTGGTCCCCCTCACTATATCTCTCTCCTCGTTGCGTATCGATAGTTTGAAATCCATCCGTTCTTTCTGACGCACCCTTTATTAAGAAAGCAAGATAACATGGTATAATACCTACTAAAGTTTTGCATCCGCTGACGAGGTTCGAAGACACGACGACGTATTGAGGGTTGTCATCGCGTTTGAACGCTCATGACGGCCCTGCTCAGAGTGCAGGATTACTGCTGACGATGTCAGTCAAGTCCCTACTAATGAGGAGAGGCTATTAATGCTTATCCTACAGTATATATTCTAACGTGAAAAACCGGCAACACCCTGTAAGTGTTAAAGCCCCGTACAGAATAATTTGGCGCCTGACACGTGATACTGTAGCTACACCAACGACTTCTACACCCGATTATTATTAGCGAACATATCCCGATCTGCGGTAATCTATGAAATGAACTAATGTAGAGCGAGAGTACTGGCTTCGTATCCCTAAGTACTGTACTGGGTCTAATGTCCGACTTATTTAATTTTATCAGTTTATTTTAGGTGAATAAACATACATTTTTTACTGTCCTAAAATTCCAAGTCTAATTACAGTGAACAACAACTTACAACAATGCGTCCCTTATGGTTTGGTGTGCAGTGAATCCGAAAGTGCATCTCTTTTCTTCGTATCACGTAAGATTTTTAAGATATATAGTGAAACCTGTTCAAAATGGAAGTGACATGGTCGTAATTTTGTTTCTGTCGTGGACAGGTTTCCGTTTTATTCAGGTGTGAAGTAATATAATAGGGATATCCTGAACTAGCACCAACAGATAACGCACGTGTACTATGAGGGATGCGCTTTGCGTGTGCATTTGTTTTTCGGTATATAAACATTGAGGATATACGTAGTGTATTAGTATATTAAATACAGTGAAACCTCTCATTTACGGACATCAATGGGACGTAACAATCTGTCCGCATCTGGGAGGTGTCCTTTATTGAGAGGGATGCTCTCCAATCTAACAGTAAATTTGTAATATGTATCCCTTCACACTTTAAATTAAACTTATTACTGTAGTTTAAATATAAATACGGTATACTATATTAAATTCTTTGCAACTTTGAACTACAGTAGATAAGACCGAAAAAGAAAAATACAGTACTGTGCCATGCAATTTTATTCTAGGTCTACAGTTATGCAGTACTGTAATTTACAGTTTTCAACTTAACTTTTACTTTCAGGTGCCATATCTCTCGAAACAGAACAACTGATTTAAGTGAAGAGAATAATCCTACTAACCCTATCATGTGTCGAATACAATTTCACGATCGCGCAAGCCTTGGACCCATCAGACTGGTTAAATTTTATGACTTTGTTTATCCAGCCGCTTCCAGCTAACAAGGGGTAGCCGCTGGGTTAGTGGTAGCCTACGAGACCCTTATTGTCTTCTTTCATGTTAAGGAATTTCTGTACTAAATGTTCCATTTTTGTAACACATTAGGTCTTGAAATTCAAGTTCTGTCCGCAGTCAGGAGGTAAAGCAAGTTTTAGGACTGTGAAACAGCTGTCCGTGTCCGTGTCTGAGAGTGTCCGTAAACGAGAGTTAAATTTTTCAGTATTTCTATATTATTTCAGTTGGGACATAAAAATCTGTCCGTATATGAGGAGTGTCCTATCTTGGGGGTGTCCGTAAGGAGAAGTTTCACTGTACTCTTAAAAACAACTAAAAATGGCAAATTTTTGTTATGTTCCTATATGTAAAAACCAGGGAAAGCTTTTTGTCTTCAATCAGGCCCCGAAATATTCTGAATATAATTATGCTTTAAACCTTAAAAAATATAAGTAATAAAATTAGGCCTCGAAAGTGCTAGCTATTAAATAAAAGTAACTATTTCAAGTAAGGAATTGTTGACTGTAGTTTCATTTTGGAAGAGGAAAAAGAAAAATTAATAAAAACATATGCAACCTCGACAGCGAGCTATGTTAGCTTAGATTATATGAAGTAGTTGTAGGAGTCTCCGAATTTTACGCCTGCAGTAAACTCTCGATAAACTGGGATGTTTATTATCCAGGACGATCCGTAGCGAAATCATTTCGTGAATAATGTTTTTAATGTACTGTACCCTAATTATTAAAACCATGTTTTGAGTTCAAATTTTCAAAATCATCCCACACAGTATTCAAAACTACATGTCCTTAACCTACAAAACACACTACTAATCGTGATACTATTGCGAACATATTATATCATCCTATTAAAAATTGCATTTGATCTTTCTGCAACTACAGAAAAAATACAACGAATTCAACCTCGATAGTCTCTTCCCTATAAAAAAAAACACATTGATGGCTGCATATCCTGTTTTTAGCGTACGGTTCTTAAATACTAATTATTAAAGAGGGCAATATTCACTTTCGACATATTTCCTATTTTTTATTCGTGCATATTCTTCTCAGATTTCTCGTTTAGGTTCATGAACATTCAATTTACTCGTATTTATATTCTGCATACTGCAGATTTCCCCACCCATCTCGGGGAATCTCTCAATATTATACAGGTTTACGTTATTATTTATTGTAAATTAAATTAAATTATGAGGTAAGAAAATATTGAATTATATTAAATTATGCTAGGTTATACAAAATAACTGTAAATATAATTTTGACACGCACAGAAAACCAACAAGCGGGAAAACGTAATCAACTATAGCATAGCTATGACAAAACATAGCCCTACAACATGTTGCGCCGCATGGAACGCTCCTGCCGTCTAACGGTAAAACTTCGCATAAGATATCCCTATACTGTACTGTATATCACAGCATATTATTTAATTGACCTAGGAGCCAGCCGTTAGAAACCTTGAATTCTGGCTTAACTAAATTTTTTGCCAGTTCAAGGGTTTACTTTGCGGAATAGATCCAAAAATTGACATGGTCTTTGAAAGGGCATGAAGAACCCACTCGCACAACAGTTCATTTATTTCCACATAACCAGCTGTTTTCTGTTTCGTGTTATGTCACCATTATTGACCGCAAGCCATTCACTCATGATAGGCCTACGGTCTTTATTTTTTGAAGTGTCACACCTGAGTTTTCCACAACTGAACTTTAACTTTATTTCCCATACACTTCGTTTCTCATTTAACTCGATAACTTTTACTTCATCACTTAATGATAGTGTCACACTTTTACGCAATTTATTTTTACCACGAAATCACTACATTTGCGTTCTACCCAAGTATATGAATGTGAAGCATTGAAATTCTTTGAAGGGACTCATCTACCTAGTCAACAGGGTAATAAAATGTAGACCTCCAAGCCAACACACCCTAATACCCTCTAAAATTTTGCAAAGAAAACTTGTTTTTATCTTAGTGACTTACATATTTTGTACGTTCCTTGAAATTACACACTGTTTAGAAATATAGTTTACAGTAAATTAATATGTCCAAAATATTATTTCCATTTTGAACATTAGTAGACAGTTTCCGTTTCCACGTTGGACAGTTTCCGTTTTATTCAAGAAAAATTACATATAATACATACGAATTTCACCGGGAACAGTAAATTGTTCCGAAATAGACAGGATTCCGGATTATTCAGGTTCCGATTTGAACAGGTTTCACTGTACTATGATTTCACTTTCCGATAAGCGCTTCCCCAGGAAACATCTGGCGCGGGTTGGGGGTTGTAAACTAAAACAAACACTAATGCATTTTATGAGATTATAACTTATTTCCGTTTCTTATAGTTGTTGACATTTTCTTTTGTACTTCTAATAAATAAACAAATATTGGTCCCTTTTATTCAGTAAATTTCATAACAGTTCAAAGTGAGGTCTACGCAATGAACAAAAAAGGGTGTGATTTTCAGTATTTAAAAGAAAAGTTTACCAATTTGAGTGAAGGCAAATTAAAAGAATGTATTTTCATAAGTCCACAAATTCACAAAGTAATGGCTGACTCTTTGTTTGAGGAAAAACTTTCCGTTACAGAAAAAACGACATGCAGCGCTTCCAAAGATGTTTTCTCAAATTTCCTTGGAAATTCTAGGGCAGACAACTACATAGAACTTGTTGTGGAAACCATGTCAAGTGCAAATGAGAAAACGTTGTGTAATATCTCTCTCAAAATACGCTTTTTACATTCTCATTTGGATTTCTTTCCTTCTAATCTTGGAGCGGTAAGCGACAAGCATGGGAAAACATTTCATAAAAAATATCTGAAATGGAAAGGCGATATAAAGGAAGATCATCATCCAGAATGTTTGCAGACTATTGTTGGTTCCTTGTAAAAGACAGTTCTGGGTCTAGTTATAAACAGTAGTCATGCATAAAATTGTTTTAAATTTAAGTTCAAATTCCGAGATTTTTCTCATTCACATGAAATATTTTTATTGTTGCTGTGTTTTAATTAACGTAACATTATTTTTGTATCCAGTACACATTTTCCAAGTATTATGAGGCATTTTGAATTCCTAGTGTGTTGTAATTTTACCAGTAGCAGTGAAATATTTAAACAAAGATTTTTTTCATAAAAAAATTCAATTCATTGGTAAAATGGTACGTGATGGGGCAATTCGGATTTTACGACAAGACAAACAGCAAAAATTTGTTATTCAGTGTTATTACAAGGCCTTCCCTTCTCAATTATTTATCGACAAATGTTTTAAGTTTAAGGATACTTACTGACAGAAAGCTTTTTTGCAAAGTTATCACAGACTTAACCGCAAAATCCTACATTCTAGCTTGCAACGTTGGCCTCCCTTCTCAGAGAACTTGACGGGCATGGACGCTCCATGCAGATATTGCCACAATTATGATATAATTTCCTTAACGCAAATTGATTAAGTTAACGTAATATTGCTTCATATGGTCAAGGAATAAATCGATTTTGCTACAAAGCAAATTAGGGGGAATAATGTCCTACCCGGAAACACAACTTTCATGAAATGCATATAAATGCATTAAGAACGGATGCTATAAAACTGTGGGGTTTATTACACGCTTTAAACACGGCTATAAAATATATACATGATTATTACGTACCTATTTTATGAACTAAGAAATAAATCTTGTAGAAATGAAGTCTTATGCATTAAATATGTAGCTCTATGCTTGTCTAGGCAACAAGCCAGAAATAATTGCAATTTCTTATGCTGCAAACATTTAAGTTACCTCAGCAAAAACTAGCTTTCACTTTATGCAGTACGAGTCTGGGAACATATAATTGAACCAGAAGTTTAATTTGCTCTTACTTTAAAAAATTGTAATTCTATGTATTGAAAATTATAGCTGTAGGTTTGCGAAGATGAACGTCAAAAATATCATCTTTCCGAAGTACAGGGACATCATTTTATTTTTACTTCAATTTTTATTATACCTGAGGTTTTTAATGTACTTCACACCCACCCCTTCTACTAATGAAGTTCAACCGTCCTCCACACAGATCCAAGACCACATATACAGTCATTGTAGCCTTACGGTCATAGTAAACAGTACGTTCCAAAAATATGTTCGCGTTTTCCAGTGACGAAAGAGCTTTCAATATTGCATCATTTTCCATTTGCCTACGTCGCATCCCGGTTTCTCCCACCTGCTTCTATTCGCCTCTCTGTAAATACTAGTGGCTGGGCTGTCTTAGCTCTTGTCTGAGAACATTAATTTCTATTAGGAATTGGACGTCTACGTAATAACTTAAATGAAAGGGCCTCGTTAAGTAATTAACTGTCACGTGATTTCCTCCCTTTCTACGACGCTGCGAAGTAACCACTTGGACGGACAGTAGATAGCATGTCTGAGTAATTTTATCTTTTCGGATCGGGCAGAAGTGAAGATTAAATTTACAGTACGTAAAGTCTCTTTTATAGAATAGGTACAGAATTATTTCAACATAAGTTACTGATAAGGAGTACGAACCTGGTAATTGGAATTACGTACAATAGTCTATAGTGCGATGATATGCACAAATGAACTGAAGCCTGTATCGAAATGAACGGCCACCATTTTCAAAAATGTGCTTAAATATCCATATTATGATTATTTTTCAATTTAACTTCATTCTCTAAATTGTACGCTAATGTGCTGTAGACAGTATAATATACACTGCATAATGAGTACGTCCGCATGGAAAGATCAGTTCGTGAGTAAAAACACTCATTGTTAATACTGTACTGTATTTTGATCAAACAAAAACCTGATGAAAATTATCAAATTCAAAATCGCAGTATTTTCTAGTTTACGTAAATGGATGAACTACTTTTCTTCTCTCCTATACCTAGTAAAGTGATTTGTTTGTATATTACGCCAGTATCATCGAACTCCAGTCATGGAAGGAGGTACCAAACGGTGTTTCCGGTTCTTAATCATTAATCCAAATGTATAGCAGGTTAATATTAGAAATATTAGTAAAAATAAAATGATGTCCCTGTATTATGTATAACATTTAGAGCTACGCTTAGAATCTGTTTAAATAAAACCTTCTCCATTTATCCCTCAATCTGACAAGCAAACATTCTGATGGTGGCAGATAAAAAAGTTAAATTTTTTTCTTCCACCATGTTAATAATATCAAAAGAAGTGCGTATACAAATTTTGGCCACTCGACCGCCATTAAAAGGCTGTCCAGAAAGTGATTTTCCCTTGGACCGTTTACAGAAAAAACACAATTGCAAGGAAAGATTTACCGAAACGGAGACAGCAATTGTTGCGCTATTTGTCAACATATCCTCCACTGGAATTGAGACATTTGTCATTCCGTGGGAACAATTTTTGTATCCTTGTGTCGGAAGTCAGCCGCCTGGGATCGGAACCAAAATTTGACAGCCGTCTGTACCTCTCTGTCGATCCCATGATATAACGAATGTCTCAATTTCGGTGGGGAATATGTTGAAAAATAGCTCAACAATTTCAGTGTCTGTCCTAATAATTTTTGCAATGAAATTGTTTTTTTTTCTTTCTGTTAACGGCCCATGGCAAACTTATTTTTATGGCCCTCGTAATTGCGGTCGAGTGACCAAAATTTGTATAAGTAGGCCTACTTCTTTTTTACATTATTAACATGCTGAAACAAAAAAAAAAAAATAACTTTGTTATCTGCTCCCATCAAAATGTTTGCTTGTGAGCTCTACGTTCTCTACGAAATTTTCCTCTTGAAAACTTTACTTTATTCACTTCTATATTTTTTTTTTTAGATCAGAGATAAAATTTTTAAACTACCAGTGAAAACATAGTAAATCTTTCAAAATTGCTTGGATTTTGCTATTCTATAAACTTCGCGGATTCGGTTCATCTACCAATGGTTATTTCTCTCTCAAATTATTTATTAAAAACACAAGAATTCAAAAGGAAACATGTATTACATTTAAAAATTACGACTGGCTTTTGATTAAGTTCATAGAAGTAAACTTTTAGAAATTCTGGTTGCTGATGAAACCCCAAATTAAATAATACTAGTGGCTTGTACAGCAAATGCTGCAAACTAAATCTATTAGTCCTTAAAATAAAAATTTTTTAGATTTATTTTCAATTAAGAACACCAGACATTTTGAAAGTTATGTGCATCCATAATAATGAAACATACTCCCTCTGAATTATTTTTTATGCCAAATACTTTTTCTTGAACCTATCCACCTCCAGTTTTTGAGCTTCAACGCGAAAATGCAAGTACTATTTGCCAGGACTATCAGTGGGTTTTTCATGTGGGAGTAAAGCAATAGCTATTTCAGGTCGTTGTGGATTGTAGGCGAAAGTTAAAATGTCAGGTTTGCTATGCTTTCGAACAATAGACATAGCATCTTGGTTTAGCGTCTGCATGTGGAGCTTGAAATGTAGAGGGTAAAAACATTTTCCCTAGTAAGGGATTTTGCTGAAATGAACGGGAGACTACAAAATTTTGTAGGCTTCTTATTTTATCAGTAAGTAATACCTTTTGTCCTTTACTTAGGAACTGTAATTTTTTCGCTCTCTCGAACCAATACTGAAGAGAATGACGCATATAAATATCTACACCACACCGCCATTAAGTATATGAAAAAGCCCCAACCCACTTTTTCATTTTTAATAACAATATTATTATCTTATGTAAGTTTGGTAGATTTATATATATATATATATATATATATATATAATACACACACTACATAGTCGCCACTCAGTAAATTATAGCAATGAAGACCTAATTTCATATATTCTAGTCATCTACTTATATAACCCCAAAATCTTTCCCTTTCATGTCAGCAATATAGCATTAATATGTATAATTAATGAAAACTGGTCACATCATGACATTAACTATAAAAGTATTTCATTTCTAATGGTAATAATGTCATCAAATCACCTCAAGGTTTGTAGATTATAATATCCAATACACAGCTGTAGTCAGAAAATTACACACCGCAGAATGAGACCTGTAAATTATTTTTAGTAAGTCCTGAAATTTTGAATAACCAATTGAATTTGAACTCTAAATATGTCAGCAATCCTGCAGGCCATGGCCTTCGTGAAATAGCCTATTGTTTATTGTAGTGTGTGTTTTGTTTTATTCTGAAATGCAAATAGTTCTCAAAACTGACGAAAGTTGGATTTTGGAAAATAGGGAAACTATGTAGGAAAAATAATGCTTCACTGAAAGTTACTATTTTTTCTGAAAATCCTTGGATGCCAAGCTACAAAATGACGGGTCATTCATTAAAATCCGTTCAGCCGTTTTCCCGTAATTTCCATTACCAGTTCAAATTATATATATATATATATATATATATATATATATATATATAGACTAGTGGCTTGTGCAGCAAATGCTGCAAACTAAGTTCATTAGACGTTCAAATAAAAATTTTTCAGATTTATTTTCAATGAAGAATATCAGACATTCTGAAAGTTATTTGCTTCCATAATAATCAAGTATACTTCCTCTGAATGGTTTTTTTATACCAAATACTTTTTCTTGAACCTATAGACCTTCAGTGTTTTAGTTTGAACGCGAAAACGCAAGTAACAATGTCAGGATAATCAGTCGGTTTTTCATGTGGGAGTAAAGCAGTAGCTATTTCAGGTCGTTGCGGATTGTAGGTGAAAGTTAAAAAAAATGTCAGGTTTGCTATGATTTCGAACAATAGACATAGCATCTTGGTATAGCTGCTGCATGTTTCGTAAACTACCTTGAAATGCAGAGGATAAAATCATTTTATCCTGCTAAGAGATCTTGCTGAAATGACCGGGAGACTACAAAATCTTGCAGGCCCCTTATTTGGTCTTTCCTTACGATCTGTAACTTTTGCGATCTCTCGAGTCAATACTGAAGAGAATTACGCATATAAATCGACACCACACAGCCATTAAATATATGAAAAAGACCCAATCCCACTTGATTAATAACTACAAAATTATTTGATTTTTAATAACGATATTATTATCTTATGTAAGTTTTTTTAGTTTTCAGTAACATATACTATATAGCCGCCACTCAGTAAATTATATAAATCAAGATCTAATTTAAAATATCCTCTACATCTACTTATATAACCCCAAAACGTTTCACTTTCATATCATCAATATAGCATTAATAGTATAATTAATGAAAAATAGTCACAGATTTCTTTTCTAATTATAATAATGTCATCAAACCCCCTCAAGTTTTGTAGTTTTTAATATCCAATACATAGCTGTACTCAGAAAATTACACACCACACAATCATACTTGTAAATTAATTTTGCAGTCTTGAAATTTTTAATAACTAATTTAATTTGAGCTCTAAATATGTCAGCATTCTTGTAGATCATGGCCTTCGTGTAATATTGTTTACTGTAGTGAGTGTTTTGTTTTATTCTGAAATGCAATTAGTGACGACAGATGGATATTAGAAAATAGGAAAATTGTGTTGAAAAATTGACATTTCACTCAAAACTACTATTTTTCTGAAAAACTTTGTTTCCAAGCTTCAAAATGACGGGTCATTCATTAAAATCCGTTCAGCCGTTTTCCTGTAATTTCCATTACCAGTTCAAATTATATATATATATATATATATATATATATATATATATATAGATTTGCAATATACAATTTACATAGAATGTTTCCGTGGTGATGTTACAAATGTTCAGTGATGATGAACTTTGCCGAAAGCATCGATTTGAGATAGGGATCTCGGTTTGGAAGCATTTTGGAATGCCTATTAAAATGGAATAAGAAAACTTAAACATTTTTCTTTGTAAATTTAATAATTAAATTATCTTCAACTTACGAAGACTACATTTAAAACAGTTATTCAAATTGGCATCCCCAACTTCGATGCAGGCATGACGACGACGTCGCGAGCGGTCGGTATTGTTCGTATTCTAGTACAGCGTTTCTCAAACTTTTTTGAAGTGGGGACCACTTTTTTAAGTCAAAACAGTTCCGCGGACCACCTTACTCTTGCCCCCTACATCATCTTTGTAGTACACTTTAATACTTATATTTTAAAACAGAATTAATTAATTAAAATCAATTTAATTCATTATATTTTATATTAGTATTAACTAATTGAGTTACTGTTAAGAGAATAAGAATTCATTTTCGTTTTTTTAATAAATAAAGGCTAGAGTTTGGATAATCTTAAACTTATTAACTAAACAAAATAAATAAATGTTATTAGTCACATTAATGAGTTGGATAAGCCTGCCGATTCTTGCACAGTTGTTCTATATTTGGATATATGCTGGTAAGCTTAAGTCGGAGATCGTCATACACCGAGTCGATTTCGGTAGCCTACTTTGTTTTTATTAGAATTAGTGATGAAAACCCTTTCTCACACAGATATGTAAAAACAAACTGAATTATAATCTGTAAAGCATCATTGTACAGTTCACTATATTCTCTTTTCAATTGTGATGAGGTCCAGAAATTGACCATACCGTCCGCTTGGAATTTCATTTTAAGTCCGGTGTCATTCGAGAGTTCAATTAACTATTCTCTTTCGTCAATGAAAGTTTGTTATTTTCAATATCGCAATGAAAGGGATAACGAACTCATGAAAATTTGTCATATTTACTTGGAAAATAAGTTTCAAATTGTGACCTCAGAGTTTCTAGATGCGAATATATTTCATTACACATTTATTTTCCAATAACGAATCATTTTCAAGCAAAAAAGATTCAAGGGTTGGAAATAGTGAAAAAAATCCTCTGTTTTACGGAAATGACTAACAAACCAAGTTTCCTTTCGAACACCTTTATTTTCTCATGAGCATTGAGAACAGTCAAAGAATCACCTTGTAGAGAGAGTTTAGTTCGTTTAGTTTTGAGAATACATCTGAAAGATATGCCAATGTACTTAGCCACATGTCACCAGCTGATGTGCAGGGAAAAGATGGCGAAAAACACCACGTTCATAGTGCTTTAAATCCCTCTTATGTTGCTGAGAGTAAGAGTGGGAAGTCTGTAGACAGGTAGGGTAATCTATACTAATAATAAATCTGTAGCCAATATTTTTCTGGTAATTTTCTATTTTCCAAAAATAATTGGTGTTAACATGTATAATTAACCATCCTGAAATCGAAAATCGCTTTTTTGAAATTTTTGTTTGTCTGTCTGTCTGGATGTTTGTTGCCGTTTCACGCGATAATGGCTGAACCGATTTATATGAAAATTGGAATATAAATTAAGTTCGTTGTAACTTAGATTTTAGGCTATATGGCATTCAAAATACTTTATTTAAAAGCAGGGTTATAAGGGGGCCTGAATTAAATAAATCGAAATATCTCGCTTATTATTGATTTACATGAAAAATATGACATAACAAAAGTTTCTTTAAAAATAATTTCCGATAAGTTTTATTCTATACAAAATTTTGATAGGACTGATATTTAATGAGATAAACGAGTTTTAAAATTACAATAACAACGCCATCTAAGGCGCTGTTCTGAAATAAAAATAAAATTACTTTGTCTATAAGGGGCCTTGGACAACAACAATCGAAAGCTATTAAACATAGCCTAAGAGAATGTCTCTGTGTTTGTATGAAGTAATATCGGAAGCTAATTAATTGTTTAATTATTATTTCACCATTGGAAAGTGTAGTTTCTCTAGATGGACATAATTCTACAATGTTAGTACCGGTACAGTAACTTCTGAAACATATAGCAAGTAATATAAAGTATAAACATTAAAACTAAATGATATGTCAATCTTCATTAAACTATGGTTGCATGTAATAACAATTAAGAAACATGTTAAAGGAATTGTCATTGCACCAAATGATTGCTCTCTGGACCAAAATGACTGCATTTTAATTATTTAAATACAATTTAAATTAAGTAACATATTAAACGATTTATCCTTCTATCAAACACGAATGTTCCCTGGATCAAACGTCCTATTTTAATTATGTAATTACTTCATATTTATTCCTAACGGGTGCAGCGGAGCGCATGGGTACGGCTAGTAAATTTCATAAAATGTCAGTACTGGAAGAAAAGGTGAAAGGAGATTGCCATGTGTTATTTCCAAACTCTGGGATTTTCAGCTATAGTGTGATACGCAATTCGTTTGAATTTTATTTTTTTCTTCTGTCCTTTTTGAAGGACCACAAGGGCAGACCTCGAAGATCACAGGTGGTCCGCGGACCATAGTTTGAGAAACGCTGTTCTAGGGGAAGTAAAATGACCGCAACCATACCAGAGAGTCGAGTCTGACGACTCTGAGTTATCGACAATGGCATAAAGAAATAGTTCCTTCTTTATCGAGTTTTAAAGAGCTGCAGTCTTAAAATGCTTTGATATTTGAAGTAATTATTATATGGGATTAATGCAAGAAGAAAAAAAGGGAAACAAGTAACTGCTGATAAAAATTAAATGACGCGAATTCCAAACAAGGAAACAATGACTAAGCTCAAAGCAATGCTAGGGCTGTAAATACGTTATGAGTCGTAAATACTAGGTACTAGGTTGTCGTTGGAAAAATCGTAAATCGTAGCTTTCATAACAGAGAACTGTATTGCATATCAGGTATATGGCACAACGTTCACAGAGGGAAAAACAATAAAAGAGGAAGAAAAAACAAATAGGCCTAAATGAAAGAAAAAGAAAGACTGCAAGAATTTTTTTAATTGTTTATTTAACAACGCTGTATCAACTAGTATATGATATTCTTATGGAATTTGGTATTCCCAAGAAACTAGTTCGATTAATTAAAATATGTCTCAGTGAAACGTACAGCAGAGTCCGTATAGGCTAGTTTCTATCTAATGCTTTTCCAATTCACTGTGGGCTAAAGCAGGGAGATGCACTATCACCTTTACTTTTTAACTTCGCTTTAGAATATGCCATTAGGAAAGTCCAGGATAACAGAGAGGGTTTGGAATTGAATGGGTTACATCAGCTTCTTGTCTATGCGGATGACGTGAATATGTTAGAAGAAAATCCACAAACGATTATGGAAAACAAGGAAATTATACTTGAAGCAAGTAAAGCAATCGGTTTGGAAGTAAATCCCGAAAAGACAAATTATATGATTATGTCCCGTGACCAAAATAATGTACGAAATGGAAATATAAAAATTGGAGATTTATCCTTCGAAGAGGTGGAAAAATTCAAATATCTTGGAGCAACAGTAACAAATATAAATGACACTCGGGAGGAAATTAAACGCAGAATGAATATGAGAAATGCGTGTTATTATTCGGTTGAGAAGCTTTTGTCATCTAGTCTGCTGTCAAAAAATCTGAAAGTTAGAATTTATAAAACAGTTATATTACCGGTTGTTCTGTATGGTTGTGAAACTTGGACTCTCACTCTGAGAGGAACAGAGATTAAGGGTGTTTGAGAATAAGGTGCTTAGGAAAATATTTGGGGCTAAGAGGTATGAAGTTACAGGAGAATGGAGAAAGTTACACAACGCAGAACTGCACGCATTGTATTCTTCACCTGACACAATTAGGAACATTAAATCCAGACGTTTGAGATGGGCAGGGCATGTAGCACGTATGGGCGAATCCAGAAATGCATATAGAGTGTTAGTTGGGAGACCGGAGGGATAAAGACCTTTGGGGAGGCCGAGACGTAGATGGGAGGATAATATTAAAATGGATTTGAGAGAGGTGGGATATGATGGTAGGGACTGGTTTAATTTTGCTCAGGATAGAGACCGATGGCGGGCTTATGTGAGGGCGGCAATGAACCTGCGGGTTCCTTAAAAGCCAGTAAGTAAGTAAGTAAGTATCAACTAGTAGGTTATATAGCGTTGATGAGATTGGTGATAGCGAGATGATATTTGGCGAGATGAGGCCGAGGATTCGCCATAGATTACCTTGCATTCACATTACGGTTGGGGAAAATCTCGGAAAAAAACCAACCAAGTGGGGATCGAACCACGCTCCCGAACGCAACTTCAGACCGGCAGGAAAGCGATTTATCCGACTGAGCCACGCCGGTGGCTTATTTGAAAGATCATTAATTATTATTAATTTTACCAACAATTATTTTCTGCATTTGAAATAATAAATTGTCTTCAAAAACCACATTTTTCGCATCATTGTGTATTGACCTCTATAAGATTTAAGGTATAGCCTATGTACACCCACAAAACGCAAAAAGTGATGAAAAATTGGAATTTTCAAAATTTAATTATTTTAATAGAGAATTTTCTCCCCTTTAATTCGATATAAGAATTTTTGATTTATGCCTTATGGTTTTTCAGATAAGTCCCATTTTCCAAAATTCTGCTTCATCAGCCACGGTCACTTCTACGAAGATCACTTCAAAAGTAATGCACAACATTTTTTAAAACTTATTTTTTACTCTAAATCTTTGCAATTTATGGAGGTCATAGATACATCCTTCCTGCGTAAGGCAGTTGAAAGGTGCGGGGATTATGTGGAAAAGTGATGTATTATTCCTGAAGGATGTATCTACATTCCATGAAAATAGCAAAGCTGTAGGATAAAAATGTAATTTTTAAATAAATATTGTGTATTACTTTTGGAGTGATCCTTGTAGAAGTCAGTCCCCTCGTCCAGTATTGCTTGTAAAATAAACTTCTTTCTAGTCTCAAAATAGATGCATAGATATCAGGATTTGTTGCATCAATGGAAAATAGGGACAAAAATGCCAAAAAAAAACATTCAACACCTGAAGTTAAAACAAGGAGGATGTATTTGAGAGGCAGAAAGAAGCTGAAACTGGACCGACATGAAGCTGCTTAAGGGGTGACATATGATGATGGAGTCTTAAAGGCTCTGAATGTTTGTGGCTCATTTCCTGTAAATAGTAATTTTAGAATATTTAATTCTTTTAAATATGATATCTCAGTCAAATATGGTGATACCAAGAAGATATTGGTATCATTTTGAAGCTTGAAATATCCCCCAGTGCCTGACAATGAGTAAAATAACATTAATTTAGTTAATAATGATCTATGGATTTTTTACATGATTTATGCAACATAAAATATTAGTATAAGTTACGTATATGGTAATATTTAATTAATGTAAATAAAAATAAAAAATAGCTCTATGTCAGGAACTAAAGAATAGTTTTAGCTATAAAACAATGAAGAAACTGTGGCTCTGTCTTAAAAACTACATGAGCTATCATGTTTCAAGTTGTATGTCAAAATTATAAACAAAATAATTTTTATAAATAATTTAGACATAATTCCAAGGGATCTGTTCACTTCATTCTCTTTCTGGTACCATTCTCAATTGTATAAAAATTTTACAGAGGAAAATTAATGCAAAACAAAATTTTTTGTATGTAAAGGTGTACATATACCTTAATTGAGCCTCAAAAAAACATAATAAAAAATCCTGCTCATCTTTAAAGTCCACCCGTTCCAACAGTGTATTCATTATAAATTAATGTTATGTAGTTCCGAAAATAGAGTAGGACTATTTCTAATTTTGTGCCTTATATAATTAATTTAGTATAAATAAATATCAATTCTCGAATCTGGAAGACGTATTTTACGTGCCGATGTATCCCTGATGCAACACAGATTTTTTTTTACAAAAAGAAGTTGATAAACCCAGAAACAAAGGAGGTACAAGAATTTATACAATATGTTGAATATTCAAAACGAACGACGAAATAAGGACACACTTTTATTTTTGCCTATCTTCTAGACGTAGACGGAACAAATATATTTTATATCGGTTTATGTGGGACATCTTTCTCACAAATCGTAATCCATCTAAGAACCGGGCTCGAACTGAGGTGAGTCCATTGGCCACTTACAACGGACAACAAAATATTGGATATTTTATTCGATCATTGCACCGTATTCCCACTCTTAAGACCCACAAAATAAAGTATTTCTGTCACTCATTTAAACAGCTGAAGTTGAAGCACATTAACACGAGTTATACAACCAAGTAGCAGGCTCTGATCAGCCTGTTGTAGTTCAAAACATCCGTTCCTATCTGCATGATATGTGTACGCCACTCCTGACCCAATCATGTCTGTATAAATATTCCTCTCTTTACCTCCTTCCCTTACCCGTTCTTTCTTCCTCATCACCCTCCTACAAGCCCTTCTCCTACACCTTCCCCCCCTCTCAGAAGACTTGGTTCGATAGCTTTAACGAAACACTTGCACTAAGTACAGTGAACTTCAAAAATATCTCAACCGCTTCCGAGTTCATTTTTAACTGTTGTGTTGCTCAAAGAAACAAAGAACTGCATATTCCAAGGGCTGCTTTCTCCAACTGGGGTTAAACTTAGATTATTTCTTTGTTTAAACTGAAAACGAGTTTCCCCAAATTGGTTTAACTCTTAAACTGTGATTAAAATTTAACCTTCAAGGGGGAGGATTTAAAGTCTATTTTTACTTCGGAATATATATATATACATATATATATATACTGTATTTCTTTCACGCGTTAAATTTATGTACCCTGTTAACTAGTTTCAACCAGTTGTAGGTTATCTTCAGAACTGGTGTATATTTTAGTAAAATCATACATTAAGCACAATGAAAAATTATTATATCTACCGCCTTCATTCACTAACCTTAAAAAAAAAAAAAAAATTACAGTTAGTCAAGCAGGGAAGAGTTTCTATTGAAATTCTTAACGAAATTGATAAAGATTATTTCCAAGTAAGGTTGCCAACCCTCACGTATTTCCCGGGATCTCCAATATTTGCCCCTAATTTTTAACAGTCTCCCAGCTCCCGTATTTTCCTTCTCTTCGAGCATTTTTCTCCATTATTTTTTCAACAGTAAACTCACTAGAGGTTTTTATTTATCTAGAGAAAATTAAAACTCGAGTGGGACTTAATTGACTATTACACGATTAGAAGAAAGTAGCCTATATAAAGATTACAAGTAACAAAGTACTCCAATACAATAAAATAGTAATTGACTTACGAAAATACAACTGTCTTCAAATGTATTATTGTACCATCTCAACATTACAAATTAACGCTAGATGGCAGTAGTGTGTTATGATTAGCTGTTTTCTTGTTATCAGTTGTGCCAACTATGGAATCTTCATTGAACTCTGTGGACGATTACTAGTCAAGAAGGCTTTGTTGATTCAGTTTCATTTTTATTAAAACATTTGCATTCCACTTCAGTTATCCTGATCCCAGTAATCAACGTCACTTGACAGATGATTTTCAATAAATCTTAGTAGTAAACAATCTCTGATACGTGACTATCCATAATATCATATAGCAGAAGCTATAACATAACGTAAATAATATAAACAAGTGTTAGAAAAGTTTAATTGGGGATGATGAAATAAACAAGAAACGTTTTAATTAACGATGATGAAATAAAAAATAAACATGAATAATTTTAAAAGAAACAATTATTGAAAGTACAATTTTCAAATTTCAATGTTTTAGTGGTTGGTTGTTCAGTTGATGTTATATTGGACGTGTGCTTAAAAGAAGTGGAACTCGTTGATGTACATCGTGTATTCCTCAACTTATTCAGGATTTCCGAATGGTGCTCTTCATTTATTTGTACCCTAAATAGGGTTTCAGGGAAGATGCATAGCTATGACCAGTGATCTTTATTTATTCTTGTTCCTGAATGCCAATGCGAGTCATATTTGATACTGCTGTGCATCGACTGGAGTGGTTTGTAATTTTCTGTTTTTTGACGTCCAGACCAGTGCAGTTTGAAATGTCAGCAAACAAAGAAACAAATGCTAGGGACGCGATAAAATTAAACAATGCTAGGGACGGGATAAAATTGTGTGACAAGCAGCCATGATTGGTTGAAAGACGTCCTTTCATACCGTTTATTGGTCAAAAGTAGTGTGACGTAGTAAAAGTGTAATAGTCAATGTAAAAATCATTATTCTAAACATTTGATTTTGCCGTGAATGATGACTGTTCATATGATGAATTTTGTTTTGCAGGGTTTGCATTGAAATGTGCAGTCTTTTTGCAAGATAAGCTTGTCGGAATGGGTTTTAATGCTCACCTGTTTAAAATCAAATAATATTAATATCATAATTTTGGAAAAAATGGCTAGTTTTTCTATGCATACTAAATAATAATGCTATATAAAGAGAATGTTTTATCTCATGGACGAAAACATTGGTCTCCAGCTACTGAACAAAAACAAGTGTACCAATCCTAACTTGAGTGTGCTGATTACAGATCTGAAGTCCATTTTTTCTATCATGTCACAATTTTAAAATAACATTTTTAATACATTTAGATCCATTTTACTTATTTTACTGTAATTTGCTACTGAACAAAAACAAGAGTACCAACCCTAATTTAAGTGTGCTGATTACAGATCTGAAGTCAGTCATATCACAATTCTAAAATAATGACATTTTTAATTTTTAACATAAGACTCTCGTTGATTCAAAGACGATATTTCTTCCACCCCCTCATATTAAAATTGGCCTCATGAAAACTTTGTGCGGGCTCCGAATCATGATGGTGAAGGCTTTAAGTATCTGAAGGAGAAGTTTGGGAAAATGAAAAGAGATGCAAAATTGAGGGCAGGAATTTTCATTGCTTAAGAGATTCTACAGTTGATATGCGACATTACTTTCAGGTCAAAACTGAATGCTCTTGAACTCCAAGCTTGGGATAGGCTACATTTATACTAGTATCAAATAGGTTTTTAGGAAATTATCGCGCTGATAATTATGTTGAGCTAGTATATAACACGATTAGGGCATTTCAGAGTCTATGAATGCATATTCTTCATTCACACCTTGACTTTTTTCCGTCAAATTTCGGTACTGTAAGTGACGAACATGGTGAGAATCGAGGTACCAGGCTCAATACGGTCCGTGCATGTTGGGTGATTTCTGCTGGTTCCTACGCGATCAACCACATGCCAGCATAAGCGGAAAAGCAAAGGTCTCAAGCACTTTAACAGAGTTTTAGTGCTTACTACATGTTTTAAGTGTGTATCTTCGTATAAATACATTTAAAATAATATTATATAACAATTTAAAATAATATATAAAGTAGCATAAGCTCAAATTACATCTCTGATTTTACGGTACAGGTATATACTGAATAGTAAGATTTAGAATTAATTTTACAGTCCCATAACTCGAAACCTGACATGCTATGATAAATATGATTACAGACCTGGAATCAACACATCAATTTCAGTATAAAACACTTGAAATTTCCTCAGTAGCAGACAAAAAATTTTTCTTTGTAGGCCAGTGTAATTATTGGACAGATGTTGGAAACAGGAATAAGACACATCTAAATCAAACCAGAGCCGCAAACTGCAAGTGACTTCAACTACTATGCGAAACAAGATCTGTATCAAAATACTCTTAATTTAAGCCTAGCTGTCGAAGTATAGAATAAAGTTGCTATTAGTAACTGAACTGAATAATTTTCCAATTTTCTATGTGAAATTTTGTCGATTTCTTTAATCTCCCGTATATTCTTCAAAAAAAAAAGTTGGCAACCCTACTTCCAAGTAATGGTTAAGCCCAAGTGTATGTAGGATTATTAAGTTCAACTATAATTTAAAAATTCATAGCAATGACTGTACAAATATCTATAATAATTGCAATTGTCCTAAACTGCGCCCATCAACCCACGTAAAATATTTAGATATCTTCATCAATCAAAACTTAAAATGGAATTTTCATATTAACTGCTTATGTCTTAAATTACGTAAAATTCTATACAAATTTGTTTAACTGCGTCGCTTTATGCCAGTAAAACTATTGAAAACAATATTTGTGCGAGATCGTGCGTATTTGCTTGCTTTCCGCACAAAACCAATACGCGCTAAGTGTGAAATACCACATTCAGTATTCCCAACGTAACACATATAGGCTAACAATTTTCCTCTTCTTACCGCTTAAGCGCGACATTCATTTTACTGCTTTAGGCTTTTAACATATTATTTTTACAGGCGTTTAACATAGTAATAATTATAAATTGGAAACTTACCACTGCAATTTCACCTAAATTGCACTGTTAATTATTGTTTTTAAATATTTGCAAAAATTAAGTAAACACTACAACACCACAAAAGTTACTACATTTGTAAAGCAAGTAACATTAAGGAAGCCGTGAAATAATCAACAAGATTCCAGATGCCGATGTTATTACTGCAATATGTTATATAAATAATATTGTTAAATATTAAAATGAAAAATAAATCATTACATAACCTTACCGTTTGTTTTAAGTTCGCATTTATAGACTGGGGAAAAAAAAAGACAGACGTATATCACGGCCTGCTGGAATATAGTAAACACAGAAAACATTTTATAGCAACAATGTTGAAGATAGATATTTTTGTTTTTAAAAGTTACCGTCATTGAACAGAAACCAAGATGGAGATTTCATTGCACCTAATTAGAAATTCGTCTTTCAGGTATGTAATAAACGATCTTCGCAAAAAATAATGTACGATGCACGAGCGGTATATTTGTTTTCATGTTCTCGGAAATTAAAAAAGCTCAACTACGTTTCGCTTTTTCAATCTTTTCCTCGAACTTGAAAACATCAACATACCGCTCTTGTAACGCATATTACTATTTTAGCCCTAGTTCAGGCTATAATACAGATGAAATTATAGGATGGGGTGGATTGTCACAGAGTACCATTCGCCCATTAATATTACTACATCAAAGAATTATTAAAATATGTTTAAGAAGAAAACTTGATCATTCAACTCATCTCATATATAAAGAATTTAATGTTTTAAATATCAAGCAAATTTATATGTACACTATTTTGAATCGCTACCATAAATATCAAGCTAAATTTATATCATCCGATCATGGCCACAACACGAGAAGATACAATAATGTATTTCGCTCCCCCTCATTGAACCAAAATGTAAGACTGAAGCAGGTCTAAGGCACAGTTCTAATTACGGACAAAGATTATATAATGATTTTATAAAGAGGAATCCTAAACTAAAATTATTAAACAATACATTATTAAAAAAACAAGTGCTTTAACTGTTTTTTAAATTATAATCATGTAAATTCTTAGTCTTCATTCATTTTTTCTGTCACTTTAACAATGTTGTATTCTTAACTTAGTATGTTTATGTATACTGTAGGCTATGGTACCGTTGGTTTGTTTATTTGTTTTTGTTTTTATTCTTATTCTTTTTAAACTTTGTGTGTAATTACATTTTAACAGTTTAATCACAGCTGTGATTATTATTTATTATTATTATTTATTATTATTATTATTATTATTATTAGCTTATTATTTCATTTATTTTTTTTTTTCATTCTTGATCACATCCGACCTCAAGCATCTTGCTTTTTCGGGTGTGACCCAGTTACATTGTATTTATACAATAAATTGTAATATATAGGCTAAAAAAAAAGTTAAGAATTGATCATTTTGAAAAGTGGACTGAAATTTAATTCTTCAATAGAGTTTGTATTCACAAACGCACAACAAATGATTATTTATTAACTTTATAACTTTTTGATTGTATAGAAAATTCAATCAGGTAATTTTCTAATGTTAACACAGTAAAGAAGTGATTATATGAGTGTTAAAAGTGTGTATTCAACAATAAAGAACAAATAATTGTTTTGCACTAGATAAAGGAAGCAATAAAGTTGAAAACAAAACAAAAAAAAATCAAGAGTTACCATTAGAAGTTATGTTCCTTGTTGCTCTGAAAGTTTATGCAACAGATACTTTCTTCATAAATATTGGAAGTTACAGAGGAATTCACTAGTTATTAAAACCCTTTCAACAGCCATAGCAAGATTATGTCGCCAGTATATAAACATGCCAGCAACGCCTGAGAAAGCCACACTGGTAGTCCCATTTCCATAACTCTCATTGTAGTGCAATTTAAACTGATAGATGAACAAAAATAATACATTTCAGTTATTACAAAAAACTAAAATAATTTTCAATCATAACGTTTATATTTCAATTGTATCTAAAATAAAAAAAAACTATAAAGGACGTAACATAACCTCACTTTTCTAAGAATGAATAGAAATAATACCTTACCTACTTACAAATGGCTTTTAGAGAACCCGGAGGTTTATTTCCGCCCTCACACAAGCCCGCCATCGGTCCCTGTCCTGAGCAAGATAAATCCAGTCCCTAGCATCATATCCCAACTCCCTCAAATTTATTTTAATATTGTCCTCCCATCTACGTCTCTGCCTCACCAAAGATATATTTCCCTCAGTTCACCCAACTAGTAGCCCTACTGTATACGCATTTCTGGATTCATCCATATGTGTTGCTTGTCCTGCCCATCTCAAACGTCTGGATTTAATGTTCCTAATTATCTTAGGATAAGAATACAATGCGTGCAGTTCTGCGTTGTGTAACTTTCTTCATTCTTCTGTAACTTTATTCCTATTAGCCCCAAATATTTTGCTTTCTAGAACACAATCTGTGTTTCCCTTATGTTGGGGTTTTATAACAAGCTGTTTTTTACGGTGATGGGTTTTTAGCCCTTCGTCCAACCCCCACGCTGGAGGACCACTCCTTATCGGTTGTCCGCGACTGCTTATTCAATATATTTGCAGCTACCCTCCATATCTGGAGGCCGTCTCCTCTATCTGCAACCTGAGGACGCGCCATGCCGTGGTGATAGGGACCCACAATACATGGATAGAAAGAATACTAGCCGTTATATACAGTATATTTACTGTTCAATTGCTTTTAATTTATTTGCATAAATAGACAAACAGGATAGCCAACATAAACGCATTTTCATTTGGCGTGGTTTAATGAAACTAAACCTGGCCTAATAGATTGTTTGGAAAGCGAAGTTCAATAATTTAAATTACTAATCAAAGCTAAAATTATTTAATTTGAATCAAGTTTAATTAGTTTTGGAAAAAGTGGGCCTAAGATGCTCGAATGACGTAGTTACACTTAGTTCAAAATGTTCAACTCTTTTCTTTGCTTTAGATTACTGTAGTAGTATGTAGTACTAGTAATATTTTAGTATGTTATTTAACGATGCTGCATCAACTACTAGGTTAACTTAGCGTCGATGGAAGTAATGATAGAGAACTGTATTTGGCGAGATGAGGCCGAGGATTCGTCAAATGATAACCTGACATTAGCGTTATAGTTAGGGGAAAACTTAGGAAAAGACTCAACCAGGTTATTAGCTCAAACGGGAATCGAACACACTACCAAGTGCAGGTCCGATCTGCAGGACAACGCGCTACCGTCTGAGCTACACTGATGCCACTAGTAGTTTTTAACTATGATTTCAACTGCATAGATTATTTAGAATGAAAATTTAACATGGACGAGAAATGGAAGACGAATTCTGCTTCCAGCACTCTATCAGTGACAGGGTTCTTTTTGCACATGACGTAAATGCAAACTAAATATTAGTTTTGAAGTGCCTGAAAATACTGAGCTACTGTAGATAAACGTAAGAAATGTGGAAAACGTTAGGCAAGATCGTAAAGAAGATAACAGTTCATATCGTAGAATTCACACCACTTAATATAATATTAAATAAGATCATCGTCGTCGTCTTCATTAATTTTATTCTAAATTAATTTTTAAATACGCTATTGTAGTATATTTAACTAGACTTATACTTTTAAGGGTGTACGGAATTGTTTATCTTCACAATGTTAAATTATGTCTTACGTAAGGAACTTTTTCTTTAGAACTGTTTAAGGTAGACAGTTAATTTCCTTACAGCTCATTTACAAATAATTTGACTTTATGCTGAAACAGTAATTTTCCTTCAATATACTTCCTTACTGAAAAATAATTTTTCCTCCATTCGTATGTTTTTTTTAACGATTTTCAGAACATTACCATCTGTAACATCTCCAATCCGTTTAAAGCAGAAAGCTAAGTGGTTGAAGGAAAAGAAAAATTAAAAGTAAGACAAACGGAGTATAAAGAAGATGCAGAAGCTAGAAACGAGTAATAAAAATGGTTAGAAAAATAAGATAAAGGAAGAAACGGAACAAATGTAAACAAAATAAAAAGTAAATATAAAAAAGAGGCCACGAAGATACATATGTAGGAATAAAAGTGGAAAGAAAATGAAAAAGAGAAATAAATAGAAGAAGATTGAGAGAGACAAAATAGAAGAAAATAGAAATAATCCGACTGAAAAAAATAAAGACTTTTTCTTTGAGCCTATTTTGAAATAATTATGAATGATATTAATTATCCCGTTAGATTAGAAGTTATTTTTTTTATAAAATGTAAACTGATACGATAGTTGCTTGCATAGATAATTTCAGTAATAGTCTCTTACTATACAAGTTACTATTTAATCTGACTACATTAGAAATGTAAAGGCTATTGCATAGAACTATAATTTATAAAAGAAAAATTATTTATATATTTAAATTAGCCTACTCTTGAAAAACCTGTTACATAGTGTTGATTTTAAATGCAGAAATAATTTATTATTAATAGCTGTATATTATAAGGCAAATAACACTCTGTGATATAAACAATATACACATTAGGATCATGCGGAACAGAATTGACAGCGATATAGACATAAATATTTGTATCCATTTCTTCACATATTATTAATAATCTCAACTGGGACATGCAAATCACAGAAACCTGCAGAAAAGTATATTCTATTAACCATGTGCTAAAAAGGATAAATGTTCATCTTCCCTCTTGCTTAAAAAAAGTCCCTTGTGCAGACCCTTGTATTTCCTTATTCTAACTATGCTGACATTTTACTGACTGACCTTTCTAGCGACAACAAAACGAAACTTCAACGTGCTCATAATTTGTGTGTACGTTTTGTAAGCAATGTTCGTAAATATGATCACATTACCCCATCCCTGGAAGCAATAGGTTGGCTTAAACTAGATAAGAAAAGAAATTTACATTCACTTCTCCTTCTCTTCGAAATCTTGAACTCTTCTATTCCTTCGTACCTGTCGTCTCGCTTCACTTACCTTTGTTCCCACCATAATCTGAACACACGCTCTCGCCATGAAACAATACTAACAATACCATCCCATCGCACCTCCTCATACTCATCCTCTTTCACAATAGCCCTGCCAAGACTCTGGAATTCGTTACCTGCTAGCGTCAGGGACTGTCGAAATAAAATTCAATTCAAACGCAAACTTACTAGGCACTTGGTCAGTAATTGAGACTCGTTCAGACATGGTTTCTTGTAAATGGTTCTCTTAATCTATCACAAAATATTTCAATATCCGGTAATTTCATCACTATAGAATTTTGTTATTGTAGGTTTAATTTGTAATCAGTAAATACAAAAATATTCTTTGTTCTTAACTTCTATGATAAAATGTCTAGCTTTCATTAATCAGGTATTCTTGTTGTACTTTAATTTTTATTGTAATTGTAATTGTAAATTTAATATTAATTGTAATTTTATTGTTCATGTTATAGTTGTAATCCCCTGGTAGAGGGGCAGAGAAGGCCTGACGGCCTTATCTCTACCAGGTTAAATAAATAAATACTAATACTTCTTCTCGCTTTATTTATAGACATTCTGTTCAGTAATGGGTCCGAATTTTAACGTCTTTATTAAGTCAAATTCCAGAAAATCAGTATCTTTACGTAAGCACAAATATAACAGTAAATTAAAGCATTTATAAATAACTTTATAACTACTAAATTACTGTCAATAACACAAGAAAAAATTAATTATGAGAGCGACGACAAATGAACCAGCCTGCAATTTATTGAAACAGTCCGATGAATCGTACTGTTATGCATCCAGGAAACGTATAGAAAATAAAAGAACATCAAAATATCAAGTACTACATCTTAAAAATCGTTCCTCATATATTTTGTTGTAGTTGTCCGCATGCAGAATTTCGAAGGCTGTCGGTGTCGCAGAAATGCGGCCAGCAAAGAAATTATGGTTGACAGCAGTCGTTTTGTTATAGATCATGGAGGACGGTTGGTTATACAATTCGTACGCGCCACTGAACAATCAATAAATAGTCCCTTCTCTCTATCCCCTCCCACCCCCCTTTCTAGTGTCACCGTGCACCAATAGATATCCCCCGCTACTTTCTCAAAAACACATCTGCGAGAAAAGTGTGCTGCTGGTCCGCCATTATCGCGACACCAGCACCAAGTGTCAGATGCACTGCAAGGAATTTGGCAACGCAGCAATCACTAGTATTAGCTACATTAGCGGAATGTATTTGCATATTCTGCTGAATTGGAATATCACTGCATGTTTGCAATGCAACTAAACTTTTTAAGCGGTATACTGATGCATTCTTTTCAATAAGAGATTCATAAACTCGTTTATTTAAGTTTATTTCGTGTGTTTGGATTGAGCTGTACAGATAGCGAGATCAAATTCATATTCAATTTATTAACCACAAAAATAACCAACATTTTAGGACTATTTTAAAACAACATCACATATATTACTACACTTATTTTGCAATCTCTGAAATAAAATCATAATGAAAAATAAGACCGAGCGATTTGGTTCAGACGGTAGCGTTTGAGACTCGCATTCGGGAGATCCCGGGTTCAAACCCCGCGGCCGACCAATATGACTGGAATTTTTCATGGTTTCCCTCAATCAAAATGGCAAATGTCGGATTGGAAATTTACATGCCGTGATTCATCACCACGGTCCACACCTGTGGTGTAACGGTCAGCGCGTCTGGCCGCGAAACCAGGTGGCCCGGGTTCGAATCCCGGTCGGGGCAAGTTATCTGGTTGAGGTTTTTTCCGGGGTTTTCCCTCAACCCAATATGAGCAAATTCTGGGTACCTATCGGTGCTGGACCCCGGACTCATTTCACCGGCATTATCGCCTTCATATCATTCAGATGCTAAATAACCTGAGATGTTGACACAGCGTCGTAAAATAATCCAATAATATAAAATAAATTCATCACCACCCCAATCACCAATATCATAAACGTTAATCAAAACATAAAATCAGTTACAAGAACACAAATTATCTACAACAAACAACAGAAACAGGAACTCAAACATAGTAAAAAAACGGCCTGCTGATATCCTAAACACGCGATATTGCCACAGATGTAAACGCGCGTATAAAAAAATTATAAAACTGGAAGAAAATGGTTGAATTATGTTTATGGTTAACACAGATATGGTTCAGTATTAAAATGTCCAAATACGAAAATATCTATAATGTGGTAACGCTCATGTATTAAGTAGAAGGTTCTTAAGTAGAGTATGTCCAATTATTTAAGGTCCAAATTTAAATGTAGAGTACTTATGTCCGCGGAGCTAGACATTTAAGGGTCATCTCTGGAGTTTTTTCAAAATCGTATTATTTCTCTCAAAATATAACAATACATCCAGTCCCTAAATTTTTAAGTAACAAAGGTTTGATACGAAAATTTAGAAAGTTGTTTCTTACCAAGTTTAGTCATTTATTTACTGTTTTCTGTCCAAAGGCAGGTCCTTCACTGTAAACCCAGCATTCTCTAATTTCCTGTCATTTCCGCCTTCCTTTTCGCCTCTGCGTATGATTCATGCACCTACCCATGGTTTTGTCCAAGTCCGACGGGTGGCCTGAGTACAATTCGTGAATCTGATATTGACAGGCGGGCTATCCTGTTTCAGCCCTCACAGAGCCAGACAAATGTCCGATAAACGTCATACTCGAAGTAGTAGATTAAACCAAGTATATTTTTTACTATTACAGATAATGTATATTATTGAGTGCAATTATTAGTTACTAGTATCACCGGGTATTTACCCATTTCCAGTGTGAATCCATACATACATACATACATTACATACATACATACATTACATGAGGGGGTGGGACAGAATGTGACAGTGGAATGAAACAGCATAACTGGAGTGCTTCGATAAAAACACTAACGTTTGGTTAGTTCACCATAAATTTCATCACGACCGAACTGAGAATTGAACTCGGACCGCTCGAATGGAAGACCAACATCCTTGTGATGAGTTACAGAAACGTCCCAGTACCCTTGATATCGAAATAGTAATATACGTTACAAGAGCGGTATGTTGACGTTTTCATGTTCGAGGAAAAGATTGAAAAAGCGAAACGTAGTTGAGCTTTCTTAATTTCCGAGAACATGAAAACAAACATACCGCTCGTGTATCGTACATTATTTTGTGCGAAGATCGTTTATTACATACCTGAAAGACGAATTTCTAATTAGTTGCAATGAAATCTCCATGTTGGTTTCTGTTTAATGGCGGCAACTTCGGAAAATCAAAATATCTTTCTTCAACATTGTTGCTATAAAATGTTTTCTGTGTTTACTATACTCCAGCAGGCCGTGATATACGTCTGTCTTTTTTTCCCCAGTCTATAAATGCGAACTTAAAACAAACGGTAAGGTTATGTAATGATTTATTTTTCATTTTAATATTTTAACAATATTATTTACATAACATATTGCAGTAATAACATCCGCATCTGGAATCTTGTTGATTTTTTTCACGGCTTCCTTAATGTTACTTGTATCAGGAATGCAATAAGTTTCGTGGAGTAGTAGACTTTACTTAATTTTTGCAAATATTTAAAAAGAATAATTAACATTGCAATTTAGGTGAAATTGCAGTGGTAAGTTTCCAATTTATAATTATTACTATGTTAAACGTCTCTAAAAATAATATGTTAAAAGCCTAAAGCAGTAAAATGAATGTCGCGCTTAAGCGGTAAGAAGAGGGAAATTGTTATGTATGTTATGTTGGGAATACTGAATGTGGTATTTCACATTTACCGCGTATTGGTTCTGTGCGGAAAACAAGCAAATACGCACGATCTCGCACAAAAGTTATTTTGGCTTCACCGCTATTAAGGAAATGAGAGAAAACAGCCAGGTTGACTTCAGAAGAGGCTATTAAACATTCAAGTTCAAGCCTAAAGAACTAACGCTTGGCTAACATTTGTGACTGGATAGTTTGCCATTTAATTGGAAAAACTTCCTGTGCGACGAAAAATATTTCCTTACATGGGACACAGTTAACTAAACTCAAGAGTGCAAAATGAATCATATATGACCTTTCACAGTAGCAATTTCTATCGATTTCAAGATCATAACAAGTCTTAGAAATTGCTAATAATGTGAAGTAATTTATAAAAATTAAGCCTTGAATACTGAAAACTACTCGTAGGTTCCACTTACCAATAAAAATGTCGAACGAATTCTAAATTCATTTCCTGACAATTTATAGCTCCGGCATCCTATAAAAAATAACAGAATACCGTTGAACAGTTACCGTCCCTCATTTGTCTATTATAACGTAATGAAGAAATATTACGCACGATAAATTTTTCATACTTTTATACTTAGGACAAAGAAAGATGGAGGGGCGTTGTCAGTGATGGCAACATTAGCAGGGACTCTTTTATAAAGAGGCTAAGCATAGTTGTTAATGGGGAGACTTCAGAATCTGCACGAAGGTCCTCTAGGATTCATGCAAAATGTAAACACTGGATAATGTGGCCACTTCCTCTTCAACATCAAAGGCAACTGTGAAACAAGTCTCACGTTGCTAACAGCCTCTCCACACACACACACCGCGTCGCTCCGCGTAAACAGCTTCCACGTGATATAATAATAATAATAATAATAATAATAATAATAATAATAATAATAATAATAATAATAATAATAATAATAATAATAATAATAGACTCTGACTTTCGCCTCGATTTCAGAAAAAATCTAAAATAGGCCTCTCCTGCTAGTTTCTGCTTTCAACGCTCTGTAGATGCATTTGTAAAATTCTCCAAAACAAATTATGTATTTCGGTTCTAATTACTCATCTTTTTCATGGTCCTAACGCTTGATTCACATGAGCTACTGTAAACTGGACACAAGTTAACGATAATTATATGTTCCTATATAAATGTATTAATTTAGATCACATAGATCTCTTATACAGAGTTTCTCAGGAGGAATGTAAAACACTTCAGGACAATGTAGTATGGGATAACCTATATCGATTAAACTTGATTTATTTTATTTTTATTTTAGTAGATTATGTGACGACGCTTTATCAACAGCTTAGATTATTTAGCGTCTTAATGAGGTGAAGGTGATAATGCCGGTGAAAGGACTCCGGAGTCCAGCACCGAAAGTTACCCAGCATTTGCTCATATTGGGTTGAGGGAAAAATCCGGAAAAAAACCTCAACCAGGTAACTTTCTCCGACCGGGATTCGAACCCGGGCCACCTGGTTTCGCGGCCAGACGCGCTAAACGTTACTCCACAGGTGTGGACCTTTAACTTGATATACCATATCCGAAGTCTAACGTTTGGAGAGAAACACTGGAACGTCTTGCGGTTCCGTGTACTATACGTGACATGTTACGCCAGATCTTTTTCACACGGCAGCATCTGGGCACAGCAACGCCAGCGCAACACAAACAATTGAATAAACGTTTATTTCACATTTAATTCATGTATTCGCATAGTGAATATGTAGATATGTTTTTTGTTTATGGTCGGCCTCGGTAGCGTAAATGGTATAGCGCTGGCCTTTTATGCTCGAGGTTGCGGGTTCGATCCCGGCCCATGTCGGTGGCAATTAAGTGTGTTTAATTGCGACAGGCTGATTTCAGTAGATTTACTGGCATGTGAAAGAACTCCTGCGAGACAAAATTGCGACATACCGGCGACGCTGATATAACCTCTGCAGTTGCGAGCGTCGTTAAATAAACCATAATTTTAAAATGTTTGTTTATGGATTTTGTGATGACAATTCATTGGCTGCTGTTGAGGAACACAGACGACATTTTCTCAATCGAAGGGTTCCAGCTAGCTGTGTGTTTTCCGTGTTTACCGGATGTTATCTGAAACTGGTAAGCTGCTAAGGATTTCATTGAGATCAGAAACGGAACCTGTACCGGTACCAGATATGAATTTACAATTCATAAAATCCATAAGAAAGTCAACCTTAGTAATTCGCCTTGTGTAATTATTTTCTTACTGAATTTGTACTGTACTTAATTATGAAATAAACTTATTGAAATAATACGATATGCAGTATTTCCAATGTAATAGGCCTATCACACCACAATGCTCTAAGACGTAGGAATACATGTATAATGCCTATCTCCATTTAAAGTAACTTCCCGACCGTTACATTTCGGACATGTTAAATCGATGTAGATTAACCTTAACTACATTATCCTAAAGTATTTTACATTCCTCCTGAGACACCCTGTGTGTGTATTAGGCTATAAATCTGTTTATATTCTTATTAGTTAACCATGACTATATCTAATCACGCATCCTAACCGAGATTGATGTGCTCGGCCATTATTTTTTTTTATTTTAGTAGGTTATTTTACGACGATTTATCAACATCTTAGGTTATTTAGCGTCTGAATGAGATGAAGGTGATAATGCCGGTAAAATGAATCCGGGGTCCAGCACCGAAAGTTACCCAGCATTTGCTCTTATTGGGTTGAGGGGAAAACCCCGAAAAAATCTCAACCAGGTAACTTGCCCCGACCGGGCATCGAACCCGGGCCACCTGGTTTTGTGGCCAGACGCGCTAACCGTTACTCCACAGGTGTGGACTCGGCCATTTATAAGAAAAAGAAAAAAGATCCATTATGGACTCGAAAGCGAGCCTTCACATTGAAAAGTGCACACATATATATATATATATATATATATATATATATATATATATATATATATATATATAATTTGAAATGGTAATAAAAATTACTGGAAAACGGCTGAAGGGGTTTTAATAAATGATTCCTCATTTTGAAGCTTGGAACCTAAAGTTTTTCAGAAAAATAGCAGTTTTCAGTGAAATGTCAATTTTCCTACATCATTTCCCTATTTTCCAAAATCCATCTGTCGTTAGTTTAGAGAAATAATGGGTTTTAGAATAAAACAAAACACACTACAATAAACAATATTACACGAAGGCAGGATTGCTGACATATTTAGAGTTCAGATGACGTATAAAAATAAGTTACAGGTCTGATTCTCTGGTCTGTAGTTTTCCAAGTACAGCTGTGTATTGGATATTAAGAACTACAAAACTTAATGTTTAATGAGATTATCACCATTAAAAATGAAATAATATTATAGTTAATACAATTATGTGAGTATACCTATTTGCCACCAATTACACACATTAATGCTATATTGATGATATGAAAGTGAAACCTTTTGAGGCTTTATGTATGCCTAAGTAGACGCAGAGAAAGAATATTTTAAATTAGATCTTCATTTCTATAATTTACTGAGGCCTATATATAATGTTACTGAAAACTATAAAACCTACGTAAGGTAACAATATTGTTATTAAAAATGAAATATTTTTATAGTTATTAGTCAAGTGATGTGGGTCTTTCTCATATATTTAATGGCAGTATGATGTACATATTTATATGTGTGATTCTCTGATTTTTCTAGGTAGTAATGATTCATGCTTCCTATTTTAGCTCCGTCTTGAAACTAAATCAAAATTAATTTCATATTGCTCTGGTTTAATCGAACCTGAACTTTTCTTAACTCTCACCTATAATCCGCAATGACCTGAAATAGCTACTGCATTACTCTCACATGAAAAATTCTCTGATCGTCCTAACATTGTTACTTGCGTTTTCGCATTGAAACTCAAGAACTGTAGATGGATAGGTTCAAGGAAAAGTATTTGGCATAAAAAGCATTCAGAGGGAGTATGTTTCACTATTATGGAAGCAAATAACTTCCAAAATATCTGGTATTCTTCAATGGAAATAAATGTGAAAATTTTTAATTTGAACTTCTAATGAACTTAGTTTGCAGCATTTGCTGCACAAGAACTAGTTAATTATATTTGGAAGTATTGTGAATAAGCACTTTGGATGTTGAACATGAGCAAACGCCTAATTTTTAGATTTTTAAAAATTCTAGTAGGACAATCTATTTGCTTATCAATATACCTATATGAGCTACCAATCTGAATCTAGGGACAGAGTTTCCTACAGCACCCAATTTTTACATCTGTACATGTCGTATTACGTTGTTCCTAAAGTGTTACACAATTGCATTTACTTTACCTTTAAATATGAGATTTTACTTGACTTTTCCAAACGTTAGAATTTTACGTAGTTTATTTGCTACGTCTAGATTACGCCTATGAGAAAGATTGAAAGCCTTGATAGTATAATGTCCACACTCATTCAATGACTATTATTACAGTCTTAACCTGAAATTGAGTATCTCCATCTTCATTAAGCGAATCTATAAGTTTTACAACGTGAAAAATCTTCAAAATACCCGCGACTGAACCAGAAAAACTTCTAGTGCGTACCCAATTATTTTTCTCAAAAGCTATCTGGTCCCGTTTTACAATGTTAGATTACAAATTATTGTCCCATTTCAGATGTTTATCAATAATTATTCCTATATATTTAACTTCTGAAGAATCATTCATAATTGGACAATTACAGCAAACTGCGGAACAACGAAAATTGTATAGCTTAATGTTTAGGGAAGAACTAGGAAATTTATAAGATTTACTATTTAACGAAAAATATGTATTATTTCCTTTATGAAAAATTATAGTCCCGTCGCTCTAATTTCCGGCAGCCAATCACGTTGCAGATGGGCTAAATTTAAACGTGTACGTCTTGTGATTCGCTGATGAAGACGTTAAGCATTTCCTAAGGCTCGATAAATACTTAATATAATCGCCCGCAATTTTGGCTCTTTCGTTTGCGTTCGCAGAAAGGACACGAGGACGTTATTTGCCGCTCAATTATTTGCTGAATTACAATGCGTTTGATTTATTATCATAGGAGCTACAACATGATAATATTTAACGGTATGGCAAATATATCCCTCGTCTGGTAGCTCGGCAACGAAAGAACAAAAATGGCGAACGATACTACCTACCTAGACTTTATAGAGCCTTGACTTCCTAAGACGTAAGCAAAGAGGAGAAGTCACGCCGGGAATAACAGCATCGCGACTATAGTTGCACTTCCAAACTTTATACATCAAAGGAAAATTGTAGAAAATAAGTTACGTATCTTGACAAGAAAAATTTACCCTACACATTTATAAAATCATTCCATTTTTAAACTAAATAATTATAAATTGTGCAAAACTTCTAATCTTCGCAATGTTCATCTTTAAAAACTAAGGGCCATATTCATAGACATTCTTAGCGCGGGCTTCGGGTGGATGATCAATGAACTAACGTTTTTCGTATTCATAAACCAGTGTTAGCGATGTGATATGATATGATATGATATGATATGATATGATATGATATATGATATGATATGATATGATATGATATGATATGATATATGATATGATATGATATGATATGATATGATATGATATGATATGATATGATATGATATGATATGATATGATATGATATATGAATCCTGTGTCGATAGCCGGGGCTAATTTAGCATGCTCGTAGCGCGGGCTAGCGAAATGTACCCTTAGATTTTGAAACAGAAGTTCTCAATTTACAAAAATATTTACAGTTTACAAGAATTGTAAACATTGTGAAACAGATTCCAGGCTATCGTTATTCTTATATAGACACGTTTTCAATTTTGTATATCTTTTGAAAAATTATACAGTAATACCATTCGATATCAGATGATAGAAGACATTAATATGGAAAATATGCGGAAACAAACAGGAAGGGAGAAAATAGGAAAGACCTGCCCTTGGGCAGAACACTACGTGTGATTACCATTCGAAAACAACGTAAGTAGTAAATTAAAACGTAGTATAATGAGAAATTATGTAATTTCGGGGAAACATTTTTTTATTAACACATAAGATATAGTTAATCTTGTTGTAAGAAGAAATGAATAAACCCATTTAGCTTCATGTGGAACCACACATCAACCTAGCAGAGTCTGCCCTTACAACTACCGCGATTTGTTTTTCTTGCAGTTTTCTTCCTCCCAACTCAACCAATCACGAGGGATCATGCCCATTTCTGCTCACCCTTCTTTCTAGTTGAATGACATTCCGGCATCGGAACCATCGGAAGCAAGTACAATACTGACCAAAGAATTTCAATCGGGAATTTTTTGCGTTTTATTTTACAAATCAAAATGCATGTAATTTGAAATATATTATTAAAGCTACCATCCGTTAAGTATGTAAGTATGCAATTCTGTCTTTTTAATGTTATATAATGATGCTGTATAATTTACTTTTAAGAATATCACTGGAATTGTTACACTTGGACACAGTATTCTGTACACAAAGTACTGATCACAACACAGAGGAAGTATGAAGAAACCATATTTTTTATTATCTTACACGTCCTATAAAATTTGCAGTAAATATCTTATTTTAAAAAACTTATTTACTCACAAATGGCTTAAGGAACCCAAGGTTCATTGCCGCCCTCACATAAGCCCGCCATTGGTCCCTATCCCTTTCTCTCTTATACCGAATTTTGAACATCTCTGCTCCCTCTTACTTATTTGTCCGATTCCACAATCTTTCTCGTTATCATAACTTAAATACTCGGTCACAATATGATAACACGCTAGAAATACCACTCCACACATCATCTCTTTATTCTTCATCTTTCACTGTTGCTACTTCTCGTCACAGGAATTCTCTGCCGCCTGAAGTCAAGGGCTGCCGAATTTTAATTTATTTTAAATGTAAATTAGAAAAATATCTTATGATGAGTTGCCAGACCTAACGCTTTGCAAATACTTAATGCAATGTATTCCACTGTATTTATTTTTATTATTTGTCTATTATTTTATTGTGTATCCATGTAAATTGTGTTTATCACTTAACATCAATATGTATCCTACTGTGCTTTATTTTATTATTGTTATGAGTCTATTATTTTATTGTGTACGTTTTATTCAGTTATCGGTTTCTGGTTTAATTATGTGAATCCTATTTTCTTGTAATCTAATACTAATATGTATTCCAATGTGTCTATTTTTATTTTTACTGTGTACATTTTTTATTGAATTATCGGCTTGTTTTTGTGTGATTCTTATTTGATTCTAACAACATTAATATGTATTCCACTATGTTTATTTTTATTTTATGAGGTAAATTTTATGTAACTATCTCTTTTGATCTCCATTATGTATCTAAATCGTATCAGTATGTAATTACATAATTCCGATCCAGTTGTTGTTCAACTATGTAAGCAAGTTTTTATCCTGGTTGAGTGTAAGAGAAGGTCTTACGGCCTTAACTCTGCCAGGTTAAATAAAGCCATTATTATTATTATTATTATTATTATTATTATTATTATTATTATTAATCCAGTTCCTACCATCATTTCCCATATCCTTCAAATACATTTCAGTATTATCCTTCCATCTACGCCTAAGACCGAAAGGCTGACAACCCATAACGGAAAAACAAAGCTTGTTACGAAACTCCAACATTTTTTAACTTTAGAACACAGAATAATTGAAAGTTCAGTTTACTCATTTGTTGAAATATTTAACGTTCATGAAATGTAACTAGTTTATCTTGAATGACAAGAAACATTTAAATTGCATTTTGGCTTAACTTCCAGTTGCGATATTCTTAAAATTGCTAATTTTATCCATGCTACAGTCCAGGTCTTCTTAGTTTATAAACTAAGGGTGAAACTAACCATTTTGCCCCTGTTACTACATATCAATGGCCTGGATTTAATACGACGTATCTATGTGATTTTTCCAAAGTTTTCGGGAGAAACATAAAACTGTTTATTATTTATACATTCTATCTATTTGAACCATTTTTGGTTGAATAAATAGAATTATAAATAATAAGCCTAAAGAGTTTTATGTCTCTCCTGAAAATTTGGAAAAAAATCACATACGTGATATTACATCTAGGTCATCGATAGACTAGTGGATTATAGTAATTTTCTAGTTGTCAGGTTAAATTTTCTTTTGTCAGATTTTTTCGGCAAATACTACAAATGAAAGTTACTTTTTGCTATGTTGACAGCATCATTTGTCTTTGAAGAAGCTGCCAATGTTGATGGAATGAAAGTTACTAGCGAGTGTTATTTGAAATTTGAACGTAATTAATAATGTTAATAAATAATACAGCATAATTCATAAATGATCGGTATACATTTTAAAGTGGTATTCGATATTTCTTCAGAATTCTTACTAATCTTTTCAAGTGGCCAAACAAAATACATTTTTAAATTAGGTCTGGTGAATCTTTAACTGTTCAGTCAAACGAGTTAATGAATTTCATGTTGCCAGACAAAATACATATTATTATTATTATTATTATTATTATTATTATTATTATTATTATTATTATTATTGTTATTGTTATTGTTATTATTATTATTATTATTATTATTATTATTATTATTATTATTATTATTATTATTATTATTTTATGGAATGTAGTACAGATATTTACGATTTAATATTCGAAGATCATTTTCCCCACTGTGGTCTAGTACAACCACATTCAACCGGTCTACCGCAAATGATCCGTTGGTGTGTCGTGAGAAAATGAAAATAATAGCCTAAAAATTGTCGTAGCAAGAATTGAAAAAATAAAAGTGAAAAGAGTAGTGGAAAAAGTGAGTCCAGAAGAGTCAACATTGAGTGAACGTGGTACTAGTCAACATTTCCTTCTAAAATCCTTAGTTTCTTCCATGGTTTAAATTACACGAGTGTTAGGCGGGATTTTAAATTACACCTTCAGTGTGCCAGAGGTTTAAAAGGATTTAAAAACTCTGTTCTAGTAGTTTAAGCGCTGGAGTATAATCCTGTGGACTCGTGTTCGATCCCAGGTATATCCTAGATTTCTAACTTGTGTTGGGCAAGCCCATGGTTCAGGTAACAGGTATTTTCTCCGGGAGCTCCGGTTCCTCAATAGCATCCCAACAAATCTCCATCATCACCTCATCTTATAACGGATGTGCCTCCTATAGCGTATCCTAGGCAAAGACTATATCGGTAAATTTATCCACATAACTGACTCCATATATAGGTAAATGACGCAATAGTTAAGTAACCACCAGTAGTAAAAAAAATACTGGCAGGTTAAAGAGGTAGTATTAAGGATTGTGAAGAAACTGAGTATTTGGGTGTTCGAATTTATAAAGACCATTTCGTTTATATGACGTCATTCCATTTTAGGCCAATGAAGTGTAATGAAATTTTGAATTCCAACCAACCACAGTCATACATCGCGATAATTTCTGCAGCTCGATTTATCACTATCAATTTGTCGCATGGTCGTTCTTTTGTTTAGTCAGTGTCGCCAACTGTTTCCACGTAAATCAATAAGCATGAATCCATTGTACTAAATAAAGTGCGAAATCCTATTTCCATATCTACTTCTTCATCTTCTAATTCCATATCCATTGTATCTAAAGAAAATGACACTCCTTCATAACAATTGTTCATTTAATTAATATATTAATCATGTTATTTGCAATTATAGCCTCCTACAAAATTTTTAAATTAAATCATGATTTCAGCAGATAATGAAAACGTATGTGTTATAATAACAAGAGAAAAGCGCAGTACGTGTAATTAACATTTTTAAACCTGTATTTCGCTTTTCTCAATTGGCATTACTGAATAACATTCAATTTCTTTATTGTAGTAGTCGTTCTTCATCTATTTCGACTTCACAATGTCTGATAAGTATTCATAAATATACAATTATTAACATTTTGTGAGCGAATTTTAGGGATACATTATTTACATTTTATTTTATTCACGAAATAGTCCTAACAAATGTCACTCGAAGTCTAAGATTACTACAGATAAAATACAATAACTTAGTATTTTAAGAACACAATTAGTAGTCCTAAAGGTAGAGGAATAATACGTTGATACAAATATTTTGTGGGATATAAATATATCCAGAGGAAATAAAGTGTAAAAATACAATTCAATAGTGAGATGTATGTTAAAATACGGAGCTGAGACACGTAAGCTAAATATACAAAATTAAAATCAAAACTACTGTCAATGGAAATGAATTTTTAAAATGGTCAACGCAACATTTAAAATGAAAAATGAGTTACAAATTCGGTAAGAAAGAAAAAATAAATTTAACGTTAAGAATTCTTCTGGATACTGTGACATAAGCAATTGAATTAGTATCCGTACATATGAGAATAATGCAAGAGGAAGGTTCAGTGGCATAGGCAGGGGGAGAGCTTACACGGCTGAAGAACCCCTTCCCCTTTTTTTCCAAGAACTATTTTAAAATTGTATTAAATTTAAACCGTGAAGGATCAATCCACCAATGGCGTTGCGAATGGGACAGTGAAATAAAAATATTGTTTGACCCTTTTTTATACTGACAATGACCTATATATATATATATATATATATATATATATATATATATATATATACTTACTTACTGGCTTTTAAGGAACCCGAAGGTTCATTGCCGCCCTCACATAAGCCCGCCATTGGTCCCTATCCTGAGCAAAATTAATCCATTCTCTATCATCATATCCCACCTCCCTCAAATCCATTTTAATATTATCTTCCCATCTACGTCTCGGCCTCTCTAAAGGTCTTTTTCCCTCCGGCCTCCCAACTAACACTCTATATGCATTTCTGGATTCGACCATACGTGCTACATGCCCAGTCCATCTCAAACGTCTGGATTTAATGTTCCTAATTATGTCAGGTGAAGAATACAATGCATGCAGTTCTGTGTTGTGTAACTTTCTCCATTCTCCTGTAACTTCATCCCTCTTAGCCCCAAATATTTTCCTAAGCACCTTATTCTCAAACACCCTTAATCTCTGTTCCTCAGAGTGAGAGTCCAAGTTTCACAACCATACGAACAACCGATAATGTAACTGTTTTATAAATTCTAACTTTCAGATTTTTCGACAGCAGACTGGATGATAAAAGTTTCTCAACCGAATAATAACAGGCATTTCCCATATTTATTCTGTGTCTAATTTCCTCCCGAGTATCATTTATATTTGTTACTGTTGCTCCCAGGTATTTAAACTTCTCCACTTCTTCAAAAGATAAATTTCGAAGTTTTATATTTCCATTTCGTATAATTTTCTGGTCACGAGACATAATCATATACTTTGTCTTTTCGGGATTTGCTTCCAAACTTACCTCTTTATTTGCTTCCAGTAAAATTCCGGTGTTCTCCCTAATCGTTTGTGGATTTTCTCCTTATTTTTATTAATAAAAAAATTATATATATATATATATATATATATATTTGCTGACAGGTTGTTTTTAAATAGACCGATTTTGTTTTTCAAATAAATTATGAAGCTATCCTTTCTCAATACAATAAGTAGATTTATTTCGGGTCGGGGTCTGTTAATTCACTCTACGACGACGGAAAATGGATTCTCCTTTATACAAACTTGTTGGGAGTCTAAATTAATTTTAAATTTCAGAGCATTAAACCATAATTTTTATTCTCTTTTAAATATGATGCATGTAATATATAGGTAAATTTTCTAAGTCATGTTCCCAAAACTTGGTTTCCCCACCCCTCTCTAAAATTCCTGGCTACGCCACTGGAAAGATTACCCATAAAGGAGTTGGAATGATGCTCACTTGGGGGGAAAAAAACAGAGATAGACCTCGAAACTCATGGATGCACGAAATCAGAATTGGGACGAAAGAAACAGGGCTGGAAGAACTGGATTGAATGGGTGGGAACGGGCGAAGAAGAATTCTGTAAACAAAGGTACTCACATAGTATATTATTATTATTATTATTATTATTATTATTATTATTATTATTATTATTATTGTGATTCTGAAGACGGTGATTTCTAATCAGCACGGCATGGAATTTACAAGACTGCCAAGTCATGCGGACCAACCAGTAGAGGGGAAGGAATAGTCCTAATAAAAAACCCTAGCTCTGAAATTGAAGGTTGTGAGAGAGACAGGTAACCTATTCACACACAAAAAATACCTACACTTTAAGACGGTATGTTACGTAACGGCAAACATGATTTTTATGAGAGAAAAAAAAAGGGATTTTGTAGTCTACGCAAGTTATTGCGTTGAATATCGCTTGGAAATGAAATACCAGAATTTATGAAAAACAATTATTAAAAACTTAACTCTGTTATTGTAGAGAACGTGTTATAATAATGTGGTTCTTATTAAGGACCTATAGCAAACATGTTGAATGGTTACCATGGAAACATATCCAGACTTTAACGATACTTCTAGAGCATTCTACCAGGTTTAATTCTAATCAGAATTGACCTATTTCCTATTAATTTCGAATTAAACACTGAGAATTATTAAAGGTGTAGGCTATTAGTAATTAAAATTTAGTTTGAATTTGACGCTTATTACATTTATTAAAACTTTCAGCCAATTCTTATTAACATTTGAAAATGCGGGGAAGAACTACGAGTAGGCCTATTACTAAAAACTGAGAAAGTAGATTTTGAAAGATAGGAACTAATCTCTGTAAATTTTCCATTAGAAGGAAAGCACTGTAGTAGAATTAACGTATTGCATTGGAAATTGTATTACATTACGTTTGGAATACATTAGTTCAGTAAAACCTGGGCAAATTTTGTGATAGCTAAATATATATTTATTATTCATAAAAGGGATATATAAGAAATGATCCCTTTTATATATTTTGTACTTAAGAAATACTTCAATTGAATATTAAAAAACAAGCAGTTTGCTTGTCATAATTTTCCATGGTTCTTCTTTTATTTACTTCGCCGCATTGTTGCTTCAATGAACTGTTGACCACTACACTTTAACCAACGAATTATGCCATGGAAATAATTTACTTTCAAGCTTATAGCAGGCGTAATAAGTATAATTTCGACTGTATCTCTTTCTCTACATGTATTTAAAATAAATTTTACTCAAATCGAGAAAAACAATTTTGGAGGTCTGAAATCCCTTTCTACTAATTCTTGCTTTCAATAAAAATGTTATAAAAATAAATTTTATTGTTGTAATCATGTTTGAGGTTTTATAGGCCTATTACGTTTATCTTTCAAACTACAATCCTAAAATATTTTAGGTGTAATAGGAATTGTTGTTAATAATAATAATAATAATAATAATAATAATAATAATAATAATAATAATAATAATAATACTTACAAATAGCTTTCAAGAACCCGCAGGTTCATGCCGCCCTCACATAAGCCCGCCATTGGTCCCTATCCTGAGCAAAATTAATCCAGTCTCTATCATAATATCCCACCTCCCTCAAATCCATTTTAATATCCTCCCATCCACGTCTCGGCCTCCCCAAAGGTCTTTTTCCCTCCGGCCTCCCAACTAACATTCTATATGCATTTCTGGATTCGCCCATACGTGCTGCATGCCCTGCCCATCTCAAACATCTGGATTTAATGTACCTAATTATGTCGGCTGAAGAATACAATGCATGAAGTTCTACGTTGTGTAACTTTCTCCATTCTCCTGTAACTTCATCTCTCTTAATCACAAATATTTTCCTAAGAACCTTATTCTTAAACACTCTTAATATCTGTTCCTCTCTCTAAGCGAGAGTTCAAGTTTCATAATCATATAGAACAACCGGTTATATAACTTTTTCATAAATTTTAACTTTCAGATTTTTTGACAGCAGACTAGATGATAAAAGCTTCTCAACCGAATAATAACAGGCATTTCCCATATTTATTCTGCATTTAATTTCCTCCCTAGTGTCATTTATATTTGTTATTATTATTATTACTATTATTATTATTATTATTATTATTATTATTATTATTATTATTATTATTATTATTATTATTAACAATAATAATACTTATGATTTATCAGGGTCGAGAATTACAACAATATTATTAAGAATATAGGTCTACTGGGACTATAACTAATGAAAACTTGCAAGAAACTATTCTTTTGTCGACTGAAATGTATTAACAGTATGACATTTAAATATGAACTGCATAAATTACTACAATACAACCACTATTATCAAAGCAATCATAACTTTTCACAATTAATAAAACCTACGGGGAAAAAAATGTCACATTTCTCTTCAGATTTGACAAGTGAAGATTGTTGCATGGCAACCCTTCTTCCTAAAATAGAACATTTCTAATCGTCAAAATGTACTGTTTGTGAAATATAGCTCCGTTATGGACGTAGAATAATGACAAATCCTGCAGAGAATTCAGAAATAGAAAATAACTACCGAAGCAATTTTATTAATATTAGGAAGCAAAAAAAAAAAAAAAAACCGAAGCTCTGATAAAACAGTAGGCCTAATAGAAACTAAATAGACTATTGTAATACTGGTAACATAAATTTATAAAACGAACATACCTCACTCAATAATTAATTGATAAATTTATAGTCATATGATTCCAGAGGAAAGATTATGAAATTTGGCACTGAATCGACTACGGATAAAATAATAATAATAATAATAATAATAATAATAATAATAATAATAATAATAATAATAATAATAATAATAATAAAAGAAAGTTACATGATTGGGAGGAATCTAAGCAGCCATGAACTCCAGAAATTTAGAAATAAAACGAAGAGTTACCGGAAGACGGCAGTTATTATAAAACCGTATAATAGGTTATTTTGCGACACTTTATCAACATCCTAGGTTATTTAGCATCTGAATGAGATGAAGGAGATAATGCCGGTGAAATGAGTCCGGGGTCCAGCACCGAAAGTTACCCAGCATTTGCTCATATTGGATTGAGGGAAAACCCCGGAAAAAACCCCAACCAGGTAACTTGCCCTATATAAATAGGTAAAAAAAGAGCAAAATTCTAAAGATCCTGTGCTTTACAAATGAACTTATTTTCATTCACAAATTATTCTATTCTATTTGTTAAAAAAAAAAAGAATTACGGTATCACAGATATGACTCCAAAACATCGTGTATTTTTCTAAATTGATTAAATGAATATTTCACCTTGAAATATTAAATTCTATAAAATATAAATGAAGTATTCCAGAAATCGTTTGTATTAAGAACAGAATTGGTAAAGGTAGAGCAATGATAGCATTGATAAGAGTATTTTGTGGGATATAAATATAACCAGAGGAAATAAATTGTACATAAAAATACAATTCAATAGTGAGATGTATGTTAACATACGGAGCTGAGACATGCAAGCTAAATATACAAATTTAAAATCAAAACTACTGTCAATGGAAATGAATTTTTAAAATGGTCAGCGCAGCATTTAAAATGAAAAGTAAGTCATAAATACGGTAAGAAGAAAAAAATAAATTTAACGTTTAATATTTTTAAATAATTTTTACCATCAGAAGTAATTACTAATCTATATATAAAAGTGAATGTGGATATTTAAGTATGTATGTATGTATGTTCTCTATACAAATCTACACGCTTTGACCGATATGTGCCAAAGTTTGTACATTTAACCTTCATAACCAGGAGAAAAACATAGGCTATATTAAAATTGTACAAATCGACGTTAAATTAATTAAAAATAAAAATAAATACGATCAAGCATTCATGTCTAACACTAAAATGCAATCTTCTATAGTCCATTGTTTTTATTATTGTCTCTTGTATTCAACATCGACTTTCACGAGGCCATGGAAATTATAAAACGAAATTAAATAACATTGCTGATACACATCATGAAGGCTAAAACTAGAGAATTTGTGCAATACGTAGGCCCTACATTTTGATTCAATGCTGAAACTGATCAGAAAGAGGAAAAAGAATCATATTTTATTTGGATTTTACTTTTTTCATAGTTTGATTTTTCTCTTATTTTATTTGTATTTCTGGCGGTGTGAAAGAGAAGGCCTAATGGCCTTAACTACACGAAAATAAATAAATAAATAAATAAATAAATAAATAAATAAATAAATAAATAAATAAATAAATAAAAAGAAATGAGACCTGTTAAACTGAGTTAACGCTGGCAGGCATTTCGCTAAGGAGTTCATCAATTTGTGTAAGTGACGTTAAGTAAAGATTCATCTTAGCTTAGTAAAGACAATTCGTTTTGGTTGTATATAGTTAGGTTTCCGAGATTTCCGAAAATGTAATAACCAGTTAATTAGAAATAGAAGCAGAAAGGAAAACCCGTGCAACACCGAGTGTTTTCAACTAGTTTATTATAAATTGATTTAAGATACCATTACTTGCTTCGAGTCATCTAATGATTCTTTTATGCTTAAAATTCAATTAAAATACCTGTTTGTTGAAATTATTTCAATTGAATATCAACGAACCGTATTGTTTTGAAGTGTTTCAAAAGAAACTGTTCAATTTTACAAAATAGTTCATAAATCGCTTTAAATTAGGAGGCGTATTACTAGCGAATGAGATCGTAAAGATTTCTTATTCAGCATAGGTTCTTGAAGAGGAGCCATATGGTGTTGTGTGTGTCCATCAACAGTTAATCCGACCAGAATAATTGGAAGCTCACAATATCTTTACAAAGAAGTAGTTAATACTCTGTTTCATATTTGATGACTTGTACAACATTAAGATACCAAGAAATTAAACGTTTTTCAAACTATAGTCCGCGGATCATTAGCAGTGATTCACAGTAGAACAAGACTATCTGTCACTACCCCCAAAACAAAGTAATGCGTTGCAACATTTAATTTAAAATGGATTGCTTTGAGTAATTAAATGAGAAATATAGACAGAATAGCAATAGGGTAATGGAACAGTTCTCTTTCTTTAAATATTGGCAGAAAGGCATATGGTATATTTTATAAGATTAAGATAACTAAGTACTGAAAAAAATATTAAATTTTAGAAGATAACTAGATCTTAGAAATCAACACTGACAGATATATTTTTATACGAAACGAAAACAAACATTTCTTCAACTTTATTGGAAATATATTTTAGACAGCTGAAAGCGGAATAATTCTACTGGACAAATTAAATCATCACTAACAAGAAGAAAATTCTGTAAGTTAAATATACTTCTAATATTTAGTATGCGCTTTAAAAAATGTCAAGAGAAACAGTAATATTGTACAATAATGTCGATACCAAAAATAATTAATTTAGGCCTATTTTCAAGCACGATTTAAATTATAAATAGGTCTTTTATCAACAGTAATCTCACTAGAGGTTTTGATTTATCTAAAGAAAATTAAAACTCGAGTGGGATGTAATTGACTATTACACGATTAGAAGGAAGTGTATAAAGATTAGAAGAAATAAAGCACTCTAATACAATAAAATATTAACTGACTTACTGAAATTCTATTTCACTAATGTTAGTTTCACCAAAACGTTTCAATGGAGCCGCCATTTTCAGTTGACTGTCTATGCTGTAAACAAATGACGATCGCAAAGCATGTTTTATAGTACCGCAAAGAATTTGCAGTTTGAAATGTTGGCAAACAAAGAAACAAATGCTAGTGATAAAAACAAAACAAATAATAGAGAAAGTATAAAATTAAACAAATGCTAAGGAACCGATAAAATTATGCGATAAGCAGCCATGATTGGTTGAAAGATGTCCTTTCGTACCGTTTTATTGGTCAAAAGTAGTATGACGTAGTAAAAGTGTAATAGTCATCAAGAATGCATGAAGTGATCAAATTGTATGAAAATTAAAAAGTTTTTGTCTGTAATAATATTAATTACAATATAATCTTTATGATATAATGGTATATTTATAAAGAAAGTCATTATACGAATACAATAATAAGTTAAGAAGAAAGCACATTTCATTATAATCTAAAATAAGAATTTATTCGTTCTTCTCCAGGGCTGAATATATAACAAAGTAATCCTTTTGTGCAATTTAGTAGTTGGAAACTTTTCCTACAACTATAATTCTCAAGAATTTGCGTACGAATCATAACAACAGGCACTGATAATTAAAACAGTCTTTTTTCTAAGAAACTAATAAATCTAGAATAATTACTAGCTGTTTCACACTATTTCGTTAGGTTAATCTGAGCTTCAATTAAAATTTCTGAACTCGTTTTTAGCGTAAGTTATAGGCTATTTTGCATGGTGTACTACTATAAAATTAATTCAAAACCTTAATCTACTGAAAATTAAAACTTACAATTAGAACAATTACATCATAATTATATCTAAGAAATATGATTGAGGTAACAGATAATTGTACCTCAATTGCGCATAGTAGGAACCAAGTTTTCATGTAGATTGCGATTATTTTGTCACGCTACTGAAAAAGAACTACGTTCGTCTTTCAGTTCATGACAGACTTTCTCTGTACATTTTATCCTCTTTTAACAGACTGTTCCTTTTCGAATAGAACAAAAATTAGCTGTATGTTTTTATGCTGTAATCAAAGAGTTAGACATTTCTTAACAATGCACTGTGGGGTGTTTATTAAATTTAAAACAAAGCGTAACGATAAACAAAATTACATACACGAATACTACTGAAATTCATTTCAGTCACAGCTATATTACGCTGCATAACATTTTTCTGTGTATTCTATACTAGTATTTCCCAACCTTTCTAATGATGCGAGACCCCTGGTTTAAGATAGCCTATGAAGTAGAATGTAAAACATAGTAATGTGAAATTTTGTACCAATTTCAAAAGAAAGCAATTTAATTCTATGGTGTTCAAGTAAAGGGGATTAGCCTGTCATTTTTCGTTCAAACTGTAGTTTTTTCCCCAGGTGAATACGCAAGTTAAATTCTAGAAGTGGGTGTACAAAAAATGAAGTAATATTAGCATTTGATGTGTTTTATTTGTGTGGAAAATTATTTGTAATAAGGGTCCGAAGTTTGATTTTAATTTAACTGAAAATTTATTTGTATGGCTTACCTTCATTTATCCAAAAACCATAGATTTATGCTTTTATTGATGCAAAATATTCGAATGTTCAAATTTCCATTGAATTAAAAAAATTTATATATTATTATTATTATTATTATTATTATTATTATTATTATTATTATTATTATTATTATTATTATTTATAAGAATACTGAACATAATAAAAATAACAATAATAAGACTTGAAGTGACTGTAAATTTTTACGTGAAATATATAATTCCATAACGAAAATAAAGGAGTTAAATTAAAAAGAATAATGTTCATTTATTTATTTATTTATTTATTTATTTATTTATTTATTTATTTATTTATTTATTTATTTATTTATTATAATATTAATGTGCTGGTCGACAGCCATGGGCCAGTGATAGCCCAGCACAAGTGGTAGAATAATAATCCAAAATAAACAGAATTAAATTTTGAATACAATAAATTAATAATAATAAATTTAAAATAATTAAATTTAATTGTAATATTAATCATTGGATGCATATAAATAAAAATAAAATAACAATAAGGATAAAATAAAAATAAACAATTTTGAATGAAGAATTTTTTTCTTTAATCTATGATTTAATATTATACTATGAGAATAATAGAGATACAATGAAAATTAAGTATAATTTCTGAAAGAATAGGCCTACATACAGTAAATGATAAGTCACTGCCAAGATCAAAATAAGCCTATACATTGAAAGCATCGAATTTGCAGCCATGCTTGTTGTCATTTTAATGCATCTGGAGACTGGAAAATGAAATTTTGAATTTTTATTATAAAAAGTTTTTGGGCTCTCATATCTTTCGACGGAATAAATATAATAATAACTGTAATAATAACAATAAGTTAACAATAATAACAGTAATAGTAATAATAATAATAATAATAATAATAATAATAATAATACCGTAAATCCTACACCGAAAAATCTAATGTCAGTAATCTGAATATCATTTGAGGTCTGAACATAAAAACAGGGTAAGTCACGGTTTTGCTGAAAATTAGACTCGCTGGAATGTCTTCTTGGTTAGTGTATCTATTCTCCTGGGATAAGAATGTATCGAAAACGTGGTTATTTGAGTAGATATTCACGGTTTCATATGTATTACACAAGGGAAAAACGTGGTAAACCCCGTTAAAATAGAAATGTAGACACTAAGCTGAAATACGGTTGTTGTCCGTCTTTGCCGCATTTTAATATGAAGTCAATTGTGCGTACCTGTTCTGGGTAATATTGATAGAGTTATTGAGATAAAAAAACACAAAGATCTTAAACACCAGAAAAAGTTGAGCCAGAAGCTGTAAGTGTTATTGTCTTCTTGTAAAGAAACTAATGATTGCTTTTGCAGAACTTCTTTGATAAAAAGTAATGAAGGAAATACGTAGACTATGTAGGCCTACAGCATATTTACGATTTAAAGTGAAAACCATAATTTGAAACCCTTCGTTATGCCATAAGATCAGACTACGTAAACATTGCTCAATAATATAACATTTTGATAGGCTAATTTGTTAAAAATGTAAGTTAAGCATAATAACACTAAGTAATAAAATAAAATACAAAATACATCCTAAACTAACAACATTTAAGTTACATCGTTTCTCCGTAGAAAAAAAATTTACTTCAAAACGATTTTCAGTAATGTAATTATGTCAACAAAAAGCAATAAAGAACCGAATTTTAGTATCAGCTTAAGAGAAACTGACTACCCGGATTGGAAGGTCGTGGTTCAACCACAGTATAGTATATACAGTCACGAAGCTCAATACGTAGTAAATATGCAAACATTAGATAGTTGCTCACCACTAGGATCGCTAATATCGCCTCATTACAGACAATGCGAAATAGTACCGTCACAGTCTATTGTTTCTAGCATCCTCAAAACTCTAGCTTCGTGACTGTATATAGTAGACTGTGGTTCAACCTCGTGTGGTGCCGGTTTTTTTTTCTCGTTGTCAAAATTCCAGAACTGTCTCGAGGTCCACTCAGCCTAAATTAGGTACCGGGTCTTTCCTGGGGCTAAAAGGCGGTAAGAGCGTAGTGTCGACCACACTACTTATTCTAGTGCAGCGGTCATGAAAACATCTAGCTCTACCTCCATTGTACACCGAAACGCCTCCATAGCGCGTAAAGACGGTATCCTGTACTTGGCTTTAATAATGTAAGGAAACATAAAAAATTTAGTCAGCATAAAGCTATCTGTGTTAAGATAAGTAGGCCTATGTTTCAGATTTCATAATGCTCTCTTAAAAAATTTAATAAAACTGAATGTACTCGTATTTTCTCTATGGTCTTCATGGTCTTCATTTTATATTTAATTTAATTAAATTTATTTAAGTAGCTAGCTAGTGAGTACAAATTAAAATATAAAACAAAACTGTTTCTAGTCAGGCTCGTGTACGGTGTGGTCTTAGCCAATAATACAACATAAAATTTACAAGGACAGTTTACTAAATACAATAACTTAATTCAAACCTATAAATAACACACAAGAATAAGAAAAAGAAGAAAGAGAAAAAGAGAGGAAAAAACATATTTAATATAAACTGACAATCAGACAGAAGCCTGTTATATTCAATAAAAACATGATATAGTCGACAGAAATAAAAAGTAAAAAAATACACACATTTGTTAATATTATATAGCCTATCATGAATAATTTTATAAATTTCTTTTTTAAAAGCTCCAATTTTAAAATATTTCAAATTTGGAAAACGGTTTGTAATTTTATTATAAAGTCTTAGGCCGAAATTAGTACCACGTTTAAGAGCTGCACTTGTATGATATTTAGGCTCAATTAATGGGAAAGTAGGCTTTTGTCTTCGAGTACGATATTCATGTCGATTAGATTTATGTTCTATTTGATTTCTGTGATAGTAAGTTAGTAAACTGTATTTATAAATTTCTTCAATAGTTATTACTTTAAAATCTGTATAAGTTAAATTTGTTGGGTAATCCATATTTTTGGTCAGACAAATTTTTATTAATCTTCTGTGTAATAAAATTAATGGATTAAGTACAGATGATGCTACTCCACCCGAATTTATTATACCTTATTGTATTAATGATTGTATTATGAATTCATAAATTGTCTTCCTTATAGGCCTACTTGTACACATAAAATCAATTTGTTTATCTCAACGTAAATGCTGATCTATAATAATTTCTAAATATTTGATTTGTGTGGAAGGTGTTAGATGTGGGCAATTACAATAATTATTTGTTAATTCATTACATGAAATATTATGTATTACTAAATGATAATTATTTATAGGTGGAGGTAAATATAATAAAATTAACTAAATTATGAACGCATTTAAGTTTATATATTGCTGTGCATTTTAAAAGAGACAAAACTACAAAAATAATAATCACATCATCGCAAAAATTCGCATTGATATGAACAGATATCAAAAATGTCCGACGGAGATTCACAAAACCAATCTCAACGTCTCAAAATATAGAGACAGACAGTTTGTTCACCAAAGAGATAGAAAGTTTCTCGCAATGATAGCGCAGGAGGTCAATAGGCCTAATTCTTTGAATTCGCGGAGGAGTACGCATCGAGTCAAATAACACAATCTAGAATATTGCGGTTACTTCATGAATACGGTCGCATAGACACATGTAAACATAAAAGAAGCCTTGTTTCTTTTTAAATTATTTACATAGTAATACATACAGGTTAAAATATACAAAAATCTACGTTCTTGTTGGTGGCATCCATTCCCCACATGTTACATGTAATATAATATATGAAATTGTTAAGAAGACACTTTTTACACCAAAATTATTTATAATCATTTGTCCGAAAATAGACCTACACATTATAATTATTTAAAAACTTCCTCTAAGACTTTGCAATAAAATTAAAGCCATTAACATTAACCTGAAAGCAGATGTAAGATAGCCTATGAACAGGACACAACGGGACAAGAACACGAAATTTATAATAGCAATGACTTACCGGACGCACTATTCAAAGTTTCGATAAGGTATTTTGAGCTCCATATTCGGTAAAGTTACTTATGCAATCACAGACTTAAGAGTTCTGGTCTTCTGTGCCCGAGGTTGCGTATTCAGTCCCGGTCCAGGACGATATAAGTGTGCGACACGCTTTGTCAGTAGATTTACTGGCATGTAAAAGAACTCCTGCGGGACAAAATTCCAGCACACCGGCGCGACTCTGAAGTAACCTCGGTAGTTGCGAGCGCCGTTAAATAAAACATTATTTACAATTTACAAACATAAGAACTAGCAACCATACATTTCAATAAATCTTGCTAAACTTAAAAATGTGCAGAATAAAATTTGAAACACTTCAATAAATCTTGTTAAAATAAAAAATTTATACAAAAAATTTCAAACAAATTTAGACTGACGCTACTGTTTTAAAGAACGTCTATGTATTGATTCATAAATGCTGCAATCGCCTAGTAACGTGTTTATAATGTTATCATTACGGCAAAGGTAAACAAACAGCTTACATGTTTTTCGGCTAGAAAAAGTAATATTTTTTAAGAAAGCTTACAATAAAATTATGCATAAATATTAGAATTTTGAATAAAATATTTTTAAACTTCGCTATAAGATAAGAAAATAGGTTTTACTTCGTTAACTTCAGTAAAAATAATTCTTTGACTACGCCTGAAAGTATTTATTATCGGACAATAACATAGGTCTATACTGTATGCATGTGACGATGAAATGCAGTAATTTATTTTATTTTTCATAATAGAAGTGGAATGTATGTGGATGCTATAAAATGATTCTTAGGGATAAGTGTGTAATGACAATGTATATTTTTCTTCTTAATGGTTTGTAAATAAATACACGTCTTTTGTTAAAAAAAAATATTCTTCAATAACCATAATTTAACATTCTTGGCAATTCAATTTAATATAAAAAAATATTATCTCTTGTTGCTAATTGTAATGAAAAAATGTGTGACCGTCAATGGCTGCATTGCATTTCTAAATATCTGATAATAAAATAATTTGTAGGTTATGTCACTCATAACAATCTTCACTATTCGTTCCTAACCTAATACACAATGAACTATTCAACTCTCCATCACTGGTAACTAAATTATTTAATTTGTCTTTACCTTTATCTTGAACAGCTCGACGTTACCAAGAATTAATCACAAATGGATATTAACTAAAACATTATTGTTAGACAACAATTGCTGAGTCGGCAACAACTACAATCACTAAATGGTATGGAGTTATAATCACAAACAAGTTTACGAAACGTGGCTTGTATACACACCACGTGCTGAAACACCACTCCCCCCCCCCCACCCCCCTATTTACGAAACTGCGTACACATACCCAAGTTGCCTAATAAACATCCCTCATTTCCGAACTGCGTAACATAACAGAAACACTGCAACAAACTTACCTTCAACTTATCGATGAGTTTTATATACTGTTCAGTGTAGACATCTAATCCTCAGCTGTCCATCATTGTTGACTGATGACAGATTTTGTTGCGTCGAATTGCTGCCTTGGATAATGACGCCCAATACGTCTGCCAATCACGGAAATTATAAAACAGGCCGAAGAAGATGAGTCAACAACAATTATCACAGTAAGACGAACACGTCTTCTCCGGGACAATCTTGAACGTTCGACTGGCCCCGCCACCAGCCCTCGCTCGAATACGCAACGCGCCATCTTGGAATCAAAAGAAAGCAAGACGAAAGAGAGAAAAAAAAAAACAGCGAAGATAAAAACAAAAGGTATAGCACCCACTATCGATGAATAATTATGGAAACAAAATACGTTACGGACATTGACTTTCAACTGTTTGTGTATTCATCTGTTCTTTAACGAATTATGGTTTGCATAGATGACAACAGTCTGTATCCTATAATAATTAAAATCTACTCAGCTTATAATTATGAAGACAGTCTATAAGTTATTAATTCTCTTTAAGTTATATTACTCATTATAAAACATCGCTAATTATTCAAGATTTTACGTTCGCCTTTAAACATTATACTCTTTTTAAAGTAACCTTAAAATGACAAATTATCATTATATTGTGATATTGAAAATGTAATATCTTCTTCTATAATACTACAAACAGACTCGGGGCTTTGTCTTCCGACAAACAATACAACCAATGTGTAGGCTATCGGCTAATCTTATTGCACACAGTTTTCAATCTGACCGGACACACAAAACACAAGAAAGATATCGAAATTCCGCGTTTATTTGTATAAAAATGTACGTAATGTATTTATATGAAAGTAAACGCATGGACACCGCCTTCCTTACATCATTCTAAACCACCGAATGCCTGAGGCAACTAGAACACTGATCTGTATAAGCTCAGAACCTAGAGCTGAATTGTTTTTGCCATCACTCTTTTGTTTATGGAAGGAAATAGGTCTGCTATGAATGCAGAGGTAGGGTTAAATGGGGTGGGGTGGCGGTCTAAAATAGTAACAGGGTGTGTGCACTCCGTAAATGTAGGGCAGGAGAGGTAGTAAGTTTTGGCAAGGGTTGCAATATTAATTTAAATAAAATTAATCGCAGAACAGGACATACTTAAGCGTCAGTGTACAAATTATGAAATAAAATATATTCGATAAGAATACTGGGAGATTATTGTGTACTAATTTAATAGTATAAAATTCAAAGAATTAAAACATTGTTCATAAATACATAAACTATAACAGGGCAGATGTGCATATTAATATTTTAATGGTATAAAATTCAAGAAGTTGATAATCTTATTCCACACATACGTAAAACTATGGAATAAAATAAGTATAAAAATATAATACAATATATTTTATGGCAGGTTTAGTGAGTCATTCATAATATTTAAGTTTGGTTACTACGTTTAGTCATACCTATTGTTTACCTACATAAAAATACTTCAAGTTGTACGGGAAGAAAATGAAAGAGAAGGCCTGTGTCAATACTACGGCACAGTTGGTTAAACAAACCACGGAACAATTCATCAATTTAAAGTTAAGAGGGGAGAAAAAAATTTCTATTGCGCACGCAACATTGTGGCAAATAAAAGAAAGCAGCCAATAAAAACACACTGGAAGGGGGGAAAATGAAGGAGGAAAGAAATAAGATTGCGCGGACGGTCTAGAATAGCGGAACTGCGCAAGCGCCAACCTCTTAGCTACTGTTTCCCGCCATTTCAATAGTAATTAACATCTGTTACAACAAAGACAGAATTGGGTGGCCGTCAAAAATTAAAAATTATATATTGGACGTCAAGATGATCGAACGCAAAGCTCTGGTACGATGTAGCTAGTAGAAGAAACACTACTCACAGACACACATACACACTAGATAGAGCCCCGTGGCTGTACTAGTCAAGAACGTACAGCAACTCCATCGAAGAGGAGAGGACGTCACGCAAGGAGAAAGAGACGGCAAATAAGGGTGGGAGAAATAAACGAACAAGAAAAGGCCAGAGTGAGAAGGAAAGAATGATAGGGTAGGAATAAGGAAGGAAGAAAGATTGGAGTCGGTTTTACACCGTAGCACTGGAGGACTACCAAGCAATAAACCAGTTTTATAGGCTTTGGTATATACTTTTTACTATAGGAAAGAAGTATATAATTGGCACATTACATGTTTTCACTGGGCACATTGCATCCACACAAGTTTCTGAAGCCGTGCCGATCATCTTGGGATCCACTGCACTTCCGGCGGAAATACTGTATGCGTAACCTGGAGAGAAAAACAAACACAAGTTTTAGTAACCGATATCTTTTTAACATAGCTTTATAGATACACACTTGTGTTGCATTTCTACTGATTACACGTGTTAGTTATTGTCACTTATGTTTTATATGACCTAGCGGGCACAGGTTCGATTCCCTATAGAGAATTAGGTACTAGTTAAAACATATTACGTAAATTAGTAGAAAAAGTAGAGAAGTACAGTAAGTTATTAATGACTTTAAGAGCTTCAAATAATAATAATAATAATAATAATAATAATAATAATAATAATAATAATAATAATAATTGGTTAGAAAGACGAGAATGAAGGAAAAAAATTAAAATATCTCGAATTTTTGTAATCATGGATTCCGAAAAAACGTATAATATGAAATGTATAGCCATAAATAATGATGATAATAATAATTTCAACTTACGTGTTTATAAGATTACGTCTGAGCTAACTTTACATGATATACAGTATACACAGAAACAAGGAGATTGGGAGATAAAATCAGAATAAAAATGGAATGAAATGGTTTGGAAATATTGAGGGACATTACATAACTGATAATAGTGATGATAATACTAAATAATTAAATCAGGAAAAAATAAAATTGTATAAAATAAATTTTAAATATAGAATTAGAGATACAAATGGATACACTGTATAACCAAGATGAACAGATTTGGATTCTGATATAGACTACATTTTGGAAATGTAATCCAACTGCCAAAAAATAGCGTAAAAGAAGACAATTTCAACACTTGGTTGACTAAATGTAGCTGTTGCAATCAATCAGTTTTTATTTGGTTTCCTTTACGACGCTTTATCAACTGTTATGGTAATCCAGGGTCTGAATGAGATGAAGGTGATAATGCCAGCGAAATGACTCCAGGGTCCAGCGCCGAAAGTTACCCAGCATTTGCTCTTAATGAGTTGAAGGAAAACCTCGGGAATAAACCTCAACCAGGTAGCTTGTCTCAAACAGAATTTGTACCCGGGCCCGTTCGTCTTACTGTCAGGCATGATGACCATTACTCCACAGTGGTGACTCAATCAATCAATCAATCAAGTTTATTGTCAAAAGAACTACAGTTTCCTGGAGTTACAGACACAGTCAAAGTCAAAATATAAGTTACATAGATAAACACATTAAAATACGTACAATATTCGTGGCTGGTTTCTAGAAAGACAGTTGTCTATCTACACATAAAGAGTTATCTACAATTTAACGTGCTGATATGTTTCAAATGAGTTTCCGAAACAACAGTTATCGTCTTCTTTACAATTATCAGTGCTTCAGTTGGTAACTATGTATTGGTCTGTGGTTACCTGGCTGTTAGTACTGATTCCAACAAATACCGACATGCGGCGCTACAGCATTACTGTTTCGTAAACTATAATAACCGATATTAAATAATAATATAGACCACAATAAATTAATTTACTATATTATCTGTAGAGTTTTAAAAATTTGAAGTTTTATTTAAACTTAGGGTAAATGTTCTACTTTCTACGACATATTAGGATAATAATATTGTGTTTGTAAAGAGAGTTTGAAATATCGCAAGATTAATTTTCGTCATCAACTTCAGATTCTGTCGACAGTTGAGGAATATTTCATTCTTCGGTGTTTTGCCAATGCCAATGGTATTTTGGGCTCCGAAAAGTCCATTTGAACATTTGAAATCATTTATATGGACTAATGTAAAATATTTTTATATGTTCATCAATATGGCTGCCATAGGCACCACAGCTGATCACGTTTGCAGTTTTGTAGCAAAAGTTACATCTACATCTCTCTCCACTAGTATTATTTACCTCGATGATCACGCGAAATACCAACAATTATTGCTTTCTTAATCATATATATTACTATTTTGCTACTGAAAACTTCTGCAAATAAAAGTAACTATAAATATCTAGAAAATCACTAACAAAATATTACTGGAGACATCTACGAACAATAATAGATACTGAACTTAAAGTTATCTCAACTGTTAGTTAGAAACGCTAATAAATGTACATTTAACTTTCAGGAAACTCATGCAAGTTATCAGTGCAATTACATTTATAGGCGCAGGTAAGTAACTGAAAGTTAATTTAGGTGTACCAGAACCCGGGCATAAGTGTTGAATTTTAAAAATTCATTAGACCTTACATTGTAAAATAGATTGGCAATAAGCCAATTTTTTTTTTTTAACGGATTTGAATCTCTTGAAGCCAGCGAAATAGGCAACGCTTGGCAATCAATTAAACACATTGATTACAATAACGGTGAACTACTGTTTACGTTTAGTTAACCTTACATTAAGAGCGGCTATTGAATGGCTAGTCTACATTTAACGGAGTAACTGTGAAACTAACATTGCAAATCGAAGTTATTTAAATTCATTCTCGTAAATAACAAGCAATTATAATTATATACTGATTAATAACTAGGGACCATACTTTGTCCCAAGAGAAATTTATACAAGATTATCACTGGAGCTTTTAAGTGGACGACGCTCTTGCATATGCAAGTGAAGTACTTGACTGGATGATCACGCGACTCCTATTTGGTCAAGTTGGGCAGAACAAAACATGGACCACTTTAAGAATTATACTAATATTTGAAATTTAAATATTTACACTATGTAGGCCTACACTCCACGGCATGGCTCGTCCTCAGGTTGCGGATAGAGGAGACGGCCTCCAGATATGGAGGGTAGCTGCGAATATATTGAATAAGCAGTCGCGGACAACCGATAAGAGATGGTCCTCCAGCTTGGGGGTTGGGCGAAGGGCTAACAACCCATCTTAATTACTTATTTACTTACTGGCTTTTAAGGAACTCTGAGGTTCATTGCCCGTCATTGGTCCCTATCCTGAGCAAGATTAATCCAGTCTCTATCATCATATCCCACCTCCCTCCAATCCATTTTCATATTATCTTCCCATCTACGTCTCGGCATTTCCAAGGGTCTTTTTCCCTCCGGCATCCCAACTAACACTCTATATGCATTTCTGGATTCGCCCATACGTAGTACATGCCCTGCCCATCTCAAACGTCTGGATTTAATGTTCCTAATTATGTCAGGTGAAGAATATAATGCGTGCAGTTCTGCGTTGTGTAACTTTCTCCATTCTCCTGTAACTTCATCCCTCTTAGCCCCAAATATTTTTCTAAGAACCTCATTCTCAAACACCTTTAATCTCTGTACCTCTCTCAAAGTGAGAGTCCAAGTTTCACAACCATACAGAACAACCGGTAACATAACTGTTTTATAAATTCTAACTTTCAGATTTTTTGACAGCAGACTAGATGATAAAAGCTTCTCAACCCTATAATAACAGGAATTTTCCATATTTATTCTGCGTTTAATTTCCTCCCGAGTGTCATTTATATTTGTTACTGTTGCTCCAAGATATTTGAATTTTTCCACCTCTTCGAAGGATAAACTCCAATTTTTGTGTTTCCATTTCGTGCAATATTCTGGTCACGAGACGTAATCATATACTTTGTATTTTCGGGATTTACTTCCAAACTTATTTCTCTACTTGCTTCAAGTAAAATTTTCGTGTTTTCCATAATAGTTTGTGGATTTTCTCCTAACATATTCACGTCAACCGCATAGACAAGAAGTTGTTATTATTATTATTATTATTATTATTATTATTATTATTATTATTATTATTATTACATTGTTTTCTGAGTTGCTGTTATAATATTTGCCTTGTATTTTTATACTGATTATGTGGAAGAGAAGGCTTTAAGGCATTAACTCTGGAAGTAAAAGTAAATCAATGAAATAAGTGAATAAACAATTTAAATTGTATGAAAGATAAAATCGTAGTGTCATTCTTTATGACTAGAATGCATTGTGAATATTCTGTGAGGTCTATTTTTGAATTATGAATAGCACGTCAACTGCACACAAACAAAATGCAAATATTCCCTAATAGTACCTGTGACGCGCGCGAAACATGACGTCACGTCAATATAGTCTAAGAACTCGCACTCCCAGTAAAATAGTGTCGCAACTCGAAAATTGTGATTTGTAAAGATATGCTATTTCTTAGTAAAATACTGTAGTAAAAATATTTTAATAAATAGGTACCTAAAACCTTTTGAAAATGTACTATTTTATTATTAGAATTTTATTTAAATTTAAATTTATTTATTTATTTATTTAAATTCAAATATACAGAATAAAGAAATATAATTACAAAACAAACAAACAAAGAGAAATACAAATAAAATAATACAAGCAATATAAAAGGAAGATACAGTAGTATTAACAAAATTTGAGACCGAATGAGCAGCGCTCGTGCTCGGTCGCAGTTCAGATATAATATTAAAATAAAAAATAATAATAATATAAATAAATAAGTAAAATAAAATAGGAACTAAAATATAATTACAGCGGCAATGGAATTATATAATACAATATTAACACTAGAGAAGAATAATATCGCACGTGAAAAGTAGGACTAATATATGTCAAAATTATAGAATACAAATATAATATAGGTTGATTAATTCATACACATAGACTATAAATTTATTTAATCAAATTGAAGATATTAACACGTTTCTAATTTTCTTGTTATATGTTAGTGGGTTACATGTTAGAAGTTCTGGGTGTAATTAGAAGTTCTTTATATACCTCCAGCTAGTAAAACAGCGTTGAAAATAATTTACGAAAATAATATCTGATTTTTGACTTACGATAGTATTTTACTTGATATGCGAACTAACCTTATCTCCATACATCCTGGCACAGAGTACGCCTCTCCGTACTTTGTCCCAGAAGGCTACAAGATTAAGTATTATTGAAGTTTTTAAATGGACGAAGCGCGTGTATCTTGCAAGCGCAGTAGGCCTACATGTTTGTCTACTCTCTTGAGACTCATGTTTGGTCAAGTTGGGCAGAACAAAACATGAACCACTTTAACAATTACACTAATATTTGGAATGTATTTTAGGCCTATATTACTGTATTTACACTATTTTTACTGTTTACACTATTATTTTTATATCCAGTACACATTTTTTCAAGTATTATGAAGCATTTTGAATTTCTAGACTAGACGGCATTTCGGAAGGCGATCAGCTGCTATATGCGCAGTAGCATTTCTGGTATGTGACGTCACAAGCTTGTACTGTAAAACCAATGGAATCAGTCTATAACAAGTAGTTTCCGAGTTTGTTTGTTTACGTATGAGTGTTTCAATACATTGAATAAGTAAAATTAACACTGTGTGTAAGATAAATAAATGGAATAAGAGACTGTAAAAATACAAATATTGCACAAGCAGGCGAGGAAAATAGTGTTTAAAGTGTATAATTATTTTAGAAACGTTGACGAGCAGAACGCTGCCGGCCATCTTGATGCTGGCTGCAACTTTGCCAACGCGCAAGAAACGACTGCAGAAGATGTGGTGTGGGATTGAGAAGCGTGCAAAGAATATTGTTAGTGAAGGAAAGAGGGTTTGTCTGGTGTCATGCTTACAGTAATCAACCGCTAAGGTCATTACTGTCTTTTGATAATTTAAATTCTCTCCTGTGCTATTTGTATTGCACGTGCGCGTGAAGTACGATGTGGCAATGACGTACGCTGCCTTGCTCTCTCTATCTGTCTCTTTCGACGCAAAAGCTAGCAGACTACCGCCTTCCGAATTGCCGTGGTACGTGGTACATGATGGGGGCAATTTGGACTTCAAATTCAGATTTAGGGCACACATATTAGTAATTTTCATCTATTTTTATTTCGGAGCAAGACAAACAGCAAAAATTTGTTGTTCAATGTTATTAGTAATTATGTATGAACTTAGAAAGTTATTTTTTTAAATAATGTACACCTATATAAAACAAGAGATCATTTAAATCTAAAATAACATATAACAAATCAAGAATTGAAATAAAGGTGGTGATTCAAATAGCTCCGATCTGAGATTTTCTTTCCGTATCGACAGTTTCCGTCATAGTCAGATTTTTCTGTACTACGTAGTACCACAGTCTAGTATATACAGTCACGAAGCTCAATATTTAATAAATATGCATCCATAGATAGTTGCTAACCACTAGGATCGCTACTATCGCCTCATTACAGACAATGCGAAATAGTACCTGCACAGTCTATTGTTCCTAGCAACCTCATCAACTCAAGCTTCGTGACTGTATATACTAGACTGTGGTAGTACTATTTAACAATATCAGTACCAAATAAACATGTTTTAAAATTCATGGTAAACTCTGAAAAGTTATTCTACTCAGCTTTTCAATTCTTTTAAACTAAGATAAAACCTAGACGTAGGCCTACCTCAGTAATATGATGACTTCCTACTAAGAGAGAAGAGTCGGTCCTATGATACACAAAGCTGCTCTGGCTTCAGTTCTGCACACACCATGGTTTTCTGTCCTGAGTTCATTACATCGTTGGCCCGTTATCGCTTTTTCATCGGAGAACCCTCTCCGAATAGCCTGTGAAGTTTGAAATACACATAATATTTTAGAACTTTAATTACAGCCCAAATAAAATATTTTCACAATATTAGTAGGTTCCTTTTAAGCCTATATTCTTTTTTCTTTTATTTTATTGGGTTATTTTACGACGCTGTATCAACATCTAGGTTATTTAGCGTCTGAATGATATGAAGGTGATAATGCCGGTGAAATGAGTCCGGGGTCCAGCACCGAAAGTTACCCAGCATTTGCTCCCCTATATTCTTTTAAATATCATATCAAAAGGGACCATTGTTTTCTATACAAGAAAAGATGTAGAACAATCAGTCAAGCAAAGCTTCCGATATGCTTAACTACGATACAAACAGCTGTAAGATTAGTGAAATTATATGCTTAAATTTTTTTCAGAAAAAGAATCTGTTGCTTAATTAGAAGATTAGATAGATCTAGCCTAAGCATTTTTTTGCTTAACTTCTAATTTTTAGATCGCAGCTGCGGCTGAGTAGTCCTTCAGCCTGTCACGCAGGCGCTCCGGGTTCGAGTCCCGGTCAGGCCTGATTTTTTTCATTGAAAAATTCTTAGTGACACGGAGAGTTGGAGTTTATCTTGGGGTTCTCGTTCCCTTGTAATAGACGTCTACACCATTTCGTCAAAATTTCTCCATTCTGTCATCATTGCTTAGCATTGCCCGAAAGTCGACTAACGACGCACGGAAGGAGGGACGAGTGGGGGTGCCTGTTCGAAACCTGGATACCCGGTGTGGGTTTGAGAATGCGCCTTGCTTAAGGGTTACCGTAATAGATCTTAAATGGTCGCAGTGCTGAGTCGTAGTGCACCTCTCCCGAAATCCCAATCCATTTCGCATTTTTAGAATATAAAAACTTCAGGAAACTGAAACTAGTATTTTCTTGGTGATATGCTAAGTAGGTCTATATTATGTATTTTTTTTTAATTAGATTAAAAATTGTTTCATACATCCTTTTCTTCACAGAAAAGGAAAAGCACTGTTTTACAACATAAATTTTTAAACCTATATATTACGAGGTTGGCGTGGATTGGAAATAGAGGAGGCTGTTCAGTAACCTTTATATGAAACAAGGAGTGAAAGTCAGGATAGGAGAAGAAATGTCAGAAGGAAGTGAAATAGGGAGAGTACGACAAGGATGTCCTTTATCATATACCCTGATCAAAATCTACTTGAAGGTTTTAGTGAAGAACTGTTTTCAGAACATGGGAGGAGTGGTAGTAGGAGGAAGAAGAATAAAGTGTATAAGACTTGCTGATGATATGGCGTTGTTAGCAGAATAGATGATACTAAGGGATATGCTACAGGAGCTAAATGATAGCTGTGAGCAGTACAATGCCAACAAAACGAAGAGCATGGTCATAGGAAGAAAAATAAAGAAGGTTAACTTGCGAATTCTAAATGAGGCAGTAGAGCAAGTGGACAGCTTCAAATACTTGGGGTGTACTATAAGCAGTAACATGAGCTGCTGCCAGGAAGTCAAAAGGAGGATAGCAATGGCAAAGGAAGCTTTTAATTGAAAAAGGAGCATCTTCTGCGGACCCTGGAAAGAGAACTGACGAAGAGACTAATAAAGTGCTCTGTGTGGAGTGTGGCATAGTATGGGGCAGAAACATGGACATTAGGACGAAATGAAGAGAAACAAATAGACGCATTTGAAATGTGGATATGGAGAAGAATGGAGCGTGTGAAGTGGACAGACAGAATGAGAAGTGAAGTCGTGTTGGAAAGAGTGGGTGAAGAAAGAATGATGCTGAACCTGGTCAGAAAGAGGAAAAGGAATTGGATGAGTCACTGTCTGAGAAGAAACTGCCTATTGAAGGATACACTGGAAGGAATGGTGAACGGGAGAAGAGTTGGGGGCAGAAGAAGATATCAGATGATAGACAATATTTACATATCGTAAAATTACAAGAAAAGCCCGCTGACTCCGATTTACTATACTAATAATAATAATAATAATAATAATAATAATAATAATAATAATAATAATAATAATAATAATAATAATAATAATAATAAAGATTGAAGACATAAGAATATAATCACAAACAGGAAAGCACATTCCGGTATACAAGTCCAAATATGTATTCAATGGAGGGGGAAAGGAACTGGCCACTCTACCTCATTATCTCCTGGCCTAGTTGCCTTATAAGTGGTGCCTTCTTGATATCACTTGTGAGGATAGACCTGCCTTCGGACAGTTGATTAAACAAGAAAAAGTGAGCTACGGGCAACGAAAAGCACGAATGTTTCATAATAAATGTAGACAGGTATTTAGAAGAAATCTTAGAAAACACGAAAGTGAAAAAACCGACATTAATTATGAGACAACCTATATTTATATTCAACTTTTTATTGCACTGTACTTTTTCTAGTGTTTATAAATAATCTTGCCCCCCTTATAAAAGATGTAGGTCATCCCATATTATTTGCAGATGACACAAGTATAGTAATTACAGCCAATAACTCCAACACATTCCAATCTTCAACAGAGGATATTCTCTTCAAAATATCTGACTGGTTCTCAGTCAATAAATTGGTATTAAATTGTAACAAAACTAACATAATTCAATTTAAATCCTGTCCAAATTCAACGTCGCAAATTTCTAGCGCAATAATTAACAACAGATCCCTATTAGAAACAACAACAACCAAATTTCTTGGCTTAAAAATCGAGAATATGTTAAATTGGAAAAATCATATTAAAGAAATTACCCCCAAACTAAATTCAGCTTGTTTGCTATTAGATCTATGCAAAAGATAGTAAATATCAATACCTTAAAAACAATATACTTTGCATACTTCCACTCGGTAATGAGTTTTGAAATAATATTCTGGGGAAATTCCACAGATAGTAACAGTATGTTCCTATTACAAACAAGAATAATTAGAATAATAGTAGGTGCCAAATCTAGGGAATCGTGTAGGACTATTTTAAAAAAACTACAAATAATGCCCATGGCTTGTCAGTATATCTTTTTATTAATAATCTTCCTCTTATGTAATCGTGAAAACTTTGTAACTAATTCAACAGTTCATAGCATAAATACACATAAAAATGACTTTCATACTCCATCGGCAAGTCTATCGTGCTAAGAAAGAGGAGTGTGTTATATGGCAGTAAAAATTTTTAATAGCCTCCCTATCGATATAAAAAATGAAACTCAAAACATAAAATTATTTAGGGCCAAATTAAAGAAGTACCTAATTTCTCACGCCTTCTATTCTGTAGGTGAATTCATGACATTCAATAACACTTCATGAAATTGATACTAAAACTTTGTGTTGCACTAGTAGACTATATTGTAAACCTCGTCTGTCTATTTTTCTTCTAGACTGTGACTATAAATTAAGACTTTATAATAGTATTAAGTTTTTTGACTTGTTCCATATTCTTGCTGTAAGCAATGTATGAATACCATGAAATGTTAATAAATACAATACAATACAATAGTAAACGTTTGGGGAAGCTGAAACGTAGATGGGAGAATAATATTAAAATGGATTTGAGGGAGGTGGGATATTATGATAGAGCCTGGATTAATCTTGCTCAGGATAGGGACCGATGGCGGGCTTATGTGAGTGCGGAAATGAACCTGCGGTTTCCTTAAAAGCTATTTGTAAGTAAATAAGTAGTGTAAACAGTTGGATTAAGTGGCCCATTCCTCCGCTAATATGTAGTGTGTTCCATTCCATTTGAAGCAAATATGAAGCCCTAATGTAAACTTATTCTCAGTGCGGTCCGAAACATGTAAACATTACACGGGAATGACTTACCAATGCGTTTCCTGGACAGGTCATCGGGCGCGTGGGAATGTCGAGTGGCCTGCAAGAAACTCAGATTTAACACCGTTGGATTTTTTTCTGTGGGGATAACTTAAAGAAAAAGTATACGCCGAGAAACTTCGGGATATGATAACTTTAGAAACGGTAATTCGAAAGGATGCTGTCAGGTGCGAAATGATATATATATATATATATATATATATATATATGTGTATATATATATATGTGTGTATATATATATATATATATATATATATATATATAATTTGAACTGGTAATGGAACTTACGGAAACTGCTGAACGGATTTTAATAAATGACCCCTCATTTTGAAGCTTGAAACCCAAAGTTTTTCAGAAAAATAGCAGTTTTCAGTGAAGCGTTAGTTTTCCTACATAATTTTCCTATTTTCCAAAATCCATCTTTCGTCAGTTGTGAGATCTAATTGCATTTCAGAATAAAACAAAACACACACTACACGAAGGCCATGACCTGCAGGATCGCTGACATATTTAGAGCTCAAATTCAATTCCTTACTAAAAACTTCAAGACTTACTAAAATAATTTAGAGGTTTGATTCTGCGATGTGTAATTTTCTGAGTATAATTGTGTATTGGATATTAACATATACAAAATTTGAGGTGGTTTGATGACATTATTAGCATTAGAAATGAAATATTATTATAGTTAATGCCATGATGTGACTATTTTTCATTAATTACACATATTAATGCTATGTTCATGATATGAAAATGGGGTTATGTAAGTAGATGTAGAGAATATCTTAAATTAGATTTTCATTTCTATAATTTACTTTGTGGCGGCTATATATTGTATGTAACTACAAAACCTACGTAAGATAATAATATTGTTATTAAAAATCAAATATTTTTATAGTTATTAATCAAGTGGGGTTGGGTCTTTTTCATATACTTAATGGCGGTGTGGTGTAGATATTTATATGCGCCATTCTCTTCAGTATTGGCTAGAGAGAGCGCCAAAATTACAGTTCCCAAGGAAAGACCAAAATGTATTATTTACTGGTAAAGTAAGAGGCCTAAAATGTTGTAGTCTCCCGATCATTTCAGCAAGATCTCTTAGCAGGATAAAATGATTTTACCCTCTACATTTCAAGCTCTACATGCAGCAGTTATACCAAGATGCTATGTCTATTGTTCGAAAGCATAGCAAACCTGACATTTTTTTAACTTTCATCTGCAATCCACAATGACCTGAAATAGCTATTGCTTTACTCCCACATAAAAAGCCCACTGATCGTCCTGACATTGTTACTTGCATTTTCGCGTTGAAACTCAAAAACTGAAGATGGATAGGTTCAAGAAAAGGTATTTGGCATAAAAAACATTCAGGGGGAGTAATTTTCATTATTATGGAAGCAAATAAGTTTCAAAATGTTTGGTTTTCTTCATTGAAAATAAATCTGGAAAATTTTTATTTGAACGTCTAATGAACTTAGTTTGCAGCGTTTGCTGCACAAGCCACTAGTTAGGCTATATTTGTGAGGGCAGTTCAGAACGTTCAGCAACGTCTGGAAAAATGTGCAGCAAGTGCTAGTGCTTACGTTGAATTTTAAATAATTCTCATGGCTATACTATTGTTTTATTCTAATTTGATCCTCTCATGTAATGTAATTTATATGTAATAATGTATGAGAAGTTATACAGGGACATCATTTTATTTTTACTAACATTTTTAATATTAACTTGCCTATACCTCTGGATCAACGCCGTTTGCTACCCCCTTCCACGACTGGAGTTTGATGATACTGGCGTAATATAAAAACAAATCACTTTACTAGGTATAGGAGGGAAGAAAAGTATTTCATCCATTTACGTAAACTAGGAAATATTGCGCTTTTGAGTTTGATCATTTTCATTAGGTTTTTGTTTAATCAAAATACAGTACAGTATTAACAATAAGTGTTTTTACTCACGAACTGAGCTATCCATTCGGACGTATTCATTATGCAGTGTATATTATACTGTCTACAGCATATTAGCGTACAATATAGAGAATGAAGTTAAAGTGAAAAATAATCATAATATGGATATTTAAACACATTTTTTAAAAAGGTGGCCGTTCATTTCGATACAGGCTTCAGTTCTTTTGTGTATATTAGACTATTGTACCTAATTCCAATTACCAGGTTCGTACTTCGTATCAGTAACTCATGTTGAAATAATTCTGTACCTACTCTATAAAATAGTACCTTACGTACTGTAAATTCTATCTTCACTTCTGCCCGATCCAAAATGATAAAATTACTCAGACCTACTATCTACTGTCCTTCCAAGTGGTTATGTCGTAGGGTCGTAGAAAGGTAGGAAATCACGTGAAAGTTAATTACTTAACGAGGCCCTTTAATTTAGGTTATTTTAAACAATTGTATAATATTACTTAGACGTCCAATTCCTAACAGAAATTAATGTTCTCAGAAAAGAGTTAAGACAGCCCAGCCACTAGCGGCGAATAAAAGCTGGTAGGGGGAAACCAGTATACGACGTAGTACATTCAAAAACTCAGATACAATAAAAATTGAAGTAAAAATAAAATGATGTCCCTGTATATAAATATGGGTCGCCCTGTAGATGTTAGAAGAAGATATCGCGAACAGTATAAACCTTGAAAAAGACTCCGTGTGTCATAGAATGAAGCGGTTTCATACCTAATTGATAAGGTAAATAATAAGTAGGATACTGAGGAGTGTAACACACTTCCATACGCTTCTTTCTTCGTCTTACTATTTTTACCTGTCTGTCATGTGTTTCAAATCATCATCAGTTCATACCAGCACACTTAAAACAGTGTCCTTTTTTAGTCTGAATCTTGCCAGAAATTCTTCACCGTCATATTCATTTCATAAATTAGATTTAATACGCCATATTTCCTTTTGTTTCTGCGTTCTCAAGTATATTTATAGTAATTCACAATCAGTGTCAGATATTCATGTATAATGCTGCTGCCATTTTATATAATTTTTTTCTCTAGATAACAATTTAACAGCGACTGAAAGCATGGAATAGCTTATTCGGAAGATATCCTTCGGATAATGAAGTATTCGAGTTCGTACAACATATTTCTCGTGTAACCATGGAATTAATTTTAACAGGACTTTATTCCGTTTTCGTATAACTGGGCCTTAATGAAGGTAGCGTAAGCATAGCAACCGATGTGTTTTAAAGTTTTGTAGGACTGAATTAGATCGCGTGAAACGGTTGACCTGTAATACAAAGCGGTTTACATTTTTTGTTTAAAATATTTATTAACAATGACAATACAATTTATTAGAAACATTATGTAGTTGGTGGAAAATTACTTAATAACAATACAAATATTTTAAAATTAAGGCCCAGTTGCAGAAACACCAATCAGATATGATCAAGGAGGATTTGATTGGCCATCAGTTCTATTTTCGTTGCAGAAAGAACAATCAGTATTTGACTGGAAATCAATCTTCCATCAGATTTGATTGACAGATTTTTGCTGATTAGTGACTGATTATTAATCAATTATATGTGAAGTTATAGGAAATAGTTAAAGTAGGTGGCTATATTGATCTAAAATGACCTAATAGATTCTTATGATGAAGAAATTTTCAAACAAAATAAAGAAATATTCGGTAAATATCCATAAGCGATGTTTGACGTCATATGGTGAATGACGTGATTTCAAACACCGGAAGCGAAAATTGTTTCTTTCTTTTAATCATAAGGCTCTCTATGAAGTTTAATAAGAGGGCTCTATAAGAAAAATTTAGCCTCTCATCTTTTTAGTTAGGTTCATTTCTTTTACTTTATTCTGTAGTCTATAGAGATGAAATTCGTCTGGTTTATTTCTACACAAAAAAAAAAAAAAACAACAACAAAACGGCAAAGCATTTATTTGTTTTCTTGATCAGTGCCCACTTGATGCATTCGTTTCTCTCTCTTAAAGAACATCAAACTGGCCGTGGTTGTTAAATAGAGCTGATGCCAAATGTATTTAAAGAGTACACTGCAAGAATGATGGATGTCACTTTCTTGTCGAAAATGAACCAAGACTGTCAATGCATAGCTTAATACATATGGAATGTACATAGAGAGTTATATGGCATTAACACTGATAGTCATTGTCCAATAATGATCGGAAAATCACAGTTAAGCTTTGAGCGCTAAGCATTTCAAACTTTCAATTGCTTCTCCTGAAAAATGTATTCCAAATAACATCCATCATTCTTGCAGACGTTAAGTCCTTTTTGTAATGTCCACAATTTTAATGTCGATTTTATTATGTCCATTACATAAAAGTCCATTACACTATGTCCATAAATATATGTCCACTTTATTTTAGTCCAATTGCATAAATTTTATGTTCACATTTTTATGTCCATTACTTGATTGTACAATACATTATGTCCATCTACAAATTTACTTCAATTCCCTACTTAATCTCTTCTGCCTATTCATCTTCATACAGCTTCAGCTTTGAGGTAATTTCTGATGTCGCCTTTTTCGTTGTAGTGGTTGTAATTTCGAATAATCTCTTCTACTCGACTTAAATTTTGTAGGTACGATCTAAAAGATCGTACCTACAAAATTTAAGGGTGGTGCACATTCAAATGCCCGCCAAGCAATTGGATTATTATAATTTCATTATCCTTTGGTGTTTCTTGTTAAATTCCATGAATTTCCAGACTGACGCGTGATGTGCGATGATGTGTTTCTGAAGGCGGTTGTTCCAGCCCTCGATTACCGGTACCTTATTTGTTCGATGTCCTGCCAGAGCCTGATTATAAGTGTTCCACATTTCAGGTGCGAATCTAGGTGGCATTGCTCTTCTTCCTTGAGCAGGTGTTTCTCGGATGTAAGTTCTTTCCATGTACAATGCTAAATCCATTACGTCAGGCTCAATATTATCTATAAGGCTATCAAAAACAGTCTGAACATTTTCCAGTGGCACAAAAGAAATTAACAATAGTTGTCGAATGTCATTTCTTTTACGGTTATCCTTTTTTAGACTGAATCAATTTTGCTTCATCCATGGTTGTGGCTCAATGTATTGTATAGAGGAAAGAGTTTAGATTAACAATGAAACGGACGCTAAGAATACTGCTGATGCAGCATTAAATAAAATTCAACATTAAAAAAGTGGATATAGATAAAAGTGGGCATAAATGAAAGTGGACTTATATGAAAGTGGACATAAATAGAAGTGGACTTAAATAAAAATGGACATAAATAAAAGTGGACTTAAATAAAAGTGGACAAAATAGTCATGGACCCAAAAAGATGGACGCACATAAAATTTTAGTCATAAATGAAAGTGCACAAAAATATTAGAGGACGTAAGTCATACGGACATGCTTTCAATGGACTTAACGTCTTGGAAGCCTCTTCATTTCTTTCGTAAATCAGAAATCAGTAAATCGAGGCAAGTTGATTGGAGATTCACTTTCGGGCAAAGCAATGAACAATCAAATAAATTAGATATCAACTGATTGGTGATCAGGGACTGATTTGATTTGCATTTCTGCAACCGGGCCTAATAGGGATAAAACTGCACTTAAATATTGCTACTATTATTCGCTGAGGAATAATTTAATTCTAGTAACCATGGTAACTATAGCAACAGCTGTGTTGTAAAGTTTTGTAGAGCAGAATTCGATCGTGTAAAACGGCTGTCGAGTATAAAAACAAGCGAAGGGGGTATGGAAGTGTTGAGAGAGATAGTGGACGGACAGAGAAGGAAGAAGAAGAGGTAAAGTGACAGAACTAGAAAGAGAAAGATCATCACGCTAGCTGCGGGAGGGGTGAGGCGAATGAATGAAAGAAAGAGGTAGGTAGATGCTCCGGAGTGGGAGAAAGAGAGAAACTCGGGTGGGCCGTAGAAGATATCAAGTTAAATCTTTTAAGAATAAGAAAAGAGGTTAGTGTACATGAAAAAATAATTAATAAATAAAGACAGGGATGCTCTTTGAGGAGGGAAAGAGCATAAAAATATGTTATTCTAGTTCATAGAGCGTTACCCCACCTTTTTTTAATCTCTTCTTTCACTTGTATTCATAATATTTCTTTATTCACCGTATCCTATGCTTCCCCCCCATGCGGTAGAGCCTGCCAGCCTGCCATTATGACCTTCGTGCAATTTTATAAAAATGCATCCAGCCATGTACGTTCTCTCCGCATAGTCTATCTACGCCTTCCCTCACCTAGTGACCAGCAGAGGCATTTGACCATATATCCGGTGTGTTACAGCGTGAGTGTATGTAGCCAGTGGTTCGTACCCCAATTCAATTTTTTTGGGCGGCCATTATAACTCTAAGCATTAACGGAGATATTGTAGCCTATACGCGGTATGGCATCAATAACGCCTGTGCGTAGGGTTCAATAGCACTGCTCGTGTAAGAATTATTAATCAATAAAACTGACTGAAGATTTTATATAATATAATCTCGGATGTATAATAATGTTACTTCCTCACCAAAATAAGTAGATATATGAAGTTTTATTATTTCAATGGAAAAGAACCCTCTCGTGAAGAAAGTAGAACTAAAACAGCGGTTGACAAATTTTTACAAACATTATGCTGTAACTAACAACCTTACAATAGGCCTACACGTTATGCTAAGTAAAATGGTAGCTTACAAGAGAATTATGGGAGTAAAAATTATTAAAAGTAAATTACATAATTCTGATTGTTGTCTTATACGGTGTAAATGTCCGATTATTAAAGAGTCCTCTGAAGTTAAGTATTTAGGCATAATTTTCGATAATCATTTAAAATGGAACCAACACATTAATTACCTTTGTAATAAATTACGTAAAATAGTATATTATTTTGTTTTATTGAGGAATTACTTGTCAATAAGTTTATTACGCACACTATATTTAACTTTATTTCAATCAGTAATTATGTATGGAATTATAGGATGGGGTAGCTCATTTAAATCCAATTTTAATCCACTTTATTTATTACAGAAGAAAATAATTAAAATATGTCTTCATAAACCTATTGATTTTCCGTCTCAAAATTTGTTTATAGACTTTAATGTACTTAACGTAAGACAAATTTATTATATTGTATTAATAAAATTCATACATAAAAATCGAAATAATTTTGAATTGTATTCTCATAGTTATGAAACAAAAGTATGAATTCTTTAAGATTGTTTGAACCAAAATGCAACACTGTTACAGTATTTAATCATCGTAGTAATTTAGGCCCAAGAATATATAACAAATTTATATTTAAATAGCCTAATCTTGTCAATTCTAATAGTTCTAGTATTAAATTTAAAAAGTTATGCATGGATTTTATAAAAATTGAAAAATTGTAAATTTAAATTTATATACTATAATTGCTTAGTAGACATAAGACAAATTGTATTGTATAATTATTAATTTCAATTCAGAAATCCGCCCCTGAGCACGACTTCTACTCTTTCAGGGGCGAGCTAAAGTTTTTCTGTATATATTATATTTTATGTTACAATTATTAGCAAAATAATAAATAAATAAAAAAAATTATGGTTTTCTTAAATTAATAATGAATATATTATTACTAGAAGAAATACGGTAAACTAATAATAATAATAATAATAATAATAATAATAATAATAATAAATAATAATCGCTTACTTCTTTAAGGGGTAAGGTCTCCAAAAATTTTGTGGAATTATTTTTTTTCTCTTCTTTTTTTGTCTCAGCTACTATAAAAGCTAAAAAAAAAACCCTTTCATGCTTAATATACATACAGACACTTTATAAAACACTATTCAGAATATTAAAGTAAAAATTGAATTTACAGTACATAAGGTACTCTATAGAATAGGTACAGAATTATTACAACATGAGTTACTAGTACGAAGGACGAAACTGGTAATTGGAATTAGGTACAATAGTCTATAGTGCGATAATATGCACAAAAAACTGAAGCCTTTATCGAAATAAATGGCCACCATTTTAAAAAATGTGTTTAAATATCCATATTATGATTATTTTTCAATTTAACTTCATTCTCTATAGTGTACGCTAATGTGCTGTAGACAGTATAATATACACTGCATAATGAATACGTCCGAATGGATAGCTCAGTTCGTGAGTAAAAACACTTATTGTTAGTACAGTACTGTATTTTGATTAAACAAAAACCTAATGAAAATGATCAAAATCAAAATTGCGATATTTCCAATTTTACGTAAATGAATGAACTACTTTTGTTCCCTCGTATACCTAGTAAAGTGATTTGTTTGTATTTTACGCCAGTATCATCGAACTCCAGTCGTGGAAGGGGGTAGAAAACGGTATTTCCGGTTCTCAACCGTTAATCCAAAGGTATAGCCAGGTTAATATTAGAAATGTTAGTCTCCCGGACCATGTCAGAGACTGTCGGACAATATCAAAATTCAAATTTAAATTAAAAAATCACATTCTAGTTCACATGGAATTGCTTTTTGAACATCTGTCAGGTTGCGCAACTTCGGCTTAACTCATGACATATAGTAAATGTTGTAACTATGCTGTTGTAAAATTGACAATTAATATGTAATGTATTTATTATTATTATTATTATTATTATTATTATTATTATTATTATTATCAGTTATAAGTTATCACTATCATCATTGCTATCTCTGTTTTTCTTTCTTTTTTTCTTGTATTAGATCGATGAGAGCTCTATAGTGTTCTTTTGACCATGTTGACCCTCTACAGGGCTTTAATTTAATTTGTATTATTTTCACCAGTGTCTGTATTTCTTTTTTGTATTTATATGTGCTATCTGGTGGGATGGAAGAGAAGGCCTTATGGCCTTAATCCTGTCAGATTAAATAAATAAATAAATAAATAAATAAATAAATAAATAAATAAATAAATAAATAAATAAATAAAATAAATAAAAATAAAATTATGTCCCTGTATAACATGTTATCAATGACGTCATAACTCGCACAAAAGTCGTAAATACGTATATTGTTTCCATAAAAATATTGCTTTTTAAATATAAGATTTTTTGTCAAAACCTCTTCATTCAAATTTCATTGTAATTACGTCATTAAATTCATTAAATCAAGATGTCCTGCAACCTTACTGCAGTGCGCTCCGTTCCTGGCAGAGCTTTCAGCACGACCCGTTGCCGTCAACCTGGCAGCAACGAGACAGAAACTCTTGGCCACGTGTTGGGCTTTTGTCGGAAAGGAGAGTTATTGCGTAACAACAGACATCGTAGAGTCCGTGGAGCTATCGCCTGTCTTCTTCGGAACAAGGATTGGGAAGTTCATGAAGAGGTCCACTGCATTTCTGAAGACGACTCTCACAGAAGAGCGGATGTAATAGCAATAAACAGGCAACAACAAAAGGCTAATACCATAGAACCAACTGTACGCATGGATAGAGATCTAAACCAAGCTCATCAGGTTGATCAGGAAAAGAGGGCCATATATGAACCTTGTATTCCCTACCTTAGCGCCAAGTATAACATCCCTCTCTTCAATTGGTCAGTGACAGGTTTATTTTTTGGTGCTCGGAGTTCTTTACCAAAATTTACATATCATTTTTTAAAACGATTATCAATATCATCTTTTGAAATTCAAAAAATCATCTCGCAAATTCTCAAAGATTCCCTGCAGATTATACAATTTCATTTATACCACTCAGAAGGCCTTAATTAAGGATATGCTAATTTTACATAAAATCTTTATTTATTAGTGTAATTTTATAGTCATCTTCTAAGATTTTATTTTATAATTGACTATTTCGTTTATATGACGTCATTCTATTTTCGACCAATGAAGTGTAATGAAATTATGAATTCCAACCAATCACAGTCAGACTTTGCGATAATTTCTGCAGCTAGATTTATCGCTGTCAATTTATCGCATGGTCGTTCTTTTGTTTAGTCGTTGTCGCCAACTGTTTCCCCGTAAATTGATGATCATGAATACATTAAGATGCAACTACACGGTTAAACTTTTCTTTCAACTTTAAAGCAATGAATGCAAGATTGATATTTAATATTAATTAATATATTTACGCAGTGAAGACCACGTTCAAAACGGCGCACCATGTAGACACAAAATCTTTATGCAACTTAATTGAACGTACCTTTAAACTTGATTCTATTCTTCCCAGATTGCACGCATACGCGATTGGAATATTGAACTATGTAGATGCAGCTTTAGTTCCGTTACACACTACAGCGAGAATGCGTTTGTCGAGCTATAAAAAAATGCTTTCGTGTAGCACTCATTGTAAGTAACGGTCAAAACAAGGCACAGCTGACACAGCCTAATGTAACCTATAACATTGTAGCCTATACCATTTGTATTGAAATTAAACAATTAATAGACGTTCAAATTTATGTAACATCATCGCATATCAAAGTCAAAGACCTTGCATAGTAATAATGTCTTTGATCAAACTGCCTTTCGTATGGCGTAATAAAATTCGTGTTTTAATTAGGCCTATCTATACAGAGATGACTTCACTGTGTAGCAACATGTCTCGCTGTGAATACATAAGCATTGGTATAAAGCTGTCCCCACTGTTACTGTTAAATTAAATTATGATTTCAGCAGATAATGAAAATGTATTTGTTATAATAATAAGAGAAAAGTGCAGTACATGTAATTAACAATGTTAAACCTGTATTTCGCTTTTCGCAATTGGCATTACTGAATAATAATATCGAATTTCTTTATTGCAGTAATCGATATTCATCTACGAGTATTTCAACTTCACAATGTCTGAATAGGTTAAGTGTTCGTTAATATACAATTATTAACATTTTGTGATCAAATTTTAGGGATATATTATTTAAATTTTTATTTTATTCACGAAATAGTCCTAATAAATATCACTCGAGGTCTGAGATTTCTCAGATAAATCCACTCGCTTCGCTCGTGGATTTATCGGCAGATCTCAGACCTCTCGTGACATTACTACAGATAATCAATGGTGCTTAATTATTACTTTATTTTTATAACAATATTCATATTTAATTAATTGTATTTGTTTGCTATTCATTTCCGGATCCTCGTGGTCATCCTTAATTAAGGCCGGATGAGTTTTTTTTTCTCTCTCTCTCTCTATTCAAAATCATATATATTTATAAAGTGAATGCTAAACCACATTTGTCGTCATAGCAATGATTATTGAAAAAAAAATTGAAAAGTGTAGGCTTATATACAGAAAGCTGAACTGAGTTTGTTGTATCTATAACAAAGTATTCATTGAAATACAAACATTGAAATGAGTCCCATCCCACGACACTTACTTCTTAACGCCGGGTTATTTATTTAACTTGGGAGTTGTGTGATCGCTCAGATGAATAACACAAAAGCCTGTTCAGAGGGACTGATGGAATTAAACCGGGTCCTCCCGGGTGTGAAGCGGAGATCAATGGCAAAATTGCATTCTGCACTGTAGCTATGTGGAGCGTATAAAAACAAACTGCGAAACAAAGCAATTCTTCCTTAAGTGGTCAAATCCAATAGTGACGTCAGTTTGCATAACTCCAGCCGCGATGGATGAATGCCGCGATCACCAACAGCTTTTAACTCGTATTCTGCTGCATTTTATACCCACAAACAAACATTCTCATGGAGAAGATAAAAATTAATTGTTTTTCTTCCACCATACTAATAATATCAAAACAAATGCTTATACAGGGACATCATTTTATTTTTAAAAACATTTTTAATATTAACTTGCCTATACCTCTAGATCAACGCCGTTTGCTACCACCTTACACGACTGGAGTTCGATGATACTAGCGTAATATACAAACAAATCACTTCATCCATTTACGTAAACTATGAAATATTGCGCTTTTGAGTTTGATCATTTTCATTAGGTTTTTGTTTAATCAAAATACAGTACCGTATTAACAATAAGTGTTTTTACTCACGAACTGAGCTGTCCATGTGGACGCATTCATTATGCAGTACATATAATACTGTCTACAGCACATTAGCGTACAATATAGAGAATGAAGTTAAATTGAAAAATAACAATATGGATATTTAAACACATTTCTTTTTTTAAATGGTGGCCGTTCATTTCGATACAGGCTTCAGTTTTAATGTGCATATTATCGCACTATAGATTATTGTACGTAATTCCAATTACCAGGTTCGTAGTCCTTATCAGTAACTTATGTTGAAATAATTCTGTACCTACTCTATAAAAGAGTATCTTACGTACTGTAAATTCAATCTTCACTTCTGCCCGATCCGAAAAGATAAAATTACTTAGACATGCTATCTACTGTCCGTCCAAGTGGTTACGTCGCAGCGTCGTAGAAAGGGAGGAAATCACGTGACAGTTAATTACTTAACGAGGTCCTTTTATTTAAGTTATTTTAAACAGTTGTATAATATTACGTAGACGTCCAGTTCCTAACAGTAATTAATGTTCTCAGAAAAGAGCTAAGACAGCCCAGCCACTAGCTGGTGAATAAAAGCTGGTGGGGGAAATCAGGATACGACGTAGGCAAATGGACGACAGTACCTGTGCGAAAATGATTCAATATTGGAAGCTCTTTCGTCACTGGAAAACGCGAACATATTTTTGGAACGTACTGTTTACTATGTCCGTAAGGCTACTATGACTGTATATGAGGTCTTGGATCTGTGTGGAGGACTGTTGAACTTCATTAGTAGAAGGGGTGGGAGTGAAGTACATTCAAAAACTGAGGTACAATAAAAATTTAAGTAAAAATAAAATGATGTCCCTGTACAAATTTTAAAAACTGGAGCGCAATTACGAAAGCTTCCCAGAAAATAAGTTTCTCTGGGGTCGTTTACAGAAATAAAACACATTTTCATGGAAATATTTATTGCAACAGATACAGCAACTGTTGAGCTATTTTCCAACATATTTCCCAACCGAATCGAGACATTTCTCATACTCTAGAACAGCGGTGACCAAACTGGGTATCGTGATTACATCGAGTAATCGAAGACATTCGTACTAGCAGGGGGAGTTTCCTTTACATTGCTCTCTGTCTCGCTCACGTACTGAAGATAAGCGGTGTCGGTACCATGTCGCTCTACAAACCCTCTGTCTCTATGAGCAGGAACAGAAGGTTTCGTACAGAATGGGAAGAGGAATTTATTCGCTGTTCTGTCGGAGAAAATGTAATATGTTGCATTTTTCAAGGTTAAATTAGTAGTAGTACAGAATATACAAGCGACATTACAGGGCATTACGCTGAATACACAGGCATATAACAGGTATTATTATTATTATTATTATTATTATTATTATTATTATTATTAATAATAATTTACTTTTCTTCATGATTATGTCTCGTGACCAAAACATTGTACGAAATGGAAATATAAAAATTAGACATTTATTCTTTGGAGAGGTGGAAAAATTAAAAAATTCTTGGAGCAACAGTAACAAAATATATAAATGACAATCGGGAGGAAATTAAACGCAGAGTAAATATTGGAAATGTCTGTTATACGGTTCAGAAGCTTTTGCCATCCAGTCTGCTCTCAAGGAACCTGAAAATTAGAATTTATAAAACAGTTATATTACCGGTTGTTCTGTATGGTTGTGAAACTTGGACTCTCACTTTGAGGGAGGAGCAGAGGTTAAGATTGTTTGAGAATAAGGTGCTTAGGAAAATATTTGGAGCTAAGAGGGATGAAGTTACAGGAGAATGGAGAAAGTTACACAACACAGAACTGCACGCATTTTATTCTTCACCTGACATAATTAGGAACATTAAATCCAGACGTTTGAGATAGGCAGGACATGTAGCACTTATGGAGTGTTAGTTGGGAGGTCGGAGGGAAAAAAAGCTTTGAGAAGACCGAGAGGTAGATGGGAGGATAATATTAAAATGGATTTGAGAGATGTGGGATATGATGTTGGGGACTGGATTAATTTTGCTTAGGATAGCGACCGATCGCGGGCTTATTTGAGGGCGGCAATGAACCTCAGGATTCTCTAAAAGCCGTAAGTAAGTAAGTAAGTAAGTAAGTAAGTAAGTAAGTAAGTAAGTAAGTAATTCTTGTCTCTATTAGTTTACTTGCGATGGCAAAGATTTAATGTTTTATTTTTCCATATTCTTTAATTGCCATATCTCTCTTCTTTAGTCGTCTTGCTTGTTTCCTCCTCTTGTGAATTTCCATGTTCTTCCTGACCTTCTGTTTTTAATGGCATTAAACAAAGTTCATCCTAACCACGACGTAAATACCAGATCACTTATCTGTGACACGCTAAATATACCTCTTCATAGAACATCTTGTTATTCCTCATCTTTTACAATATCCACCTCGCGTCAATGGAATTCCTTGTCACAAAGTATTAGGGGCTGCGAGACAACAAACACCTTTAAGAACAGCTTAAAAGATAACCTTATTAGCATTTCACTCCAATCATACTGATTTAAAATATTACAGACTACACTGTTGCTTTTTTTCTTTAGACATCATCCTGATTGTGCTGCATTTTCAAAATTGTCTCATAATAATCTCTTTCTATTATCTAATATCATTTGAAATATATTAACATTCTATGTATTTTAGTTTAATTCTGCTACACAGTTTATTTCAGTGTTTAATTAATAGTTCATAGTATTTTGTTGTTTAATTCGTAAATAACTCTTGTATATATGTAACTCTCATCTAAATCAAATTGTTGAATTCTTTGTAAGTTCATGCATATGTATATACACTTTTTGCTGGTTGTGTGGAAGAGAAGGCCTTACGGCCTTAACTCTGCCAGCTAAAATAAATTATTATTATTATTATTATTATTATTATTATTATTATTATTATTATTATCCTTGTCTCTTTTTTCACGTGGGACAGTAGTATAGTTTATCGCCACAAAGGTTTTTTCCGTCCATCATGAATCTCGCAGCATTTGTCCGGAATCACTCCATAGTCCTATTTGTGATAGAATATTATTTGACAGAGCTATGGCTGGGACAAACAACCAGCAGGGAACAGGGGGACTTGGTTTGCAGGCGAATTTTGTGACAACGCAAATGGTAGGCTTGGTAACGAAGATTTATAGGTATTCGAGATTTGAGTATAGTTACTATTTAATATTATTTTTATTGTTATGAAACTGCGACAATTGTAGAGGTTATGTAAGGTCAAATGAGAACTATGGTGGAATGATTATGAAAAGCGATGTTGGAGGGATGCACATGTGCCCAACCAATCAATTAAATGCACATTCCAAATTGCCTATGCGTTATAGTTATAATATGGATCAGAAGGGTGTGGTGGGGAGGAGTATCGGCGAAATTTTTGTCTTCGCCATATTATGGCTAACGGCTGTGGGACGAGCAGGATACCGCGGCGCTAATCACTATGTGGCTCGCAACCCGCATGTTGCGGGCGTGTAATAATTTTGCTCTTCATCTTTATTATGATCGTAAACTTTATAGTCTTCTTCTCCTTCCATCCTTCTAACAAAACAATGATTTTTTTTATCTCAATTGCATGATACAGAAGATCGGATTAAGCATCTTCTCCAGTGTTTTTATATATTTTTATGGGTTATTTTACGACGCTGTATCAACATCTAGGTTATTTAGCGTCTGAATGAAATGAAGGTGATAATGCCGGTGAAATGAGTCCGGGGTCCAGCACCGAAAGTTACCCAGCATTTGCTCGTATTGGGTTGAGGGAAAACCCCGGAAAAAACCTCAACCAGGTAACTTGCCCCGACCGGGATTCGAACCCGGGCCACCTGGTTTCGCGGCCAGACGCGCTGACCGTTACTCCACAGATGTGGACTCTCCAGTGTTCCCCTAAGTATTTATAGATGCGTCCTTCCCACATGAATGTTTCTTTTTATGGATTATACAGAGTGTCCACAGAAACCCTCCGTGATTACAAACGGGTATAATTTTAACGGTGTATATTACGTACTTTACACAATATCTACTTCAATTTACGAAGAGTTACTCTCAATTTCTGAAAACCTAAGTCCAACTTCATGGTTTAGGTTACATGAGAGTAGAAATCTGCACTCACTTTCACTCTTATATCGAATTATGCACACTTCATACCCCTATTATTTATTCGCTCGTTTTCATACTCTCTCTCTCTATCATAATATTAATACTCGATCACAACGCGATAACACGCTAGAAATTCCACTTCATACATCATCTCTGTATTCCTCATCTTTCACTGTTGCTACCTCTCGTCACTGGAACTCTCTGCCGCCTGTAGTCAAGGGCTGCCGAACATTGAAATCATTCAAATCCAAGTTAGAAAATTATCTTATGACGAGTTGCCAAACTAACTTACTATTATGACAAGTGTTGTATTGCATGTTTCCACGTATTCATTTTTTTTATGTTCTAGTGATATTTAACTTATTTTATATTTCTGTTTTCATATTTTCCGATAATGGTATACCTATCCAGACGGCTGGAATAAAATACTGAGGAAGGCTAAGACCCTCAATGAGTTGTGAGCCAATGATGATGATGATGATGATGATGATGATAAGTTGAGCTATATATAATCATAATTTTCCTTACTGTATGTACCTAAAAATATTGTATTCATTGTATGCTTTGTACTTCACTATTTTATTACTATAATTTTATTATTATTATTATTATTATTATTATTATTATTATTATTACTATTATTATTATTATTATTATTATTATTATCATTATCAATAATTGTCATATTTTTTATACTTTGTATGTCTAATTTATTTTGACCAGCTGTTCACATTTTATTATGCTTTTTCCTTTCTTCCTGTATGTTATATATTATGTCTGATTTCTACTTACTTGTTGTTTATATTTTATTATTATCTTATTCAGTTTTTTGTGTAAAATTGTAATGTACTTTGTAAATTTGTAGTGTTTTTTGTAATGCAGTTTTACTCCTGGTTGAGTGTTAGAGAAGGCCGTATGGCCTTAACTCTGGCAGGTTAAATAAATCATTATTATTATCATTATTATTATTATTACTATTATTATTATTATTATTATTATTATTATAAATGGTTAATTTATATTCTACAAATAGGAACTTAATTCGGAAAAACCAGAACTCAACTGCGAGAAATATAAATTCATTTTTGGAAATGATACCAAACTTAGAAAAGAATGAAGTCAATTTAGTATTTGAAAGATTTATAATTTTTTCAGCTACTGTATATAGGAACATTAGGAAAGTCCAGGATAACAGAGAGAGTTTGGAATTGAACGGGTTACATCAGCTGATTGTCTATGCGGATGACATGAATATGTTAGGAGAAAATCCACAAACGATTAGAGAAAACACGGGAATTTTCCTTGAAGCAAATAAAGAAATAGGTTTGGAAGTAAATCCAGAAAAGACAAATTATATGATTATGTCTCGTGACCAGAATATTGTACGAAATAGAAATAAAAAATTTGGTAATTTATCCTTTGAAGAGGTGGATAAACTCAAATACCTCGGAGCAACAGTAACAAATATAAATGATTCTCAGGAGGAAATTAAAAACAGAATAAATATGGGAAATGCGTATTATTATTCGGTTGAGAAGATTTTTCATCTAGTCTGCTGTCAAAAGATCTGAAAGTTAGAATTTATAAAACAGTTATATTACTGGTTATTCTGTATAGTTGTGAAACTTGGACTCTCACTTTGAGAGAGGAACAGAGATTAAAAGTGTCTGAGGATAAGGTTCTTAAGAAAATATTTGGGGCTAAGAGGGATGAAGTTACAGGAGAATGAAGAAAGTTACACAACGCAGAGCTGCACCCATTGTATTCTTCACCTGACATAATTAGGAACATTAAATCCAGATGTTTGAGATGGGCAGGGCATGTAGTACGTAAGGGAGAATCCAGAAATGCATATAGAGTGTTAGTTGAGAGGCAGGATGGAAAAAGACCTTTGGGGAGGACGAGACGTAGATGGGAAGATAATATTAAAATGGATTTGAGGGAGGTGGGATATGATGATAGAGACTGGATTAATCTTGCACAGGGTAAGGATCGATGGCGGGCTTATGTGAGGGCGGCAATGAACCTTCGGGTTCCTTAAAAGTCATTTGTAAGTATGGCTACTAAACTTACGAGCACAATATACAGTGAATACTAGAACTGTGAAGCCAATGAAAATGAGTAAAGTAATAGCTTTGTTACATTAATGAATTGTTAGTTTGAAGTCAACATTATACAATGTGTATCTGAATACCACAGAGAAACCGTGAGTTGTTAGTGTGAAGTCAATAACGGGAAAATAAACCTAAATGCAAATAATACATAGATAACCAACAGGGATGTAGAAACACTCCATACTAATAAATTTTGTTAGAAAATGAAATTTAGAACGAGTTTCACAGTTACAGAGCTTCATGTAGAAAGAAAAATACACATTAATTAAGAATTGGAATTTTTCTTATCAATTGAGAATATATCAATTTCTTTATCGAACAAAAGCTGGAGTGTATATGCATCCCGCTTGGTTATGAGAGAGTTAATAATTCTTCTACAAAAGTTATTCAGTGTTAAGGCCCTTATAGGGGTAAGTACAACTTACAGCAGCAGAATTTTTGGAAATATTCGACATTTTTTCGTCCATTACTGTATCTTGTACAATAATGAAAATTGCTATGTGTATAACACTGTCCTTTTGCTATAGTCTATGAATATATATATATATATATATATATATATATATATATATATATATATATATAAAGCAAGTAAAGCGATAGGGTTAGAAGTAAATACCGAAAAGACTAAGTATATGATTATGTCTCGTGACCAGAATATTGTGCGAAATGGTAATATAAAAATTAGAGATTTATCTTTCGAAGAAGTGGAAAAATTAAAATATCTTGGAGCAACAGTAACAAATATAAATGACACTCGGGAGGAAATTAAACACAGAATAAATATGGGAAATGCGTGTTATTATTCGGTTGAGAAGCTTTTGTCATCTAGTCTTCTGTCACAAAATCTGAAAGTTATAATTTATAAAACAGTTATATTACCGGTTGTTCTGTATGGTTGTGAAACTTGGACTCTCATTTTGAGAGAGGAACAGAGATTAAGGGTGTTTGAGAATAAGGTTCTTAGGAAAATATTTGGGGCTAAGAGGGATGAAGTTACAGGAGAATGGAGAAAGTTACACAACGCAGAACTGCACGCAGTGTATTGTTCACCTGACATAATTAGGAACATAAAATCCAGACGTTTGAGATGGGCAGGACATGTAGCATGTATGGGCGAATCCAGAAATGCATATAGAATGTTAGTTGGGAGGCCGGAGGGAAAAAGACCTTTGGGGAGGCCGAGACGTAGGTGGGAAGATAATATTAAAATGGATTTGAGAGGTGGGATATAATGGTAGAGACTGGATTAATCTTGCTCAGGATAGGGAGCAGTGGCGGGGTTATGTGAGGACGACAATGAACCTTCGGGTTCCTTACAAGCCAGTAAGTAAGTAGTATATATATATATATATATATATATATATATATATATATATATATATATATATTTTTATGATTTAAAAAAATTATTCTTTTTTTCTTTTCAAAATTCAGAATGGTGGCAGTTCACTGTGCAGTGATGAAGCGTTTCCCTCATAACACATAAATTTGTTAACTTTTTCATGTTCTTTCTCTTTTATTTTATTCCTGAAACTCAAATTTACAATATCATGTTCTTTAAATTACATTCCTTAATAAATAATATATATTTTTTTGTTTTGTGTTAGAAGAAAATACTGACATTTGATCATTTTTAAAAATGAATTAATTTTTTTATCAGACAATCTATCAAAGGTAAAGAAATGATTTTGCATCATATTGTAGATATGACATGCATAAATACACAGAAAAAAATTGTATCACACAATGTTGGATAGCTTTTGAGTTACGAGGGAAACACTTCATCATTGCACAGTGGTCTGCCATTTGAATTTTGAAAAAAAATATATATTTTTTTTAATAGCAAAAATATTTTCTTTTTCATATGGCAGAAGGACAGTGTTTTATATATACTAATTTTCAATATTATACAAGATACAGTAATGGAGAAAAAAAAATGTTGAATATTTCCAAAATTTTACTGCTGTAAGCTGTACCTAACCCCTTAACACACTACAGCGAGAGCTATGAACTATGTAATGTGTGGACACAGCTTAGCTTAGCCTAACGTCTTCACAATACAGCGAGAAATATGTTGCTACACAGTGGAGCCATCTCTGTATAGATAATTAAAACACGAATTTTATTACGCCATATGGAAGGCAGTTTGATCAAAGACCTTGTATACAGCCTAATGCTAATACAAGGTCTTTGATATGCGCTGATAGAAATAAAGTTATTTAAATTTGAACATCTGACTTTCTATTGATTATTAAATTTCATTCACGTAATAATTTTGTAGGCTACAGTTAGGTTAGGTTATCTGTTGGAGCGGAAAATACAAGTGGTGACGTAGCTATGTTTTCAAAAAAATTGCTAGCCGACCAATGTCAACTATGTTTTACTTCGAGCGTTACTCCGTGCTAAAGGAAAGCATTTTCCATAGCTCGACAAACGCATTACATATTTCTTGCTGTAGTGTGTTACGGGCCTTAGTATAATGGTGCAATCGTTGTGGATTAGCGACATAAAAAGCACCAAAAGATATCAACATTAATTCACTTGAAAGTACAAACCAAGCATATCGGGCATACAAGACAAAACCACAGTAGGAGATCGAACTTAGAACTTCAAGAAAACGAAGCCAGCAGCGCACAGCCTCACAGCCAGCTTCTTCCTTCACAAAATTATCTTCCTTTAAACTATGTGTTCCGAACTAACTCAGTCTCTTAACATGGACAGGAGGTGCGTAATCTATTACGCATATTTCTAGTAATTCACACTACATCTCGAGAGACGTTTAAAACATGTTTCATGTAATATGTGGTATCTCCATAAGCGTGATCCCTCCAGGACACTAACACGGAATCATCTGTCTTAAAATCTCAGTTTGAAAGCTCTAATTGTACTAATACGCTTTGTACACAGGGTGTCTTGGGGATTGTTGCAATCACGAATATGTGCCGGCCATGATACCAGGACTCCGCTACACGACTTCCATGCTTAAGCTACATCAGCGGCTATTCTAGTTATTGCTCTTCCCTTTAGACGTGAATACATCTTTTGAATCAAACCGAAACACGGTGTACAAGGACGGAAACGGCGATTTGACGTTTGTACGGTGACTCATTCCTAAACTCTAACTCTATGGCTAAAAACATGATTGAAGAAATATGATATTTTTCTATCGGGTATACGACTACGATGCGAGCCTTACTTTGAGTTGGCGTCACGCATGCGCTAGGCACAGGTCGGCCCAAGGTTGACGTCCATTTTGAGCGCAAGCATAGATTCCAAGACAATATCTCACGACTCCCATGCTGAAGCGCGCTGGCTTTGTAGTCAAACGAAAGATATCGTCTACATCTGTCCATTTAAGCCATACGTACTGAGATAAAATCCACAACCGTGTCCCCGAAACAGCCACTGTCCGAGGACTCTTTGCGATATTATAAAATTAAAACAATCGAAATATTTTGCGATACTATAAAAAATAAAATTGTGGAGACTCTTTGCGATATTGAAAAATTAAAACAATCGAAATGTTTTGCGATACTATAAAAAATAAAATTGTGGAGACTCTTTGCGATATTAGAAAATTAAAAAAATCGAAATGCTTTGCGATACTATAAAAAATAAAATTGTGGAGACTCTTTGCGATATTAGAAAATTAAAACAATCGAAATATTTTGCGATACTATAAAAAATAAAATTGTGGAGACTCTTTGCGATATTAGAAAATTAAAACAATCGAAATGTTTTGCGATACTATAAAAAATAAAATTGTGGAGACTCTTTGCGATATTAAAAAATTAGAACCATGGAAATGTTTTGCGATACTATAAAAAATAAAATTGTGGAGACTCTTTGCGATATTAAAAAATTAGAACCATGGAAATGTTTTGCGATACTATAAAAAATAAAATTGTGGAGACTCTTTGCGATATTAAAAAATTAGAACCATGGAAATGTTTTGCGATACTATAAAAAATAAAATTGTGGAGATTCTTTGCGATATTAAAAAAAGAGAACCATGGAAATGTTTTGCGATACTATAAAAAATAAAATTGTGGAGACTCTTTGCGATATTAAAAAATTAGAACCATGGAAATGTTTTGCGATACTATAAAAAATAAAATTGTGGAGACTCTTTGCGATATTAAAAAATTAGAACCATGGAAATGTTTTGCGATACTATAAAAAATAAAATTGTGGAGACTCTTTGCGATATTAAAAAATTAGAACCATGGAAATGTTTTGCGATACTATAAAAAATAAAATTGTGGAGACTCTTTGCGATATTAAAAAAATTAGAACCATGGAAATGTTTTGCGATACTACAAAACATAAAATTATGGAGATCCTTTGCGATATTAAAAAATTAAAACAATGAAAATATTTTGCAATACTATAAAAAGTAAAACTATGGAGACGCTTTGCGATATTATAAAAATTAAAACCATGGAAATGTTTGTGCAACAATAAAAAAAATACAACCAGGGAAACGCTTTAGAATATTATGAAACATGAAACCATGGACATATTTTGCCATACCTTTAAAAATTAAACCAAGGGTACACTTTGGGGTATTGTACAAATAAAAACCATAGAAATATTATGCTATACTACAAAAATCACTTCTGATTGAGGTCCTGGCTGATATGTACATAATCAGGCAATACATCTCGCTTGACGATATGTGTCAGAGGAAGAACATTAGGCCCTATTGTTTGTATGCATCTGAAATCTTATTAGTGTAGTATGTAGCTAATCAGTGATGTATGCAATGGAGGGGAAAAGGAACTGGCCATTCTACCCCATAATCTCCTGGCCTAGTTCTCTCATAAGTGTGCTTTGTTGGTATCACTTTTGAGGTTCAGACCTGTCTTCGGGCATTTGACTAACAACTACAAAAATAAAAAACCATGGAGAGGTTTTCTGATGCAGGACGACGCTTAGGAGGCGGGGAGTATAAACAAGGATATGAAGAATATGTTACAGAGAAGGAGAAGAAGAATGAACAGAAGGAGAAAAGAGGTTATAAACAAAGAAATGAAGGTGAAAAGAAAGTTGGTGGCAGAGAAGAATAAGAAAAAAATGAGTGTATAGGCAGAGCTATGAAAATGGAAATTAAATTGGTTTTAGAGGAGAATGTGAAGAATAAATGGAGGGTAAAACATATGAAGTAGAAGAAGAAGATGGTGATGAAAAGTATTGTGTAAATAATGCCATAAAGAAAGAGAAACGAAGTTACTGTAGTAATGGAAAAGTAGAAGATGGAGAAGACGAAGAAAGAAAGGTATGTATGTATGTATTTATTCACACTGCAATGGGTATATACCCGGTGGCAGTGGTAACTAATTGCACTCAATAATGACAATAATAAACTTATTAATTAAAAATACAATTAATAATAATACTAATAATTAATACTAATACTAATAACAACAACAACAACAACAACAACAACAACAACAACAACAACAACAGGGAATATACTAAATTAAATGAAACGATCACTTAAAATAACATTTAAAATATTCTAATTTGTATCTTAAAACTAAGATCGAACTAAAACCCACGAGTATATGTTCATATCTGCACAAGTACCTTTCAACATTACACTCATTTCGCTGTCAACTCACTCACTGCACTGGAACTACGAAACATTTCACTGATTCTATCCTGATTTCACTAACACTTCAAAAACATTTCACTGTTCAAATACTTTGCACTGTCACTATAAACTATAAAGCTTCACTGACAGGAACACGTTTCACTTACACAGCACACTTCACTGACACGACATACTTCTTCACTGATACAACACACTTCACTGACACAACATAATTCTTCACTGATACAACACTTCAATAACAACATATCATTTACACCCTTTAAATACTGTGTATAATTACCGTCTATTAGTAAGGTCCTTAAGCCTATTTTTAAATGCATTTTTGGTTGTTGGTAAAGCCTTTAGTAAGTCTGCAGGTAAAGCATTCCAGTCCCCGATAGTACGATTGAGAAAAGAAAACTTTCCAGTGTCCGTCCTCTGCCTTCTTTCCCTCAATTTATATGAGTGGTATAATCAAGGTAATGAAGGAGGAGAAAATGAATAAAAAAAATTAGGATTAAAGGAGAATGCGGTGAAAGAGCAAACAGAGAGGATATTAGAATTAATGACTAAGAAGAAAGGATAACTAAGCGAAGAAGGAAAAGAAGGAACTAATGCCACATTACGACAAGAAATATCAGTAAAAGATGGAAGAGAAAAGAAGAGAACCATCAGAATACAGAATGAATAGTAATGGAGGAGAAAATAAAGGGAAAATGAAAGCAGGTGGAGTTGAATGGGAATGGGGAAAAAATGAAGGAAGAACAGGTTGAATGAAAAGGTAGATAACCATGAGGAAAAAGAGGGGGGGGGGGAGGTAGAATAATTACAGCAATTGAAATGAATTTTTTCATTTACATATTTACCTTTCGCACTTTGTGGCACCATACTATTTCGACTCTTTTTCTTCGAACTCATAAGTTCGTAACTAGGGGATGGATGTTGATGAAAACTCATCATCTTATTTTTCACATTAGAACGATGCCTAATAATATAGAAATCCTTTCTATGTTAATATCAACGTAAAAAGTAATTTTTTATATTACATTTTTTCATTTTTTGACTTTTTTGAGCTAATAGGTATTTTTTTTCCCCCGCATATTTTGGTCATTTGTAATACTTTGAAGAACTTTTAGATCATTTGGAATGCATTTTACTTTCTTCTTTACCGATAGGTCTGTTAAATAATTTTCTAATCAAATAGGTCAATAGTAACTACCTACTGAATAAGAGAATAACAGTGAAGTTTGAGTTTTATAGTTTGGAACAGACTCTAAAGTCCATCCTTCATTCCGCTAAAGGCTTCCCTTCACAAAACGGAAGTAATATAAAATGCTTGACAACAGCTTAGTTTAAGTGAGGACTTTGACCGCTACTGTTCTTTTGTCAGTACGAGGGTGACTTTAGAATTTATGTTTGGAAGGGGGGTAACTTTCACCATGTCCTGGGCAGGACGTTGTGCTCTCAACATGGTTCGGAAGTGATGTCTACTGTAGTAGACAGTATTTTTAACACAAAAATTGGAAGAATGCACGCTGCGCCCACAATTTATTTTGTCATTCACACTCCCTCATCTGGAAGATCTTTTAACAAAAGTGAAGCGCGGAAGGAAGAGGAGACGGAGAATGAAGGCACTGACAAGGACCACCCTCATTAAAATTTATAATTTTCCCTTAAAACCTTAATTTTGTTGCATGTCCTTTTCCTTTATCTTAGCCAAATTCCAGGAAGTTGCCTCCTCTCTCCGAGATTTGCAGGGCAGTCATTGAAACAAGTTGACTAATTTTTAAGAAGTTGTGGTGAGAGTACGGTGAATAATATTTAAATGTAATTTTCTTTCAATTTTTTATGTCATTTTTCCATTACTTTAAGGGCATTTTAATGATCATTTTAAGTGGATTTTAGGTCATCAACATCCGCCCCCTATTCATAACTATGTATGTATGTATGTATGTATGTCCCAATAGCCATATGGGAGTAGGAACTATGTGACCCAGCTTTGAAATCTCCCAAATTACGAACATGTGTTATGGACAATACTCACAAAAAAGTAGGTGGGTTGAAGGGACCTTCATTAAAAGCAAAAGGTCGCCGTTGAATCTGGAATCATATATAGTGTGCTACGAACGACTTCTAAGCGGAAGAGAAGAAGTTTTGGGAGGGGGGGATGTAACTTTTGTTCTCTCTGAATGATCTATTTAATTCAAGACTGGCCCAAGCGGTTTTTTGCCCACTAACAAAAAAATGTTAACACATAGGTGTAGTGGCTAGTGGATGGGGGATTGTGAGTGCGACTGTGGCTACCAGATGTCAGCACCCACTGTGTGTACTTCGCAATGAAGACTGTCCAGTGACCGCGGAACAGAAAATTTCATCCGCGTTAAAAAAGCTACGCAATTTATGTCTGTGTTTACGTTTCTCTGAACGAGAACGGTTCTAAAATCTGTGTCAGCTATTTGTATCTACACAGCCATGGACAGAATACTCTAATAGCTTTGTATCCGAGTGTCTAGGGTTCAATTCGCAGAGAGGAATACATTTTCTTCTTTTGGGATCTCTTAAAATTTCTTCAGTTCAATTCGTAATTTCGAAGTTGTTCCAAGGCAGGATATCCCAACTCGTTTCTTAGTGGTTTTTCTAATTTATTGAAAACATTAAAGCTCACTTGACTAAAAGTTCTAAATTGCTATCTTTTCATTATGATTGTCACTAACTCGTTATCATGCGTTCGATTCCTGAGAATGTTTAACGGCACTAATAATTGTCGTTAATTTTCTAAACAAGTCTGCCGACATTTTGAAATACAGTATGGCTCTTCCTTGTTTCAATCAATCTTCTTAATGTATCCAGCTGTTTGCCGACAACATCAAGTCCACCATAGTCCACTGCAGTCCATTCAGTTGTTTTTCACGAGAAATGAGGGGTATTCTAATCGGTGTTCATTCTCTTGTTTCAAATGGTAGCATCCAGCCAACCTGGGTTCGAGACTTAGTGTAAATATGGAGACATGTTCTCTTCAACGAGTTGATCTGTTGACCACACGTTGTGGGAATTCCACTAATTACCAATGTCTAAGATTCGCTCATTATTCTCATGAATCTCGATAATGAGACAGTGGTTAATTATTATTATTATAGTTATTATTATTATTATTATTACTACTACTACTACTATTATTATTATTACTACTACTATTATTTGGGGCTAAAAGGGATGAAGTTACGGGAGAATGGAGGAAGTTACACAACACAGAAATGCACGCATTGTATTCTTCACCTGATATAATTAGTAACATTAAATCCAGATGTTTGAGATGGGCAGGGCATATAGCACGTATGCGCGAATCCAGAAATGCATATAGAGTGTTAGTTGGGAGGCTGGAGGAAAAAATACGTTTAGGGAGGCCGAGACGTAGATGGGAGGATAATATTAAAATGGATTTGAGGGAGGTGGGATATGATGATAGACACTGGATTAATCTTGCACAGGATAGGGACCGATGGCGAGCTTATGTGAGGGCGGAAATGAACCTGCGGGTTCCTTAAAAGCCATTTGTAAGTAAGTTGTATTATTACTATTGTTATGAACATGTCGAGCAGAAGAATGCCACAAATTATTACGTTTATGCAATTCGTAATCAGTGCAAAATTTTGTGGTCCTCCAGATAAAATAATGTGAATAGGGTTAATGATAAATCGAAACCATAATATACTGCCCAAAATCATATATAAATAAATAAGTCATAAATATGAAAATAAATTAATAAGTGCAGAACTGAGTGACTCAGATTGAACAAAATTATTTAATAAGCGAACAAGCGAGTGCATGAACAAACAAGTGAATAAGCGAGAAAGTAAATGAAGAAATAAGTGAATAAGCGAGTAGGTGAATGAAGAAATAAGTGAATAAGCGAGTAGCTGAATGAACAAATAAGTGAACAAGCGAGTAGGTGAATGAAGAAATAAGTGAATAAACGAGTAGGTGAATGAAGAAATAAGTGAATAAGCGAGTAGGTGAATGAAGAAATAAGTGAATAAGCGAGTAGCTGAATGAACAAATAAGTGAACAAGCGAGTAGGTGAATGAACAAATAAGTGAATAAACGAGTAGGTGAATGAAGAAATAAGTGAACAAGCGAGTAGGTGAATGAAGAAATAAGTGAAGAAGCGAGTAGGTGAATGAAGAAATAAGTGAAGAAGCGAGTAGGTGAATGAAGAAATAAGTGAATAAGCGAGTAGGTGAATGAACAAATAAGTGAACAAGCGAGAAAGTGAATGAAGAAATAAGTGAACGAGCGAGAAAGTGAATGAAGAAATAAGTGAACAAGCGAGTAGGTGAATGAACAAATAAGTGAATAAACGAGTAGGTGAATGAAGAAATAAGTGAACAAGCGAGTAGGTGAATGAAGAAATAAGTGAAGAAGCGAGTAGGTGAATGAAGAAATAAGTGAAGAAGCGAGTAGGTGAATGAAGAAATAAGTGAATAAGCGAGTAGGTGAATGAAGAAATAAGTGAGTAAGCGAGTAGGTGAATGAAGAAATAAGTGAACAAGCGAGAAAGTGAATGAAGAAATAAGTGAACGAGCGAGAAAGTGAATGAAGAAATAAGTGAACAAGCGAGTAGGTGAATGAAGAAATAAGTGAATAAGCGAGTAGGTGAATGAAGAAATAAGCGAATAAGCGAGTAGGTGAATGAAGAAACAAGTGAATAAGCGAGTAGGTGAATGAAGAAATAACTGAATAAGCGAGAAAGTGAATGAAGAAATAAGTGAATAAGCGAGAAAGTGAATGAAGAAATAAGTGAACGAGCGAGTAGGTGAATGAAGAAATAAGTGAACAAGCGAGTAGGTGAGTGAAGAAACAAGTGAATAAGCGAGTAGGTGAATGAAGAAATAAGTGAATAAGCGAGAAAGTGAATGAAGAAATAAGTGAATAAACGAGTAGGTGAATGAAGAAACAAGTGAATAAGCGAGAAAGTGAATGAAGAAATAAGAGAACAAGCGAGTAGGTGAATGAAGAAATAATGAACAAGCGAGTAGGGAAATGAAGAAATAAGTGAATAAGCGAGTAGGTGAATGAAGAAATAAGTGAATAAGCGAGAAAGTGAATGAAGAAATAAGTGAACAAGCGAGTAGGTGAATGAAGAAATAAGTGAACAAGCGAGAAAGTGAATGAAGAAATAAGTGAATAAGAGAGAAAGTGAATGAAGAAATAAGTGAACAAACGAGTATGTGAATGAACAAATAAGTGAACAAGTGAGTAGGTGAATGAAGAAATAAGTGAATAAGCGAGAAAGTGAATGAAGAAATAAGTGAACAAGCGAGTAGGTGAATGAAGAAATAAGTGAACAAGCGAGTAGGTGAATGAAGAAATAAGTGAATAAGCGAGTAGGTGAATGAAGAAATAATGAACAAGCGAGTAGGTGAATGAAGAAATAAGTGAATAAGCGAGTTGGTGAATGAAGAAACAAGTGAATAAGCGAGTAGGTGAATGAAGAAATAAGTGAATGAAGAAATAAGTGAACAAGCGAGTAGGTGAATGAAGAAATAAGTGAACAAGCGAGTAGGTGAATGAAGAAATAAGTGAATAAGCGAGTAGGTGAATGAAGAAATAATGAACAAGCGAGTAGGTGAATGAAGAAATAAGTGAATAAGCGAGTAGGTGAATGAAGAAACAAGTGAATAAGCGAGTAGATGAATGAAGAAATAAGTGAATAAGCGAGAAAGTAAATGAAGAAATAAGTGAACAAGCGAGTAGGTGAATGAACAAATAAGTGAACAAGCGATAAAGTGAATGAAGAAATAAGTGAATAAGAGAGAAAGTGAATGAAGAAATAAGTGAACAAACGAGTAGGTGAATGAACAAAAAAGTGAACAAGTGAGTAGGTGAATGAAGAAATAAGTGAATAAGCGAGAATGTGAATGAAGAAATAAGTGAACAAGCGAGTAGGTGAATGAACAAATAAGTGAACAAGCGATAAAGTGAATGAAGAAATAAGTGAATAAGCGAGAAAGTAAATGAAGAAATAAGTGAACAAGCGAATAGGTGAATGAACAAATAAGTGAACAAGCGAGAAAGTGAATGAAGAAATAAGTGAATAAGCGAGAAAGTGTATGAAGAAATAAGTGAACAAGCGAGTAGGTGAATGAACAAATAAGCAAACGAGCGAGAAAGTGAATGAACAAATAAGCGAATAAGCGAGAAAGTGAATGAAGGAATAAGTGAACAAACGAGTAAGGGAATGAATAAAGAAAATGAAAAACAAGTAATTGGATGAACAATTAAGTGAATAAGTAAATGAACAAATAAGTGAACAAGCTATTAAATTAATGAATAAAAGAATGAAAAGCAAGTGGATGAATAAATAAGTAAATGAGCGAGTAAGTGAATTAACAATTAATTGAACGAGTAAGTGAATAAACAAATAAGTGAATAAGAGAATAAGTAAGTAAACAAATAAGTGAACAAGCAAGTAAGAGAATGAATAAAAGGGTGAACAAGCGAGTAAATTAATGAATAATTAATTGAACAAGGAAATAAATTAATGAATAAAGAGTGAACAAGTGATTAAGTGAATGAACAAATAATTGAACAAGGGAATAAATTAATGAATAAAGAGTGAAAAAATAAGTGAATGAACAAATAAGTGAAGAAGGGAATAAATTAATGAATAAAGGGTGAAGAAATGAGCAAGTGAATGATCAAATAATTGAACAAGGGAATAAATTAATGTATAAAGAGTGAAAAAATAAGTGAATGAACAAATAAGTGAACAAGGGAATAAATTAATGAATAAAGAGTGAACAAATGAGTAAGTGAATGAACAAATAAGTGAACAAGGGAATAAATTAATCAATAAAGAGTGAACAAAAGTGTAAGTGAATGAACAAATAATGAAGAAGGGAATAAATTAATGAATAAAGAATGAACAAATGAGTAAGTAAATGAGCAAATAACTGAACAAGCAAATAAATTAATGAATAAAGAGTGAACAAGTAAGTGAATGAACAAATAAGTGAACAAGGGAATAAATTAATGAATAGAAAGTGAACAAAAGTGTAAGTGAATGAACAAATAAATGAACAAGGGAATAAATTAATGAATAGAGAGTGAACAAAAGTGTAAGTGAATGAACAAATAATGAAAAAAGGAATAAATTAATGAATAAAGAGTGAACAAGTGTGTAAGTGAATGGACAAATAAGTGAACAAGCAAATAAATTAATGAATAAAGAGTGAACAAATGAGTAAGTGAATGAACAAATAAGTGAACGAGGGAATAAATTAATGAATAGAGAGTGAACAAATGTGTAAGTGAATGAACAAATAATGAAAAAGGGAATAAATTAATGAATACAGAGTGAACAAATGAGTAAGTAAATGAACAAATAACTTAACAACCAAATAAATTAATGAATAAAGAGTGAACAAGTAAGTAAGTCAATGAACAAATAAGTGAACAAGGGAATAAATTAATGAATAGAGAGTGAACAAATGTGTAAGTGAATGAACAAATAATGAACAAGGGAATAAGTAAATGAATGAAGAGTGAACAATTGAGTAAGTGAGTGAACAAATAAGTGAACAAGGGAATAAATTACTAAATAAGTGGGTAAGTGAATGAGAAAATTATTGAACAAGGTAATAAATAATGAATAAAGAGTGAACGAGTAAATGAATGGACAAAAATTGAACAAAGGAATAAATTAATGAATAAATAGTGAACAAGTGAGTAAGTGAATGAACAAATAATTGAAAAAGGTAATAAGTAATGAATAAAGAGTGAACAGGTGAGTAAGTGAATGAATAAATAAGTGAACAAGGAAATAAATTAATGAATAAAGAGTGAACAATTGAGTAAGTGAATGAACAAATAAGTGAACAAAGGAATAAATTAATAAGTAAAGAGTGAACAAGTGAGTAAGTGAATGAACAAATAATTCAACAAGATAATAAGTAATGAATAAAGAGTGAACAAGTGAGTAAATGAATGAACATTAATTGAACAAGAGAATAAATTAATATATAGTGAACAAGTGAGTAAGTGAATGAACATTAATTGAACAAGGTAATAGGTAATGAATAAATAGTGAAAAGTGAGTAAATGAATGAATAAATAATTGAACAAGGGAATAAATTAATAAATAAAGAGTGAACAAGTAAGTGAATGAATAAATAATTGAACAAGGGAATAAATTAAAAAAATAAAGAGTGAAAACGTGAGTAAGTAAAGTAACAAATAATTGAACAAGATAAGTTATGAATAAAGAGTGATTAAATGAGTAAATGAATGAACAAATAATAATTGAATAAGAGAATAAATAAATGAATAAAAAGTGAGTAAGTGAATGAACAAGTAAGTGACCAAGAAAGTAAACTGGGGCATAAAGAGTGAACAAGAAGAATTTGAATTAATTTGAATGAACAAATAAGTTAAAAAGAATGAACAAGCGAGTAACTCAGTAACCAAAATTTCACCCATCTCCTCCTTCAAGTGTGCATTATAATGGTTCCGTCATGTGGTTAATTAATTTTATTCCATTATATTTATCAACTTCCCTATGGTACGATACATTGCACCCTAAGTAACTGAACTGTAACGCTTGCTCTATATTACTAGAATACGAAAATATAAATATTCTTGAAATCTGAAAGACTTTTATTTCACTGCCGCTATTATTTACCTTTAATTCTAGCCAGAACATGAACCTGGGACCCCAGTCTTTATTGACCAGAGTTACATACTTGTATCATATGTTTTCCAGACCGGTAGTACCAGCTCAGTTGTAAATTAAAACGCCCCTACTGGAGAGGTGACATTTTTTCGCCGTGTGTACACAGTAGTAATTTTTATAGCATGGAACTAGTTTTTCGCTGGATGACGCGCAACTAGGAACTAGTGGGGGTCACTCGCTATCAGCTCTGTGCAAGACACGTGGAGATTTCAGTACTGTATCACTGACTCAAATATCACACCGGTTGGCGGTCAGTGGCCCAGTCTGTTACTACATGTTGTCACTGGAGACGACGGTACGTCAGCAAATTTTTAAATTGAGGCCGGACCTCATCGAGAATAGGCTTTGCATTTTAAAATGTGTAAATACTCGTATTACAGACGAAATACGCAGTAACAAATAATGGCTTTCTTCTCCTTTTTTTTTTATAAGTTAATCAGTTTATTGCCAGAGAAATATAATACAAATAAATGGTAAATATACAAAAATTTTAGCACTCCCTTGGAAAATAGTCATCTCGTGTTCAGGGGAGGATCGGATATATAATAAATTTACGTGAATAAATTTATTACAATAAAATTACACGTACAAATTAATATTTACTTATAACAAATTGCTTACTTCCTTACTTACTTACAAATGGCTTTTAAGGAACCCGGAGGTTCATTGCCGCCCTCACATAAGCCCGCCATCGGTCCCCATCCTGAGCAAGATTAATCCAGTCTCTATCATCATATCCCACCTCCCTCAAATCCATTTTAATATTATCTTCCCACCTACGTCTCGGCCTCCCCAAAGGTCTTTTTCCCTCCGGCCTCCCAACTAACACTCTATATGCATTTCTGGATTCGCCCATACGTGCTACATGTCCTGCCCATCTCAAACGTCTGGATTTAATGTTCCTAATTATGTCAGGTGAAGAATACAATGCGTGCAGTTCTGCGTTGTGTAACTTTCTCCATTCTTCTGTAACTTCATCCCTCTAAGCCCCAAATATTTTCCTAAGAACCTTATTCTCAAACACCCTTAATCTCTGTTCCTCTCTGAAAGTGAGAGTCCAAGTTTCACAACCATACAGAACAACCGGTAATATAATTGTTTTATAAATTCTAACTTTCAGATTTTTTGACAGCAGACTGGATGACAAAAGTTTCTCAACCGAATAATAACAGGCATTTCCCATATTTACTCTGTGTTTAATTTCCTCCCGAGTGTCATTTATATTTGTTACTGTTGCTCCAAGATATTTGGATTTTTCCACCTTTTCGAAAGATAAATCTCCAATTTTTATAGTTCCATTTCGTACAATATTCTGGTCACGAGACATAATAAAGTTACATGAATAAATTTAACAACAGTACTCTCACTAGATGTTTTGATTTATCTAGAGAAAATCAAAACTCGAGTGGGATTTAATTAACTATTACACGATTAGGAGAAAGTATATAAAGATTAGAAGTAACAAAGTACAGTACTCCAATACAATAAAATATTACTTGACTTACGAAAATACAACTGTCTTCAAATGTATTATTGTATCATCTCAACACTACGCTAGATGGCAGTAGTGTGTTATGATTAGCTGTTTTCTTGTTATCAATTGTGCCAACTATAGAATCTTCATTGAACTCTGTGGACGGTTACTAGTCAAGAAGGCTTTGTTGATTCAGTTTCATTTTTATTAAAATCATTTGCATTCCACTTCAATCATCCGGATCCCAGTAATCAACGTCACTTGACAGATGATTTTCAATAAATCTTAGTATTAAACAATCTCTGATACTTGATTATCCGTAATATCATATAATAGAAGCTATAATAAACATAACCTAAATAATATAAACAAGTGTTAGAAAAGTTTTAATTAGGGATGGTGAAATAAATAAACGTTTTAATTAACGATAATGAAATAAAAAGTAAACATGAATAATTTTAAAAGAATTATTGAAAGTGCAATTTTCAAATTTGAATATTTTGTGGTTGGTGGTTCAGTTGATGTTAGATTGGACGTGTCGTAAAAGAAATGGACTCGTTGGTGTACATGGTGTATCCCTCAACTTATTCAGGATTTCCGAATGATGCTCTTTAATTATTTGTAAATAGGGTTTCAGAGATGATGCATAGCTATGACCATTGATCTTGATTAATTCTTGTTCTTGAATGCCAATGCGAGTCATATTTGAAAGTGCTGTGCATCGACTGGAGTGGTTTGTAATTTTCTGTTTTTTGACGTCCAGACCAGTGCAGTTTGAAATGTTGGCAAACAAAGAAACAAATGCTAGGGTAGTGATAAAAATAAACAAATGCTAGGGACGCGATAAAATTAAACAAATGCTAGGGAAGCGATAAAATTGTGCGATAAGCAGCCATGATTGATTGAAAGACGTCCTTTCGTACCGTTTAATTGGTCAAAAGTAGTATGACGTAGTAAAAGTGTAATAGTTACAATAAAATTACACCCACAAATTAATATTTACTTATAACAAATTGCTGACATACATTTTTAAATTTGAAACTAATGGAGTTAAATAGATGAGTGTATAAACTTTAACTATTAGTTGGATTTTATTCATAATCGGTGTTTAGATGTCAAGAGGGAATGTAAATGATACAAATTTATTTTTATTTATTTATTTATTTATTTAATAATAACATATACATAAAAACGTTACATTAAAATACCCCGAAAGAGCAAAGCTCGTGTTCGGGGACAGTTCCGTTACATAGATACACATACTTTGTAGACAAAATACTTAAGAAAAAAGCTCACATAAAGATTGTAATAAAATTAGTAAATAATAATACTAATAATAACTGAGTGAAAAAAGAGACGATGTTTAGATTGATGGATTAATATTAAATTATTATTAGTAGTATAATTAGTGCAGGTCATGTTGACATAGTAACCAAGATAAAATAGAAAAATACACTTAGGATAGAAATAAACTTGTTTTACAATACATGGTACATAATATATGTACAGGGAAGTCTGTCATATAAATTTTTTAATTCTGGATCTGAAAATTTCATTGCTTAAAGTAGTCAATTCTGGATGAAATTTTATTATCGAATTATATAGCCGTGGACCATAATTTGTACTGTGTAGTAAAGCAGCAGATGTGAAATATTTAGGTTCAACTAATTTAAGAATTTCATTTCGTCTCGTATTATGAGCATGTGGCTGAGCTACAAATTTCGTTCTATTTTTATGTTCAGAATGGATCAAATTTGTTGGATAATCCAGTCGCCTTTTCAAACAAATTTTGATTATACGTTTTTGCAACATAATTAGAGGAAAAAGAGCAGTTTTTGTAATGCCTCCCCATCCAATTATACCATATTGGATAACAGATTCAACTAGAGCCAAATAAACCAAACGTAATACGTGAGTAGGCAAGTAATGGCGAAGGTTTACAAATTTGTAAATTGTTTTACGTATTCTGTTACATAAAAAGGTGATTTGTCTATCCCATTTCAAGTGCTGATCAACAATAATTCCCAGGTGAAACCTATAATTAATTTTTACTTTAAAAATAACACAAAACTCTACTTCCTTGAAATTAGAAACAATAAAGTGTTCATTTTAAAGATTTATCCTTAATCTAACTGTACACGATCAAATTTTTGTAAAATTTAGCTTTTCAAAACACTTTACACGACTTGATAAAACTTTAAAAGATTTATTGACAAACCATTCACTATAGCCTACTTTAACAGTGTATTACGATATTAGTTTGGGAAGAGATTTTTACAAAATTGAGAAAAAGTTTGAAAAACGAGCACAGCGAGTTTCTTAGTTTCCGAAATTTTGTAATGCAAGTTACAAACGTGTATTGTGCAACATTTTTAGCACGATCATATTTTTAAAATTAAAAATGTATTTTACATTGAAAATTTAGAGCAATAATATTCCAAAACCTTCGCAAAACTACACTGTAATGGTAACTAAGTAACAATGAGTGCACTGTAATGGGTCTATTTCAGTATAGTTTTAAGTTATGAAGAATGGTTTCCCTAGCAACAAGTTTCTGTATGAGAATTCTAACTTTCAAGACAATTTTCCTTTTTCATTTTATTTTACTGTTTCTTCATATATTAGCTCATGCGATAAGTATAACATTGTAAACTAATTTCATAATAATGGTCCATGGGCGTGAATTTGAACTGCCACTGGGGGAGACCCTGGTGTACCAGCATCATGCGGAAGTACTGCGTGAAGTCTGCAGCCAGGTAGTGCCACTCGAAACTTCTGTCCAGCAGCCAGATCTTGGGGTCCTCTCGTTTTAGATCGGATTCGCACTCGCTCTTGTGAAGGTACACCAGACACACCTTTCCGATGCCTTGGCAAGCGTCCAGTTCGAAGATCTTGCACTTGACGCCGAAGTTGGGGCGCTGCCTGGGGTCGTCCTGCTCGCTGTAGATCTTGATGTCCAGCAGCGTGGGGCATTCCGCATCGCCCATGCTCTTGACGCCGGCCAGCCGTTGTAACTCAGACATAGAGTTGATCTTCATGTTGCCGATGGGGAGCACCTCGCCTTGTGGATATTCTCGACCATGGCTTCATTAAAGATCGGACATCCTCTCTCCTTTCTTCGTGGAAGTTTTGTTCTTGCGAACTTTCTACCCGTGCTCAAGCAGGTACGCTACACATTAAATGAGAAAGATCTCTTCTAACGAAATAGAGTTAGGAAATGATCCCAGGATGGAGGCAGCATTCCCTCGCTGAACCGCTATTCCAATGCGTTGACGAAGGAAATTGATACATCTAGGATCGCCGGTACGGGACAGTAGGCGTGTACCAATTTGGGTGAGTAGATCTTTAGCGTCTCTACACCACGGACCAAAGGTCTCAACTGCAAAAGCGACGAAGATGTAATTTGATGTTAAATGTTCATATTTGCGTCGTTTAGCATGATAAGCGGATTCAGCAGCAGATCCGGCACAATTGACAGAAGATTTTAAATGGGAAAGGGCTAATGTATCTACACATGTAAAATCCCAGATGAGTGATTTACCTTTGGACCAAGGAATTAATGTCAAGCCGTCAGGTCGTTTACCATCCGACCGGCTAATACCAGATGGTTCAAGAAGAGTTGGAATGTCACAGGAGGTTAAGACCTAACAACAAAAGCTATAAATATAACAAAAAACACAATCGTGCAAAAAAGTTCTTGATTGTCTTGAAAGTAAATAGGAATATTTTCTAGTCAAATACTTGACAATTCTCTGAAGAAATTATGAATGGAATTCGAAAATAATATGGTGCCAAGAACTAGGAACAAAGAAAGAAATTAAGAAAGGAAGAAAGAGAAAGAAAGAGAGAAAGAAAGAAAGAAGAAAGTAAAATAAAAATAGAAAGAAACAATTAAAGGAAGGAAGTTAGAAAGAAAAGAAAGAAAGAAAAAAAATAGAGCATCTTGATAGAAATTTTTTGAGAGTTACATGAATTAAACTCATGTCTGTAAACCGTGGAATACCACAATAAAATTAAGAAAAATGATTGTATGAGGAAACTGCAGTGCAAATATCGCAAGTAAGTAACTATATATATTTTTTTTGAATGGAGAAAATTCTAACCTATAACTGAAGTGAATAGTTTTTTATTTTAGTTGGTTATTTAACGACGCTGTATCAACTACTAGGTTATTTAGCGTCGATGAGATTGGTGATAGCGAGGTGATATTTGGCGAGATGAGGCCGAGGATTCGCCATAGATTACCTTGCATTCACATTACGGTTGGGGAAAACCTCTGAAAAAACCCAACCAGGTAATCAGCCCAAGCGGGGATCGAACCCGCGCCCGAACGCAACTTAAGACCGGCAGGCAAGTGCCTTAACCGACTGAGCCTCGCCGGTGGCTAGTGAATAGTAATCCTAAGTATTTTGTTTTATAATAACTCTTCTCGGGTTCTCAGTCACGTGAGTTGGAGATTTGCTTCCAAGCTTTCGACGGCTAGCTCTGCCATCTTCTTCAGGGAATGAAGTGATGGGGACCATGTCTAGCCGGTATATATGCAATAGTAGGGCTTCCCGCTGCGGGCCAATCAGGAGCTAGTTCCTAGTCCCGACAGTCAGGCGCATTCTGGTTGGTGGAAGCGGTAGCCAATCAGGAGCTACAATATGCTTTAAACAATATGCGATCGTAATAGTTTTCGTTAGAGAGTACCGTACAGTTAAGTGAAATAAAAAGTTTGTTTGATGTAGCCCAGTTATTCTCTAAAATAATATCGCAATATTTGATAGGTAGGCCCGAATGGGTTACAATGAACTTGAAGCACATGTTTTAAAATCCTGTCAACTCTTTATCAATATGAAACAATCTTTGACAATTCTTTTTGAACATTCATCAGTCATTGACAATCTGTGACAAATTTTCTTTTGAACTAAAGAAATAGAAGAAAGAATTGATTGTGTACAAATATTTCCTGTTCTTTAACTTTTTGTTAAATTTTCACTGCTTGTATACTTTTGACTTGCTAGAGTGTAAGGGAAGGCCTTGTGGCCTTAACTCTTCCACTTTAAATAAATAAATAAATAAATAAATAAATAAATAAATAAATGAATGAATGAATGAATGAATAAATGAATAAATAAATAAATAAATAAATAAATAAATAAATAAATAAATAAATAAATAAATAAGTAAATAAATAAATAAATAAATAAGTAAATAAATAAATAACTAAATATATAAGTAAATAAATAAATAAGTAAATAAATAAATAAATAAATAAATAAGTAAATAAATAAGTAAATAAATAAATAAGTAAATAAATAAATAAATAAATAAATAAATAAATAAATAAATAGATAAGTAACTAAGTAAGAAAATAAGTACGTAAGTAAGTACGTAACTAAGTAAGGAAGTAAGTAAGTACGTAAGTAAGTAAGTAAGTAAGTAATTAAGTGAATAAATAAATAAATAAATAAATAAATAAATAAGTAAGCAAGTAACTAAGTAAATAAATAAATAAGAAAGTAAATAAATAAGTAAATAAATAAGTAAGTAAATAAGTAAGTAAGTAAATAAGTAAGTAAGTAAATAAGTAAGTAAGTAAATAAGTAAGTAAATAAGTGAGTAAGTAAGTAAATAAGTAAGTAAGTAAATACGTAAGTAAATAAGAAGTAAGTAAGTAAATAAGTAAGTAAGTAAATAAATAAGTAAATAAGTAAGTAAATAAATAAGTAAGTAAATAAATAAGTAAGTAAATAAATAAGTAAGTAAATAAGTAAGTAAGAAAATAAGTAAATAAATAAATAATAATAATTATTATTATTACTATTATTATTTGATATACCCTCGTCTGATAAATAAAGATTAATAGACAGCACTTCTTAAAATACGCTTTTCAGAGGAACTGATTTTATTTAGGCTAGGTATGATATTTTAAACTTTGAACAATGATTGTATTGAGGAAAATAATTTTGTACGTGCATTCATTTGATATTTAACAAAGAAAAAGTTAAATATGTAAATTAACTCAGAGTTTCCTACCTTCATGTAAAAATAAAAACGTGTAATTTTTGTGGAAGCGGAGAGGTTTCATCAGCTGACTTTTCGTCTGCAATTAATTCGGATCCAGAACATTCATCAGAAATTATTCGTCATGTGTCTGATTCGTCATATATTACATTTTCGTCAAAATACCGCAAGTAAAAAATACACTTTTGTCACATGATACTCGTTCGTATACGCGAGAATGAGTATAGGAAGGAGATGAAATGTACAAAATATGAAGCCTCTACCTTAAAAATTGTGGAAAATGTCACAGGATGTTCCTTGAAAATAAAGTTTCTTTCTTCAGCGAATAACGGAGAGTGTAGGATGGCAATTCAGCGATAAGGAAACGAACTCTGAAATTATAACGACGTGATAAATTGAAATATTCGAAAATATCTAACATCAATAATACACATTGTAGTTGTGGGTACGATATGGTGGAGAAAAAAATAATATCAGGTCCACAACAGCTTTCTCTATTTAAAACTTCATAAAGTCTCCTGACATTAATATTTGGCATCTTTGGTAAGGAAGAAAGTGTGTGAGATGTTAATTGGACGGAGTTTCGCAATAATATACCAACCAACAATTTCAAAAAAATGAGATATTTGCACAAATCTGTTGAATTTTGCTGCAATTTATAAGCAAAAATTCGTTTGTTGCATAAAATTCATTTATTTATTTTGCTTTGAAATTATTAATTCAACTGCTGGTCTCTTATTAAAAATCGGTTAGCCTTTTTTGATATTATTTGAGCTATTTTTTTTTGTAATAGTATGAATGTTATAATACTTCTTGCATAAACTGTTTTATAAAAAAAACAGATTTAGTTCAATGGCTAATATCTCGTAACAGGTTTTTGGCGCTTAGATCACTATTGCTAATCACCGTCCAATTATGAAAAGATTTTGGAGCAATATCAAAAAAGAAAAAAATTGTAGGACGACCGAAATATTGTATGAAAATCTAAGCTGAATCGTATGTCAACCGAAACAAATGACACTATTTGCTTGAAATAAAAATAAAATACGGTAGAAGAGAAAAGTTAGGTAATGGACTGAGCGATGTTTGGGAATTATAATATTTCACGAGTGAGAATATTTATATAAACAACCCCGATATCACAAATAAAATGTTTCTATTCTGCCTGGGCGGAGGCCTAAAATCTTGCTAAATATTGGCTCACGGATTCTGAATTATACATTCGCAGATGTTTATCTATATTCATTGCAGGCGTAGTAGGCTATTGCGTTGCGATTGGATACTCTTCTCCACGTTTATCAGTCAGTTGTTCAGCCAAATTAATTAGTTTGATGTAGGTAACTCATGAATACAAAATGGCCTCATTAGCTTGGCATAATGGGCACGATTTTCTTTATCCATTAAGTATGAAACTATTCCCATTATTTATACATAATTTGGCTCTTAAATTTTCTGTTACTTCAGTCCGTTATAGGGACAAACTTCGGACAGAAACTGCAGCATGTCTTATGACATGCATATGAACATAAGGGTAGAAAAGAGAAAACTGACAAAAAATGTCATTATCGTCGTTATCATAATCATAGCAGCGCCAAACTTCAACAACATGAAGAAAAGGAGAGAATGAACTGAAAAATAACACTTATAATCTATGAAGAACATATGTGAGAATTGGCAACAACGTCGATAAAATATCTCCAGCATACTTACTTACTTACAAATGGCTTTTAAGGAACCCGAAGGTTCATTGCCGCCCTCACATAAGCCCGCCATCGGTCCCTATCCTGTGCAAGAGTAATCCAGTCTCTATCATCATATCCCACCTCCCTCAAATCCATTTTCATATTATCCTCCCATCTACGTCTCGGCCTCCCTAAAGGTCTTTTTCCCTCCGGTCTCCCAACTAACACTCTATATGCATTTCTGGATTCGCCCATACGTGCTACATGCCCTGCCCATCTCAAACGTCTGGATTTAATGTTCCTAATTATGTCAGGTGAAGAATACAATGCGTGCAGTTCTGCGTTGTGTAACTTTCTCCATTCTCCTGTAACTTCATCCCTCTTAGCCCCAAATATTTTCCTAAGAACCTTATTCTCAAACACCCTTAATCTCTGTTCCTCTCTCAGAGTGAGAGTCCAAGTTTCACAACCATACAGAACAACCGGTAATATAACTGTTTTATAAATTCTAACTTTCAGATTTTTGGACAGCAGACTGGATGATAAGAACTTCTCAACCGAATAATAATACGCATTTCCCATATTTATTCTGCGTTTAATTTCCTCCTGAGAATCATTTATATTTGTTACTGTTGCTCCAAGATATTTGAATTTTTCTACCTCTTCGAAGGATAAATCTCCAATTTTTATATTTCCATTTCGTACAATATTCTGGTCACGAGACATAATCATATACTTTGTCTTTTCGGGATTTACTTCCAAACCGATCGCTTTACTTGCTTCAAGTAAAATTTCCGTGTTTTCTCTAATCGTTTGTGGATTTTTTCCTAACATATTCACGTCATCCGCATAGACAAGAAGCTGATGTAACCCGTTCAATTCCAAACCCTGCCTGTTATCCTGAACTTTCCTAATAGCATATTCTAAAGCGAAGTTAAAAAGTAAAGGTGATAGTGCATCTCCCTGCTTTAGCCCGCAGTGAACTGGAAAAACATCAGATAGAAACTAACCTATACGGACTCTGCTGTATGTTCCACTGAGACATAAGCTGATAAAATATCCAACATCAATTATATACTACGTATTAACAACAGTAACGACATAAATAACCCACCGATAAAAAGGTGTGAGAACCTGAGAATCAATGCCACTAATCAGTCTAGAATATAAGGTAAAAAACAAAGGAACAACGTGAAAAATATATCAAGAAGAGTTGAGAAACTCAGAATCAACACCAAAAATGTATCAAGAATAGTAGGTAAAAAACAAAGAACGAACAACTATAATGCATGAAAAACAGAACGTGGAAAACTAAGAACCAACATCAATAATATTTCAAGAAGAGATGAGAAATTGAGCACCAGTACGAATAATGTATATCAAGATCACAGGGTGAAGAAATGAACACAATTATGATAATGTTATGAACAGAAAATGAGAAATTGAGAAACAACAACAATAACGTAACAAAACCAAAGGTGAAAAACTGAGAACAAACACCAATAATCTATTAGGAACAGAAGGTGAAAAACTAAGAATTATTACCAATAAAATATATTAAGAACAGAAGATAGGAAACTAAGAACCAACACAACAATGATTCAAGAAGAAAAGATGACAAACAGATAATAATGTACCATGGATAGAACACGAGGAATTAAGAAATAACAAATTTCAAAAGAGCCATCAATTACAGAAGAAGAAAAACCGAAAACCAATACAAATAATACGTGGAGAGCAGATGTATAGAAACTGAGAATCAATATAAATTATCTGTAGAGAACAGAAGTATAAAAACTGAGAATCAATAGAAATAATAAGTGGAGAACGGAAAAAGAAATTGAGAACCAATTGATATGCGGATATGTGGATAAGATATGTGGAGAACAGGAGTACGTACAGTACATAAACTCAGAACCAATACAAATAATACTTGAAGATTAGAAGTATATAAACTGAGAATTAGTAGAATACAAACAATATATAGAGAACAGACGTATAAAACTGAGAATCAGAAGAATACAAATAATATGTGGAGAACAGAAGTATAAAACTGAGAATCAGTAGAATACAAATAATATATAGAGAACAGACGTATAAAACTGAGAATCAGTAGAATACAAATAACATATAGAGAACAGAAGTATAAAACTGAGAATCAGTAGAATACAAATAATATATAGAGAACAGAAGTATAAAACTGAGAATCAGTAGAATACAAATAATATATAGAGAACAGAAGTATAAAACTGAGAATTAGTAGAATACAAACAATATATAGAAAACAGAAGTATAAAACTGAGAATTAGTAGAATACAAATAACATATAGAGAACAGACGTATAAAACTGAGAATCAATAGAATACAAATAATATATAGAGAACAAAAGCATAAAACTGGGAATCAGTAGAATACAAATAATATATAGAGAACAAAAGTATAAAACTGAGAATCAGTAGAATACAAATAATATATAGAGAACAGACGTATAAAACTGAGAATCAGTAGAATACAAATAATATATAGAGAACAGAAGTATAAAACTGAGAATCAGTAGAATACAAAGAAATATAAAACTGAGAATCAGTAGAATACAAATAATATTTAGAGAACAGAAGTATAAATCTGAGAATCAGTAGAATACAAATAATATATAGAGAACAGAAGTATAAAACTGAGAATCAGTAGAATACAAATAATATATAGAGAACAGAAGTATAAAACTGAGAATCAGTAGAATACAAATAATATATAGAGAACAGACGTATAAATCTGAGAATCAGTAGAATACAAATAATATATAGAGAACAGAAGTATAAAACTGAGAATCAGTAGAATACAAATAATATATAGAGAACAGAAGTATAAAACTGAGAATCAGTAGAATACAAATAATATATAGAGAACAGACGTATAAAACTGAGAATCAATAGAATACAAATAATATATAGAGAACAGAAGTATAAATCTGAGAATCAGTAGAATACAAATAATATATAGAGAACAGAAGTATAAAACTGAGAATCAGTAGAATACAAATAATATATAGAGAACAGAAGTATAAAACTGAGAATTAGTAGAATACAAATAATATATAGAGAAAAGACGTATAAAACTGAGAATCAGTAGAATACAAATAATATATAGAGAACAAAAGTATAAAACTGAGAATCAGTAGAATACAAATAATATATAGAGAACAAAAGTATAAAACTGAGAATCAGTAGAATACAAATAATATATAGAGAACAGAAGTATAAAACTGAGAATCAGTAGAATACAAATAATATATAGAGAACAGAAGTATAAAACTGAGAATCAGTAGAATACAAATAATATATAGAGAACAGAAGTATAAAACTGAGAATCAGTAGAATACAAATAATATATAGAGAACAGAAGTATAAAACTGAGAATCAGTAGAATACAAATAATATATAGAGAACAGAAGTATAAAACTGAGAAACAGTAGAATACAAATAATATATAGAGAACAGAAGTATAAAACTGAGAATCAGAAGAATACAAATAACATATAGAGAACAGAAGTATAAAACTGAGAAACAGTAGAATACAAATAATATGTGGAGAACAGAAGTGTAAAACTGAGAATTAATAGAATACAAATAATATATAGAGAACAGAAGTATAAAACTGAGAATTAATAGCATACAAATAATATATAGAGAACAGAAGTATAGAGACATCTGAGATAAAGTGATGTTATTTTTGAATAATAATAACAATAATATTAATAATAATAATAATAATAATAGTAATAATAATAATAATAATAATAGTAATAATAAAACTACCAACTTTTGAGATGTGAAGCTTGTCTGATATGATTTAGACTTCACTGTATTTTGTACTCTGTATAGGCCTACAGGAAGCAAGATATTAATATAATAACAATAAGAATCAAAAACGAATATCAAAATCATGATATTTTGATTCTGTAATCTTCAACTGTGTCAGCCTTAATTAATTTTTGGGGATTTATTCGGTTCACTGCAAGTTCTCAAAGCCGTTTACATTCCGAACTTGCATCCAAGCCTTTGGCGGGTGTCGAACCCTCGACTCCATGCATGCATGAAGCAAGCGTTCCCTGCATACGCCAAGCAGAGACCGGGTTGAACTCAGAGTCGTTAACAATCTTTATGGAACGTTATAATGTAGGAAATGTCATAAAACGCACTTTATGGCTTTAAGAAACAGAGCACAATATTATAGACATGTTCACGACGATTTATGTAGGAATTTCTTACATTTTTAAGGAAACATATATACAATACATGTGACTGTGCCGATACCTGTATTTATTCTCACGAAGATAAATATATTATATTCTAGGACGGAAGAATTTTATTTGTCGTGACTTGATATATGAAGGAAGAGACTTCGAGGGTTTTTTTTTTTTTTTTTTTGCATTATTGGGAGTATGTGTGAAAAACACGACGTTTGGAAGGTTACACCTAACTTCTCACACAGCGATACAGGTATGAATCAGTCGTGATATGTCACAGAAGATACTTTCTTTTGAATGTTTCCAAAGTTGTTAATATCTGTGGAAGTCACGATACTTTGAAGGTTGGACCTGTCTTCGTCATACACATAGATCTAGATTTAAAACGGGATTAAAGGGAAAGGTGTATCTTTCGCTAATATAATTTTACTACAGACTATTTCAACCTTTTTTTTCTGAATTTTTATGTCTTTTGAAAATAAAAATTGGCATCCTTAATACACGGTTATTCGTAAGTTCTTGAAACAATTTAAAGTTTAACAACAAATAAAATACATCGGAATATGTATTATATGACTTTCTTGTGTTAAATTCTATCGTACCTCGTTTATATGTTTCAACATATTATTGGTCTTCTTCAGAACTGGTCGTTGCTGGTCTTGGCGCCTCTTGTTTTGTTTCCTGTGGGGGTGTGTTTGTGTAGTGTAATGTGGAGTCAAAGAGTGTGTGTGTTCTGAAATTGAGTTGTGTGTTGAGAATTTCATTATGGTGTATTTTTGTGTGTCTGTATATTTCATATTGTTCTAGAGTGTTTAGTTTCTGGCTTTTTGGTTGGATGTGTAGAATTTCCATGTATGTGTTGATGTCTCTGTAGGTGTGGTTAGCATTTGTGATGTGTTCTGCATATGTGGAAGTGTTTTCTAATTTTGTTATGGCTGTGCACGTTAAGTTACTACTTTATCTAAATTTAAATATGTAGGCTAGACGTTAAAATTTAATTGAAAAATGTTACTGTAGAATCTTTTAAGTATAGTGTAAATATTCGTAATTTAAATATGTATTAAATTGATTAAGGCTGGTTGAGTGGAAGAGAAGGTCTTATGGTCTTAACTCTTCCAGCGAAAATAAAACATTCTATATTATATGTATATATATGTAGAATCGTACTGTTTTGTGCTACATATCTATATATAATTTGAACTGGTAATGGAAATTACGTCAAAACGGCTGAACGGATTTTAATAAACGACCCCTCATTTTGAAGCTTGGAACTCAAAGTTTTCCAGAAAAATAGTAGTTTTCAGTGAAATGTCAATTTTTCAACATAATTTTCCTATTTTCCAAAATCCATCTGTCGTCAGTTTTGAGAACTAGCTAATTGCATTTCAGAATAAAACAGAACACACACTACAGTAAACAATATTACACGAAGGCCATGATCTGCAACAATGCTGACATATTTAGAGCTCAAATTAAATTGATTATTAAAAACTTAATTACTAAAAATAATTTACAGGTTCGATTCTGTGTTGTGTAATTTTCTATGTACAGCTGTGTATTGGATATTAAAAACTACAAAACTTGAGGCGGTTAGATGACATTATTACAATTAGAAATGAAATATTATTGTAGTTAATGCCATGATGTGACTATTTTTCGTTAATTACACAGGGACATCATTCTACTTTTACTAACATTTCTAATATTAACCTGGCTATACCTCTGGATCAACGATTAAGAACCGGAAAAGCAGTTTGCTACCCCCTTCCATGACTGGACTTCGATGATACTGGTGTAATATACAAACAAATCACTTTACTAGGTATAGGAGGGAAGAAAAGTAGTTAATCCAATTACGTAAACTAGGAAATATCGCGATTTTGAGTTTGATAATTTTCATTAAGTTTTTGTTTAATCAAACTACAGTACTGTATTAATAATGAGTGTTTTTACTCTCGAACTGAGCTATCCATGCGGACGTATTCATTATGCAGTGTATATTATACTGTCCACAACACATTAGCGTACAATATAGAGAATGAAGTTAAATTGAAAAATAATATAATCATGATATGGATATTTAAAACATTTTTTAAAATGGTGGCCGTTCATTTCGATACAGGCTTCAGTTCTAATGTGCAAATTATCGCACTATAGACTATTATACCTAATCCCAATTACCAGTTTCGTCTTTCGTACTAGTAACTCATGTTGAAATAATTCTGTACCTACTCTATAAAAGAGACCTTACGTACTGTAAATTCAATCTTCACTTCTCCCCAATCCGAAAAGATAAAATTACTCAGACATGCTATCTACTGTCCGTCCAAGTGGTTACGTCACAGCTTCGTAGAAAGGGAGGAAATCACGTGACAGTTAATTACTTGACGAGGCCCTTTTATTTAAGTTATTTTAAACAATTGTATGAGTATAATATTACATAGACGTCCAATTCCTAACAGAAAGTAATGTTCCCAGGAAAGAGCTAAGACAGCCCAGCCACTAGCCTTTACAGAGAGGCGAATAGAAGCAGGTGGGGGAAACCGGGATGCGACGTAGGCAAATGGAAAATGATGCAATATTGAAAGCTCTTTCATCACTGGAAAACGCGAACATATTTTTGGGACGTACTGTTTACTATGGCCGTAAGGCTACTATGACTGTATATGCGGTCTTGGATCTGTGTGGAGGACGGTTGAACTTCATTAGTAGAAGGGGTGAGAGTGAAGTACATTAAAAAACTCAGGTACAATCAAAATTGAAGTAAAAATAAAATGATGTACCTGTACATATTAATGCTATATTGATGGCATGAAAGTGAAACGTTTTGGGGTTATATAAATAGATGTAGAGAAAAACTTAAATTTCATTTTGATTTCTATATTTTACTGAGTGGCGGCTATATAGTATATGTTACTGAAAGCTATAAAACGTACGTAAGATAATAATATTTAAAAAAATCAAATATTTTAATAGTTATTAATCAAGTGGGGTTGGGTCTTTTTCATATATTTAATGGCGGTGTGGTGTAGATATTTATATGCGTGGTTCTCTTCAGTATTGGCTCGAGAGAGAGAGAGTATCTTTCATTATTATGGAAGCAAATAACTTTCGGATTATCTGGTATTCTTCATTGAAAATAAATCTGAAAAATGCTTATTTGAACGTCTAATGAACTTAGCTTGCAGCATTTGCTGCACAAGCCACTAGTTGAATTTTAATACTGACTGTACACCTGTTGTGAAGAGTCGCCATTATGGTGCTTAAAAATATATTGCTAGCGCATTACATTACATATTACACAACCAAATCATTTTTCAGTGCTTATTAAGGCAATATAAAACAAGGGGTCAAAATTACAGTCACCATATCCAGTCTTCCTAGTGTTAACACATAATGTAAACATTGTCTTTCCAATGACAGAAACTTACGGAAATAGTACGTTAACATCAGTTACGAATCCCTTATCTTCAGAATACACGAATTTGGTAATGACATTCAATTTTTCTTAAAAATGTGGTCAGGGAATGCGTCCAGATTTAAATGTCGTCTGAAACACTTGACAAGTATAAATTGTGGCTTGTGCCAGTCTTGCCCTCTGAGACATGGTGCAGTGTCTTATTGTGTGCAAGGTCAGCACTTGGCCTAGAGACCCAATTCCACGTGCAGGAGTTTAACATCATGGCATGGTGGACTACGATTCTCGCCAACAGGCTGCAGCACTATGCATTTCGATGCATCGAAATACGTTAGCAATACCACTTATCTCTGTCTTATGTAACTTTGCAGTTATGACTCGTTGCAAACATCTTGTTGTGGAAGATATGTCACACAGCCTTGAGAACAACGAATACCCAGATTTCCCTATTACAAAATCGCACCAGTAACGGGTCACCACTGCTTCCTGTCTTGGAAACCGTAAGAGAATAGTAAAATCATAATAATAATAATAATAATAATAATAATAATAATAATAATAATAATAATAATAATAATAATAATAATAATGTTTTATTTTCGCTGGCAGAGTTAAGGCCATAAGGCCTTCTCTTCCACTCAACCAGCCTTAATCAATACAATACATATTTAAGTTACAAATATTTACACTACACTTGAAAGGTTCTCCAGCTATATTCTTCATTAAGTTTTAAGAACTAGTAAGTAGACTACATATTTATTTAAATTTAGATAAACCTATAAGGTAAAGTAGTAACTTAATTTATGAACTAATTTAATTCAATCAATTATAATTAATTTAAGATTTGAGATAGCTAGTAAAATGATGAAAATTAATTTAATATAAGCTTACTAGGACTATGTTACAGGGAGAAAAAAAATGTATATATATATATATATGTATAAATCTAAAACATATTTCTATAATGAGAATATTAATGTAATTGCCATTAGAGGTTTTGTAAATCTATTTAGAGACATTAATGATAATAATAAGAATGGACAGATGTTAGTTCCATTATAAGTAACAAATTTTAATCAGCAATAAATCTGTTAAGTAAGAATTTATGTAATTTTGACTGAAATGAAGTTATTGTCCAACATACCCTTACATCACTCGGAAGCGAGTTCCAATTTCTAGCAACTGAAACTGTATAAGATGAAGAATATAAAGATGTCTTGTGGTAGGGTATAATGAGTAAATTGTTATGATGAGATCTTGTACTTAGTTGATGATATGCAGATAAATTTTGAAAACGAGAAGCCAAATAGATTGGGGTAGCGGTGCGCAGAATTTGAAATAAGAGAACAAGAGAATGTAGGGCTCGTCGATCGCTTAGCCTTAGCCAAGACAGAGTCTGGAAAGACGGGGAAACATGATCACATTTTATTTTTTTAGAAGTAGTGACAAAATTTGGTGATTTGTTACTCATAAGTCCCAAGTTTCTATTTTTGTACCATTAATAGCTGCTTCTGTTCTACTTAATTTAATTTAATTTGTTTATTTAATACTTTACACTTCAGCTACATTAGGCACTGCAGCCCGAAAGAGCAGAAGCTCGTGCTCGGACGCAGTTCAGATCAGTTATACAAAATATATCACAAAATTAAGAGAGTTCATTGAGCACAATAACATTAATAAATGGTAAAATACATACAGCATGTAATAATAGGATCTATATACTGGGACATCATTTTATTTTACTAACATTTTTAATATTAACCTGTCTATACCTTTAGAGAACCGGAAACACTGCTTGCTCCCCCCTCCAAGACTGGAGTTCGATGATACTGGCGTAAAACACATATCACTCTACTAGGTATAGGATGGAAGAAAAGTAGTTCATCCATTTACGTAAACTAGGAAATATCGCGATTTTGAGTTTGATAATTTTCATTAGGTCTACAGTACTGTATTAAGAATAAGTGTTTTTACTCACGAAGTGAGTTATCCATGCGAACGTATTCATTATGCAGTGTATATTATACTGTCTACAGCACATTAGCGTACAATATAGAGAAAGAAGTTAAATTGAAAAATAATCATAATATGAATATTTAAACACAATTTTGAAAATGGTGGCCGTTCATTTCGATACAGGCTTCAGTTCTTTTGTGCATATTATCGCACTATAGACTATTGCATCTAATTCCAATTGCCAGTTTCGTCCTTCGTACTAGTAACTCATGTTCAAATAATTCTGTACCTACTCTACGTACTGTGAATTCAATCTCCACTTCTGCCCGACCTGAAAATATAAAATTACTCAGACATGCTATCTACTGTCCGTCCAAGTGGTTATGCCGCAGGATTGTAGAAAGGGAGGATATCACGTGACAGTTAATTACTTAAGGAGGCCCTTTTATTTAAGTTAAAATAAACAGCTGTATAATATTACGTAAACGTCCAATTCCTAAGAGAAATTAATGTTTTCAGAAAAGAGCTAAGACAGCCCAGCTTTTACAGAGGGGCGAGCAGAAGCAGGTGGGGGAAATCGGGATGCGACGTAGGCAAACGGACAGTACCTGTGCGAAAATATGGTTCAATATTGAAAGGTCTTTCGTCACTGGAAAACACAAACATATTTCTGGAACGTACTATACTCAGTAACTCAGTACTGCTTAGTATCTGCGGTCTTGGTTCTGTGTGGAGTTGGAACTTCCTTAGTAGAAGGGGTGGGAGTGAAGTACATTAAAAAACTCAGGTACAATAAAAATTGAAGTAAAAATAAAATGATGTCCCTGTACAAATAGAAAATACAAAATACATAAATACTTTTTTTTTATTCAATGCAGTGGCACTTGACTAGAGTCATTGGCCGTACAATGGCGATAAAATCTAAAAGGAAAGAAAACGAAATAAAGTGAACAATGTCCAAGGAAACTATGAAGGAGTGGATGTCAGCACTGCTGTATTCTGTCTCTGGCCTCCCAGTACCTATTTACAAAGCCGACAGATGAAAAAGCTGGACAAGTCTTAATGTGGTTAGTACATAAATATTAGAGTATCAATTTTTAACTCAATTAGCTTAAACAATTAATTAATCTGATTTGTTTCTTAAATCTATGTGTGTTAAGTGTACTTAGCTCAGGGTAAGCTCTAATTAAATCATTATATATTTTGGGTTTAAAATTTCTGTTTTGTTTTAATCCAGTAGTTGTGTGGCATTTGGGAGTATTTAGAAAAAAACTGTAGTTTTGTCTCGTATGGTACAAATGGCTTTAAGAGAACCCGGAAATTCATTGCCGCCCTCACATAAGCCCGCCATCGGTCCCTATCCTGAGCAAGATTAATCCAGTCCCTACAATCATATCCCACCTCCCTCAAATCCATTTTAATGTTATCCTACCATCTACGTCTCGGCCTCCACAAAAGTCTATTTCCCTCCGGTCTCCTAACTCTCTACATGCATTTCTGGATTCGCCCATACGAGCTACATGCCCTGCCCATCTCAAACATCTGGATTTAATGTTCCTAATTATGTCAGATGAAGAATACAATGCGTGCAGTTCTACGTTATGTAGCGATGAAATTTACATCTATGACGTCATGTGCTGTCAAAAGAACCATTTCGTTCTTCAAATGTATTTTGAAAGGCATTAGGCCTACAAAAAAAACTTCTCAGTGGAGAATCTTGAAAAGCATTTGGTCATATATTGCAAATAGGAACAGTATCAGTAAACAATGTTGTTTTATTTCTTTGTTTGTTTGTTACTTTTTAAAATAATTCCTGATCAAGATTGAACAAATTTAATTTCAAAGGTTGTATGTACTGTAACTCTTATCTATTGAAAATTGCAATTTATATAGTTATATCAAGGGAAATTATATTAGATAAAATGTTAATTGTTACAATAATTTATTCAAACTACAAATAATGTTAAAGGGGAAGGAACAAAAATTTCGAATCTTATAAATTTTGATAAACAGTTTGGTTCTTGAAAAAGGTCAGTTTCGTGGTCAATGTTACCTTAATAAATATATATTTATTTTTTTAAGAATAACTGTAAGGACACATTTTTAACGATCTGGCAGTTTTTGCGACCCCTTTCACAGATTGGAAATAAAACCTAAAAAAAACCTATTCCACCTATTCCAAAAACCTAAAATGGTCTTTTTAAAAACCTAAAAATCCGGTTCCTAGTGATTATACACAGAATCTTGGGGGCAACATGTTTTCATTTCTTCAAAATAAGGTAGGTGATGTTATTTCCATGGTTACATGAATTTGTTTTCATCTATAATAAAATTGTAAGATTGGCTACAAGATCCAACTTGGAGCAAAGAAAAAATTTCGGCACACCACCAACGTTGATATAACCTCGGCAGTTGCGAGCGTCGTTAAATAACACATATTTTTTTAGCTAAATTATTATTGCTTAACTTTCATTTCACACTAAATCAAACATTATGCTATTTTTAGGTTACTTAAGGGGAGAGGACGGTATTTTTTAAAACTGTTTTCCTATTTGGTGTAAAATATTAATTTTTTGTATGTAGTGAGCTCATACCTGTAGAAACTGAACCAAAAATAAATATTTTGAAAAAAAAAAAATTTGGGGCCCAGATTAAAAAAAAAAAATACACCCAATGCAGGATTTTACTAAAATCGATATATATAAACCATTTTAAAGGTAGATTCATCCTATTTTTTGCAATGTACTTGCAAAAGCATGCTCTACAAACTGTCTGTAACAGAATTTTGATATTAGTCCCTACGTTTGTAAAATAAACAATTAAAATGTAATAACACTTTTCTGAATTTCTTTCTTGCAAACAAACAGACGTAGTTTTAAAATGAAATCAATTAACAAAATTCTGTTACAGAGAAAAGTTTCCTAATAGTCTAAAGAATGTGTGTTCTAAATTTCATGCATGTATCTTTAATAGTTCAGAAATTATATCCATTTTTTGTTTGGCAATGGAGCAAAAAAAATGAAGTTACCGTAAACCGATAAAAGGGGGCGAGTGATTTAAAAATCCACAGCGCAGGAAGTTTAAAAATGGCGTCTCAACATCCGATAAGGGCAGAAATACCCATGAAATGTTACGCAATGCATTCCACACATATATCAAAGAGTATTTTAAAGAAAAACATTTTTTTTTTTAAATTCGATTTACGGGAAACAACAATAAAAGGAGTCGAGTGATTTAAAAATCCATAACGCAGGAAGTTCAAAAAAAAATACCATCCTCTGCCCTTAAAATTATTATTACTATTAAATGTTATTATTGTGTGTACTTAAGTTAAAATTGCCACCGAATATTTGCCAATTTGCATAGTGAATAAATACGTAACTACAAAATTACTGTTGTTAAAAATAAACGAGATTTATCGAAATTCTTCATCATAGTTCTCTCGAATTTCAATACAAGTGGTCTGGCCTTTGTGAAGTTTAACCAACACATGTTCTGTCACCTAGATACTGAATATGGGTTTCCATTATCACATATTTCCTTTTGTTCAAGTTGTCTTCTTCAAACTGCTTCCAGTTTTCAATGTCTTCAGGTAATAAATCTTTTCTCAAGCTCATGATGTACTCAAATGAACATCAAGATTTAGAATCTTTTGAATAATGCTTTAAATACACAGATCTGCCAATATTACTACTTCAAAGGCTGAATTTGTTATGTGCTACAACAAGACAACTATAGATACATAGCTGCGGTGCTCGAATATAGACCTATACCTGTATATGGTACAAGTATGCAAGTGAAGATACCTAATTGTAGCATTACAAATAATGTTAGCTGTTTTGATAATACCTATTTTTACAACCAAAATTTTAAGAACACGAAACAAAATCTCCCTTAACTAGATTTAGGATATGAAAAGCATAACTCAAGCATTAAGGAAATGTAGGTAACTCATTTTCACGCAAAAGTGCAGTTAGCTTACCTAGTTGTAGTATTAAGGCAGCGATAGACTATTCTCTTTTTGCTGTAAATTATTCATCTATGTATTGCGAAAAAGAATCTGACTACTGTTGCTAACTGTACAACATGATTACTAAAAACTAAAATGGTTTCAAAAAAGGCAGACCATGTGCTTATGGTTATTTCACTTTAAAGCTTATATTATAAAAAAAGACGAGAATTTAATTTAGGACTACATATGGCTTTTATAGATTATGAAAAAGCTTTTGACAAATTAAACAGAAAAAAATTATTCATTACATTAAAATAAAACGAGATCCCAAACCAAATATTACAATCTATTTATAATAAGGTACCTGGAAGTATTAAGGCCCAGCATGTTATAAGGCCCATTACCTTGTTTTGCCATTAGTTATACACTTTTGCAAAAGAGAGCAACAGCTCTTAAGACCTATTTCTTCTTGCATTCGAGTGAGGTATAAAGCAATTAGATTCTCGTTCTTGTTTGTAGCTGACTGGTGGCAACAAGTTATGTGTGATTATTTCTGCTTTCATTATAAAATTTTGCAAAATTTAAGTTGATATTTAATCGTTTTACTGTGTGTTATTAATATAATATTAAATGCATGTTATTGTGTAAACATTAAGAAGTTTGGGACCACCGTGAAACTTTCGCTAATGAGCATATGAGCACTCCATAAATTAAAATTGGCGCGAAGTAACAGAGCAAGAAATAAGGCCCATGAAATAAATACGTGGAAACGCCTACAAGTTCATAGAAGTCCCTGAACTGTAAAGTTCAAACTGTGAAGCACAATCTTTTTTGCAAGAAATGAAACAAACGAAAGACTAACAATTCCTAATGTAGAAAGAGCATTGGATGAACCATCAACTTCAGGATTTGTAAACATCCAGGGGACGCGGATGTGTTCTGTCTGCAAAGAGAATTGTTGTAGATATGCATGTGTGTGTCTCTAGTGAATGTTTGGTGCACGATGAAGACTTTGTATGCCCAAATTGTGTTTAATATTTATATTCTTTATTGTGGCCTTATTATCTGTCACAGCAGGATATAAGGCCCAGTGACATGATGCTAATTTTCATTGCTCACAGCATTTATGTGTCTCTTTGAATATTTATTTGAATTAAAATATTACAAGATAACTAAAAAAGTATGCTATTTCATTATTTAAAAATTGCTAAACGTCTCAAAGAAACAACGTTTTATTCCTTAGGTGGGCCTTATTACCCCCGGTTATCTTATGTACAAGAACATAAAAAATGCAGTTAGAATAAATAATGAACTAACAGATTTTAAAACTATCAACACAGCTGTACGACAGGGATATCCTCTCTGACCTCTGCTTTTTTATAATCTACATGAATTTTATGATATGTAAATGGCATTTCCAAAAATCCAAACAGAGGCTATGTTCCTATAAAGAGACGGACCAAAATAGATACAATCCTCTTCGCAGATGACCAGGTTCTATTGGCCACTTCAGAAGATGATCTCCAAAAATCAATATAATCATTAAACACAGTTGCAAAAGACTATAATATAACCATTTCTGTACAAATTGTAAAAAATTATGGTGTTTAAAAGTAAATATCCAATAAGAAGTAAAATCTGTATTGAAAACAGAATTCTAGAACAAGTGAACACATTTAGCTCTTTAGGGTACCATCTTTCATGTGAAAAAGAAAAAGATATCGATTCTGAAATAACTAATTTTGTAAACGTTATCGGCATTATCAATTCAATTTTCAAACCTAATTTAGTACAGAAATATACAAGATTAAAGATGTACAACATTTTAGCACGACCTACTTTAGTCTATGAATCAGAAGCCTGGACTTTGACAAAGAAAGATGTTCAACATATAACTACCAACGAAATGAAATTCATTAGGACAAACGGAGCGATACACACTTTGCGATAGAAAACGAAATACATAAATTTTGGAAGAATTTAATGTCGAACCTATATTAAAGTTCCTTCAAATCTATAGAGTTAATTAGAAACAGCATGTCGAGAGAATCGCAACAGAAAGATGGCCAAAGGTCATTACCGCCCTTCTGTACAACGATCTGTTGGAAGACCATTAAAAAGATGGCATGAGACCATTGAGACAGCTAGGTCTAATGTTTGATTTGGATGATGATGCCGTAAATTATTTCAAAATCTCATACTACCATTCTTCTAGCTCTAGATAATTTCATGTTGAAATATTCTTTCTGAGGATCCAAATTTTGACTACTACCTGGTTTTAGAAAATTCAAAGAGGATTTGCTTCAGATCAGCAGTTCATAATTATAAAAATATGACTTCTCGTCGTGTTGCTCCAACATAAATGTAACCTTACGGCAGACATGTCAATTGATGCCCACAGGAGCAAGCGCGCGCTTTAGAGCCCAGGAGAGCCTGAGCTCCTTACAGCGGAAAGGAAAGAGACAGACGAAAGAGGTGGTATATGCCGCTTGGTCGAGCTATATTCAGGGATGGCCAGCACTGATTCAATAGATAAAGGGAAGAGAACTTATTAAAACTGTATCTATATTAATTTTTAGAATTGCCTGAGAAGTATAAGTGCATTATAAGAATGTAAGTTTTAATTTTAATGCTCATTTTTCACAAGTTTGATTTTTTTATTCAAAAGAAATATTTTCTCTACTTTTCGTATGGAAAAGTGAAATTTTCAGGTATAGGCCTATTTATTCAGTAGCCTTACAGAATGTTTTCGTAAATCTAATATACCGTATATATGTATTACTGAAGATAGTATGTTGAAAATTTTGAAAATATTCACATGGAAATTGTTTGTAAGGAAATGAATTAACAAAGCAACTACTGTTACATCATAAGCAAAAGATACGTGCTGTAAAAATGTCAGCTCTATAGCTTCAGCATATTTCGAGAAAATAATTTAATATTCTGATGATAGGAAGTTGCTCACAAATATCACCTTAAGAGCATAATGCGATAAGAGTTTTGTTATGTAATATTAGTTACACTTAAGACAGATACAGTACCTAGGTAACTTTGCTTTGTACTGTAATATTGTTTTAATTACTTTTGTAAGGCTAAAGATGCCTTCAATATAAATTCCAACTTACCATGTCATAATCTCTTTCTTTGGAATATCACTTTCTTTATGAATGATGTGTTTCATCCATTTAATACAGTATAATATTATACTACTATGGAATTTAAGTGAATATTCCTTTTTAACTCTCTATTATGTTATTAAGATTTAAAACACAAGCGCAATATTAAGAAATCAGTGTTAGTACTTTTGTTTTACAGACAATATAGATAATATTAAACAGAAAGAAGTCATATAAAAATAACGACATAAAATTTCACGTTCCGTTTGAAGTTTGTGCACCACTGTTTTCTTAATCCAACAGGTTGCTTATTCATATACACAACCCTTCCTCTTTCCATTATCAGCGCTTGCTGCCCGCGCACGACGTCAAGGTCAGAAAAATGCGCTTGCTTTGACATCACTGCCTTACGGTATGATCGGGTGTGTCATTGGACTGCACCAACACAAAGGTAGAAACGAATATCGGTAAGAATTTTGAAGCAATTTTCATACGAGCTACTCGCAACAAGCCTCCAGAAAGCTTTGGAAATAGACAATCTGTTACAGCGTTCACATTTCTCATTTAATAAACACGATTTATATTTTTCTCTTTGAACCATCGATCCATAATAACCAATATCGCCATTTTGATTCGAAAGAGCATCTGTGTATGCTTTTAAAAGTGTAAACAAACAATGCTTTTATGTAGCTATCATGTCATCTATGACTCTGGCTGATGTTGAACAATTTTAAGCCTTGGAGTAGCGGGATATTGCAGGTTGCTACGGGAACGGGCCTGGGGCTACAGACACACATCACGAATCAATGGTCGCATAATTACCCGATTTTTAAATAGCTCACTTCACCATTATTATAACTACTGGGTTTAAATCCCGGCCACTGTAATGTTAAATAACAATTTCCAAACAAATGTCGTATATATGTACTGATTATTTTCTTCTCAATCAAAACGACATTTTTTAATTTACCGGTACATTTTCAGATGTGAAGGCTAATGAGATATCGTAGGATGACAATACGGCAATAATGGAGTTATGGTAGAATAAAAACAAAAACAGGGGATAACTAGTAAGTATAGCTATTTTATGTTAAATTTTTGTCATTCTATTATTGAGTAACAAGTAAGGATAGGTATTTTATGTTAAATTTTTCGTCATTCTATTATAGGGTAACTAGTAAGTATACGTATTTTATGTTAAATTTTCGTCATTCTATTATAGGGTAACTAGTAAGTATAGGTATTTTATGTTAAATTTTTCGTCATTCTATTATAGGGTAACTAGTAAGTATAGGTATTTTATGTTAAATTTTTCGTCACTATTATAGGGTAACTAGTAACCTATAGGTATTTTATGTTAAATTTTTCGTCATTCTATTATAGGGTAACTAGTAAGTATAGGTATTTTATGTTAAATTTTTCGTCATTCTATTATAGGGTAACTAGTAAGTATAGGTATTTTGTGTTAAATTTTTCTCCATTCTATTATAGGGTAACCAGTAAATATAGCTATTTTATGTTAACTTTTTCGTCATTCTATTATGTAGCTATTTTGTTAATTTTTTTGTCATTCTATTATAGAATAAATGTTCTATTTTCGCTGGCAGAAGGTCATAAGGTCTTCTCTTCCACTCAACCAGCTTTAATCAATACAATAGTAACATACGTATTTATTTTATGTTCAATTTTTTGTCATTCTATTATAGGGTAACTCGTAAGTATAGCTATTTTATGTCAAATTTTTTGTCATTCTATTACAGCTATTTTATGTAAATTGTTTTGTAATTCTGTTATAGAATAGAATAAATGTTCTATTTTCGTTGGCAGAAGGTCATAAGGCCTTCTCAACCACTCAACCAGCTTTAATCAATACAATAATAACATACGTATTTATTTTATGTTAAATTTTTTGTCATTCTATTATAGGGTAACCAGTAAGTATAGCTATTTTATGTTAAGTTTTTCGTTATTCTATTATAGCTATTTTATGTTAATTTTTTGTCATTCTATTATAGAATAGAATAAATGTTCTATTTTCGCTGGCAAAAGGTCATAAGGCCTTCTCTTCCACTCAACCAGCTTTAATCAATACAATGGTAACATACGTATTTATTTTATGTTAAATTTTTTGTCATTTTATTATAGATATTTTATGTTAACTTTTTGTCATTCTATTATAGAATAGAATAAATGTTCTATTTTCGCTGGCAGAAGGTCATAAGGCCTTCTCTTCCACTCAACCAGCTTTAATCAATACAATAGTAACATACGTATTTATTTTATGTTAAATTTTTTGTCATTCTATTTTAGATATTTTACGTTATTTTTTTGTCATTCTATTTTAGATATTTTACGTTAATTTTTTGTCATTCTATTATAGAATAGAATAAATGTTCTATTTTCGCTGGCAGAAGGTCATAAGGCCTTCTCTTCCACTCAACCAGCTTTAATCAATACAATAGTAGCATACGTATTTATTTTATGTTAATTTTTTTGTCATTTTATTATAGGGTAACTAGTAGATAGATAGTTGTTAGCCGTCTCAACCAGGGTTCAATAATCGGCCTCCCAATCAATTCTAAATGAATATTTATATTTAATTCAATTTTTTCTTTAATAGAAACCCTAGTTAAGTAGGCTATCATTGAGAAATTTATTGGAAATGCAACAAACGATTTAGGCTACAAGACAAATTACATTTTATAAAGAACATAAGTGATGATTAATTATGCTAATCGATGACTTCAGTGCAGTGGAGGATATCATGTGCAAGGTGCTGTCAGGAACTTTTAATTTTCGGAAGACTTCTAAGGACTCCCGTGGGATTGTGCCTCTAGCCCCAATCATAATTCCTATAACGTCCCATGTCTCGAAGTTATATTTTGTCCCAAAATCGCTGCGGCATAGCAGATAAATTGCCCGTGTTTCTTTGCAGACTTCTTTAGGTTGTTCCTCGCTGTTCTCAAAACGAACTGTGGAATCGAGAATGAGTCTACAATTTTTTTTCGGTTTATAATAATGATATCTGCTTTTCGAGTTGAACCGTCAGCAGAAAGGCACCCAATTTAGTATTGCTATTTTATGTCATTTTATTATAGGGTAACTCGTAAGTATAGCTATTTTATGTCAAATCTTTTGTCATTCTATTATAGAGTAACTCGTAAGTATAGCTATTTTGTTACATATTTTTGTCATTCTATTATAGGGTAACTCGTAAGTATAGCTATTTTATGTTAAATTTTTTGTCATTTTATTATAGGGTAACTCTTAAGTATAGCTATTTTATGTCAAACCTTTTGTCATTCTATTATAGAGTAACTCGTAAGTATAGCTATTTTATGTTACATTTTTTGTCATTCTATTATAGGGTAAATCGTAAGTAGGGGAGACGGGTAATATTGGACATCGGGTAGTATCGGACAGTGCGTTTTTTTCATCTACCACCATATGGCAGTACCTGAATGACATGGTTACATTTCTCTGTGCGACATCACAGAAACGTAACCATGTCAATCAGGTACTATCATCGTGTGGTAGATGAAAGAAACTCACTGTCCGATATTACCCGACGTCCGATACTACCCGACTCTCCCCTATAGCTATTTTATGTTACATTTTTTGTCATTCTGCTATAAATTATTTGTTTAAGACGTACTTTCATGCGTACAAACTATTATGAAATTATAAAGTAAAATTCGTTATTAATTAATCATTATTTGTGTGTTAGAATATTATGTAAGCCAAGAGTCTGGTTTACACTTCTTTGGAATTCGGAGAGTCTTTGCTCAACGCACGGTATTTCAAATGAAAATAATTGTTTCTTTGTGTAAACTGCGCCACAGATTTTATTACCTGTGGGGAGGGTACTGCAATCTTCCTTTTGTTTACGTATATTGTGGAAAAATTGTTTATAGATTTGGAGTCAATGTTCAACAGGCGTAACAAAGTACCTAGTGATAACGAGGATTACACCTGAGATTGAGGGAATGTTTGCTTAGCTTGGACTATACTACGTTGCAATACTAATTTTAGGTCTTCAACTTCCGAACCCTAGTTATTACACTTACAAATATGGTGTAAAAAAGAAACACATTCTATCAAGACGAAGCACCATTTGTTCAAACCGGAAACTCTCTGTTCGCAAACTTTGTTGGTGAAGTCGGGAGTATACTGCATCGTCCGATGCAATGTGCTGCAGCCTCATGGGAATGTACAGTATATAACCACCGTCACATCGAACGGTCCGAGGAAAAACCATCCTGTTCGAGACAGAATGTCCGAGACAAAACCGCCCTGTCCGAGACAAAACAGTCCTGTTCCAGACAATGGCCAAGAAAAAACCGTTCTATCTGAGACAAAACCGTGCTGTTCGAGACAGAATGTCCGAGACAAAACCGTCCTGTTCGAAACAATGTCCGAAATAAAACCGTCCTATCTCAGACAGAATGTCCGAGACAAAACCGTCCTGCCCGAGACAGAATATCCGATGCAGTATGCTGCAGGCCTTACATTCTCATCATTACGACTGACGGAAATAGGACGGCCAAAATATTTCGGTTAAAATGTTATTATTTCAACTCAGCCTTGATCTTACTATCAAGAATGCACTAGCTTTTCGGAAAGGTTAGTAAACGTGTAAATTCGGTGCAAATCGAACTACTCTCTTAGCGAACTTGCAATGGATTTAAAAAGTCATGACATTTTATCGTCCAGAGGAAGTTTTTTTGGAAACTGGTATAATTAATTAAAAACAAGGGATTGTCAACAGTAATCTCACTAGACGTTTTGATTTTATCGATAAATCTGCGAGTGGAACACGAGCAGAATTATCTAGAGAAAATCAAAACTCGAGTGGGATTTAATTGACTATTACACGATTAGAAGAAAGTATATAAAGATTAGAAGTAACGAAGTAGGCAATAAAATATTAATTTACTTACCAAAATACAACTGTTTTCAAATGTATTATTGTACCATCTCAACATTACAAATATTACGCTAGATGCATGCTAGATGGCAGTAGTGAGCAATGCCTTCTCGTCGAGAAGTTCTCGATCTATTATACACGATGGCAATGTTACTAGTCAAGAAGGCTTTGTTGATTCAGTTTCATTTTTATTAAAATGCAACATTCCACTTCAATTATCCGAATCCCAGTAATCAACGTCACTTGACAGATGATTTACAATAAATCTTAATATTAAACAATCTCTGATACGTGACTATCCATAATATCATATAGCAGAAGCTATAACATAACCTAACTAATATACACAAGTGTTAGAAAAGTTTTAATTAACGACGATGCCATAAAAAAATAAACATGAATAATTTTAAAAGGAATAATTATTGAATGTACAATTTTAAAATTTGAATGTGGTTGGTGGTTCAATTGATGTTATATTGGACGTGTGCGTAATAGAAGAGGAACTCGTTGATTTAGACCTACATGGTGTATTCAACTTATTCAGGATTTCCGAATGGTGCTCTTCATTTATTTGTAAATCGGATTTCAGAAGATGCATAGGTATGATAGTGATTTTTATTAATTCTTGTTCTTGAATGCCAATGCGAGTCATATTTGAAACTTATGTGCATCAACTGGAGTGGTTTGTAATTTTATATATGTATATATATTTTTTTGACGTCCAGACCAGCGCGGTTTCAAATGTTGGCAAACAAAGAAACAAATGCTAGGGACGCGATAAAATTAAACAAATGCTAGGGACGCGATAAAATTGTGCGATAAGCAGCCATCATTGGTTGAAATACGTCCTTACGTACCGTTTTATTGGTCAAAAGTAGTATGACGTAGTAAGAGTGTAATAGTCCCGTTAAAACCCGGACGTTTTATCACTCTCATTATGGTTCTATAGAAATTCTGGTAAACTGTAATTCTTTTGTTATTTTTGAGACTGGAGTAATTTATTACAGTTTTATACACATTCGACTAAATTTATAACTTGTTTATTTCTTACACGGTGGAGTTATGGTTTTATAGAAACTCGGGTAAGCTGTTTTATTTTCGGACAAGTGTAGTTATGGTTTTATAAAAATTCAGCCTATCTTTACGTCCTAATTTACTTGTTATACTGGTGGAGTTATGGTTCTATAGAAATTCGGGTAAGCTATATTTTGTTTTACTTTTCAGATTTGTGTAGTTAAGTTTTATAAAAATTCAGCCAATCTTTACTCCCTAATTTGGTTGTTATACTAGTGGAGTTATGGTTTTATAGTACATAAATTCCGGTAAGCTATATTTTCTGTTTCATTTTTCAGATTTATAAAAATTCAGCCAATCTTAGTCCCTAATTTAGTTGTTACACTAGTGGAGTTATGGTTTTATAGTATATAAATTCCGGTAAGCTATATTTTGTTTCATTTTTCAGATTTATAAAAATTAGCCAATCTTTACTCCCAAATTTAGTTGTTACACTAGTGGAGTTATGGTTTTATAGTACATAAATTCCGGTAAGCTATATTTTCTGTTTCATTTTTCAGATTTGTAAAAATTCAGCCAATCATAACTCCCTAATTTAGTTGTTACACTAGTGGAGTTATGGTTTTATAGTACATAAATTCCGGTAAGCTATATTTTCTGTTTCATTTTTCAGATTTATAAAAAATCAGCCAATCTTAGTCCCTAATTTAGTTGTTACACTAGCGGAGTTATGGTTTTATAGTATATAAATTCCGGTAAGCTATATTTTCAGTTTCATTTTTCAGATTTATAAAAATTCAGCCAATCTTTACTCCCTAATTTAGTTGTTACGCTAGAGGAGTTATGGTTTTATGGTATATAAATTCCGGTAAGCTATATTTTCTGTTTCATTTTTCAGATTTATAAAAATTAGCAAATCTTTACTCCCTAATTTTGTTGTTACACTAGTGGAGTTATGGTTTTATAGTACATAAATTCCGGTAAGCTATATTTTCTGTTTCATTTTTCAGATTTATAAAAATTAGCCAATCTTTACTCCCTAATTTAGTTGTTACACTAGTGGAGTTATGGTTTTATAACATATAAATTCCGGTAAGCTATATTTTCAGTTTCATTTTTCAGATTTATAAAAATTCAGCCAATCTTTACTCCCTAATTTAGTTGTTACGCTAGAGGAGTTATGGTTTTATGGTATATAAATTCCGGTAAGCTATATTTTCTGTTTCATTTTTCAGATTTATAAAAATTAGCAAATCTTTACTCCCTAATTTTGTTGTTACACTAGTGGAGTTATGGTTTTATAGTACATAAATTCCGGTAAGCTATATTTTCTGTTTCATTTTTCAGATTTATAAAAATTCAGCCAATCTTTACTCCCTAATTTAGTTGTTACAGTGGTGGAGTTATGGTTTTATAGTATAGAATTTCGAGTAAGCTATATTTCCTGTTTTATTTTTCAGATTTATGTATTTACGGTTTTATAAAATTTAAGCCAATCTTTACTCCCTAATCTAGATGTTACACTAACGGAATTATGGTTTTATAGTATAAAAATTCGGGTAGGCTATATTTCCTGTTTTATTTTTCAAACTAATGTAGTTACTGTTTTATAAAAATTCAGTTAATCTTTATTTCTTAATTTAGTTGCTACACTGGTGGAGTTATGGTTTTATAGAAATTCGTTAAGCTCTATTTCCTTTTTTATTTTTCAGGCTAGTGTAGTTTTGGTTTTATAAAAATTCAGTCAATCTTTATTTCCTAATTAGCTATATTTCCCGTTTTATTTTTCGGACTAGTGTTGTTACAATTTTTAAAAGATTCAGCCAATATTTACTTCCTAATTTAATTGTTACACTGGTGGAGTTACGGTTTATAGAAATTTGGGTAAGCTATATTTTCTCTTTTATTTTTTCAGACTAGTATAGTTATGCTTTCATAAAAATTCAGCCAATCTTTATTTCTTAATTTAGTTGTTAGACTGGTGGAGTTATGGTTTTATAGAAATTCGGGTAAGCTATACATTTCCCGTTTTATTTTTCAGACTAATGTCGTCATGATTTTATAAAAATTCAGCCAATCTTTACTTCCTGATTTAGTTATAACATTGGTCTAGTTATAGTTTTGTGGAAATTCTAGTAAGCTGTATTTCTTGTTTTGTTTTTCAGATTGTTGTAACTATGAATATATAAAATTTCGGCTCATCTTACGTTCTAGTTTTATTTATTAGTCTTTCCTTTTGTACACAAATATTTTCATATTATTTTGGTGTGATATTTACTTCTATGTGACTAATCATACTTGTATATAACTCGCACAGCCCATATATATAAAAATGATCAGCTTCTATGATATTTTCACATTTGTAATTTATTTAACTATTTACCGAAAAGTTTCTTTCAAACATTTTAACGCTTATTTATTCCAAGTTCCAAATTCATACTTCATATATTTTATCTAATTTCGTGTCAAATGGCTTCACAAGTACCATATGATAAAGAAATGACTGGTAAAACTTAAAATTGTCTCTTTCGCAAGCGGAGATAATGAGGTGGCGCTACAAAATTGTTGTGGTGATGGAAGGTAAAACAGTATTGTGCTCAATGTAAGCCTATCTGAACACTCCGATTTCAACCCCAGCCAGAGATCAGGTGTCCTGTGTGGTTTGTCAAACTTATGATCGTTTGTGTAACGAAGGTTATAAGTTACCGTTACGTTATTATTAATGATAATGATGATAATAATAATAAAAACTAACTTACTAGCTTTTAAGGAACCCGGGAGTTCATTGCCGCCCTCACATAAGCCCGCCATTGGTCCTATCCTGAGCAAGATTAATCCAGTCTCTATCATCACATCCCACCTCCCTCATATCCATTTTAATATTATCTTCCCATCTACGTCTCGGCCTCCCCAAAGGTCTTTTTCCCTCTGGCCTCCCTACTAACACTCTATATGCATTTCTGGATTCGCCCATACGTGCTACATGCCCTGGCCATCTCAAACGTCTGAATTTAATGTTCCTAATTATGTCAGGTGAAGAATATAATGCGTGCAGTTTTGTGTTGTGTAACTTTCTCCATTCTCCTGTAACTTCATCCCTCTTAGCCCCAAATATTTTCCTAAGCACCTTATTCTCTAACACCCTTAACCCATGTTCCTCTCTCAAAGTGAGAGTCCAAGTTTCACAACCATGAAGAACAACTGGTAATATAACTGTTTTATAAATTCTAACTTTCAGATTTTTTGACAGCAGATTGGATGATAAAAGCTTCTCAATCGAATAACAAGCATTTTTCCCTGTTTATTCTGCATTTAATTTCCTCCCGAGTCTCATTTATATTTGTTACTGTTGCTCCATGATAGTTGAACTTCTCCACCTCTTCAAAAGATAAATCTCCAATTTTTATATTTCCATTTCGTACAATATTCTCGTCACGAGACATAATCATATACTTTGTCTTTTCGTGGTTTCCTTCCAAACCTATCTCTTTATTTGCTTCCAGTAAAATTCCCGTGTTTTCCCTAATCGTTTGTGGATTTCTCCTCACATATTCACGTCATCCGCATAGACAAGCAGCTGATGTAACCCGTTCAATTCCAAACCCTCTCTGTTATCCTGGACTTTCCTACTGGCATACTCTAGAGCAAAGTTAAAAAGTAAAGGTGATAGTGCATCTCCTTGATCTAGCCCACAGTGAATTGGAAACGCTTCTGACAGAAACTGACTTATACGTACACTGCTGTACGTTTCACTGAGACACATTTTAATTAATCGAACTAGTTTCTTGGGAATACCAAATTGAATAAGAATATCATATAAAACTTCTCTCTTAACCGTCATATACCTTTTTGAAATCTATGAATAACTGATGCACTGTACCCTTATACTCCCATTTTTCTCCATTATTTGTCGATTATAAAATATCTGGTCAATAGTTGATATAATAATAATAATAATAATAATAATAATAATAATAATAATAATAATAATAATATAATAATTGGCCAAGGCGTAGATGGGAGGATAATATTAAAACTGATTTGAGGGAAGTGGACTAATCTTACTCAGGAGGGACCGATGGCGGGCTTATATAAGGACGACAATATGCCTCCGGGTTCCTTAAAAGCCATTTGTAAGTAAGCAAGCAAATAATGATGATGATGATGATAATAACAATAATAATAATAATAATAATAATAATAATAATAATAATAATAATAATAATAATAATTACAGTTTGCGTTTTTAAATCTCTATAGACTTCAGGTTCAATTAGTCTTTCTTATGCGACTTATGCAGTTAAAAATGATGTTATTTGAATTTAATTTTCCTTTTTTCATTTCTGAAATCTCTTTGTTACATTGTCTTCAATAGTGACGAATTATCATTTTGAAGTCTGAGAATGTTATTGAATTGGGAGATGGGGTGGTAAATAATACACAACATAATATACAGAATCACTTTGTCTGTATCAGAGACCCTTTAAATAGAATTTCCATGCAAATATCTGAATCGATATTTGCTTTGTAGTAATTTCTATCTATAATTAAACCAATGAGACAATAAGATTGTCAAATTGGGAACAGCGGTTCCTAACCTGTGACTATGATTCGAAAAGGGTCCGGGGAACCAAGGTATTTTTTCAAACTGCATTCTAAATAAGTTTACCTTTAACATGCTCTCTGATTTTTCTTAGATTGTGGGAATATGTTTTGCTTATCTTAGACTTTTCAGACACAGAGTTCGACAGGACTGAGATCGCCTTAGAGACCTTTATCAGTTGTGAGTAAATTCCTATGAACTTTGCCATCGGAAATTCGGAAATATTTCCCGAAAAATTCCCAGTCACCAAAATGTAAAAATTGTTAACATTAAGCGGAATCGTTGAAATCACATTGGAAATTATGCTAACTACAGACTAATAGGTTTAAAACACATGAAACCATTAAATCTTGACACAAAGATCTTATCTTTCTTTAGACTAATAACACTGAACAACAAGAATTTTGTTTCGACTTAAAACAATGTATCCCTTATGGTTTGATGTGCGCTGAATCCGAAAATGCATCTCTTTTCTTCGTATCACGTAAGGTTTTTAAAATATATTATGATTTCACTTTTCGATAAGTGCTCTTCCAAACAACAAAACAAAACAAACGCTAATGCATTTTATGAGTTTTTGACCTATTTCCGATTTCTTATGGTTTTTGGCATGTTCTTTTGTACTTGTAATAAATTTGCTGATATTGCTCCCTTCTATTAGTAAATTTCATAACAGTTCAAAGTGAGGTCTACGCAGTGAACAAACAAGGATGTGGTTTTCAGTATTTAAAAGAAAAGTTTACCTTTTGGGTGAAGACAAATTAAATAGGGCATTTTCATCGGTCCAGGAATTCGCAAAGTTATGGCTGACTCTTTGCTTGAGGAAAAACTTTACGTTACAGAAAAAAAAAATGGCTCGGCACGCGTTCAAAGATGTTTGGTCGAATTTCCTTGGAAATTCTAGGGCTGACAACGACATCGAACTTGTGGAAACCATGTTAAGTGCATGTGAGAAAATTGGGTGTAAGATGTATCTCTAGTACACTTTTTACATTCTGATTTGAATTTTTTCTCTCCTAACCTTGGAGTGATAAGCGACGAACATGGGGAAAGATTTCATCAAGAAATATCTGAACTGAAAAGGCGATATAAAGGAAGATTATCATCCAGCATACGTGCATACTATTGCTGGTTCTTCGTAAACGGAAGTCATCCAGAAAATCCTTTTAAATGGTAAGTTCAAATTCCGAGATTTTTCTCATTATACACATGGAATATTTGTATTGTTAATCTTATGTTTTAAACTATGTAACATCATTTTTGTATCCAGTACACATTTTTAAAGTATTATGAGGACTTTTGAATCCCTAGTCTGTTGTAATTTTTATCAGTAGCAGTAAAAAAATAAAAAAAGAAGTTCTTTTTTTCATTTAAAAGATTCAATTCAATTTCCCCGGAAAATGGTACGTGATTGGGAAATTTGGATTTTAAATTCAGATTTATTGATTTAGAAAAGGCATATGATAATGTTCCTCGACAATTATTGTGGACGGCAATGAGAAATATGAATATACATGATAAATGGATTAATATTGTTAGGAAAATGTATAGGGGAGAGTCGGGTAGTATCGGACATCGGGTAGTATCGGACAGTGCGTTTTGTTTCATCTACCACCATATGGTAGTACCTGAATGACATGGTTACGTTTCTCTATACGACATCACAGAAATGTAACCATGTCAATCAGGTACTATCATCGTGTGGTAGATGAAAGAAACTGACTGTCCGATATTACCCGATGTCCGATACTACCCGACTCTCCCCTAGTAATACAAAAGCCAAAATAAAAATACAGAACAAATTGATAGAGGAAATCAAATTGAATAAAGGCCTTAAGCAAGAATGCAGTTTATAACCAGTTATTTTTAATATATATATATAGATCAGGCTCTTAACCTATGGTACAAGAAATGCTCTGAAATGGGTATTCCTATAGAAGATAAAACACTACATTCATTATTATTCGCCGATGACCAGGTGATATTTGCGGGGGATGAAGATGATATGATATATATGGTAAATAAACTAATGGAAGAATATAGAAAATGGGGACTAAACATAAATCTACAGAAAACAGAATATGTGTTTAGGAAAAGATTTGGGTGACCTCATACCTGAAACAGGAAAAATTAAAAAATGTGAATCCTTTAAATATATTGGATCAATAATCACAAATATAGGTACATGTGAGAGAGATATTCAAAATAAAATTGCTTTGGCAAAAAATGCTACCAAGACTTTGCATGGAATAATCTGGAATAAAAATATTACAAAAGAAACTAAAATTAACATCTACAAGAGTATAATACAGAATATTTTATCATATGGAAGTGAAACTTGGTCCATGACAGAACTACAAAAAAACAAAATTAGAACAGTTGAATTCGACTATCTTAGGAGAAGTCTTCAAAAAACAAGACAGGATAAAATTAGAAATGAACTCCTTTGGAAAGAAATAAACGTCACCACATCTGTTGTTAAGAGAATAGAAAATCAAACTCTGAAATGGTATGGACATGTACAAAGAATGGGCAACGAAAGATGGCCCAAAAATATATATCAATGGTCACCCCCAGGAAAAAATAAACGTGGTAGACCAAAATTGAAATGGAAAACTCTTGTCAGAGCAATAATGGACGACAGGAATTTGGAAGAAGGAGATTGGAACTATAGATACATATGGAAACTGAAGACGGCGAACCTATAAGTGGGAAAAAGCCGAAGAAGAAGAAGAATTCAGATTTAGGGCACACATATTAGTAATATTCACCTATTTTTATTTCGGAGCAAGAGCAAAAGTAAAGATTTGTTGTTCGGTATTAATTTTACAAAAATTTCATTTTTTCAATTGATCAGCAATTTTATTCTTATTTCATATTGGGCTTATTTAAAATACACAAAGCAATATTTATAGGATGACTGGAAACACGTAGCTCTCCAAAACATCGATTTTTAGCGGGCGAATTAAGAATTTGTCAAGGAAGATTAATTTTGGAGACCAGAATTTCGTTAGTGTAATAAAATAAATACTTCAGGTTATACGTCTTTACTTTTAGAAGTATAAAATTGTATGCTTCCGTATCAATACTCTAAATAGTATTATTATCTTCTGTGCCTTCAGTATCGGTAACTTTCTTTATATTTTTTTCCGTGGTTTGAAAAATAACAAAATGAAGCAAAATTAATTATGTAACTTCCAAACAATCATTCATTTTTTACTAATGACATCATTCACCTATATGAAGCTACTTGTGTAATAGTAATACACCTTACAAGAGCGGTATGTTGACGTTTTCATGGTCGAGGAAAAGATTGAAAAAGCGAAACGTAGTTGAGCTTTTTTAATTTCCGAGAACATGAAAACAAACATACCGCTCGTGTATCGTACATTATTTTGTCCGAAGATCGTTTATTACATACCTGAAAGACGAATTTCTAATTAGTTGCAATGAAATCTCCATGTTGGTTTCTGTTTAATGACGGCAACTTCGGAAAACCAAAATATCTATCTTCAACATTGTTACTATAAAATATTATCTGTGTTTACTATACTCCAGCGAACTTAAAACAAACGGTAAGGTTATGTAATGATTTATTTTTAATTTTAATATTTTAACAATATTATTTATATAACATATTGCAGTAATAACATCGGCATCTGGAATCTTGTTGATTTTTTCACGGCTTCCTTAATGTTACTTGTATCAGGAATGCAATAAGTTTCGTGGAGTAGTAGACTTTACTTAATTTTTGCAAATATTTAAAAACAATAATTAACATTGCAATTTAGGTGAAATTGCAGTGGTAAGTTTCCAATTTATAATTATTACTATGTTAAACGTCTCTAAAAATAATATGTTAAAAGCCTAAAGCAGTAAAATGAATGTCGCGCTTAAGCGGTAAGAAGAGGGAAATTGTTATGTGTGTTACGTTGGGAATACTGAATGTGGTATTTCACACTTACCGCGTATTGGTTCTGTGCGGAAAACAAGCAAATACGCACGATCTCGCACAAACCAATTTACCGACAAATTCGTTACCTAGATTGCGACACAAGGCGCTGGTCTACGCTATATCCGCGATGAGATGATGATGATGGAGATTTGTTGGGATACCACAAGGGAACCGAAGTTCCTGGAAAAAACGCCTGTGTTACTTGGGCCTGGGCTTGCCAACGTAAGTTACAAAATAGGGATCATACCCATTTTCACATGATTATAAGTCCAGCGTTATAGCCCTAGACCATTGCGGCGGCTCCTTCAAATAATATTTAATTCTCATTTTTAATGAGTTAATAACAGATTCACTGTAACTTATGTCAATAGTAGGATATGTGTGCTGTTTCAATTCTTAATTCACGTCTTAGTAAATGTACATTGCATAGGCCTACCTAGGATTACGGGAATATGTGTTGATTTTCTACAAATGTATGTAAATCACGTTATACTTGAACTACAGGTTATGTAGAAACAATTTATTGGAACCACGGAAAGGAACCAAATTTGCTGCCGGAACAAAGTGGACGCCATTACTGTGGCATCCGGAAGTGTTGAAGGAGAACAAAACAATTTGGAACAATGTACCGGACATGACATCCATAAATAAAGATGTTGAAGACAAATTATTTTTACATTATCAGTAAGTACAGATATACAGTGTGTTTTAAATTTTTTGTTTAGTTGCTGGACTAAGCTATAGATCATAAAATGCATGAGTTTTTCTTTCCACATTTCTCTTATACGAACTATTACGAGAAATACTGTAATTCTGTAAATGTCTGGTCTAGTCCTATAGTCGCGACGCTGTTATTCCCGGCGTGACTCCTCCTCTTTGCTTACGTCTTAGGAAGTGAAGGATCTATAAAGTCTAGGTAGGTAGTATCGTTCGCCATTTTTGTTCTTTCGTTGCCGGACTACCATACGAGGAATCTATTTGCCACACCGTTAAACATTACCATGTCGTAGCTCCTATGATTATAAATCAATTCAGCAAATAATTGAGCGGCAAATAATGTCTTCGTGTGCTTTCTGCGAACGCCAACGAAAGAGCCAAAATGGCGAGCGATTATATTAAGTGTTTGTCGAGCCTTAAGAAATTAATAACGTCTTCATCAGCGAATCACAAGATGCACACGTTTAAATGTTGCCGACCTGCATCGCGATTGGCTGCCGGGAATTAGAGCGACGACGGGACTATAGATTGTTATGAATATGCACGTTCCAATATCCTTGATTCTTAAGGTGTAGTTTTGATACGACGCCTTTCTATTATTATTATTATTATTATTACTTACTTACTTACAAATGGCTTTTAAGGAACCCGAAGGTTCATTGCCGCCCTCACATAAGCCCGCCAGCGATCCCTATCCTGTGCAAGATTAATCCAGTCTCTATCATCATACCCCACCTCCCTCAAATCCATTTTAATATTATCCTTCCATCTACGTCTCGGCCTCCCTAAAGGTCTTTTTCCCTCCGGTCTCCCAACTAACACTCTATATACATTTCTGGATTCGCCCATACGTGCTACATGCCCTGCCCATCTCATGCGTCTGGATTTAATGTTCCTAATTATGTCAGGTGAAGAATACAATGCGTGCAGTTCTGTGTTGTGTAACTTTCTCCATTCTCCTGTAACTTCATCCCGCTTAGCCCCAAATATTTCCCTAAGCACCTTATTCTCAAACATCCTTAACCTATGTTCCTCTCTCAAACACCCTTAACCTATGTTCCTCTCTCAAACACCCTTAACCTATGTTCCTCTTTCACAACCATACAGAACAACCGGTAATATAACTGTTTTATAAATTCTAACTTTCAGATTTTTGGACAGCAGACTGGATGATAAGAGCTTCTCAACCGAATAATAACAAGCATTTCCCATATTTATTCTGTGTTTAATTTCCTCCCGAGTGTCATTTCTATTTGTTACTGTTGCTCTAAGATCATTATTATTATTATTATTATTATTATTATTATTATTATTATTATTATTATTATCATTATATATATATATATATATATATATATATATATATATATATATAGATTAAACTGCCCCCCATTGAGGGTAGCCCTATGGACTCAGTATATCCTCAAAAAAAATTATTATACATACGTAAACACCTAGATACTAAATTTTAAAGAAGAGAAACAAAGGGTGAATGTAGAGTATCCAACGCCCACTGAACGAATATTTAACTTTTATCACTGCCAATGTTGCGCTATAATCGTATGTGCAAGGTAGGCTATAACAAAAACCTAAATTAACCAAACCTAACCTGTCAAAGAAGCAACAAGTTATACTAAATATGTGTAAAATTGGCCTATGTCTCTATAGTGGGCGGGACATAAGTAACATTGACCAAATAAAGAAAAGGGCGTGAAAAAGTACAATTGCTATTAATGTGGCGCCATGTGTGGCACTATTATTATTATTATTATTATTATTATTATTATTATTATTATTATTATTATTATTATTATGGAAAGATAATATAAAAATGGATTTGAGGGAGGTGGGATATGATGATAGAGACTGGATTATACTAATTTTGCTCAGGATAGGGACCGATGGCGGGCTTATGTGAGGGCGGCAATAAACCTCCGGGTTCCTTAAAAGCCAGTAAGTAAGTAAGTAAGTAAGTAAGTAAGTAATAATAATAATAATAATAATAATAATAATAATAATAATAATAATAATAATAATTAGAGCCCGGATGTTTAGACATTTACAACAGCTAAAATAGGCAGGCAAAAAAGACAATAAAAACGTAAAAAGATAAAAATAATCTTTGAAAAAGGCATTATGAATTTTAAAAAGACATAATATATTTTAGCAATAAATTTAAATATCAACTTAATTTCACATATTTACTTCGTAGGTGGCACATGTTGACTTATAAAATACTGTTTTTCGTGATTAACTGTCTTTTCACAAACCTTACATAACACAACTGTTTCATCAGTTGAAAACACATGGGCACCAAATTCACTAACATAAGCATGAAGTTTACTTGTCAATGATCTACTGAATTTAGGCATTCTATCTAACCGATCTTATCCTTCTGTCACCCGACAATAACTGACTGTTCCTCACTCAAATTTCTTTCTCCTACAATAATAAACACGTGTAGCACAAAATTGTAACAGTAAGATTTGAAAATATGAAAGCAGACAAATGAAAATGCTACGTGACAACTTCTATAAGTACGAGCTTAATATTTAAAATTATAAAGCTGATTGTTGGTATCGTGAAGACATGACAATATTATATTTGTAACTGTGGATTGTCGATCATTATTCATATTACACCAATAGTATTAAAGCACGATTATTAGCAGATTAAGCACCGAAATAAATTACTTTTATTTACTACTGTTAGTAAAATTAGTCGTTCTTTCGAATATTTTAATTTCATACACATTACATTACAATTAATTTAATTTATTTATTTATGCTCGACCATGCCGAAATGTAGTAATTATACACCTAGCAGCAGACCTTTAATGCATGACATTAAAGTACAACCTACTCATTAAAGGTCAGGTCTTTCAGCCAATGACGACTCAGGTTACAACTGTTCAGCCAATGACAGGTCAGCTTTCTACTGTTATAAAACAGCAAGTATCGATTATTCTCGGATATGCAATCGAAAGAGAATTAGCGAAAAGTCACGGAGGCTGGAAATCCAATACTGTCGCAGGAGGTTATGTTCTGTTACTATAATAATTAGCGTTAATTGTAAATAATATTCAAATAAATTCAATTTTTCATCTCGTTTTTCAATGTCTAATTTAATTTCAATGTTATCTCTGTAGGTTCTTATGGCCTAGCAAGGTCAATGTGGAGATCTGTTTCTCGGAAAAAATCAATACTTTCGCGTCTGCGCACATCTCACAACATACGGGATATTGCTCCAGGTCAGATACAATAAAATTAATAATATCAAGTTAGAAATATGGTCGAGCATAAAAAATCGTATGAAACTCGCCTATAATGGTAATTAAGAAGCTCGTATGAAATTTATGAAACTCGCTTGCGCTCGTTTCATAAATATCCATACTCACTTCTTAATTGCCTTCATTATAGGCTCGTTGCATAATGTACTATTATTTAACTAGCTAGCGAGTACAAATTAAAATTATAAAACAAAAATGTTTCCAGACACTACTGTAAGAGCCAGGCTCGTGTACGGTGTGGTCTTAGTCAATAATATAACATAAAATTTACAAGGACAGTTTACTAAATACAGTAAGTAACTTAATTCAAACTAATAAATAACACACAAGAGCAAAGATAAAAGAAGAAAGAGAACAAACTTATTTTATATAAATTGACAATCAGATAGAAGCCAGTGATATTCAATAAAAACATGAATATAGTCGACATTTGTTAATATTATATATCGTGAATAATTTTACAAATTTCTTTTTTAAAAACTTCAATTTTAAAATATTTCAAATTTGGAAAATGGTTTGTAATTTAATTATAAAGTCTTGGGCCGAAACTAGCACCATGTTTAAAAGATGCACTTGTATGACATTTAGGCTCAATTAATGGGAACGTAGACTTTTATCTTCGAGTACGATATTCATGTCGATTAGATTTATGTTTTATTTGATTTCTGTGGTAGTAAGTT